>NC_073253.2:6172500-6773750 GCF_029289425.2 Pan paniscus | reverse complement strand
AACAAGATGTGGTCCATCCTCACATGAGAATATTATCCATTCTTAAAAAAGAAGAAAATACAGACACATGGTACAGGGGGTGAACTTCGAAGACATTGTGCTAAGTGAAATGAGCCAGTCACAAAAGGGCAAAGGCTGTGATTCCACTCCTATGAGGTCCCCAGAGGAGTCACGATCTTAGAGACAGGAAGTGGAATGGGAAGTCTGGGAAGATGAAACACGTTCTGGAGCTGGATGGAGCTGATGGCCACGCAACAGTGTGACTGTGCTTGGTCCCCCTGAGCTGTATACTTCGCAGTGGTTACCATAGCACATTTTATGTTATACATATTTTATTAGAATAAAAATACAATTTGAAATGGACAAAAGAGGGTAAAAAAAGCACCAGACACTAATAAAAGCAAAAGAAAACACAAACCCCCCACCAGAATCTCACTTCAAAAGCCTGGTGGAAATGCTTTCTCTGGTTCCCCTTCTGCGAAGGGGACGAGGGCAAATCCACAGGGTCATGTGGCAAGGGTGTCAGGAGCAGCTTCCATGGGGCAGCAGCTGAGCCAAGGGCACGGGAGGCGCCCCGACCCGGGCCAGCGTGAGGGTCAGAGTCCTGCCCACAGGGTTGTAGGTGCAGCCACCTGTGGTCTCTGGAGCAGCCTGAGCCAAACGTCTAACTTGTCGGGGCCACCCACAGCCTGAGGGCCAGGAAGTGCTGCCCTGAGAGGGACCCGCTGGAATGCTGGAAGGCGGTTCCCTGGCCATACTTTATTTCCTTCAGTTTCAAACACTTCCAAGTTCACCCCGACCTCCCATCCCTGCCTCAGCCTGTGTGGACTGCATGCATCCTCCCAAATTCATGTATTAAGGCCCTAACCCCCAGTGGGACTGTAGGCAGAGAGTTGGCCTTCATAGGGAGTAATAGGGCGGGTCCCAGGTGGAGTAGGGCTGGTGTCCTTGTAGATGGAAGAGACATCAGAGCTCTCTATCTCCCTCTCTGCCATGTGAGGACACAGGGAGAAGGAGGCTGTCTGCAAGCCAGAAAGAGCCCTCACCAGACATGCCCCTGCTGCCACCTTGTTCTGGGACCTCCAGCCTCCATCACTGGAAAAATAACTGTCTGTTGGGTGCACTGCCCGGCCCGAGGTACTCTGTCATGCAGCCCAGCAGACGAACACAGCGTTCCTTAGTGCTTTCTGGTTGAAAGCCACCGGCAAACCTGCACTGATTTTGGGGGAAGCACACGCCCTGTCCGAAGGCTCGAACACCCTCCTGCGCTTCCGTTTGATCTTCACAGTCCCTGTTCTGACCTTGTGGGTCCTGCTGGGTGCAGGTCTAATTGCTGCCCAGACCTACTGAACAGGTGGTGTCCTGCGGGCCCAGCCCGTGCACCCCCACAAAGCAGCCCTTGCTGTCCCCTTCATTATCCTGCCATAAGGCTTGTCTCCTGCCTCGAAAACACGTCCACGGCCTGTGATTAATCATCTTTCCCCTAACCCAATCATCTGTGAGCACGAAACCCCCTCCCCCCCATATTCTTTTGATGAGCCGAGACTCTGTAAATGGGTCTTGTATTTGAGAGATCTCCCTCTTTTGTCCCATCCCTATCCCCTATCCCCTATGAGGCCTTCACGTCCCGCCTAGTGCTGAGCTGGCATCCTGCCCCTTGTCGGTACAGACTTCAGACCTACAACTGAAACCCCTCAGACCCCGAATTCCTTGCTGCCACAACTTGCTTGGGGATTCCAGGGCCACCCCTGCTGGCCTGTGTGACTGCCTCTGCTGGGCGTCCTCTGAGCCTGGCTCAGCCTCTCTGTTTCTGCCCTGCGGACTCTGCTTTCCCTCCTTACAGACGTCTCTGCTGTTCCCAGCATGTCTCACACCTACATCGATCTGAACCATTTCCCTCACTCCTCTGTATCTGGAGGTGAGTCCTTGGGGTGCGTGGGCTGTGGGGGAGGTGTCTCACCACGAACTCGTCTCCTGTCCCCACAGATCCCTACAACGCCAAGGTACAGGAACCACCTCAAGCCCAGGGTCAGCCTCGGGCCTCAGCGCAACCATACTTCTCTGGATTTGGGATCTAGTCTTCTTGTTCTTTTGAGGTTTTTCCTTATCTTTTTGTGAGCCTAATCACACATTTAAACAATAGGCCTTTCTAGATGCTTTGGAGCCTTTCCAGGCTTCGGAGAAGACGGTTTCCAGCCTTTCTAGGTGCACTGGAGCAGCGGGTTTTCAGAATAACTCCCTGGATATCACAGCAGAGAAACATGGACCAGGAATTAAAATCAGTTCACTTCATGTGGTCCCAGTAGCAAATGCCAGCAACAGTACCTGCGGCTGTGCCACCCTGACCTACACGACAGGTGTCTGTGTTAGCTTTGGCAGCAGCTTGTCGCAGTGCATGCTGAGCGGGATATGGAGAGAAACCAGCTGGGGAGAGAGCCAGGCCTCCCTGCCACAGTGGGGCTTGTGCTCAGCCTCTGAGTCAGGAAATTTCATGCTGCCACAGTGCCTCCCAAGGAGTCTTCCCTTTGCACATCATCCAGGATGCTCCAGGGTACAGGATGTTCCAGGGTATAGGATGCTCTGGGGTACAGGATGCTCTGGGTAGAGGATGCTCTGGGGTATAGGATGTTCTGGGATACAGGATGCCCTGGGTACAGGATGCTCCAGGGTACAGGATGCCCCGGGATACAGGATACTCTGGGGTACACGATGCTCCGGGTAGAGGATGCTCTGGGGTATAGAATGCTCTAGCGTACAGGATGCCCTGGGGTACAGGATGCTCTGGGGTACAGGATGCTTTAGTGTACAGTTGAAATAGACATAGGATGTGCAGTTAAGTTTGAATTTCAGATAAAAACAATCAACATTTTAGTGTAAGAATGTCCCATACCACATTTGGGACATACTTACACTAAAAAATCACTCGCTGTTTATCTGAAATTCAGCTTTGACTGGGCAGTCTGTATTTTTAATTGTTAAATTTGGCAACCTGCCTGAGATAGGAAATGTGACCCTGCAGAGACATGATTCAATCATTCAGGACTTTTTTTTTTCTGGGCTTCCACAGGTCCAGCCCTCTCTGAGGCCTCATCAGAATCCCTGGGGATTTGTTCACTCTCCTCCACTTGTTCTTGTAACAGATGCTTATTGAGCACCCTACGACCAGGAAACTGGACTTTACAACAGGGTGGTGAGGGCTATGACCCAGTCGGGGTGCCAGGAGGAGGGACAGGTGTGGAGAAGCATAGAATGGGCAGGATCAACCCAACCTGGAAGGGTCATGGTGGCCTGTGTGGGGCTGATCTAGCCTTGCCCCAGGCCAGGAACAGAATGAAGTCCACTCTGGTGGGCAGAGAACAGGTGAAACGGGGGAAGGCAGTGAGAGATGGGGGGTTCCTCCATGCCAGGTGGTGCCTAGGCAGTTGGGTGCACCCGTGCACAGATCTTCACCACACATAGAGAGCCATAAATTCCAGTTTAATACACAAGGAGTGCACACTGTGAAAATTGTCAGATTCAAAATGGAGTCACTTGTGTCAACCTCTGACAAATAGTGCCAGGGAAGCAGCAGGGGTTCTCACGTACCATTTGCCTGATAATGAGAACTCTCACAAGAAATTTTCCCAAACTGGAGCTCACTAAGGAGTCACACGAGGGCAGCCAGCAGCACCAGGGCAGCCAGCAGCACCAGGACAGCCCCCTGCTTACACAAGAACACTCGCCTGGCACATTGTCACACAAGCCCCATACAAAATGACAAGGACCTAACCCTAGCTCCAAGATTGCAAGTCACACCCAGCAACTGCTCACATTTGCCCGTTGGCATGCACCAGCTCTTGCAAGTCACTGCCAGCCCCAGTGAACTTTCTTTCAAAACAACATGGGGCAACTCTTCTTTCCCCTATCAACTCTAACTTTTCCTTTGTTCTCTGTACCCACCAGAGGTCACCCTGGTCTGTATGGATGTCCCAGATTGTAATCCTACTTCTTGTATATTATTCCAAATTAAACCTTCTTATTTAGAGATTCATCTCTCTTTTTTTTATGTTGACATAATCTGTTGTCAGAAGTGGGGTTTGAAGCTGACTCACCTTGGAGAGATCAACGCCCCTGGAAGGATTGCATGGGGTGCCCACTCTGGGGCTCCTTGAGTGTCCCTGCCCCTGGCTTCCAGGGGTTGCTTCCTCCCCCCGTACCATGACTCTTTCTTGAGTTGAGCTCTCATTTTTGTTTCAGTTGAGTTCTTTGGTTTTATTTGGGTTTTGTTTGTGAGGGGTCTTTTCCCCTCCTGCTGCTGAGGTCTCCTATTAAGAGGGGTGATATGGTTTGGCTGTGTCCCCACCCAAATCTCATCTTGAATTCCCACGTGTTGTGGGAGGGACCTGGTGAGAGGCAATTGAATCATGGGAACAAGTCTTTCCCATGCTGTTCTCTTGATAGTGAATAAGTCTCATGAGATCTGATGGTTTTAAAAAGAGGAGTTCCCCTGCACAAGCTCTCTTTCTTTTTTTTTTTTTGCCTTCTGCCATGTATGTAGATGCGATTTGCTCCTCCTTCCCTTCTGCCATGATTGTGAGGCCTCCCCAGCCATGTGGAACTGTGAGTCCAATTAAACCTCTTTCGTTTGTAAATCGCCCAGTCTAAGGTATGTCTTTTTCAGCAGCATAAAAATGGACTGATACAAGGGCCTTTTCTTCTCCTGATTTATGAGGGACTTTCCCTCCTGTTAAAGAAGGCTTTGTCGTCCTTCCCAGTGAGCACATACCTTATTCTTTGGTTTCATTTTGCACGCCTGATATTTTGCTTTTATGTGCTTGGTCTTAGTGCTGACTTGCCTCGATACATTGATTTAAAGTATGGGCTCTTAAAGTTCAAAGGCAGGCTAAGATAGTTCCCTTCTTCTGGGACTCTAGCTGGTGACACGTTCAAACATTATGGAGGTCATTCAAACGGTTTGTTTTTCTTAGAACTACACGAAAAGACTCCGACTTAAAATCAGATAGTCCAGATAGGACAGGCATCTCAGTGGGTAACTCAAAGCTTCAAGCTGCACCCAGGACTCAAGGACTGCCTTCCTGCAAAACACTGTCTCAAAGCCAGCTGGGCTGTCTCCCCTTGGGAGCCTTGCCCACCTTCCCACGCCTCCTCCTCAAGCTAAAATCTATTTTCCAAAACTCCTCGGCTATTCTGGCATACTGACTATATAAGTAACAACACTTGAAAAACAGCAGGTACAAAAAAGAATCATTTGACCTTCATGCTGTTTCTTAAAAGCAAAAGATGCAATTCCCATGTAAAAGACAAACTCCCTGAACTAGAAGGAAAAACAACACTCTTATCTTCAAGGACCAGGAATTAAAGCGAAGGAAATACCGCACAGACCTTGTTAGAGTAACTTTTATCTTTTAAGCCTCCTCACATAATTTGGTTCAGAGCCTTCATAAGATTACCTATCGGGGCAAATGAAAAACCTCCGAGTTTAGCCTTGTTCCATTTTGTCAGACATGTATTTAGAATTCAATTCTCTTTTTATAAACTAATGACTTTATATTACTATGTTTTATTCATGACAAAATTTCTTAAATTAAAACTGTAAGATCTTTGTCTATATGTTTATATAATTTTAAAAATGTTTATATGCTATATGATATTTTTCTACCAAAATGTGTAAAATAACTCAATTGGCTTAAAGAAAAAACAAGCACTTAAATAAAATAATTTATCACAAATATAGTAATTATCCTAAATTCCTTTTAGGTCATCTGACTTAATTATCTTTGATAAATAGGCTGACTTTAAATTGGTTGACAAAATGAAAATGAAGATACCTTCAGAATTGTTAGTACACATTATTGTTTTTGTGGGGGGGGGTCCTGGGTTTCTTGGCCAAAGGTTATATTTGTCTCTGTTAAATGATTTAAAATCATAAAAGTATGTGTTTGACCTAAGAACAAAAGTACAGAAAAGAGTGCAATGCCATGTCCATTGTTTCCTGTATATTAAAGACAATACTTTAACTTTTAGGGTTTTTCTTTGACAGGAAAATAATTTGAAATAATAACTAGCTCTGTCTAACATCTCAGTTTGCATAAGTAATCTAGGTACAATTGTTAAAAAAAGTGAATATAAATGGAATAAATGTTTATAGTTAAACTTTTCATGGAATTTGACATCTTAGATATGTTACATTGAATTAAATAATAGAGACTCATAAAACAACTGAGTCGTTTCTGTTTTTCTTTTTTTTTTTAAGTTCCTGGATACGTGTGCAGGCTGTGCAGATTTGTTACATAGGTAAACATGTGCCATGGTGGTTTGCTGCATCTATCAACCTGTCACCTAGGTGTTAAGCCCAGCATGCATTAGCTATTTATCCTGATGCTCTCCCTCCCGCCGTGCCTCCTCTACCCTTCAGGCCCCAGTGTGTGTGTTGTTCCCCTCCCTGTGTCCATGTGTTCTATAGCTGGGTCATTTCTAAATAAAATACTGAAACATGAATTGTTAAACACAGATTCAAGTTTACTTACTTTTGGTTTCCTAAACTGTATCAAAAGACAAAAGACAAAAGACATTTGGGTCTATTAGTAAATAAATGTGTCTTCCTCCACATTGAGAAGTTGTTCTATAAAAATGTTTTTATAGGTTATATATATATATATTTTTTTTAGACAGAGTCTCGCTCTTGTCACCCAGGCTGGAGTGCAGTGGCACGATCTCAGTTCACTGCAACCTCTGCCTTTCGGGTTCAAGCGATTCTCCGGCCTCAGTCTGCCTAGAGGCTGAGATTATGGGCACCCACCACCACACCCAGTTAATTTTTGTATTTTTAGTAGAGATGGGGTTTCACCACATTGGCCAGGCTGGTCTCGAACTCCTGATCTCAGGTGATCCGCCTGCCTTGGCCTCCCAAAGTGCTGGGATTATAGGTGTGAGCCACCGCGCCCAGCCGAGATTATAAAACATATAGTCATGAGCTGTTAATATATACACAGGATATAATAGTTCAAAGTTACTTTCTGGGTTTTTACTAAAACTTAAGGTTACTAAAAATTAAAACTTCAAATTAATATATGTAATAGATGTATATTCTGTATGCAAAATATACACAAAATAATTTTTGTATGGGAAAGAATGTTGTGTGGTCTCAGCAACAAAGGGAATAAAGATAATTTTTGTCCTAAGGTAAAATAACTGAATGTTTCAATATATAAAAAGGGGGAAACATAGGACCAAGACTGGGGGCTTAGGAGAATGCTGAAAGGGTTGAGCAGCTCACGCAGAGTTTGTGAAGAATGGGCCTGGCACAGGGAGCTGGAGTTTCATGTGTGACCAGGCTGGCTGGGATCAGAAGGGAATCGTTTACAAGGTTTTCTGAGAATTGAGCACTGATGTCAGGGCACACTGATAAAGGCCTGGAGTCTGTCCTGTATGTTTGGAGCAGGGTTTTCTTAAGATGTTGATTTGCTCTTATGAAAAAACAAAACAAAGCATCGTAAAGGGTTTTGATTTCAATTTTGAAATTGGTTTCTTTAAATTTCCAGCCATCTTCTGAACTACAGCTTTTTCCTGTTTTACAGTTTCTATCTAATTTCAAGTTGGAAGTGCTGTCTTCTTCATTTAAAATGATGATTTTATTTCTCAGTGTAGAGTCTTCCTCTTAAAGTGTTTCTGATTCAGGATCTCAAGGGTCTGGCTTCTTACCCATGTCACTACATGCAATCTGTGGGTCATGCATCATTGCCTTCCACTCCTCTTCCTTCTCTCCTTAAAAAGGCACATCTTTTTGCTTAACTAAAGCGGTGACTTTCTCCCTCAAATTTTTCGTCTTTTGCTATAGCTTTTACCACTCCAGATCTGACTGCTGTTGCGGTTTGATGCTGAGAGTGCTTCTCTAAGGCCTAAGAGAACAATGTTTTCTTTTATAGAACTTGATTCTGTACTCTTAGATTTTCTCGTGGTGCCTAAATTGCTGTGTGTAACCAGGCAGTCTCACATTCTTTTAGTTTTTCTAGAAGCCATGCATTCCCCTGCTCAGGTATTGGTTCTCTTGATTATATGATTCTTCTATAATATTGGTGTACACGAACAACCTTAGATGCCTACTATTCCATTACCTGATTGAATTCAAGTACTTTTTCATCAGGTTTGACTTCCAGGTTATCCAAACAGGCTTCCAATAAAAAGAAGCAGTCATATTGTAGGAGATGGGTTTTGTTTTGTTTCTACCTTTTAGATAAACAGCCTAAGAAACAGAGATAGTGTGTTGTAAGGCAGTTTCGTGTGCTCTGTGCCATCTTTATTAGGTTTTTGATTACTTGGGAAAATGAAGTCATCTCTAATTCAGGTCTAAGATTTTTTTCCTCTCAACTATGTAACTTTTTGTGTTTGCTTTTGACATCTTTTAAATATCATTCTGGGTAAATAAGTGACTATTATTTCTCAATGACAAGTGATTCTATTTTAATTAAATATTTTAAGCCTTTTAACATCTTTGACAAATTTCTCAAAATCAGATTATAATTAAAGTCTTTTTAACCTAAAATTGACTTTGGGATTTTTCAGTTGGTTTCCTTAAAAGCCTCAAAGGATGTATTTCTTGTTAGGCTTATTTGATATTTTAGATTATGTAAAAAGCACTGCCAAATAATAAAGTGATACTAGATCTTTTAAAACATATTTAAGTGGATATGTTATTGATGTGAATATTTAAACATTATATGACATTTATAAAAGTCTAATAGTTCTGATGTGATGCTGTCAATTATGATTCTGGTTGTTATCTTAAAATGCAATAGAAATAACTGAATTTCCTTGTCGATTGCTGAACTTTCTCCAATTTTAATTATTATCATTGTAAGTTATTGTCATCTACAGGTAGATTTTTCTCTAAAGGCATCCGCAATCAGGTTAATAAAAAAAGACTCTACTGAGTGCTCTTAAATACAGGCTTCTAATAACTTTTAAGATCAGTGGACTATAAAACTTTTTAAAACTCAAAAACTGATGGATTCATGAAACTTCTAATCAAGATTAAGCAGAACAAAATTATGTGAGATTGAATAACTGATAAAAATTATGATTTTTTTGATATTTGTTTGAAATGTTGTTGGTTCTTTATTTGAAACATTGTTGATTCTTAAATGTTTTGCTTTCCAGACTAAATACAACTTTCTGTTTTAAGTTACCCATAGTTCACAGCAATTTGGTGAAGTCTAGCATTATAAATGAAGGTGAAAACATTTTTTTTTCTTCCAACTTGATCCTTCAAAATTCAAAAACTATTTGTGAATTTTTAATTTATGATGATATAGCTATTTGCATAAGTTCATACAAATCTGTTTTCTTTATAACAAGATGCATCTAGAAATGTCAATTGTATTACCAAGATTTTAGTAACATGTCATGTTTAAAATTGCATATAGGCATTATAGATAAAATCCAAAGTTTGCCTTGAGGCTCTCTAGCCTCAAAAAAGAAAAAAAGTTCAAGCTAAGATTAAATCACTATTCTTGCTACACTTTTGTAAATAATCAGGCCAAATCTGATGAAACCAAATTTATTTTACAAGCAAATTATTCTTACTCCAATTATCTTTGGCAAATATATCAGAATGACTATAATATCACCTGCCATTGGACTGCAGCTCTGTGAATTGTTTTTGAGTTCTTGTTATCTACCTGTAGGCTGTACTAGATCCTGAATTCGAGTTCTCCTCAATATCTGGTTACAGCCCTCCCACTAAGAAAAAGAACAAGAACTGTTGTCTTCCTGAGGCCCTATAGGCTGAAACTGAATACATTTCAAGGGACAAATCTTGTGCCTGATGTTTGGACCGTACAGAGAGTTCACCAAACTGCCCAGTGCCATAATCAGAGACATTTGCACAACAATTTGCCAACTTCACGCTGTAGACAGCTTTTCCCAAGACATCAGAGCAAGCCTCCATATTATAATGAGACTCCTACACTCTTACCTTTGTTGCTTGTCAGGATTATGCCGAAGGTAAAATTTCACAGTTAGTAACTGCTATGGGTAACTTGACAGAACTTGACCTAAAAATTCCTTTAGTCCATCTAGTGGGTAACTTTAACAACATCCTTAACACAGCTCTTTGTTCAAATTGTGCTAGTGGTCCCTTTTGTAGAGTTGGCACTCTGCTTTAATTCAGCCAAGTCATGGAATGCTACTCAAAGGCTACAACAGGCCTTGCCCAGTTCCCCCCTGGCCTTTTGATTAGTTTAGTTGTTGCCCATAGGCTTGAGCTTGGGCTCTTGGTCCAAAGCCATTGAATATACTGGATTTTTTTATTTTTTTTGAGACAGATTTCCACTCTTTTTTTTTTTTTTTTGAGATGGAGTCTCACTCTGTTGCCCAGCCAGGAGTGCAGTGGCGCGATCTCAGCTCACTGCAAGCTCCGCCTCCCAGGTTCACACCATTCTCCTGCCTCAGCCTCCCAAGTAGCTGGGACTACAGGCACCCACCACGCCCGCTAATTTTTTTTGTATTTTTAGCAGAGATGGGGTTTCACTGTGTTAGCCAGGATGGTCTCGATCTCCTGACCTTGTGATCCGCCCGCCTCGGCCTCCCAAAGTGCTGGCATTACAGGTGTGAGCCACCGCGCCCAGCCAGATTTCCACTCTTGTCACCCAGGCTGGAGTGCAGTGGCGCGATTTCAGTTCACTGCAACCTCTGCCTTTCGGGTTCAAGCGATTCTCTGGCCTCAGTCTGCCTAGAGGCTGGGATTATGGGCACCCACCACCACACCCAGCTAATTTTTGTATTTTTAGTAGAGATGGGGTTTCACCACATTGGCCAGGCTGGTCTCGAACTCCTGATCTCAGGTGATCCACCTGCCTTGGCCTCCCAAAGTGCTGGGATTATAGGTGTGAGCCACTGCACCTGGCCATAAACTCAATTTTTTATGCTCCTGCATAATAAATAATAATTATGCTGGAACATAATTGAGTTACGCATAATTCAATTTACTCTGAATTATTTCCTTTAAACATTGTACCTGTTGTCTGTCCAATCTCTGCAGGAATGACACTCCAAAAATAGTAATGCTGGCCCAGCACTTCAAATGATAACTAACACTTACGGAACTGACAACATGAAACTTAACAGTGGACTCCAGGTAGACTTAGCCTGACAGCCGCATTCTCCAGACCTCCTTGGTTGCTCGAATGTGGCTAAGAGGATTTTGACACTAACTCCTGTTTGCCAATCACTTCCCCTGACATAGGACCAGACCAGCAACCAAGGACAGGTCTGTCCTGGCACAGCAGGACAATCAAAACCTAACCACAGAATAGCTGATCTGCAATACTTTCAGAGAAAGATCTTCATCAAAACGGGGAAATGTAAAAGTTGTAAGACTCAAAATGGAATCACTTGTGTCAAACCCTGGCAAACAGAGCTGGGGAGGGTAAGAACGGGGATGATATGGTTTGGATTTGTGTCCCCACTAAATCTCATGTTGGATTGTAATCCCTGGTTTTGGAGGTGGGGCCTGATGGGAGGTGATTGGATCATGGGGGCAGTTTCTCATGGTTTAACACCATCCTTCTTGAGATGTTGTCATTGAGCTAGTGAGTTCTTGTGAGATCTGGTTGTTTAAAGGTGTGTAGCACCTCCCCCAACTCTCTCTTGATCCTGCTCCAGCCGTGTAAGATGTTCCTGCTTCCTCTGTCCCTTCCACCACGATTGTAAGCTTCCTGAGGCCTCCCCAGAAACAGAAGCCACTATGCTTCCTGTACAGCCTGCAGCAATGTGAGCCAAAGAGGTTTAATTAAACCTCTTTTCTTTGTAAGTCACCCAGTCTCAGGTATTCCTTTATAGCAGTGTGAGGACAGCCTAATACAGGAGGGGCTCTCATGCACTATTTGCCTGATAATAGGAACTAGCACAAGAACTTTTTCCAAACCACAGCTTACTAGATAAGTCACACAGCACAGCTAGCTGCTTATTCATAAACAGTTGCCCAATACACTGTCTCACAAACCCAATGCAAAACTACAGGTGCCTAACTCTAATTCCAAGATTAGAAGTTGTATCTAGCAGCTACTGACATTTACCAGTGAACACTCACCAGCTGTTGTAAAATGCTGCCAGTGCCATTGAACTTTCTTTTAAAATAACTTGCATAAGGTCAGGAGATCGAGACTATCCTGGCTAACACGGTGAAACCCCATCTCTACTAAACAAAAAATTAGCCGGGCGTAGTGGTGGGCTCCTGTAGTCCCAGCTACTCCAGAGGCTGAGGCAGGAGAATGGCGTGAACCCGGGAGGTGGAGCTTTCAGTGAGCTGCGATCGCGCCACTGCACTCCAGCCTGGGCGACAGAGCCAGACTCCATCTCAAAAAAAAAACAAAAAAACAAAAAAACTTGCATAACCTCCTGTTTCTCCAGGACACCCTAACCTTTCCCTGTATTCTTTGAACATGCTGGAGGCCATTCTGCTCTGCATGTATGCCCCAGAGTGCAATCCTACTTCTTGCATATTATTCCAAATAAAACCTTTATTCCAGAGATTCATCTCTTTCTCTATTTTTTTTTAAATGTTGAAACATGGCAGGTAAGGCCCAGCAAAATTCAGGGCAGGGCAAGGGGGTCCGGGAGCTGGGATGGGGTGGAGGAGGTCACCACCACAGACAGAGTAGCGGGGAATGGGCCCCACCGTGAAGGCAAGTGTCAATCCAAGGCTTTCAGGCAAAGGCCAGCTAGCAAGTATTGAGGAAGGAGCACCTCAGGCAGGAGAAGGCAAAATCCCCGAGGCAGAGAGCAATGGCTGGTACACTCCAAGGACCAGGGGAGGAGCAGGAGAGGGGTCCCAGTAGAAACGGAGAACGGGAAGCCTGTACTTGGGGGTCACCCGGAGGCTGTGGCTTTGCAGTTAGTGAAGGGGGACACTCAAGGGTGTTCTAGAGAGGCCTGGCATGACCGCCCTGGGTTGGAACGGGCCACTTTGTCTCCAGAGCTGAGAGTATTCTGTGGGTGTTAGGGATGGTCAGTGATTTCTAGACCAGACCAAAGTGGCTCTTCACAGGCCTTTCTGGTTCTCACAGGGAGAACAGGCATTCCAGGGCAGAGCAGGGCCACGAAGGCCAGCCAGGTCCAGGCAGCAATCCAACCAGGGAGGTGACGGAGAAGGCGGTGCCCAGCCTTGGGTCCCGGTCCAGGATCAAAGGCCGAGACTGAGTGGGTGTTGGCTGTGTGTATGGGAGCGACGAGGACTCCAGCATGGGTGGAGAGTGGGTTGTGGTGACCTTCACAGAGGAAGGCAAAATGAGCGCACGCATGTTCAGGTGGATGGCGAGTCCCTTGGGGACTGTTGAGCCTGAGGTGCTGGGGGCGGACATAAGGACCAGATGCTGTGATGGGAGACGTGGCTGAACATGATTTGGGAGTGTTGCCATGTACATGTCTCAGAGTGAAGCCCCAGCAATCAGCCTGGACTCCTCATGCCGCTCACCACCCCCGAGGAGCACGCTGTCACCAGGTGCTGCCACAAGTCTCAGTATCTCCCCTCCCCCACACCCATGGCCATTGCTGCCCAGATGTATGGCTGGCCTCTCTCTGCTGGACGTCTGTAATGAAGATGTATGGCTGGTCTCTCTCTACTGGATGTCTGTAATGAATGGCCTCCCTGTCCTGGGCCTTTCTGCTTTGGGCACTGGGGACAATCAAAGATGGCCATTCCTGTGCTATGGCCTCTCGTTGCTCTAGAAATGCAGCTCAGCCTTCCCTGTGCTTGTCTGGCTTAACGTGCCCATCGCTGGCTGTGCACCCCTCTGTTCCTCCAACCATTCCTGCCATTTCTTGCCTCTGTCACCTTTGCTGAAGCTGCTCTGCTGCCCGGGATACTCCCTGACCTGGCCATGGCAACCCAAAGGTCAGAAGCTGCTCCCCAACCGCACTTGCTTCTACAGGAGCCGAGGCCCCCGAGCTGCTCCCCAGCTCACAGAGCTCATGCGAATCTGCCCTTGTCTGTGCGTCTCTTTCCTTCACTGGGACTTCTCTCTACCAGGAGCTGCAACTTCTACCAGGGAACATGGTGGCTTCGTTTATTTTGTCCCCAGAGTTCATCAGGTGCTGGGGCACCTCGAACAGAGGTCACTGACCCCCAAGGTAGCTCTCTCTACCCTTCCAGGGTTGGGGGGCATGCTCTCCCCTTATTCTTTAGGCCTGGGGTGCTCACAGGTCAGGTGCTTCTAGACCCAGGTGACCGTACTGTCCCCTGGGGACCCTACGCCCCCAGCCACCCTTGTCAAAGTTTCTTTGTTAAACCCCCGGAATCATTCTCACCTTCAGAGCCCCACTCCCTGTGGCCCTGGCTGGATGACAGTCAGATGTGATAAGCATGGGAACAGCCCGGCCCTGGGATTTTCAATGTCCTGTGAGTGTCGAGGCCCCAAGGTCACCTGCAGGGACCTTGGGTCAGGCCGCTCTCGCATTGCTATAAGAAATACTGGAGACTGGATAATTTATAAGAAAAGAGGTTTAATTGGCTCACGATTCTGCAGGCTGTACAGGAAGCATAGTGCTGGCATCTGCCTCTGGGGAGGCCTCAGGAAGCTTCCGATCATGGCAGAAGGGGAAGCTTGCATGTCACATGACAGAGTGGGAGCAAGGGAGAGTTGGTGCCACCCTTCCCAACAGCTGGCTCTCTTGAGAACTCACTCACTGTCATCAGGATGGCACCAAGCCACGAGGGATCTGCCTGCCATGACCCAAACCCCTCCCACCAGGCCCCTCCTTCAACACTGGAGGTTACAATTCAGTATGAGAGTTGGAGGGGGCATCCAAACTACATCAGACCTGCAGCTCAGGTAGCTCACCTCGAGGCTCAGGTGTGTTGGTTTCCTGTCACTACCGTCACAAAACACCACAAACATAGTGGCTGAAAGCACACACACTTGTTGTCTTACCATGTAGGAAGTCAGAAATCCCAAAGTCAAGCTGTCAGCAGGGCCGGCTCCGTGTGGGGGCTCCAGGGGAGAATCTGGTTCTTCTAAAGGCTACTGTGTACCATGACTCCTGGCTTCTTCCTCACATCACTCCCACTCCTGCCTTCTGTCGTGACGTCTCCTCTGACTCTGACCCTCTTTCTCGGCTCTGATAGGACCCTTGGGCTGACACTGGGCCCACCTGGACAATGCAGGGCAACCCCTGCAAAGCCTTCACTTCATCACCCCTGCAAAGTCCGCTTTGCCACTGGAGGTGACATAGGCACAGGTCCTGGGGAAGACGTCTGTTAGGATGCCCTCAGAGGCCATGAGTCTGCCAGTCGCACCGGGCCAGGCCTATGTTTTTCTCACCCCTGCTGGTCTCACCTGTGGCAGGTCTTGGGCCTTTTATGGTCTGCTGGCCTGGGCTGGGCTGGGCTGTGCAGATGCGTCCTCACCACTGAGAATTCTGCTCTTTGGTCACCGGAGAAGGGCACCTGGCCTGAAAACTCCTGTCTGATGAAAGGGGTGCGTGACCTGTGGTCCCCAGGCTGGCCCCGAGTCAGTGCTAAGGGACTTTCAGGAGACCTAACTGGGTTAACTTGCACGTCCTTCGAGGCCCACGTGCTGCAGGGTGCACACACGGGGCCGCCGCAGAGGCTGCTGATGAGCTCAGAACAACCCGCCTCCTTCCTTCTCTTACCCCCTCCTCTCACCCATGCCAGCCCCGGGGTAGAGTCAGGTGATCCGCCATCCCTCCCGCTCTATGGTCCGCCTGACATTGCGGCAGCCCCTTAAATATCCTAGATGGCCCCCTTCAACTCACACAGTCTCTTGGAGCCTCCTGACCACAGATTTCCTTTTCATTTCTGCTTTCTCACTGCTCCCTTTACCTTTGATTCCTTTTAAGTAAAAATGTACAGGAAATATAAAGTGTTTTTCCCTACTAAAATGGGGGAAAAAAAAGAATCCACAGAAATAGAATTCGAGGAAGCTCAAGTGGGCAATTTGGGCCATTCTGTGTGAATTCTGTCACTTGTCGGCCCACGCAGCCCTGCTTCCTCCCAAGGAATCTTTGTTCCAAGGGCCCCTCCCTGGCAGGCCTCAGTGGAATCAGTGCAGCCTCAGACCAGGCGACCCCAAGCAGGACGGGAGGAAACTTTTATGGATGTGTCCCGCACTTCCACCCCATGTTCAGAATGATGGGGGAAGCAAAAGGGAGCTTTAGAAAGAAAGAAGAAAATGAGAGGGAAAGTACATTATAGGGCACACTCTGGACTGATATTTTTGCTCAGGTCTTGCTCATGTGGCAGGCTTGTGTTCTGTTTGTGGTTGGGAAATGACAGTCTTCTGTTGGTGGCTTGGGATGGGAAGGCCCATGTCTTCCCGCAGGCAGGTCTTGCCAGCAGGTCTGCCTGGGCATGAACCCTCTGCACCCAAGGGCAGCACCAGAAGCTTTCACCCCTGCCCTGGATTCCTGCGAAGGGCTGTCTCTAGGACCATCCATTCCAACAGAAATTGCTGGCCCCGGCTATCCCGGAGAGACAATCTGATCCAACGCAGCAGTCTGATTATTTCACACATGACTGTGTGTTTCATTTAGTCCTGGCCTGATGAGCTTTGGAGAGAAAGGTAATGAACCTGGCCCAGAACCTCCCATGCAGTTGCACATGTGGTCCAGAGGCTGCTGGCCATGGGAAAGGGGCAGTGTCTGGCCTCTGTTGCCCTCTTCTCTTGGTCCCTATTTCTAATTTCTCTCTTGTTAAAATGTTCCCTGTTTCTGTTTAACCCTGCACCAAGTCTTACAGAATCCATTCTGCACAAGACAGCTCTACCAGGGCTATGCACTGGGCTGAACTCTGGCAGGCAGCTGGGAACAAGCAGGTGCTATTTAGCATTGATGCAGGCCCCATATGTGTGTTGAAGGGGGCAATGAGGGAAGTTTGTTTTTCAGAAAGCAGCAATGTTTTCTCGTGGTTATTGGTGATGAAATTATAATGACTGGCCCCTTCCTTTCCTAGAAAGATTGATCTTTTTTTCTGTTCTTTCTCCTCATGCTTGAATTGCCCCTGAAGACGTCTGTTCCCAGCCAGGAGGGGCACAGGCAACGAGGGCTGATGAGTCAGGACTGCAGGGAACATCTGTAGAACCAAATGGCAGGACTGGGGTGGTCAGCTGGTGACTCAGCAAACATTTAACTGCAGGTTTTCATTACTTAAAGCAGAGTCAATAGAGGAAAATCCAATTAAAGCAAAAAGGTACACTTTGGCAGCTGGTGATTCACTCTCCTGAAGGAGCCAGCTTGGGGTTTCCTAATGAAATGAGCTGTTCTGATGATGTCCTTTGTGGACCCTAAGACCAAAGAGAACCACAAGTTCCTTGCCTCCTCTTTTCTCCCTAGACAACGTCTCCACTGGAGAAGCAGAAGGACCAAGACCATGTGTCCCCTCCTGTCACTGGCCTTGGCCTCGGGTGCACTGACCTGCTCAATGGGGCCAGGCCCTGCCCCCACCCAGCACAGGAAAGATGGAGCTGAGTGGGCGCTGGTGTGGCAGTGCCATGATCGTGGAGCAGTGTGAGCGGTGGGGGTCTGCAGCTTACAGAGGAGGGAGGGGCTTCCTCTGAAGCCAGCTGCAGGTGGACCAGGGATGCAGGTGTTCGTGCCGATTTCCATGTTGACAATGATGCTGGAGTGGGTTGAGAAGTTGCCCTCAAAAAGATATGTCCACGTCCTAAACCCTGAAACCTTTTCTCCTATTTGGGAAATGGGTTTTTGTAGGTGTAATTTAATAAAAGATCTTGAGATGAGACCATCCTGGTCTATCTGGGTGGGCCCTGAATTCAATTCAGCTGCCATTGAATCCCATGACAAGTGCCCTTATAAGAGGAAGGCAGAGGGAGATTTGACACAGACAGAAGAGGCTAGGAGAGGAGAAGGCCACGTGAAGATGGAGGTAGAGACTAGAGTGAGGCAGCCACAAGCCAGGGAGCACCCGGGGCCACCAGACACTGGAGGAGGCAAGGGAGGGTCTTCACCTAGAGCTTTTGGAGGGAGCATGGCCCAGCCAACACTGTGATCTTGGACTTCTGGCCTCTGGAACTGAGAAAGAATAAATTTCTGTTGTTTTCATTGACCCAGTTTGTGGCCATCTGTTATGATAGCCCAGGACATAAATAAAATGCCCAAGGGCACCCTGGTAACCACGTCTAAATAGCTGGACAAAGACAAGCCCTCTGAACTCTACCAGAGCCACCTTTTCATTGCTGAGCTTAATGTCTCAGGGTAGGGGCAGACCAGGGCAAAAATGTGAGCTTTGCCAGGTACATTAGTGGCTGCATAATAAATTACTATGAATTTAGCAATTGAAAAAAACGTCTATTCATTATCAACCTGGGTGGAGTTGGAGACCATTATTCTGAGTGAAGTAACTCAGGAATGGAAAGCCAAATATTCTATGTTCTCACTTTTAAGTGGAAGCTAAGCTGTAAGGACCTAAAGGCATAAGAATGACATAATGGACTCTGGGGACTTGGGGGAAAGTGTGGGGGAGGGGGTGAGGGATAAAAGACTACATATTGGGTACAGTGTACACTGCTCGGGTGATGGGTGCACCAAAATCTCAGAAATCACCACTAAAGAATTTATCCTTGTAACCAAGCGCCACCTGCTCCCCAAAAACCATTGAAATAATAATAATATTCAAACAAAAAACCACCCAATTGTTTTAAAAAACCCATCTATTTATTATCTCCCAATTTGCATAGGTTGAGAGTCCAGGCACATGGCCTAGCTTGGTCCCTTATGCAAGGCCTCACAAATTTGCAATCGAGGAGTTGGCTGGGCTATGTCTCTTTCTGGGTGTTGGGGGTCTTCCAGGCTTAGGAGGTTGTTAGCAGAATTTAGACCCTTGCAGCTGAAGGACCGAGGTCCCTGTCTACTGTGGGCTGTCAGCAGGGGCCACTTTTAGCTCCAAGAGGCACGTACAGTGCCCTCCCCTGTAGCCCCCTCACAATTTGGCATCTTATTTCAAGGCCTTCAGGAGGATCTTTCTTTTCAGAGATAGCCTAGGCTCGCATTTAAGGGCTCAGCTGATTAGGTCAGATCCACCCAAGTTAATCTCCCTTTCAATAACTGGAACTCAACTGATTAGGGCCCTTAATTACATCTTCAAAAACCTCTTCATCTTTGCCATATAATGTAACATAATCATGGGGTGATATCCCATTCCCTTTGCCGTATTCTATTGGTTTCCCCACTTCAGGGCAGGGGATGATGTGGATGTGACTCATTGGGGAGGTCACCTCCAAGTGTGACTGGCTTACCTGCAGGGACTTTTTTCCTTGCTCTTCTTTGCAAGCTTCTGATTTCTTCCTAGCTCCTTTCCTTCCTCACCTGAAGCCCAGCACCCATGCACTGCTGGGATCTTTGCTCTTTCCTCCCAGTGGGACAAAGTATTGACGGCACTAAGGCCTTGGCACTTGAATTTTCAGAAAGATAGAAACTCAAAGGGATGGCTTTCAGTGAATCCAATAATCTGCCACCCACGAAGGAGGAATCCTGCGGAATTTATTCTATACTCGATTCTGCTCATCAGAGTGTGGCTGTGGGGGGGTCGCTTCAGCTCTTTGGTGTCTCTTTTCCCTGAACTGTGAACACTAACATTCCCTCAAATGCTGACACTAACATGACATCAGATGAATGTAAATGGGACCATGGGTGTCCAGCTCTGAGTCTAGTGTCTGGCAGGGGCTCCCAATCCCAATGCCCGGCCACTCCATGACCTGCAGCCCTGTCTGAAGTGGTCCTTTCCCTGCAGGATGCTTTGATACAGAGGGCAACAGAGGCCAGACGCCACCCATTTCCCATGAAACATGCATGACTCTGTTTCATTTAGCCCTGGCCTGATGAGGTTTGGGAATAAAGGTAATGAATCCAGCCCACAACCTCCCAGACACTTGCACATACAGTCCAGAGCATCCTACAGGGACAGGACCACTTCAGACTGCCAAGTGCCAAAGGCCTCTGAAAGGCTTCTCTGAAGGCGGATAGTTTGGAAGAAGCCAGGAAAAACATCGAGTTTTAACTTGCTGCCTTCTGTCCAGGATCTTAGGGACTTAGGGAGCAATTCCCTGGGACATAGTACAGGATATTATTCTCTGTGCTCATGAATTATGTCTGAAAGGCAGTAGAAGCAGCATAAAAAATAAAAATTCCAAACTCTGTTATAATAGACACTAAGGATGCATTGAAGGTCTTACCAAAAGAACAAGAATAAATATAAATAAAACATAGTGAATTAATGGGCATAGAAGTATATTATCTAGCAATTTCTGCTTTGCATTTGTTATTTTGACATGGCAGGAAACGAGGAGCAAACTTTCCATATGCCTGAGGATTTCTTACTTACACTCTTATCTGTGAGGTCCTGCGTGATTAACATGTGGTGGATGGGACTCGAGCCTAAATTCTGATCTAGACCACCTGGACACCTGAGGGCGATATCTGCCTGGTGGACACTCTGGCAGGTAAAAGCTGTGTTCCTGGCCTGAGCTTTGCCCCACTGGGCTCAGAGGAACCCTGAGCACTGGTGGTGGATGGGGGGGAGCTGTGTCTTCTGTAAAGGAGGAGAACTCTTTGTGTGCCTCTGGCCTTTGGTGCTAAGAAGCAGAATGAACTGCTTCTTTAGGCTCCTTTCCTGGGTCCCCATAGTCTAACCTAAGCCCCTATGGGAGAAACAACCTTGCCTAGAAAAAATGTCAAGGGAGAAAATATTTCCATGTAAGGGCCATAGGGCAGGCCTGAATCATTCACCATCCACTATCTAATCTATTTATTCATTTATCTATCCATCCATCCAACATCTATCCATTCATTACATCCAACCATTTTTCCATCCATCCATCCATCCATCCATCCATCCATCCATCCATTTATCTATCCATCCATTTATCTGATCATCTGTATATCCATCCATCCATCCATCCATCCACCCATCCATCCATCCATCCATCCATCCATCCATCCATCCAGTCACCCAGTCCATCCATCCATCTATCCATTCATTCATCAGTTCATCCAACCCATCCACCCAATCACGCATCCGTCCATCCTCTGCATCCCACTTGGTTTCTGTCTGACATTTTCCACCCAAGTCCTTTGCACTTCACCAGCCCTATGGGAGAAGACTAAATTAAAGTAAGTTCAAAAAGAGGGAGAAATCCAAAGTGACAACCAAATGAGCTGGAAACTTCCAGAAAAGTGAGTCAACAGAAAACTCTCATTCAGAAGCCCATGCTTTTAACCTATTTGTCCCCTACCTGCAAAGCTTCACACTATAGCAACCTGGCCCCAAAATAATCCACTTTTTCTCTTGACCATTATTGGTATTCCTTCACTATGAGGGGTGGGACGTTGGCACCCCTGGAGGTTAGTGCTTAGAACTTATGTGGGAATTGACATTATTTGAAAAGATGTGGGTTTCAGTGGTGTTTTTGAAATGGTGTGTTGTATTTTGTAAGGAATCCTCTGGCCCACTGACAATGACCTACACTATTGCTGTGACCCGTATATAGTTGCTAGTGGTTCTAATTTGGGTGGCTGATTAACAAAATCAGATTTTAAACAAATATGTGTCCTCCATTGTTAGATTACAAAATTATGTGCCCTAATATAGCCTGAAGTGAGTAAATCTTACCCAATTGAAGAAATTCTTTTCTCTTTTGGGGGGATCATTCATAAGAGTATAAACTTGGGAGGTATGTATGTATCTATTTCTATATCTACAACTATATCCATCTATCTCTACCTATATTCTTTTCCTAGGGCTGCATTAACAAATTAACACAAATCTGGTGGCTTAAAACATCAGAAATTTGGCCAGGCACAGTGGCTCATGCCTGTAATCCCAGCACTTTGGGAGGCTGAGTCACCATCCTGGCCAACATGGTGAAACCCCATCTTTCCTAAAAATACAAAAAAATTAGCGGGGTGTGGTGGCATGTGCCTGTAGTCCCAGCTGCTTGGGAGGCTGAGGCAGAAGAATCACTTGAACCTGGGAGGCGGAGCCTGCAGTGAGCTGAGATCGCGCCACTGCACTCCAGCCAGGCAACAGAGCGAGACTCCATCTCAAATTAAAAAACAAAAAACAAACAAACAAAAAAACAAACCCAGAAATTTATTCTCATGGTTCTTGAGGTCAGAAGTCCTAATCAAGACACTGCCAGGGTTGGTTTCTTCTATTTTCTTTCTCCATGTTCCAAGGCAGTGCCGCACTCCTGGATTCATCCTATGCATGTGTGGGCAGATACACTTTATATTTCTCAGGCAGCATGACTGAAGTCACAAGGCCCCCGTGTCTGGTCCCAGCATCGTAATACACTACGATGAAGCCCCCAGACTCTGAATTTAACTTCCTGTGCCTTAAAACAATCTTTCAGAAAATGGGGTCTCTGGGTTATACTTCCCTTGTCATAAAGAATCCTTTCACTCTAAGAAGTCATTGGACTAGGCTAGTTTTAAACCCCTCTACGTGAAGGCATGGAAGTGTGTTTGAACAGGCTCTGAGCTGAGGACTGAGCCTAGGGCAGACAGAACCAAATTAAATCACGGAGTTGATCCTAAGAATCCCTGAGGCCCTTTCCATTCATTTATTAAGTAAATAATTGGCACGAAAATTAGAAGTCATATGCTTTGCTTTAATTTTTGATGCTTTCTAGAGTAAATTTTAACAAGCTCCAAAATATCACTTACCAAAAGCAGCTTCTATTCCCATTTGAATATGAGAAGGTCTGAACCTTGGATGCCATGAGGTCCAGGGCTCTGAGGACATCAGACAGGGACACAAGATCCCCGGCAGGCAAGAAAGGAGGCCCCCCCAGGAGAATCAGGAGCACAGAAAAGGAGGAGAACAAAGGAGGCAGTGTTATAAGGAACTGTATGCTGTTTTGGAAATTGGCATGTTTTATGGAAAAGCAACACCATAACATGTAGAAACTAGAGTAAAGTGAGAAGAAAACCCTTGAAATAATGAGAATAAGATTACATAAATCAAGTTTATGTAATTAATGGGGGTTTAAAACTCCCCATGAATTGCAGTGAGAGTCTGAAAGTTCGCAGTGACTCACGTTATACTGATCAGCATCCTAGCATTGTCGTAATGGCAACCACATTCATGAAATGAAGTCACATTGTAGAGAAGGCAGGCAGGAATGAAACCAAGCACATGTGTGGGAATATACACAGCATTTGGTAAAGGCGAGGAACACGATCTAATGCAAAATTATGGGAAGCATTTAAAAGAGGTTTAAATGATACAACTGCAAAGTTGTAGCTAGAAACATCCTTGGAGTTAGAGACTTAAAAGTTGTTTTAGTATTGACTTAATATAATGTCGTAGTGACACAGGAAAGTAATTGACCATGTTTAAGTAAAATCAGATTAGAAAAATCAATTATACTTAATGCCTGCCTCTGATCTATAAGCTGCACACTATTGCCTACTAAATCTGCTTCTCAGTGTTGCCTAGAGATGAAATGAGAAGATAGTTCTAAAAGGTCTTTGAGAAATTAAAAACTTTGCAAATGTAGGAAAAGAAAAAAAGGATGTTTTCCTATGGGAAAGTTTATTCATGCTGCTTATAATTATTCCATTGGATTTTACCTTCAAAATTATTATATGAAAACCTTTAATGACTCAAAAAATACTCTGTAATGGGTTTAAAAAAAATTGTACTTTCAAAACTCACCATATCCTGACCTTGTTGCTGGTATCCTGGCTCACTGCTGTACAGTTATACATAATCCCAACACTCGAAGGTTGAACAAATGAAACATGAACTATTTCAACTTCATTTTGTCAAGCGGTTTGTATGTATGTCTACTTTAATATCTCTATCATTTCCCCTTGTTTAAATAAAAATAACTTGTTTCCAATAACATTTATTCTGGCATGGAAATAGACCTGCAATAGTCCATTCTCATGCTGCTATGAGGAAATACCCAAGATTGGGTAATTTATAAAGAAAAGAGGATTAATTGACTCACAGTTCCACATGTCTGGGGAGGCCTCAGGAAACTTACAATCATGGTGGAAGGCATCTCTTCATAGGGTGGCAGGAGAGAGAATGAGTGCCAAATGAAGGGAGAAGCCCCTTTTAAAACCATCAGATCTCATAA
Source organism: Pan paniscus (assembly GCF_029289425.2). NCBI lineage: Eukaryota > Metazoa > Chordata > Mammalia > Primates > Hominidae > Pan > Pan paniscus. The sequence goes on along the minus strand of NC_073253.2, from coordinate 6,749,631 downwards.
GAACTCACTCATTATCATGAGAACAGCATGGGGGAAACTGCCTCCATGATTCCATTATCTCCACCAGGTCCTGCCCTTGACATGTCGGGATTATTATAATTCAAGAGAGATTTAGGTGGGGACACAGAGCCAAACCATATCAAGACCTCTCTTAAGACAAACACCTAAGTGGCAAAGAAGAGCTGGAGAGCATGAATTTTATATAGCTCTGCCCTGCACCTATCCTACTGACACAGAACACACCTTGAATTGTCAACGTGAAAGGCCAGGGCTCTGTTCAATCCTGCTGGGCCTTTTACTTTGGCCTTAAGAAAAATACGTCCCTGGACACAGATCACCCAGACCACTGCCTATAACTCTCTGACACAGCTGAGGCTGGATGCACTCTGGGGAGAGTTTGTGATTTGGCACACTTCCATCTCCATCACCCCACAAGTTCAGAGTCAATGCCCTATTGACGGTGTATCTTTCATGCTTTCACCCAAAAGAAAGGATGCAAATTCACCTGGATGAAATGAACAGCCTGAAAGTGGATCCTAACAGCCAACTCAAGTGGTCAACTTGACTGTGTCAAATCAATCTCACTGTTATTTGTACAATAATGTACTGAGTTCTAGTTACACATCAGGCCCTGGGCTCTTGCTTCCCACACATTTCCTGTCTTGTCACCACAGCCCTCAGCAGTAGACATGCACTTCAGAATTTCAGTTTGGAAAGTGGAAGCCAAGTGTCTGGGTGTAAGGCTGAGTGCCTTATCTACATGTGATAAAAGGCATGGTTTTCTGATCTGATCAACAGCCCAGGCCTGTTCAGTACTAAAATAGCCACATTTTGAGATTTTAAAAAATACTCTCTTGATTAGAAAATGATCTTGAATATTGACTAGGGCTGAGAAATTCCTCGGGTAAACAGCTTAAAACAAAAACTGAATACCAACATACATGTTAGTATGAAAAGTGAGCTGAAGTACCTCTTAGATAAATTGTGCTTAGGGCACTTGAAAATTGTCATTTTCCAGAATTGTTACTCTGTAAGTTCTCCAAAGAAATATCTCTATAGTTCAGTAGTAGTTTAGGCTACAGTTTTGTGCTAAGCACACTATTTCACTTATATTGAGAAACTTTAATGGAAATCTTTGTCAATAATGTTTAAGCATCTTTATAATGCAAATGGCAGCTGAAGGAGAAATCTAAATCACACTGATTAGATTAATTAGATTTGGTTCAGTTACATTTCATTGATTTTTGTGGAGAATACGCATGATATACTTCAAGGTTTTCATTTGGCAAACCACGAATGAGTCAAGGGACACAAGATCAGAGGGTGCCAAGTGACAGAAAGTCACTCACCATGGCCCGTGGGGAGAACACATGTGGAGACCCAGATAAATCCTGAGAATTACTGAACACAGACCATGCGAGGACACAGCAAGCATTCCGTGTAAAGACGTTTATTGGTTTTAAAGTTTTATTTTCTAGAATCACTGTTTTTTTTTCTCATTAGGGCAGTGCCTCTAGATTATTTGACTCATGCACTCACCATCTTCCAGTGGTAAACATTTCTTTCCTATTGATTTATGCCACATGCGTTTTTTTCTCTTCTTTTGAGGATCACAGAAGAGGACAACTCTGGAAACAGGATACACCAAAGTCTCCCCATGAATTGCAGTGAGAGTCTGAAAGTTCGCAGTCACTCACGGTGTACAGATCAGCATCCTAGCACTGTCATAATGGCAACCACATTCATGAAATGAAGTCACATTGTAGAGAAGGCAGGCAGGAATGAAACCAAGCACATCAGGTGACAGCAGTTTCTGTGTTAGTTCAATTAGTGTCATCACCAGTGACTGCCCAAGGTCTAGAGGTACAAAACGATTGCATGTCTACAAAGTAGGACAGTCACTTAATTTACCACCAGTAGAAGGAAAGAGAAAGCCACCTCCTGGCTTTAATTCTGCGAGAGACACAGGGTGAATTGGCGGTTGGGGGCAGTGCAGGGATCTCTTTATCCCTCCATGCGGCCTTACTGACCTGGGAGGACGGCCTCGCACCTGACCCCCTCATTGCACTCTATTTGTCTAGCCTTATCATGACCTTGAAAGAAAATCTTGCTCCCCTCTGCTTTGATTGTTGCTGTTTGGCCAGCACACTTTGCTCCTGTGTTTCTTCTGGAACCAAACTAACATCACTTATTGCTTTCCCGAATGTCAACAGAGTTTGTTTGCCTTTCCAGATTATTGACCACATTCTGTGGATCAGACAGGCCCTGGGCTTAAAAATGATATTTAATACTATGGGAACTAGAGGCTGCAAAAATTAGAAGGATAAGTAGAACCTAGGAGAAAACTAAGAACAGAGCTGTACATAATTTCACTGTCTTTGGAGAAAAAAATTACAAAGTTCTGACTACAGTCCCATAGGCTGAGCTCCAAGCCCCTTACAGAAGCTTCCCAAAACAGGTGGAGGGAATTTCTGCCCTTTGCTCCAATTTGCTTTGGGCACAGAATGGATCCTGTGGGTGTTTCTCAGCTGGCTTGGAAGACTTGCAACTGTACTGATTCAATGATGGGGTGAAGAGTGTGTGTTTGCTGAGGGCCACATGAATTGCCTAATAGTCTTATGAAGCAACATAAAGGATCAGAAAGCCACAGTAAGGCAGTGGCCTTGTGGCTCCTGTCCTACTGTGGACAAGCCCCTCAAAGTCTCTGGGCTCGCCTCCTTCACTGCAGAGGGTGTAAAATTAGGCTAAGTGGTCTTCCAGATTCAGTGGCTCTACCCTCACTACAGTCAGGAAGTAAGCTCTGCCCCTTTAGAAAGCAAATTCCATTAAAATTTCGCATGCTATTGGATGGGTACACTGAAACATAGTTGCTACACACAGGGCAAGCTCCACATGCCAGGCTAGGCTGTCAGGTGGGACCGTGTCCTGCTTCCTGAAATCAGCTCCATGAATAGGGTCTCTGCAGGTGAGAGGTGGCAAGGGGACTCCAGTTCTCGCGTTCAGGGCCAGTGAGGACAGAGTCCACGCTCCCTTTCAAGGTGCCCTCAGCCCCTCCCATTTCTACACCTGCCCTTCTCCTTCCCTTTGCCCAGCCATGGCTCAAACCTGATTTACTCCATGAAATCTTTCTGGTTTTCAGTCAGAAAATCTCTGGACTTGCACGTCTTTAATTTCTGCAGTGCAATTTGGCACTTGCCTTGCTTGGTGCTGGTGCCTGTGCGCTATTCCTATCTTTTGAGTTCCTATCCAGGGAAGGGGCTGTACCTTAATCTTCTGCATGCCCTGCATTTAAGAGGAGAATGCTGAGTGAGTGGAGAGATGGCCAGTTAGTTATTGGTTGATTTTTGGGTCAGTTGGTTGACTTAATGTAAGAACTGGGGACAGAAAGCAAGTATATGATTACCAGGTACGTGTATTTTAACCACTGTAATTGATCATTCTGAGTCAATATCTAAGTGGGTTCTAATTAAAGCCTGCTGTAATGTAAACGTCCTAATACTATGAAAATGACACTTACATTTCGTTGACAATCTTTAGTCTCCAAAGCACTTCTGCTGCGTCATTTTGGCCAATTCCCACACTGACCTGGTAGGAGCACACAGCTGAGGAAACCAAGGCTCAGGCAGGTGGAGTGACTGGCCAGGGTTACATGGACACATGGCTTTTTGTCTTTCAATCCCAGGTCTTTTTCACTCATCTACATATTTTTCTCTTAAAAAAAGGTCAAATTTTGATAGATGGAGCTGAAAACTTTAAGCCGACACCCTGGTTTTTCTGAGTAGTGGATTTTAGAAACAGCAAGTCTTTGCAGGAGTATTGGCACATGTGCGTGTGTGTGTAACTGCGGGGAATAACCTTGCTGCTCACATAGAACTCCCTAAGGCATAAGCAGTTCTCAGTCTTCTAGAAAGTTACAGACAGACCATGTGCAGGCCTTACCCAGCAGTGGAGAAGATACCCAATAAAAAGGGTGATTGGTTCAGGAAAATTATTGGACAGGAAGGAGTTTTGCATTGAGAAGAGGACAGATGGGTTTGTGATTTTCTGTTTGTTTGGCTCTGTGGGCTCTGGCTTGGTTTGAGTTCCCACAGATACATGGGTGTGTGGAGCTATCGGGACATGAACATTTGCACCTACTGTCTGATTATTCCCTCGCTGTCTGTCCAAAGAGGAATAGGTTCCTTGGCTTGTGTGGGAACGTGGCCCCAGGCTTCAGGCCTCTCCTTCTCACCCTGGGCTCCAGAGGCAGGTGTCCACTTCAGTGGGGTGGAAGGAGGCTGTGGCCAAGGCACGGGCAGCCAGGCCTGTGCTCAGTGTCCTAAGGGTGCCTCCATGGCTGGGCACCACCGTGCTTGCCTACGAAGGGAGTCCACCAGAAAGGGAGTCCGCACTCCTAACAGTCCAAGCAATGGTAGAGTTTTACATTACTTCCTACTGCTTTTAAAATGAGAAATTCTTACCAATTGAAGTGAAAAATGGTATTTCGTTCACTAAAGAATTGATTTCTTCTATAAGTTTCTAACAAACCTAATGGAAATGCCATGCAAGAAAAATCAAACTCTGAGTGTATGGAAGGAGCGACACTGAGCTGAGTGTCTCTCTGCTCTGTCGCCGGCTGTCACCCAGCCCAACCCGGGGTCAGACCAGTCTCCTGGCTGCACCCCTTGGTGCAGTTCCCAGAGACCAGCGTGAACCTGTTTTTCAATCAGCTAATAAACACTACTGAAATGACCTGCCTTTGGATATATTTTTCCCCCTAAAATAAAGCTGCTTTTAGTTTTCATTAGAAGAGGAAAATATTTAGAAAGGAATAAACTCAGGTGCTTTCCCTAGCAAGATGTTTCTGTCCTAGGTCTTTCATCTCCACAGTGTAATTCCATGATGACCACTAGCTCCAGGGTCCAAAGACCGTCAGCCAAATGTCAGGTTTCCAGGATGGAGAATGCCACCATAGAGGGTTGGATGAATGAACATCGTAAGTTCACTGTCATCAAGTTTCACGACTATTATGACTCACAGGGAACCTGAGCAGGCCCTGCATTCTTAATACTCTGTCATTTTGGTCTGGCAGAGCTGCCTGTGTGCACTTGGGGGCAAATAAGAAAGTGGTAAAGAAAAACAAAAGTAACAATAAGTTTGGTGAATGGCCAGCCCTGCTGAAAGGCGCCAATCCTTGTTCTTTGAGGCAAGGCCTCTTGGATCTCTGAAAACCTTGAACCAATGGGCAGGTCCCCAAGTAGACAAAACTGCCTGAAGAATTGAATATATTATCCCGGAAGACTTTTCCTCCTTCACAGTGGTAAGATACAATTGGCAACATCTGAACTTGATCCAATCATCCCTTCAGCTCCTTGGCTGCTTCTGGGGACTATTTCAATCTACTGAATTTTTGCAAAGACTATGGGTTCCTAAGACTCATTTCTGGTACCTGACTTAGAACGCTGCTCTGGAATTACATGTTGTAGTATTTGCAATATTTAAAAAATTTAAGAATATCTGAAATATTTTAAATGGAAGGATAGCCCACAATGACTGGATCCTCGAGGCAGTGTATCAGGTATGCATGATTTTATTTAAAATGTGTCAAATAAGACTTTCCACTTGGAATGAACATTTTTACCTCTTTCCTCATATTATTAGAAACAGTATTTCCTCATTTCATGGAGTTTCTTAGAAAGTTCCAAGTATTAACAGAAGAGAAAAATGAAACCGCGGGGAGATTAAATAACAGGAAGTTTACACCACAGCAAGGGTGCTCACCCATCCCAATTTCGGGGGACACACAAGTGACTATTGGGTGAAATAGACCCGATCATGCAAATCATCGTATGATCACTTGGTATCCTTTGGCAGTTCTGACATTCATTGTCACTAGCACAGATATTAAAATGAGTCAGATGACTGCAGTGAATGGGAAATCATCTTTTGCTTTTGGTGGTGGAGAGAAGACAGGAACACAAAGGCGCGGCCGTAGGACCATTTCCTAACATCGGACGAGACTGTTCGCAGCTGACCATCCGTTGCTCTGAGCCCCAGAGGGCGCACCTGGTGTCCACGCCACCGTCTGCCGGGGGTGGTCGCAGTATCCTCTGCCTTCCATCTAATGGCACTGGTTTATCTGTGGACAGCAGCACACCACAAATCAGCATCGAGAGCACATTTTCACCAAGTGGGCAGTTGTGGTTTTAAATCACTAGAACCTGGCAATGTTAAATTTGTGTTTTCATGAGCCAAAGGTCATAGCACAAATGAGGTCTAAATGTCATCACAGCGGACCATGGGCCACAGAAAGACACATTTTCAAGTTATGTTGACCTTCCAGGAAGAAAAACAGAGATACAGAGCACAGCAAACACGTGCCGGGGACGCACGGCGGAGATGCACGGCGTCCCTATGAAATATGAACGGCGCCATTTACATGGAAATGGAGCCAGCAGGGGCATTGAGTTTCCTGCCGGCTCGTCAGAGCTGCTGTCATGGAAAGAAGCTCAGGGCAATGTGACCGGGGTGGGCAGAGGGGCAGGCAGGCTGGGAAATGTCACCATCTCAACATGTGTTCTAAAGTGACTTCGAGGTGATCATTCATTTATAATCGAAACATAATCCGAACGGCATTTGCTCCCTCTTCCTCTCTGTAAACACATCTTTTCATAAATAACTTAAACGTCTCCTTGGCATTCAGGATGCAGTTCTGGCTGGAGTAAAAAAGGGTGGAGGATGCACAGCGTTGAGGAGATGTCAGGGTACTGGTGTGTGTGTGGACAGGCGCTCGAGCGTCTACTGCACGTGGCAGACATCAGCCGTCGGACACGGGCGGGGTGACCCAACCATATTTTTCATGCGTCTTCACCAAACTCTTAAAGGTAGCTTCAGCTTCCTTGCGACTGAAGGACTTTTTTGATTTGCCAGCTTTTCTACAGATCCGTCCCTGCGTGAGATGAGAAGAAAAACCAGGTTAGAACGTCACTGGGAATTCTGTTTCCTCCCATCTTTATTAAAAACACACAGAGTCGTGGGGATTTCTGATGTTTGAATCAATGCAATGCACTGGCCACCAGCAGGGTGGGGGCAGCCTCACTGCCCAGATGCAGAACAATTCAGCTCTGGCACCAAACAGATAGGGCAGCCTGGGGCTGGCAGCCTTTTAGGGGAGGGGGGTGCTGTCTTTACAAACCCCCACACAGCACTGGCTGAATCTGAACTTGCTCATTCCACAGTGCTGCAGAGAAATCTCTGCCCCAGTTCCTGAGACACGCAGGAGGGGCCGGCCTTACCAAAAGGGCATCAATTCACAGCCAAGCATTCTCTCCCTGAGGCAATATACTGTTCGAACTTCCTTTCCCTCCCTCAAAAGAATGCCTTTAATTATCACTTCAAATTCCTCTGTGATAACAGGGAAGATAAATATATTTATAGAGAGATGTGTATATTTGTATATTTCTACTAATATTTAAAAACTCTATTTTTTAAAATTCAAGTTCCAGAGCCATTAGTGAATTTATTGGAATTCATGTCACTTCAGCACCATTTTGTGAGGTGACGGTGGACATTTTCATGGAAGAAGAGACCCATCCTCGAGGTCCAAGAGAGGGTAGAGGTCAGGGCAGGTGCTTTATCACACGATCCCGGGAGGGGGTGGGGCCAGTGAAGAGGGCCACGCTCCCTCACAGTGACCAGGCGTGTTCTGCTCCCAAGGACAGAGCACTTGTCTCTGCAGTGGTCAAAAGGGACTGACCCATCTTATGACGGCACAAGACGGCTCTGGACTATGCGGAAGAAGAAACCAGGCAACACTGCCCATGTGACAGTATCTTGGGAAGCCCTGGCAAATGTGGAATATCTGGCATCAGAGGGGAGGAGCAGATGGAAGACAACCAGGAGTCGGGGTGATGCTGGCCTCAGTTGGACCTGTGGCAGCTCTCACTCTTCCAGCCTCAATTACTCTTCATTAAGCCTCTTAATGGTGGATCAACTGAAACGTTCCCTTAGCCTCTGAGGCACATTTCCTTCCACTTAACCTCCCCCAGGCTCTCCTGGAAGATCTGCTCCTCTCCTTGGGCATCCCATGTACATGTTTTGCAGATGGGGCAGAAATGCCTGGAAAGAACTGGCTGAGCTTCATGTACTGGCAGGCGCACAATTACCAACCATCGCCTGCTGTTCAGAAACCTTCGCGAACAGAATTTCTCTCTGAACAGACCCTCTGCACTTCCAATTCCGGGCACTGGTGCTACAGCACAACTGTGGGCACATACTGGGATGTGAATGGGGACCAGGCCTCCCCACCAGCAGCTCCTACAACACACAGCAGCCAGGTGCCTTGGACAGCCATAGAGGGCAGAAGCCATATGGGTCTGTGTGGCCACCAGCAAGCAGGATCCACCTGATCCTGGCTCTCTGATAACCCACTGACAACTCCAGTGGGAAGGCAGCTGCAATGGCCTCTAAATCTACTGGGCAGACGGTGCCCAACCACCTGAAACGTGGAGTGGAAGAGGCCATTTCACATGCTTGTATTCGGAGCCTACCTAGGCTTCCTTTTCAATAATTGTCTTTTCAACAGTGGACACACAGGCCGATCCGTAGTTGAGGAGTCAGGAGTCCAGGGTTACCAAACTCTGCCTGCTCTGGATATCCCTCTGGTTTCACTTGTGCATCTGTCACTGGGGGCAGCAGAACCTTTTCCTTTTTTAAAAAATTTTTCTTTTTCTTTTTTTTTTTTACAGACAGGATCTTGCTCTGTCATCCAGGCTGGAGTGCAGTGGCGCGATCGTAGCTCACAGCAACCTCAAACTCCTGGGCTCAAACAATCCTCCTGCCTCAGCCTTCTGAGTACCTAGGACTACAGGTGTGAGCCACCACACTTATCTAATTTTTTATTTTTTATAGAGATGGGGTCTCACTATATTGCCCAGGCTGGTCTTGGACTCCTGGCCTCAAGTGATCCTTCCACCTCAGCCTCCCAAAGTGCTGGGATTACAGGCATGTGCCACGATGCACACCTTTTTGAAAACGCTGTATAACTCACATAGGAAGAGTTGCTAAAAGGATGAAGGAAGATCAGAGGAAAAGATGACAGGAAATGGCCATTTATTGACTGCTAGCAACATCCCCATGCCTCACTAGGATTGACTCATATTTTGAGTTTTATAACTTCAAGCATATTTGCTTATGCGATGTAATTATGCTTGATAAAAAGAGACCACTCAGAGCTAATATATTCATAATCATCATAATTGTGGGCTGAGATCAAAGTCCAAAGTTATCTTATTAAACATATGAAAACACATCTTTCACATCTTTGCGAGGATGTTAGCATCAATTTCTTCTTTTTTTTTTTTTTCTTGAGACAGAGTCTCACTCTGTCATCCATCCAGACTGGAGTGCAGTGGTACAATTATAGCTCAGTGCAACCTTGATCTCCTGGGCTCAAGAGATCCTCCTGCCTCAGCCTCCCAGGTAGTTGGTGCTACAGGCATGCACCACCACATACAGCCAGTTAAAAAAATTTTTTTTATAGAGACAGGGTATCGTTTTGTTGCCCAGGCTGGTCTCGAACTCCTGGGCTCAAGCAATCCTCCTACCTTGATTTCTCAAAGTGTTAGGATTATAGGCGTTAGCCAGTGTGCCCGGCCAGCATCAATTTCTACATCAAGTGACAGCAAATATCAAGGGTTGATTTTTTTTTTTTTTGGCGAAAATGCATATTTTAACCATCTCTATCCTTTTTCTCCACAATACTGAAAATCTATGGTATTATTTGAAAATCCTGAACTAAAGGTAGCTAGACCAATAGAGGCTCACAGTCATCCTGGACTATTCTGTGGTTTTTGGCATGAACCCACACTTTGCCTATTCTTTGTGAAAGTCTCAATTGTTACAAGAAACAACAAACAAAACCCCAGAGGAACAGACCACTCTTTGTTGCCTTTTCTTCCCTGGAAGAATTATGAACAGAGAGCCCTAGTGCTTAGTCAATTCCACAGCTGGGAGACAGAGCCCGTTATGAGCCAGTCAGAGGCTCAGCGCATTTATTGCACTACACTGTTGATAAGGAGCTCTCATCCCATCTCCTGTCTCTTACACCCACGTTTACAATTAACAGGTTTTTTTTTCATAGGTTCATCTTCTGATTGGCTGTTTAAATACGACACAGTGAAATGCTGGACTTGGAAGCCACTCCCTGCATTCCCCCTTTATTTCCTGGCTCTGCCAGGGTCACAGAGCCGTTTTTCTGACATGCCCTTGCTGTGCCCACTGCACCAAGAAGAGGGGGGACCCCTCCATCCCGTGTTCCCTGCTTGCTGCAGGTCTTTGGGAATTGCCATTCATCCTTCCAGGATACAGTCTCTTGAAATGTGAACTTCTGGGAATCAAGTGCAGACGATACCCATGTCACACATCATGACGAACATCCAGTAAGATAATGCATTTGAAAATACTGAGGACTTTGAACTTCATACAATTAATAGCGTTTTTCTTATTCTCATAACATTTACCTTTCTCCCTTGTCTGTTTCTATTTAACTAATAATCAAAGAATCTAGTCTGAGATATTTCCTTTGAATAACTCTCATTTCTTCTAAAATATCTCTACTTGTACTTAATGTTAAAAGGCAAGGATGTGACTCTTCACTCATCCACTACAACAGCTTTGTGTTATCACTCAGAGTTTACAGCAACACTTCCTGTCTTTCCTGAGCCACACATGGTTAAGTGTATATTTATGAACAACTACAGGATTTTGCCATCACCACCTTAAAAGTCTCATTGTAATATAGAAGTCGAACAGTGTTAATGAGAATACAATTCTCCAGGGCTGCATCTGTCAAACAAAACCAGTAGGTGGTATTTTGATTTGATTCTTTTTTTCCCTTATGGCCTTTTGAGGGCCAATAGCAATGATGCAGCATGAAAACATTTCAACACAGCTAATAAGATGACAAGTGGCCCCAAACTTAACTCCCCAGTTCGGCCCCCATTTAATTGAATTTCAGCCTGGCACGTCTGCATCTCCCTCAATTGTCTAATGCTTCTCATTCATTCATTTATGCATTCATTCAGTGTGTTAGGTGCTGGGTCTAACAAGACAAAGTGATGCCAGGTCTCTGCCTTTAGGGCTTAGAGTCCACTGTGGGCGGATAACCAGGCATGTTGCAGCTGTTGGGACAGAGGGTGTGGAGCAGGCAGGGTCTCTCACTCTTGGTATTGTTGGCATCTTGGGCCAGGTAATTCTTTGCTGTAGGGGTTATACCTGCATGGAAGGAAGTGAGCAGCATCCCTGACCTTTACCCACTAGATGCTAGTAGCACCCCGTGAGTAATGACAGAAATTGTTTCCAGACATTGTTAAACGTCCCCACAGGAGCAAAACCACTCCTGATTGAGAACCACTGGTGTGTAGAACTAAAAGAGCCAGAGGCAGGAAGAGTCAATTCATTCTTTATTCATTCAGCAGACGATTGCTGCAGGTCTTCCCTGTGTCAGGAACTGTGCTGGTGACCGGGACTTCAGAGCTTTCTAAGAATAATAATTCTGGTCCTTATGGAACTTATAACCCAGATGGTATGACGGATTCTACACTGGGGAAGAGAGAAAGAAAGGAGAGAGAAGAGGGGTGGTGGCAGTGATTTGTGTGTTCAGAAAGATTTCTGTTGACAATAACGTAAGCTAAGCCTTGAGACATAGGTGGGCAGGTGTTTACCAGGCTGTGGTGGGAGAGGACAAGGGGTCCCAAATTGAAGGTGTGAAATGGCTCACTATGCTTGGGGGAGGGGGAGGCTTGGGCATGGAATTTCAGTGTGTGTGTGTGTTTGTGTGTGTGTGTGTGCTTGTGTGTGTATTTGGTGGGGAAGGAGTTGTATAATTCACTAGACCTGGCTTCAAATCCCAGCTCCAATACTTCCTGGCTGTGTGACCTTGGGTGAATCACTTAACCTCTCTGAATGTCGATTTTCTCATATGTAAAATAAGCATTATAATAGTATTATGTGGCATTGGATTCTATAAGAATTTAATATGTTAAAACATAAAAGATGCTTTGCCCAATGCCAGGCACAGGGTGAACACAATAAATGGGGCTTCTTATTTTTTCAGCTATCACGGAAGATCTTCTCCTTTGGTAAAGAGAGTTTCATTCTGTTCTCTTGAAAGAACACACAACATTTCTATCTTTTCATGTAGATTTTATGACTTATTCAGTCACAAAAATGTCCACAGGCAAATTCAGTATATTGCATTTACATAGCTAATTTCTTAGCCTTTTGAATTATGTCTGTCTTAACAGGTTGACATTAATACATTAATTCTATACTTACTTGATTAGCTTTTTCTCTCATTCCTTTTCTTTGCAAACATACTTTCTGGGTATTTTTGTGTTTCATTTGCCTATGAATTACAGACTTTTGCCCTCTAAAAATAGTTAAAATTTTCAGACTGCTTACGTAAAGTTTTGAGTTTCCTGCACTCATTTCCTGAGCCAAAATTACAGAGCTGCTACTTGTTTTTCAAGTCTTTGAAGGAGTAATTGTCAGTCTAAAAGCACTCGTAACCTTAAGCTCCCTGACATGGGTTGTAAACATGTGCAAGACTCATTTTAGGTTTCCCCTAAAACTTCTATCTGGGGGCAAAAATTAAAGCTCACTAGTCTCTTGGCTTGAGGAAAACCAATGCTTACAAGCATCTTTCAAAGGAGGTCCGCTTTGGACAGACATTGGGGATTTCACCTTTCTCTTAAGGTTTAATGTTCAAAGCAAATCCTAGAAAAAAATCAACTTGTAAGTTTCTAAAGGACAAATGAGACTCTACAACAGATCAGATTGTTCTAAGAAACACATTCCCAAATCAGATCAATGACACTGAAGCCCCTGACAAGCAGGGGACTTCAGCTGGATCTAGTCGGATGAGACAGGAAACAGAAGGATCCAGAGAAGGTGAATATAGCCCTTATTGTGAGTCTGGGTGTGTGTGTGTGCATGTATGCATATGTGTGCATATGTGAGCATGTGCACGAGTAGTGCATGTACATACATGTGCATTTGTGTATGTGTGCACGTGTGCTCATTTGTGTGTTTGTGGGTACTTATACACATGTATCGTGTCACATGTGAGCATGTGTGTCCATGTGTGCACATGCAGGTGGCTATGGTGGTTACATTCAAACTGCAGGGACCGATGTGAGCCTCCCTGCTGTGGAATGGCTGCTGACTAGAGCCCACAGTAACCTGAGGGAAGGCTCTTGGCTGAGTGGAGGAAGCCCCAGGCCATATGAGCCAGTTTAATGGGTGGTCCCTTTGCACAGGGAGAGCTTCGGCCTGGTGGGTTCCGAATCTGTCAGAACCTGACCCAGCACTAACCAGTGCAGGGAGGGAACAAGCAGAGAGGGCTGGGAGAGCAGAAACAGGGGAGGGGGAAAAAGACAGGGTGGGAACATGCTGTTGGAGCTGATGAGCCGCCAGTGAGGTCATGTTGAGGTTTTGTCTGAAGTGCAACCCCGGAGACTGCTGAGTCCCCACACCGCCCGCAAGTGCCACGGTGACTACTCCGTGCTCAGCTCGACTCTGATGTGCAGCTGCTGCCTGGCTGTTTTCACATCTCATCTCATTAAATGTTGACCTGGGCAACCTTTGCAACGAGTAGGAAACTGGGCTTCCATTAACTGACTTGCCAAGGGCTACAGAAGAGCTGGGTTCGAATCAAGGACTCCCGAGACTGAAGGCAGAGGCACCACAGAAGAGCATGCGTGTGGCCTGAGGGTGCCATGAGGGGCAAGACCAAAGACAGGCAGCCTCAGGGCCAGGGCCTGCGGAGGGGCCCAGAATCGTCAGGGAAAGGGCTGGAGGCAGCCACACAGGCTGGGCGACTTCCTCCAGGAAACCAGGACTTGGAGTATGCAGACCAGCCCTCCCTGCTCGCCGCCCCTCCAACGCCAACATGGGCCACTCAGGCTTCTGCGCTCCCTGTTGGGTTTCACTCAAAGTTTGTGCCCAATATGGCTTGGGGTTCCTTTCATCGTTCAGACACCAACAGCAGACTCATTCATATGCATCCCCCATGACTAGCTGTGATTTAGTTCCCAGATCTGGTAGCTAAAAAATGTGTTGAATGGTTTCTGGAAAGTACCAACTCAAAATAGTCACCTCAGAAGCCATAAACCTGATCTTTCGGTTACACTTTCAGAATGCACTGTTTGCCCCAGCGACCTGTTGACTCACGCCCAAGCCAAACACATACAGGCGACCAGAGAAGTGGCTTCACAAAGTAGATGACTAGAACATCCCACCAGATCTGAGGGCATAGAGGACAGTGCCTTGGGTGGTGGGGCACGAGGGGCCACATGGCTACATGGACCAGCCACACAGGGATCAGCCACAAGGGAACCAGCCCTTGGCATGGCTTTAGGTGGAAATGACGACTCTCCTCCATGGCCCTGCTCCCACTTTGATAGAGATATGTAGTTTCTGCAGAAAAAATGCACTGGGAAACCCATTCTTATTACAGTAAAATTTCTCTCTCTAGCGAGAATGTTTCCAGGCCTGGAACTGGGACGGAAGGGCTGTGCGTGTCCAGGAGAGGCGAGCAGAGTCCCAGCAGGTGATGCGGTGTCCTCAGGAAGAAGGCTGGCTGCACCCTGCTGACATGCAGGGAACACGATCCTTCACTCCAAATGCACCTGCCGTGCATCACATCTGTGGGCTCCTCATTTTTTTTTTTTTTTTCTTATTTTAGACAGAGTCTCACTCTGTCACCCAGGCTGGAGTGCAGTGGCACGATCTCGGCTCACTGCAACCTCCGCCTCCCAGGTCCAAGTGATTCTCCTGCTTCAGCCTCCCAAGTAGCTGGGATTACAGGCCTGCACCACCACGCCCTGTTAATTTTTTTTTGTATTTTCAGTAGAGACGGGGTTTCACCATGTTGGCCAGGTGAGTCTTGAACTCCTGACCTTGAGTGATCCACCCGCCTCAGCCTCCCAAAGTGCTGGGATTACAGGCATGAGCCACCGCGCCTGGCCAGGGCTCTCATTTTTAAAGGCGTGTTTGAGCCTATCAAGACGTGGAAGAGAGTGTACAGAACACAGTAAGCATGTCTTTTCTTCTTTGGGTGCTGACAAGAGCATTGGTCTGATCAGAGTGTGTTGGATTCGCAGCAGGGAGGCCTTGCTGGCATGGTGGGTGGTGCGCAACCACGGATGTGCAGTTTTCCCACTTGGAGCTGGGAGACAAGATGAAAACATCTGGCATCTCTGCAGGAGCAGGTGTCCTCTAGATGAGAGTGCCTCTGCTTGGGCCCTGCTGACGCTGGAGCTGGATCATCCCCAGCTTGGGCGCTCCTGTGCACTAAGGGTGTTCAGCAGCTTCCCTGGGTCATTCCCGACCATGTGCACCGCAGAGTGTTGAGCAGCCTCCCTGGGTCGTTCCCAGCCATGTGCACTGAGGCTGTTCAGCAGCCTCCTGGCCTCCATTCTCTGAATGCCATTAGTACCCCTCTCCCGAGTGGTGGCAACCAAAACTGTCTCTGCCTATTGCCAAGCACTCCCTAGGGGGCTGAACAGCCCTGTGGAGAAGCCGTGCTCTAGAGTGGACTGTGGGAGTGCAGGAGGGGGGACCTAAAGGGGCTGGGGGCCCAGACGAGTGGAGGAGACTTCCAGGGGAAGGTGGTTCAGGAGCTGAACACAAAAGACAAGTGGCAATGATCCAACCAGAAAGCAGGAGAGGGGGCAGCAGGAGCAGACGCCACGTGAGGGTGGGCAGTGAGCATCCTGAGGCTTCCGGGAGTCGGAGCTTGCTGGGGGGTGGAGGTGGGCGAGGCAGGGATGGGAGGTGCCTTAGTTTCTTGGGCCTGCTGGAACACAGCACTCCGACTGGAGGCTTGAAACAACAGAAATATGCTCTCTCACAGTTCAGGTGGCCAGAAGTCTGACATGGAGATGAGGGCCCAGGGGAGGGTCTGCTCCAGGACTCTGTTCCAGCGCTCAGGGGCTGCCAGCACCCTTGTGTGCCTCAGCCTGTGGGCACAGCGCTCTAATCTCTGCCTCCGTTGCCGTACGGTGTTCTCTGTGAATCTGTCTCTGTATCCAAATCTCCCTCTGCTTACAATGACACCCGTCATTGGATTAGGGACCACCCTAACCCAGCAAAACCTCGTCTCAACTCAATGACTTCTGCAAAGGCCCTATTTTCAAATAAGGTCACATTCACAGCCACAGGGGGTAGGACTTCAACTATTTTGGGGAGGACATAACTCTGCCCACGGCAGGCATAAAGCTGACAGAGAGGCCTTTCACCTGTACCTCAGCACTTGCACCCATTCTGCAGGTGGGCGCACATTGGGCCATGTTTTCCTTGTGGATGGGTCATTTGGGAGGTGGTGTGGCGGTCAGTTTTGGGGTGTTGTCCAGTTAGGTTATTGTCATGGTCCAGAGAAGATGGCGAGGGCCTGGCAGAGGCCACTCAGTGAGTCCAACTAAGGTCACGTGGGCAAGGCTGGGGGAAGGATCAGTGGGAGGCCCGAGCCACTCCAGGCTTCTGACCCAGGAGGAACAGGTTTCTAGGATAAGATACTGAGTTCTGTTTGGGTTGGCTGGCTTTGAGGTGTGCACAGAAATCCAGGCAGGAGGCTGCTGGGTATAGTGGTGGGAGCTCACACCAGGGAACCTAAATGATGTGGTTCTGCAGGGAGAGGTATGCGGGGAGGGGAGCGTGCCCCCTCTCTGCTCTCTAGCCATAGGCCCGTGAGCAGGTCACCCTCCCTGCACCTAGCCGCTGCACCCATGTCACTACCCGCCCTCACCTCCTGCATGGGGATAATGAGCACCTGGCGTGCAAGGCGAGATGGGATGGAGGTGGTGGGCCACCATGCCAAGTGACCCGGGGCCAGGCCTGCAGAGAGAGACGCTGTCTTAGGAGCAGGCTGTGGGGTCCTGGGAGGATGGGTGTGTTTGGCTGGGGACAGTCAAGAGGAGAAGCAGGAAATCTAGAAAAGGGGAATTAGGGCAGGTGCAGCCACAACGAAGCGTGCACAGGTGAAATGGCCCGAGAAGCACGCTCCGGGCCAACTCTTGGAAAACAGTCATCTGAGATGTGTGATGGTTACTTGGTTTATAATAATATCAAAACCTTAAAAACTCCTTTTGACCTTATTTTTTAGCACTCTTTGCACATTAAGAAAAATCTGGTTCTTTAAAAAAGTGTAGCTTAGCCATGAACAAGTCCAAAGAGAGCAACCTGTAACCCCCAGAGGTTTATGAAATGCTTGCCACCCCACAGACGTCAAGAGGGGTATTAGGTAATGCCGGCACTCAGAAACTCTTTCTTAAAACTGTGAAACCTCTCAGGATGACAAAGCCAGCATCGGTTTCGTGTATACTTTGGTGATACTCGTAAGGAATTAAAGCGAAGCCACTCTACTTAATACTATACAAAATCCTCCAGCTCTGGCAGCACCAAAGGCACAGTTCATGGGCGCTTACAAAACAGAAGCAGCACTTGCCTCTACATTTTAAAGAAAGTTCTAGCAATTACTGAACTGTTTTGAAACAGATGGTACTTTCTTGGAGGAAGCAAGCGCAGAAAAAGGAACTTTTTGCTAAAAATGTAATGATATGAGATAATCCTCTCAAGGTTATTTTTTGGAGATCCCACTAATACTTATACTTTTGCATAGGCAGCCAGATCCCAGTGGGTTTCATTAATGTGCACTTTAAGACAGGTAAGTGACAGATACGCTCATTAGTGACATCGTGGTGGCTGTGTCGACTGTGTCGAGGGCTGTCTGAGCCAGGCCCTGTTCTCAAGATGGGGCAAACACTCTCACTAAACCATACCGAGACACTCCAACAGGTGGGGTCTGCTGTCATCAGGTCTGTTTTACAGACGAGAAAATGGAGACACACAGATCAATAAGGTGCTTGGAGTCACTCAGCTAGGAAGCGGCCAAGGGCCAGGATCCCAGTGCAGGATTTCCTGGCTTTGGAGGCCACACTCTGAACCCCAAGGCCAGGCCAGCTCTCAGAAACGTGCGGAAGGGTCACAGATTTAAGAGAAGGCAAACAAGATACTGACCATTCACTCAAACAAACAAACGAAAAAAGTGACCCGCCTGGCTGTGCCCCCTGGCACTGGATGCTCCTTGGCCACCACTTACCTGTGTCTCTCTCAACGTCATCTCAACAGGGAGCTCCTGGCCAGCCATCCTGTCATTTGCCACACGGTTTATGTAAGCCCCGAGATGATCAGGGCCCTGAGTCTACCTTTACTACATAGATTCTGGTCTTTGCAGCACATGTGAGGGCCTTGGCACACGCTACCTGCCTGACGCGGTGAACAGGGTGGGTGACCTCCCCGGTGAGTCTCTGTCCCGAGATGATGGGGGCAGTCTGTGTTTGTCATTTTGGCCAGGACCAGAATGCAAAAGGAAGCTGCTTTTCTTGGGCCGCACCCAGGATGCTGCACTCCACTCTCAAGGCCGAAACACTTACTCAGCACAAAGCAGACCCCCAGTCTGTGTTTTCTCCTTGTGAGATCATTCCAGCTGTCTTCACAGAGGATTCTGGAAAAGTCTTAATGAGCACAGCCTCTGCCCTTGTTATGATGGACAGACTCACCGGAGGATACAGACATCAGCACCTCTTCATTTGCTTCAACATTTTACTCCTTGGACTTGGCTCCATTAAGGCACACATTTCCCTGACTAGCCCCAGAGACCCCCCACTTTCTTACTGAAGTCGCCCCTAAGTTGAAGTCAGCTCTGTCTGCTCCTACGCTCAGTGAGTGACCTGCAAGAAACAATGGTGTTCTCCTACCCAACTTGACCTCTTAGATCACAATCCGGCCAGCTCTTTTCCCTGCACAGCTGGTCTTCCTCAGCGTTCCATGTTTTTCCTTCTTCTTGGAACACATACTGAACAGGAAGAGAATCCAGGGCCCCATCGCTGTCTCAGCCCACCCATTCTCGGTGGCTTAATTCTCACTTTCGCCCTCTTGTTCCGGCGGATGGGACTCTGCTCACTCAGCTCTGTGGCCTCCCGTGCTGTGTGTCCCTAGATGCCCACGGCTGCCTCCACCCTGCCACGCCTCCCTGATTTCAGGATGAGGCACTGGGGATCCAACACACTCCTGATGCTGCACACGATAGAAGGGACGCCCCCAGGGCAGGCAGCTCTGTCATGAGGCCTGGCCTTCCTCACTCCTAGGAAGGATGAAGCCCCTGAGCAGGAAGGAAGCAGAGGGGAGTGGAGGGGTGCCAGGGAGATCAGATGCACCGATGGGCACCCACTCGCCATGTCTCCTGCCTTTTGCCTGTTTCCTGACAGAATGCATCTGCACATCCTAGGATCACTCTCCCACGTGCACAGGAGATCATTCACCTGCAGCCCTAAGCCCTTGCCTGTGGTCTGCTGTGGCTTTGATCACCCGTGCCATTGGGTGATCAGGACACTTCATTTCACAACTGCTATGGCCCAGCCTTGCTGCGGAACAGTTCTCTCAGCACAGATAGTAGGTACGGCGATGCTGTTAAAGGGAAAAGTCCAAAAAAAAAAAAAAAAAAACCGAAAGAGACCAAGAATGTCACTAGGAAATGTGACAGGAATCAGAGCCTGGGAATGAATTTGTCAAAACAGAGGCAGCCACCATTCGCTGCCTGCCCTGCTAGCAGGAGCTTCACGACTTTGACCGAAAAGCCCAAACTTAGTTGTTCTAGAAATATTGCATCAAGAAGGAACGTGTGATTTTCACAGGCAACCCAGGTAAACGGCACCTGGTGCTTTCACTGCTGAGGTGGCTTCAGGGAGGCTTTGCGCTTGATGGTGGCAGTTCACGGCTGCGATCTCTTTCCAAGCCATGTTACTTACAATGACAGAGAAAGCTCATGTCACACAGCATGCTCAGCACTAGAGTTTCACAATGCAGAAGGAAATTCAGCAATGTCAAAAAAATAAAGTAAATGAGATTTTGGAACCACTGGAAGTCTTCAGATACATTTTCAGGTAAAATTTCAGTGTGAAAATATGATCTGGGCACAAACTCTATAAAAGATAGGTTACTTTCTCAAATAGTCTGTTTTTGCAATAAAGCACAGCAATAATAAGACTCTACATGGATTATTTACTTCACCTACTTTGTTACTTTTCTAATTTTTAAAAGAAGGAATTGTGCTCATAAAGATGTGAGATTTAATTTATGCCCCTAGAGATCCCCAATACCTGCCAAACAGGCATTTGACTTTATTCTAGGAGGGTGGTTTCTGGGGAGACACCAGGTCTGTCTTTTGTCTGGCTTGCTTTCTTGAAGCACTGAGTGAAGCTGCAACTTGTGCGATATGGGATATGGATGAAACCTCCTGGAACAGCCTTGCATATGCAATTTGTTTCCAAAGAACCACCCAGATTTGGTCAACAGCCCACTTGGTCTTTGGCTTACACGTGCCACATGGGGGAACTCTTGAAATTCCCGCCTGCAGCCTCTCCCTGCCACCCAAATGCCAGTTCCACACACCCGCGTCCTGCTGGACACTTCCACTAGGCCAGCAGCTGCTGTCTCCATGTGGACGTTGTAAGATCCAGCTCAACAACTTTCTGCCTAAATGGTCTCTCTTTTAACCTCTTTATTTTGAACAAAGCCCCACTGACTTCTAGTCAACCATTTCCTTAAAGTCTGGAATGTCACCAGGTCCAGCCTCGGGTTTTGGTGGTGGGGGTGGTGGTTGTAGGGCCTCCGGGCACACCTATCCTCAGCAGGCTGATCTCCGGGCGCACCTGTCAGCAGGCTGACCTCTGGGCACACCTGTCCTCAGCAGACTGACCTCCACGCACACCTGTCCTCAGCAGGCTGACCTTCAGTGCAAGCAGTTGTGCTCCGTGTGCAATTCACCAAGAATCTTTGGCATGACTAAAATGGCGACTTGGTCTGCAATGGTGGCAGGGTGACTGGGAGGAGGTCACGGCCAGGCCAAAGGTCAGTTTGTGAGGCCCAGTGAGGCCTGGGGGGCACGTGGAGGTCAGGATGGAGCAGCACACAAGGTGGGCTGTTTGAGACAGTGTCATGGTGATCACTGGCCCGGAGAGTGTGGGCGCTGGTGTAGGCATGGGGGTGTGTAGAGGGTCCTACTTCCTGCCCCTGTCCCTCCCCAGGGCACCCTCATGTGACTGTGGACCTCCAGCACTGGTGTGGGCTGGTGGTCTGTGGGCTTCCATGTGGGCCATCCTGGGGAGGATGGGGTGAAGGTGGGAATTTCGGGGTCCCTGGAGTTTGGGTCTGGTTTCCAAGGGGAAGGGGATGTTTCCACTCTCTCTATGCGGAGAGGGGGCCACTCCTGTCCTTGTGAATGGCAAATCATTATTGGTGGCAGCTAGTGTCCAGTGAAGACAACGCCGTTTGTTTTTACAAATCTCAACTACATTTTCCTGTGAAGAAACCCATTAATTAGCGAGTGGGCATCTCTCATGTGATATGACCAAAGGTCACTCCAAGCAATGAAAGGAACCAAAAGGTACTGCCCCAAACCTGCCATGCATTCGCAGAGTGTGCTTTGCTATCTGCAGCAGTTCACAAATATTATATAGTAAGCTTAGGAGCAGGTAAAATAGTGTACACCTGAGGGGTGCCGCATGTGGCTCTTTAACCGAGCCCCCCAGATGTTTCCGTTTTGAGGTCATTGTCTCATTGAGTCAGGACAGCACAGCCCTGGCAAAGCTTCTTCCTGCAGCAACCCTGACCCAGCAGCCCCGTGACCCAGAGGGCAAACTCCAAACACATTCTTAAAATGGGATGTTTTCACCCGTGGGAAAATTAGACCTTTAAGTGCTGAAAAACTTTTAACAACCAAACACCTCAAAATAAGCTGGAACCATGCTTGGTGCATTTGCCCTGAGGGCACCGCGTTGACTGCTTTGTGCCTTGGCTGCTCCTGAGGTGCTGCTGAGGTGCAGGCTCTGCAGAGGCAGCAGAGGTGTCTCCTCTGCACAAACATCGGGACCCCACCCCCTCCCTGCTCAGGCCCCGCCTCCTAGGAATAAGGGAGCCCCAATGCCACTGGCTCCCTGAGCTTTCCAGATACTCATCCATGACTAAGCAGGCATACCCCACCCTGATTTTGAAGTCCTGAAAGTGTTCTGAGCCATTTCAGTGGGTGTGATGAACTTATCACAAGTTATCCTAATATACTTTAAAAAATAAGTGTATTTCATAAAGCATTCTTTCCGACAGGTCTTGGGGTTAAATCCAGCACCTATCAGCAGAGGCCAGGCCCTGGAGAGCCTGTGCGTTTCTGCCCAGCACATCATTGCTCTAGCTGGTTCTCCAGCTTGCTCCACAGGGGCGGGGCTTGTCTCTTGTGGGCGGGGTCCTCTCCAGCTGCAGGCTGGAGGGCCAGTTCCCTTCCAGCACCTGGCAGAGCTTTGGCTTCAAGGCTGAAGTCTAATGCTCCCTTTACAATGACCCTGCCTCCTCCAGCACCACCCACCCCACCCCCCATGCTCACACTTCCCCCGGGCCCTGCCTTCCTACCCCTTCCCTTGGCTCACACTGGTTTCTTGTTAAATTAAGAGCTCTCAGTGAGACTCCACCCAGCAGTGTGCTACAAATACTGGATAAAAGGAATGGACCGAAGCCATTTCAGGGCCATACAGTATCATTCCACCTTTCCAGACGGGCTGGTGTTATACAGGTGATGTAAATGAAACCCAGCACACACTTTATGTTTGCAAGGAAATAGGGGACAAAGATACGGCATAAGATAGCTTAGTCAGTGTAGACAAAGCAAATTCGGGATCTCCGTGGAAAATGCCGTGTTCTATTATCGTAAAAGAGTCTTAAGAATGTAATCAAGAGAGGAAGTTGATTCTAAGTTCAAATTCCTAGTCTCTGGTTGAAAAGCTTAGAAAACTAAAGGACTGCTTTTGATTGACCTAATAAAATTAACAAGAGATTTTCTATAAGCAACTAGGATGGCTATTATTACTTTTAGGTCATTACTTTGGGAGATGTTCTGATTTTAATTCTTTTATTTGTATAATGGCATTGCAATACAATCTCGGCTTTTTGATTAAGAATCATAATAGCTAAAGAAAATAATTCAATCGGTGATTTTTACAAGCGTCACTTGAAATCTTCAAACACTGTTTATTTTATGATAGAATATAGGGAAAGCTGCGCCAGTCACTGCCACAAGGACTTCACATGCACACGCATGCTCAATCGTCATCGGGGAAAGACTGCTCCAGCCTCTCCTCAAGATGGAGAAACGGAAGCACAGATGTAAATTGCACAATGCCATGCAGCTGGTAGGCGCTGGAGGTGGGATGTGACCTGGTGGGACTCCAGTTGGGTTCTGGAGACCGTGCTCAAAGCCCCTTCTCACCACGTGTGAGGATGGAACCTCCAGGTGATGCCCCACCACGCATTATTCCAGTACTAAAGTGCTCATTGCCCCTCTCAGGTGCTCAAGCTTATTTACTGAGGAATGAATGATGAAGCCTGTGGGGTTATCACTATGAGTCTGAAGGCCCCCACATGCCACAGTTAGAATTCCAAAGAAAGGATGGTACGCATGTTACCATTTTCCAAAATGTGTCCCACGCAGTATTTTACACATTATGTCATCTAATTCTCACCCAGGAGGGAGATGCACTTGGGATTTTTCAAATGATTGATGAAGAATGAAGGAGCAAGTAACTTCTCTGTGGAAGTAGAGGCAGGAAGAGGCAGTGCCTCACCAACCCAAGCCTCATCCTGGAACTGGAGTTGGAGCCCTGTGATGTCTGAGCATTGGAAAGATATATCAGCACCCTGCTGGCTCTGGGAATTTTTCAATAACGCCTCCTAAGCCAGGACTTCCCAACCTTCTCCGGCTATAGCATGCCCCCCTCCAATGCCATGCACGTACTCCTGGTTGTTAACCTCCTAAGCACGGGTGCTCCATGCTGGAAGATCCACATGCAGGCATAGACCGTGGTGTGCCAGCCCTCAGGCTGTACACTACATGCCACGTGCACAGGCAACATCATTTTAGCCCTACAGGCTTAAAGCTTCTGCCAGCACTCAAATTCTGATCTCAGCTTCCCAATAAGTATCTTTTAGAAGGTAAATGTTTTCAGGAAACTGGACTTTCAAAGTAAAATCTTTCAATTTTACTGAAAAGACCGTATGCAATATGTTATGTTTGCAGCCAATAATTTTTTGAGGGCCTATTGTGGAAGGCACTAAATCAGATGTCAAAGGGAGCTAAGAAGTAAGTCATCAAAACTGCCCTTTTCCTAGTAATGGGAAAGTTAATCCCAGGTATATTTGGTGACATTTTAAATGGCATAAGAACAATTTTACAGATTAATTTTCCTGGCTTTGTTATTGTAATATTTACATTGGCTTGTGGTAAGATTCAAAGGTAACAAAAAATCAAGCTTCTTCAATCTCCATATTTGAAGCAGCAAAAATAAGTTTTGTGCTGGCTTTGTTTGCCTGGCTCTCATGGTACTGAGTTTTTCTGCATCACTGGGATGTGACTTTCTGTTGACCTCATTATTTGTAGATGCTAGAATTGCCTACATAGAAAATCCTAAAGGCTCAGCTATTTTTGAGGAACTGGATTTGTTAGAGAGCGTTAATGCTCCACAAATAGCCATGTGGGTCCTTACATTTCTGCCTCCCTTGCAGTCAGATGGGGGCCATGTGGCCAGTTCTGGCCAGTGGGTGGTGAGCAGAAGGAGGCGTGTGTGTTCCGGGTGGAGACAGTCGGGCGCTGATGCTGACATGCTCCCCTCACCCTGCTGTCACCCACTGCTGCTGTGAATTTGGAGGCTGTGTGCTCCAGATAGAGAGCAGACACTGGCCTGTATTAGACTCTGTGCCAGAATATACTTTTCCTGTATTAAACTGCTGAGATTTCAGGGTACGCTCTTGTGTGGAAATGAGAGTTCACTGATCAGAGTAAATTTCTTGACAAATAATTGAAAAATTACAAGGTCCACAAAAAGCTAAGATGGTTTTGAAAAGGAAGAGCAGAGGGGGTTGTAGTCTGTTGGCTGTTGGACTAGGAGGCCGCATTGCTAAAGGCAGTGTAATATTTGTACAGGAGCAGGAAAATTGGGGAACTGAGCAGAAGAGAGAGTTGTATTTACATGGGACTGTCATGGGATAACAATGGCAGCAGAAAGCTGTGGGAAAAGACCAGGTGGTTCAGACAATTGGGCCAAGGAAAGTGTTTACTGCAGAGAAAGGAAGCTGGGAGTCTACCTGGCAGCTTGCATGGAGAAGGGCTCGAGATGGATGAAATCCAAAATGTGAAAGGAAAAGTTCTAAAGCCAGTGGGAGGAGGCTCAGGAGGATGCCTCGTGATGGGACAGTGAGGAAATGGTCTTCCCAAACAGCCTCGATCATAATATAACTTGTTCAAAATTATGGAGGGCTTTTTTTTTCCTCAATAAAAGATGAGAAAGAGAAGACAAAGAAAATTTGGGGAGAAAATATTTGTGATGTCTAACACTTGCAAAAAAATTAATACCTGGAAAAAGAAAAATTTTCTGAAAATTGAGAAGAAAAAGCTAGACAACCTGGACACAATGTAGGGAAGGGAAAGAAGATCAGCAGATGTCTAAAGAAGAGACCTGAATGGCTGACAAGTATGCAGTGCGATGTCCGGATCCCAGTCATCAGGAAAGCACAAGGAAAGCAGCAGTTAGATGCCTCTAGGGTCCTGTCAAGGGGCAAAACAGAGGTGAGGACGATGCCAGGTGTTTGCAGGGAAGTGTGTCGATCGGCCACTTCCAGAATGTCAAAGGCATTCTGGAAGTTTCTGGCAACACCTCGAGACAATCCACATACCGAGGCTCGTGCTCTTGTGAGCTCACAGCTGGGCATCAAGCCCAGAAGATCCACTTGCAGGTCAGTAGCCATATTCCTGTAACCACAGGGAGGTGGGAGATTGCTGGCATCCCCAGGGGAGTGGATGAGCAAAATGTGATCAATTCACATCTTGGAAAAATATGCAGGTGTGAAAAGCAATGGGCCAGACACACAAACAGTGACACAGCCGGCCCATCAGCCCAAGTTCTGGGTGAAATAACTAAGATTCAGAGCAAGGCACAGAGGACAGCACTGGTTGGGCTGATGAAACACACATATGCATGGAATGACATGACACACCTGACAGGATGAAGTGTATCTAATAATATCTGCTAGAAACAGAATGGGCTCCCATGGGCCTTGCATGGATGGACTGGTGGGATGTCATTAACCTCTCCCTACACCTGAGACAAAAAGTGAAAGTCACAATACAAATGTGGTTTACATGAACGTGTACGCCAGAATTTATTATGCATGTGTAAAAATGTGATAGTTTATATATACATCCATAACTGATTTGAACATACAATGAAAACAAGATCTTACCTACGGAATCAGCTAATATTATGCTCCTGTATCAGGCAGCCCCTAAGCTGTCCCAAAAGGATTTCCGATTCCTGGCGTTCACTCCGTTTGACCTCTTACCCCTGAGTGTGAGGGACCTGAGCTTGCTTTTATTGCATAGAGGATGGCGGAGTGATGGAAAGTCACTTCTGAGAGTAAGCCACAAAAGACTGCATCTTTGGTCCTGGGTGCCCTTTCTCTCTCTCCCTAGCTCCCTATGAGGGAGGCCAGCTGCCATGCTGTGAGCTGCCCCATGGAGAGGCCCACAGGCAAGGAACTGAGGCCTTCAGCCAACACCACCCAGGGACTGCATCCTGCTGCCAGCACATGAGTGCTCATGGGAACCAATCCTCCCCAGTCAGACCTCCAGATGAGACAGCAGCCCTGGCCTGCAGTTCCCCTGCAGCTCTATGACAGACCCAGAGCCAGAGGCACCCAGGCATGCAGCACTCAGATTCCTCAACCACAGAAACTAGGAGAGAAGACATGTTGGTGTCTTCAAGACACTGAGTTTTAGGATAATGGGCTATGCTGCAAGAGATAACCAAAGCTGAGGGCTGGGAATCCACTTGACAAAAAATTCCTAAAGATAATAAGATAAATAACAATCAAATGAAAAATGGACCAAGGGCAAAATGAGAAAGTCAAGTGGCGAAAACTCATTCCCTAAATCCGTCCCCACCAAAATACAAAACCCCAACTGTATGAAAGATGCTACACCTGAATAAAATAGAAAATATTTAAGCCAAAAAAGATGAGATATGCTTTGCCAGTGAGATTAGGAAGTAGTGAAATCATCAGGGTTGGAGAGGCCTGGGAGGTTTCCAGCCTCCTGCTGCTGACGGGACTGTAACCTGGGGTAACCTTTCTGAAGGGCAATTTGGCAGCACTGTATCCAATCAATATGGAGGGTGTTCCCGCCCTTTGATCCAGTACCCCACTTCTGGGAGTTTCCCTATGGTAATTAGGGTACAAGGAGCAAACATGATATACAGGACGGTCCCCGTGGGTTGTTTAGGGAGGGAAGAACTGGAGGCCTCCTAACTGTCACCCGACAGGGCTGGCTCAGACGTCCACATCACCCTGCACCCTTGGGGGCTCGGCAGCCTTTTGAAGACTCAGTTGACCAGGAATATGTCCAGGGACCTTATGAGAAAAGATGTGCACACCTCAGACTATCCTGAAGAGCACGGGCCCACTGCTGAAAAAATCATGTATGCCTGTGGAAGTGTGTGTGTGCACACGTGTGTGTGCATGTGTGTGTGTTCACGGGTGCAGAAAAACAGCCAGTATCTCTAACAGGTGGAATCATGAAACTTTTCATTCTCTACCTTAGCATGTACTATTTTCTATAATCAGAAAAAAATTCTTAAGAGTTTTACAGGTTAGACAACATAACATATACCATGATAATTCTGCACACAGTCACGTAATCCACGCTTTTCCTGGCCTCTTCATGAAATACCAAAGCACTGTAAAATGACAATAGTAATAGTAAGAGCAATCATAGCATTATATAATTGGCTAGTTGCAGGCCTGGACACACATGGATCACCTGGAGGTGCACAAAGGCACAAGCCCTCTGGGGAGCACCAGGCTTCCAGGGGTCCATCCTTCATTTAGAGGTCAAAGTCATCACACCATGTTCTGCTCTCTAAATAACCATGAGCCTTTAGAAGAGCCCTGCGTTCAGTGCTGGTCCACACAACAGAGCCGCCGCTGGGCTCTGAACACCGCGACCCCGGCATCGCTGTTGTCTTATAATCGCCGCAGACCATTGCAGGGTCCCGCCCGGCACCATCACCGAATGTCCTCTGTGTTCACTCTCATCACGGAGGGGCGTCTGATTCCAACGGAGTAACATTTGTTAAACTGAACCAAATTAGAGCCATCTCCTTCTCTAATAAATTGTTATTGTCATGAGGGCAGATCAAAGTTGGCAGCAACAGAGAAAATCTATTTATACTGTTCTCCATTTAATTGGCTTTTTTGGGTTAAGAGCACTTAGAGGAAGAAAAAAGTCCCTACAGATCACTTAAATTATGACATTGTGAAAGTCAGGGGTGTCATCCTGAAATTGAAATGTAAACATATACGTGTATACTGTTTGAATAAAAAAATTTATATAAGTACTTTAAACATACATTTTCATTTTACAAAGAGCCTTAGTGTGTGTGTGTATATATATACACACACACACTTAGACTATATATATGTATAATCTAAGGATATAGATATACATAATTACATATATATAAAATATATATATATAATATGAACACTGTAGCTCAACACCATAGCTTATATATATAAGCCTTAGATTATATAAATATGTATAGATTAGAATATTTAGATATAAATATATAAAATATAGATTATGTTTATATACATATATATAAAGAACCCAGCCTTATAATATTTTGGTGGACTCTGACATCTCTGAAGTTTATGGAAAATCCCTCAACTCATGAAGCATCTGGAATGGATTGGCCTGGGTGCCTGAGCATGGAAATGATGCTTCGTGTTACCTGCCCAGCTGTGCATCTGGACACATGAAGATAACAATGGATGTGGAGAAGACGCAGCCAAAGTTCAGGCAGATTTGCTGCCCTCTATCAATGCTGGTGGAGGAAACCAAGTTGGCCCTGCTCTTGCAGAGTTCAAGATTCCAAGGAGGCAAGAGACAGGAGGCTGGGCAAACAAGAAGAACGTGAAGAGATGCAGAGGCGGTGGGCTGGTTGCATGCACAAGTCTGTCAGCCTCTGCAGGAATCATGAAGAAGGCCATTCTACCCTCTTCTCAAGTCTTGTGGCAGACTGGTGGTGATAATTGAGGATATTTTAATGAATTTGTCTACTTCTGAGTAAAACAAGAATGCACGTAAAGTGCACATGATGGAATATAACTGTTCTCTGATGAGCCTTGTGACTGGTCTGGTGTATCCCCCAAACAAGCACTCTGGTAGGTGCTTGTTTCAAACAATTTGATCAATAAAATTAACAACTAATAATCATTTCCGGAAGTAACTATAAGTTAACTGAGTAAAATTCTCCTAAGAAGTAGAATTGAAGGCTTTCAGAAAGCATCTTCCATCTAAATTTGGTAAAACATTTAAAATGATGAAAATGGTGATTAAGAAAAAGCATCAACTTGGTACATCAGCATCAAATCCAATGGAATGAAAAGATTCCCCATGATCATTTCAGCCTCAGCTCCTCACTGGAGAGCCACCTTCAAGTTTCACTGATGCTCCAGGCGGCTGTTTGAAATAAGGATCCACCAGTCAGCCCGTGTCTGTTGTCCCGCCTGAGTGTCTACACTGCCTGCCTGACTCCACCCCTCCACACTCTCACTTTGCCGGTTGCCCTCTTTCTCTGTCCTCAGGCCAGTGCACACAGCAGGAGCATCCCTTCACCCACCCCGCGCCCCTGCTCCAGCTCCAGGGAGGATGACCGGCTTCCCTGAGCAGTTAGCAGTGGTGAGGCAATGCTCCAAACCAGAGCGAGGGAACAGGGCAGGGGGCTCGCTCAGCCAGGACAAGGCATTTTCAAGACAGCAGTGGCTGGAAAGGAAGGAGAGAAGGGAACACTGTTAACCTTGGACACGTGCAGAGGAGCAGCATGAGAACAGGGACGGGGGAGGTTTATAGAGACGGTGACAAGGTAAAGTGAGACAAAAAAATAGTGTCATCCAGGGATCACAGGGAAATGGGAAAAGTGCCAAAGAACATGGATCGAGTCCCTGTTCATTGATCTGGATGAGAGCAAGGAGAGAGGCCCAGCAGACAAGGCAGGAAGAATCCTGAAGGCGGAGGGAAAAGTCAGGCGTAAGAGATAAAGGCGATACAGTGATCTGAAAAAGGAAGAAAGAAAAAATTCTGGGACAGCTAAGAAAAACAGATAAACCTGCGAAACCTAAAGTTTGTGAGGAGGGATGTGTCAATGCTGCAGGAACAAAGGGGGATGGGAAGGAACACAGTCTGGGGGGCGCGGGTGGAGAGGCTGGGGCGGTGGGGCCCGCAGGGCAGAGACCCCCGGCAAAGACAAACAGGAGGACATCTGAGAGGCAAAAGCTGCAGGAAAGAAGGCAAATGACACAAACTCATACGTGCTTGGAAAGCAAGGCTCTCCTGTGGGCTGAGCTGTGTCCTCTCAAATTCCTATGCTGAAGTCCCAGCCCTCAGCACCTCAGAACGAGACTGTATTTGGAAATAGAAATCTTTATAGAGATAATTACCTTAAAATGAGGTAATCAGGTTGGGGCCTAATCCAATAGGACTGGTGTCCCTCTAGGAAGAGGAAATTCAGACACACCTAGAGGAGACAGATCCTGTGAGGACACAGGGAGAAGATGATGTCTACAAGCCAAGCAGCAGCCTCGGGATCCAGCCCTGCCCACACCTGGATCTCAGACTTCCCCTCTCCAAGAAGTCTGCGAGAGAATGCATTTCTGTCGTTGAAGCCCCCAGCCTGTGGGGACTTTGTTTTAGCAGCTCTCAAATAATGTAGGATAATGCAGGCTCCAAGAATAAGTCACAGCTGAATGGAAGGAGGAAAGGGGAGGAGAGGGAGGGAGAGAGAGCAGGGAGGGAGGGAGGCAGAGAGAGACAGAGAGATTGTGGGAAGAGAATGAATTTACACAGTAGCATAGAAATCTTCAATCAGGGAAGGACTACAATGAAATAAAAGAAAAGATGTTTACAGAGAAGTTATTTAAATGACACCCTTAACATTAAGTTACTTAACAAAATAAACAGCAAAGCCTCATGTGCCGGGTGACAGTCCCAGGCCCAGAACAGTGAGCAGCCTCCTCCATTTAGTGCCTCTTGACTCAAAATACAAACCTCTCTCAAACGTCCTGCTGGTGTGTTTTCTGGCGAATGGTATGATGACATTTCAAGGGCACGCGATTACAAACAAAACCCCATAAAGCTTATTCTCACGTACTAAAACACTCTGACCAATAAATTCAGTGTTTAGAGAAAGATAATTCACATGATGTAGGGCCGGAGTGACATGCCTTTGGCAGTCAGCATCACCAGAAAGCCCTTTGACGGCCCTGGCTTTGTGGCTAAAAATGTCCACTTTCCTGACACTGCAGTTAAGGTGCACTCCACACCCTTCGTCTTTCTCTGATGGTTCATGATCTAGCAGTGCCTGAAGGACATCAACTCAACCTCATTCTCCGATAGGTGCTGAGCGCTTACTAGGCGCAGGGCTGGGCTGGTCCGGCAGGCCCCATGTTGCTGCCCGCCAGGGGCCACACTGCCCAGCCCCACCTGGGGGAGCGTCCAGCCCCAGATTGGGAGACAGGACACAGCCCCCCAGGAGGCCCACGGGCCACAGCCAGCTGCAGGTGGCCTGCTCTCAGGTGGGGAAGGGGAGAGGCTGTGGGAACAGGCAGATGGGTTGGGGGGACTCCAACAGGACACCTGGCCTTGGGGTGTGAGGGGCTCGTGAGCAGCTCACACTTCCTGAGTGCTGAGCAGTTCGCTCCCCATGATGGCTGCCTGGTGCTGACAAGGACTGGAGGTGACCCTGGTTCCAGTTTTTGGAAGAGGAAACAGGGAGGGGAAGAAGTGGCTAGTTCCACCGTGAAGACGCTGGGCGCTGCATCGCCGTGGCTGCCCAGTCAGTGGGGAGGCCTCAGCCCCTCCATGCCTCCCCGCACTGCTCAGGGCCCTGGGAGGGTGGCAGGGGCAGAGGGAAGGAAGAGGGAGGGGCAGGAAGGGAGGATAGAGGGTGCAAGGGGAGTGTGAGGGGAGGGAGGTCGCCTGGGGCCCCTGGGCAGCAGAGGGAGACAGGCTGGTGTCGGGGGAGGGAAGGGAGCAAATACTCTGAGAGGAGAAAGTGGAAACGCTTTGCGCGGGGTAAAAAGCAAACGTGGAAATGCAGAAATGGCGAGGAGTCCAGGTTCCGTCCTCAGGGAGGCAGGTTTAAGGTGAGGCAGCAGCTCTTCTGCTGCGCCCTGGAGCTGGCCTCCGGAAGCCTAGACCATCAGGGTCCATTTCCAGCAGCGATTCCCACGCAGGAAGTGAGCGAGGGGTCATCCCGGGGGGCTCTTTCCTTTCCAGGACACAGAGCAGCTGTGTCTGAATTGCTGGGGGCGGAGAGGGGCACCCGAAGCATCCCAGAGCCTCCCCCCCAGAGTCCCTGTTGAAACGAGGTGCAAAGTGCCCTCCACCCCCAGGCACTGGGGAGTGGAAACCGAGGTTGAGAACCACTGGATCCTGAGATTGGGTCTTGGAGAAAATTACTTTTTGCTCGTCTCCCAGTTTTCTGTTATGAAATTAAAATATTCACTTCTGTTTAGACTCAGCCTCATTACTGTCTGCCACTTCACTTGGCTCTGCAATCCATTAAGAAAAAGTTTAAGAAAACTAAATGTTTTCCAGCTCTGTTTCCTAACTCTGCTTAATTATGTAATTCTAAATATTTGTTGTTTCTTTTAAAGGTCTAAGAAAACTAAAATGCTGACTGTGCGTGGTGGCTCACGCTTGTTATCCCAGCACTTTGGGAGGCTAAGGATGGTAGATCACCTGAGGTCAAAAGTTTGAGACCAGCCTGGCCAATGTGGTGAAACCCCATCTCTACTAAAAATACAAAAATTAGCCATGCATGGTGGCGCACACCTGTGGTCCCAGATACTCGGGAGGCTGAGGCTTGAAAATTGCTTAAAGCCAGGAGGCGGAGGTTGCAATGAGCCGAGATTGTGCCACTGCACTCCAGTCTGGTTGGCAGAGTGAGACTCAGTCTCAAAAAAAAAAAAAGAATAAAAACTAAAATGCTAGTTATAGTTAAAAAGTGCCTGAGCCTGGCGACAGTGCCTCTGTAGTCATACATGAGGGTGCTATTGGTAATCCATTGAATTGTAGCTTCTTATCAAGGGACCAGCACAGATGGCCCTGCAGAGCTATGAATGCTGTTGACTGCAAGAGGTTAAAATACCCAGAGCAGAAATTAGCTGCACTCTAAGTCCAAATGAATCTCTATTTTTGAAACATCATTAAGGCATTTAAAATTCTACTGAGGGTGACCTGAGGCACCCGGTGTCACCCACCATTGAAGCCCAGAGAAGGCAGACACGGCCCTCCCTGCTGCCCCTTTCAGGCCTGCTGGCTGCCAGCATGTTACTGGCTCTGAGCGCCGTAAGTCATCTCCTTGTTTTTTCTTTCCAACCTCCAGAAACTGTTCAAGTTCCTCTAATTAAGAAGTGCAGCCAGCAGTGGCCAAGAACCCTCAACTACAAGGCAGGGAAATCAGCTACTTCTGATAAAGACCTTCAGAACCTAATCAGACACAGGAACAAACAAAACCACAAGGTATGTGCTATGATTCTATGGGAATGCACTGGGAGCTATTTCCTGTTCCTTTTCGACTTGTGAGACATCTTGTCATCTTGAATTTGGAATTGTTTTTTGATATGGGATTGTAAATCTTTTGTAGTTTCATTGTTCCTACTGCAGGACCTAAAACACTCATGTATTGGGAAGATAATTTTCTCTGAGTGGTTAGCAGGTGCCAAATGTAGCTCAAAACATCACTCAACAGCTCAAAAGCATCACTGAGGTCTTGGTTTACAACTGACCTTGTTTGCTAGGCCTGTTTCCCAATTCTACTTAATTACGTAATTCTCAATATTTGTGTTTGTGTTTTTAAAAAAGCCCTTAGAAGACAGGAGAATCACTTGAACGCGGGAGGCAGAGGATGCAGTGAGCTGAGATCACGCCATTGCACTCCAGCCTGGGCAAAAAGAGTGAAACTCTGTCTCAAATTTAAAAAAAAAGCCCTTAGAATAATCTGAAACAAAAATTTGGTGCAAAATAACAGCACAGGCTGGGCGCGGTGGCTCATGCCTGTAATCCCAGCACTCTGGGAGGCCGAGGCGGGTGGATCATGAGGTCAGGAGATCGAGACCATCCTGGCTAACATGGTGAAACCCCGTCTCTACTAAAAATACAAAAAATTGGCCAGGCATGATGGCAGGCGCCTGTAGTCCCAGCTACTCGGGAGGCTGAGGCAGGAGAATGGCGTGAACCCGGGAGGCGGAGCTTGCAGTGAGCCGGGATCGCGCCACAGCACTCCAGCCTGGGCGACAGAGCAAGACTCCGCATCAAAAATAATAATAATAATAATAATAATAATAATAACAGCACAAATACTAAGCCTACCTGGGTTTCGGGAGAACTTCGGACCATGGTCTCGCTCCCGGTCCTGCTGCTCACAGAATGTGGGGAGGGGGTGGTGATCAAAAAATCAAGGGCGTTTGCAGTTTGCACCACGCAGAAAAGTGAGGCCACCACCCTGTTCCTTACTTGGCACTTTCCTTACCCAAGGCCCTGCACCAAGGACATGCCAGCCTCCTCTTCACCTGTTCATGTGGCCCTCTTTTCACTGCTATCCTCCAAACTCAAATTCTTTCCCCAGCCTTTCTTTAGGATCACTGTATTATACACTTAAAATATGTTTGCAAGCTCTAGAATAAATAAAAGAATGTACTCACCCCATTTCAGGGTGAAACCTTCTAGCACAATTTGAAATATTTTTAAGAATACTACCAATCTGTAAACATCATGACTTACTAATTTAAAGGAATAGCAGGCAACAATGAAATAAATGAGACTGAAGGGAGATACAATTAAGATTGGGTGCAATGTACCAATCTTTGCTGTAATTATGTCAAGAAAATAACAACATCAAAAGAAAGGAAAAGAGTCAGTAGCAAAGAAATGGATGATTTAGAGATGCACACTCTGAAAGCTTTTACTTATGGAAAATGCTGCCTTCCGTTTATCATTCACTCCAACTGTGCTTGACGCCTAAGACTAGTTAATTGCACACTATTATTTTTGTTAAGACCAAACAAATTACAAATCAGCCTTTCACGCTTGGTTCAGAAGCCGGAAATGTCAGATTCCTTTTCCTGCAGCAGAAATCTTATATTTCCCTCAATCTCCCTGGGCAACTTAATCTAATGGTGATGTATGGAAGTTTCCATAGAATTCTATGGGGAAAGTCCCACAGGGATTTTGGGTGAGGCTTATTCTGCCCTAAGTGCACGCTGAGTGAGGGTGGCCTTTTTCTTCCTTGAGCCCTTCAATAGGTCGTTCTGTCAAGCCCTGCAGTTAGTGGCCTCTCATACCTGGCACTTGACAACTCCTCCTTGATGATGCTTCCACATGAGGCAGCACAGGGAAGATGCCCCCGGGCAATTCTCACTAAGCAGGAGCAGGAGGAGCTGGGCCCTGGCAGCTCCTTGAGGAGCACTGGTCTGCTTCAGCCATGCCACCCTCGGGAGCATGAGAACACAGGAACTGGCCTCACTCCTCAGTCCAGGATCCCTCTGTTGCCTGGGCTTCTGGGAAAGCTTGCATGCCCCGTCCACTGGAAAGCTGAATGCAAATCTGGGGTGGGGGCCTTGCCTTGCTCTTGCCCTTACCCTCAATGGTGGCCCTGCAGCTGCCGGCAGATCCCCCTCCTTTCTTGATACCAGGTCCCTGACTCTCAGGGTAGCCCATTGGCTGCTTTCTTCATACACCTCCTCCCACATCTGGGTCTTGAGTCCTAGGTTGAGATTGTCTTTCCTGGTCGAGTCCTGACCAAGACCCAGTTCTGAAGTCTTGGAACATCTTCTGGCCACAGAGACAGCATGGGGTGGTCTGAAAGGCCTGTAGAGGTTAAATGACCATCACCCTCGCTTGGGCTTGTCCAGCCTACTGGCCTTCATCATGGCCAATAAGGTCAAGTGCTGACCAACAGCTGCTGCAAAGCCTGCTGTGTTCACCTTTCCAACAAAGCTGGGGACGCCGAGGGCTGAGAGCCTGCGGCTTATCCAAACGGGACATTCGGTGGAGCTGGGAAACCAGTGGGAACCTGAGACCTCTAAACGGTGTGTGACTGGAGCCAAGGTGGGGATGGAGGGCCTTTAAGATTTTTCTCAGGATAGGGTGATCGGAATCATCTCACTAAAAGATTACGTGACAGCTAAATAATGTGTTTAACAGGAGCAAAAAGGAGACATAAATAAATATGAACAAATGGTCTGAGCACTGTAGGGCAGGTCTGTTTCTATTTGCTGATATTACAAACCTAGATCAGTAGTTATGGCAACACCACCCAGGCCCAGGAACTCATTTAGATATCATTGCAGGCTCCATTTCCACATAAAGGATAATATTCCTTCCTAGAATGATATGCCGGGGGGGGGGGGGTGCTGAAAAACACTGGGGATAGGAGGATGCTTTCTGCCTATAATGATCTCAGACGAGGACATTTCAATATTTCTAAACTATGGGAAAATCACTGGGAATACAATAAAAACAGCGTAGAAATCCTGGAGGATCAATTAACTGTATCCCACACTCTGTCCCACGAGAATGCAGAGTCTACCCACTTAAGTCTTCAGATTGGGGGAGAACCCTAGAGATAGCTAGTCAGTCTCTTCCCAAATGCAGAAAGCCTCACCCTAGATTTTGGGCCAATGCTCAAGGCCTCAGTTGACTGACCAGTTAAGAGAATGTGAAGCAGGCATTGGTATTCCACTGTTGAACAGCCTCCAATTGCAGTAAGACCATATGTCATATCACAGGTGTTTCTGAGAAACTCGGCTAGTCCTGCAGGTCAAATATTTCAGCTAGGTTTCTCTTAAATTCTACTAAAGAAAGGATCTTTCGTAAAAGTATTAATATTAGAAAGGATCCATGTAATTGACTACAGGGAAATTCTCTTTCAGTTGTACTCAAACAGTTGATGTTCATTCTGTGTGACTTGTGATAATTGCTGGAGTCCACAGCTTTTTACAAATTTTAAAATTTGATTTATGAACCGGTTTTTCACCTTGAAACAAAATGGTAGCCAAGAAGTTTTCAAGTGGGCATTGCGTTCTGTAACAAAGAATGAATATCAACAACGTTTAATGGCTAACAAGGACTTTTGGTGTGCATTTAGGGAGCATAGAGGTAAATGTTTTAAATAAGAATATTCTTCTACGTAATTTTCTAACTGAACGCCAGCAAAAGAAATCAAGCTAATTTAAAGATGCTACCAATGTAATGGAATTCTTATGATACCAAAGTTAAAGAGGTGAAAAAACCCAGATATCAATCTGTGCTGGAACAATAACATAATCCCATAAATCAGCCCCGATGGTGCAAAATCATTTGATGATGGCATGTCAGCAAAGGCAACAGCAAGCGTCCACAGCAGTAGATTTATGAGGGCAAAAAGGAGGCTCTTCTGAGTTTCCTGTGAATCTCTGTAACAACACAGTCATGGACGGAAACACCCGAGGCACCTGGAGGTGAATATTGCCATGAAACACTCATCGTTATGAAAGCAGATATCTGTGTGCATTGGAGGCTGCTGTGTCTTGGCCATACATTTCTGTGCATTTAATTCAATAAATCTCCTTCTTCTTTAGAAGCAGGAACATCTATTGATCACCTTATCTATGCAAGGAACACGCGTCATCATTTCCTTTGATCCTCATGATTCATGTGAGCAGTTGGGTTTATGCTCCTTGCCTTTAGGGGAGGCCTCTGATGCTCAGGGAGGTGGGTGCCTGCCCAGGAGTGAGCCACGCTCAGAAGGGGGAAGGCGCTGGAGCCTTGCCTCTGCCTGCAGATCCCCAGCTTTATCCCAGCCCCACCCACCAATAACACGGGAGAACTGAGACACCTGTTGGGCTCCTAAATCTTGATCCCAGTTGCTCTGGCCCTGAGCTGCAGAATAAGGTTTACGATCTTTCCCAAGACAGCCATCACCACCTAGAGCCACACACTACCTCGAGTTCTTAACCTGGGGCCCATGCACTCCTCGGGGTATGTATATTTGGATGGGAAAAATGTCTCCATTTTCACTAACTTTGAACTGCAATTCAGCACTTCCTATAATTAGGATTGAAAGTTAAGAAACCACAGCAGTATTAGCAATGCCTTGGCTTTGTCACCAATAGACAAATGTTTTAAAATCGCATTACAGTTGTGATATTGTTGTAGATATTTTGAAATGTCATTGATGTTCATTATTGTCAGATTAGGAGAGTGTTAGACCTGCCTCTAGATCTTAATATTTAATGTGTTAATAAAGTGCTTTTAAATTTATTTTAGTTCATCATGTTTTAAAAACATGTTCTGATAACTGTATTTAAGTATAATTGGCTTCCTTTGAAATCCTATGCATTTTGTTTTGTGCAACGAAAGACGTTATTCTGGGGAGGAGTCCGCAGGTGTCCCCAGACACCTCGAGGCCATGCAGTCCTCCAGGTGGCTTCGAGGGGTTTGGGGCAGCAGGAAGGGACTCCTGTGGTTGGTCTCCTGTTTCTCTTTGACTGATCATCAAGAATAACCAAGAGCCCTCTATCTCTCTTATGAAAAAGCAGATGCCAGGATACCCTTTTAAATGAAATTACTAATAAAATAAGCACTTTAATTCAATTCAGTTCCAGCTCACTTTTTATTAGATCAGTTTTATTTGTGACTTATGGTAATGTCCTTTAAGTGTTGTGAAATTTTTATCTTTATAGTTAGAGTAGCAGTCTTGTATGAGTTCTCTAAGATAATGATGTTTCATAGTGTACATTATAAAAGAGATCAAAGGAAGTCAGCAGGGCTCTGGAGGGGTGGGGTTACAGCCACCAGTCTCTGCAGCTCTCCTGCATTAGTTTTAGGCATTGTTCACATTGGATGAAGGCACTTCCCCTGGAGGATCCTAACCCGCTACTGTGGACAAGGCCCCTGGCTTTGCTGTGCTCTTCTTTCCCACCCAACCTGGAGGAGGAAGGCTCCCACCCGAGAGGCGCTGTCAGACGCAGGCACGTGTGCGCTGCAGGAGAGGGCTCTGATAAAGAACAGCCTCCTTGCACAAAGCCAGGTTAAATACATTATGATTCATTTAGTATTTTGATGACTCTTAAAAAGTTACATTTTAAAGATTTCTAATACTCAACTAGTTACAGTTAATTTAAGCTTGTAACTCACTCAATTCTGGTGAAGTTTCCACTACAGTATTTTTATTTTTCCTTGGCTGAGAAGCAGAGTTGAGTAGCATATGTCACTAATCATGAAGGACTCCAGCACAAATTAATCCTAGCAGCAATTGATCTTTACTTGGTACAGTTATATCCAATTCCTGACAGACATCTTACGGGAAGCAATATGGGCACCCAATCTGACACTAAGTAATCACCCTACTACATACATATTGATCCGTAAGGCAAAAATAATTGGTTTAATAATTTTGTGCACAAAATGTCCAAATTCATAAAATATTAATCACAGCTTTTTATTAGAACCAAAATGTAATAAGTTCTGTAACTCCATATTCTGATATTTGCAAATGTCTGATCTTCAAGATCAAAAAATGAGAATTACCCTTCAAATATTTTTCTGGAAATTTTCCCTTCAATTTCCAAGTGAGCTGAGGACAATTCAACTTTACGTGTAACTGATCCTTTACCAGACAGTATTTCCTTAGCTCCTTCATCAAAGAACTCAGTCAAACACCTCGAGAATGCCTGCCAAATACTGTGATGAAGAATTAGTATTTATTTTAGAGAAATTATTTTAAGGTAGCCATTCCTTCAATCTGAGTGATTTTACCAATGTAACAATTATGTTCAAAAAGCACTTCTTTCTTGAGTTATTTTCAGAATCTCTAAAATGCCTTTCCCTTTCATACACAGAATAAATAAAGCTGTAATAATTATCTTTCTCCTACGGTTTGAAGCAATTAACACATTCATCCATTTTGCTCAATCAATACAAGGAGCTTATGATGAATCTGGGCCAATATATTTGTCCAACGTTGCTGATAATTCCGTACCATGTGTCAGACTTGATGGATGTACCATCCGTCCTCTCGTGGATTGATTCTGAGTATTGTAGGAAAACCATGCACCATGGAACTGCAGAGGCATTCCTAACATCCATATGTGCCATGAGGAACAATAATACTACACGTGGTACTTGCCAACTAGACACCTCCTCAGGACCAGGTGGCTCTGGCACTGGACTGGTTGCCTGGTGGCAGCTCAGCTCTGTGTATGATTCAACCTCAGCAAGCCTCAGTTTCTTCCTCTGTAAAATGGGAATAACAACAGCACCCACCTCATAGGCTGCTACAAGGATTTAACCAAATCATTCACATTAAGCATTCTGCACAGCAGCTGACCCACAGTAAGCACTTACGTTGCATCGCAAGAAGGGGCAAAATGAAGAGGATGGGGAGTCTGCTCAGGGAAACAGATCTTGTGGCAAACATTTATTTGGCACAAACAAAGTGTTGGACATTTAGCAAAGAGAAGGGGCAATACAGTTGTAATTATGTAAACTGGCAGGATAAGCACAGAAATGAACTTTTTCTAAACAATGCCGAGCTTCCTCCTCCACAGTTCAGAGGAGGAAGTCATCGCTTTTATTGAAGGAGTGGTTGAGGAGCTGTTTGCAGAGAAGTTGGGGCATCTGGGCAGGGTTTTTAAGGACGGCCAGGGACTCACCTGGTGAAGATGGGCAAGAGGGGCTTCCAGGCAGAAGGGGCTGGTGGAAGAGGAGCCTCAGTGGGGGCTGTGGCGGATGCAGGAATGCCATCATGGCTGTACAGTGCTGGGAAACTTGAGCTCTATTTCATAAGGTTCATAACCAGATGTGATAAAGCTAGGTCTGCATTTTAGAGGAGCCATGCAGGTGGCATCAGGGAGGATGGACAGGGACAGAGAGACTGGATGGGGGCACTGCAGGAATCCAAGCAGAGGACAGGCACCCACGAGGCAGGAGCACAGGGCTGGAGAGGAAGAGAGCGGGAGAGGAGAGCCTAGCACTGAGGAATAGGAACAGAAGAGGCTCGGTGAGTGTGGCTCCCTGACCATGCCCAGCCCTGCTGGCCAGGTAAGGGGCAAGGTCGGGCAGCTTCTTCTGGCTTCTGCAGACACACCTGCCCTCATCTCGCAATCCTTTGCAACCTGATCGGTCCCAAATCTGCTCTCCCAGTCCGGTGTCCTTGGTCCTCCCACTCAGCTGGTTTCCTCCCAGCCTTGTGGGATTAGCAGGCCAGGGAGAGGACCAGGGGAGTGTCGCAGACGTTATGCAGAATGGGGAAGGGTCGTCATGGGAATGCCAAGGGCAACGTCACTACAGTGCTCAGTGAATGAATGAATGATGTGTGTAACAATGAGAAAATAACTGAACAATTAAACCTTAGCTTAGCTTGCCGACTTACTGAGTAGGAAAGTGTAGACATTACTGGAAACATTTCTGCCATTACTACAACTTCTTGGTCGGTGTGGGGGCATGCCTGGCCTTTCCATTTATCAGCATATTCCAAAAAACACTGAGTGACTAATGCCCCATGTTAATGTCGAGTCTCAATCACCCTTAAGTAGAGTGTTTTCTCTAAGAACATCACTTGGAATTTCTGAAGACCCTGCTGACCCCAGGACCCCACTGTGCCCATGTCCCCACTATATACCCAGGCCACTGTCTATTGTCAGATCCATGGATATTTCCTAAATATTAACAAAAAGATACTTGTGAAGCCACTTGGCACGTCAAAAGCAAATGTGAAGGGTTTTGTCTTCTCCCCATTAGAGGGTACGTTCCCTGTGGCAGGCACTGGATGTGTATCTGATCCCCCAATGACGCCTAGGAAGTTCCTGCATGACGGGAGGCACTCGATTCCCGTGCTGTATTAATTTGTCGGCCACGGCTCTGGAAGGACTGCTCACACCACCCTCCGCAGCTGCGTCTCATCGAGGGTGGAGTGAATCATCCCTACATTTTCTTTTTCAGGGTTTACACTCCCTCGTAGTCTACACAAGCAGTCCAGGGAGGAAGGCTGGCTTTAGGATGGCATCTCTACAGAAGTCGGGCTTTGAAGGCGCTGAGTCAGGGTTGACCTAGGACAGGGAGTGTAAGCCAGGTGGGGTGGGGAGGTTGGGGGGATTAATTATCACCACTTCTGAAGCTCTGGGCTGTGGTTACTGGTGGGTGAGGCTGTGTCTGCCAGATGGGTGGGGAGGGAGGAGGTGGACCATGGCCAGTGTCAGGCAGCTTTTCCAACCCGGGCTGCCCATTAGAATCATGAGGAGCTCTTTGGACCAGCCTCTGTCAGGGCCTGATCCTAGACCACAAAGTCTGAGTCTTTGAGGGGACAGCCCTGGTACTGAAATAATCTGCACACTCCTCAGGGCATCTAATGTGCTGCCAGGGTTGGGAACCACTGGCAGAGAAGAAAGGACTAACACTTGTGGCCAGCCGTCCTCTCCCCTCCCGACTACATCAACACATCTAGGGCAGCAACAACCTCTGATTCTAGGAGCTCCAAAGTGGGGCTCAAAATCCCTGCCACAAGTGCCTGTTTTGTTTCCTGAACTATAAAAGCCATTTCTGCTGGTGTCTTATCTGCCTCTGACATGGTACTAGTGAGGCTGCCTTCCTTCTAAACCTGGGTGTGGACGAGTCTCTTCCTGACGATGAGAAGGGAGACACTGACCAGGTTGTGGGTGTCAGGCCTTCATTCAGACTTCAGCTCAGTGTCCACATGGGCACATTCCACTAAGAAACAGCCATGAACCTACACTGTCCTTACAGAGAAAACCAAATCTCCCCCATCGCTTAAGGGAAATCAGAAAAGTATACAAAAATACACTACAACCCTCTTCCTGCAAGTTCAGATTCTCAAAGTCTCATGGTGAAGTAAAAGTAGCTTCTACCAGGAGCTGCCCCATGCACCCCGGGCTGAGCTGCTGGAGCTCTCCAAGTGGGTGTGGGGCTATTTTTAGGATGCAGTCCTGCCTGTGTCCTCCTGCCTGCCCTACTTGATAGAAGAACAAGTAGCTATTTTTTCCTCTGAACAGTCCAGCATATCGATACCTCAAGCTGCAGAGTCATCGGTGGTGGCAATAATCTCCGTCCCCTGTACACAGTGCAGGACACAACACAGTGACTCATAAGCACGCTACCAAAAATCCACGTCTCCCTGGACGAATCAGATGGCGTTACCCACCCCTGCCGGTCACTATTTTTGCTCTAGGTTGTTCTAGCTTCCCTCCGGGTGTGCAGCCATTTCTCCGCTCAAAGCTGCGGGCAACATTCTCCATCCAGTGCCTCCCTCCGTGTGGCTTCATCTACTGCTTTTCGAACTAGCACAGCAGTTGCAGAAACAAGATGAGCAACTGGTTAAGAAATTCCTGTTTGGTTGCGTTATGGGCTGAATTGTTTCTCCTCCCTTCACCAAGGTACATGGTGAACCCCTAACCCACAGCACCTCAGAGGGTGACCTTATTTGGAGACAGGGCTTTTAAGAGGTAATTAAGTTAAAGTCAGGTCAGGAGGATGGGCCCTAATCCAATCTGACTGTGTTCTTACA
The DNA here is from genome assembly GCF_029289425.2 of Pan paniscus. Classification (NCBI taxonomy): domain Eukaryota; kingdom Metazoa; phylum Chordata; class Mammalia; order Primates; family Hominidae; genus Pan; species Pan paniscus. Next base: position 6,705,874 of record NC_073253.2, on the reverse strand, counting down.
CGAAGAGGAGATTAGGACACAGACACACACAGAAGGAAGGTCATGTGAGGACACAGGGAGGACACAGCATCTACAAGCCAAGCAGGCAGGACTCAGGAGAAATGAGTCCTGCTGACACCTTGATCTTGGACTTCCAGGTCCTCTGTGATGGCAGCCCTGGCAACCCAATACAGGGCCTTTAAACATTTTGTGTGTTGTACGGCTGGGTGAGGTGGCTCACACCTGTAATCCCAATACTCTGGGAGGCCGAGGTGGGAGGACTGCTTGAGCCCAGGAATTTGAGACCAGCTGGGCAACATAGTGAGACCCCTATCTCTACAAAAAATAAAATTAGCTGGGCAAGGTGGTGTGCACCTGTAGTCCCAACTACTTGGGAGGCTGAGATGGGAGGATTGCTTGAGCCCAGGAATTAAAGATTACAGTGAACAATGATCATGCCACTGCACTCCAGCCTGGGTGATAGAGGGGACCCTGTCTCAAAAAAAATCTCTGTGTTATAGCCGGTTAGAAGCCCACAGATTTTAGGAGCCCAACAGGCTGTTCATCTTTGTCACTCTTTCTGATGAGACTGCTGGTTTTACAGTCATAAGTAAAGTGCTATTTCTAGGCCTAGTATTTTGGAAGATGGGCTTTATGTATGTCTCTGTGTGTGTGTGTGCACATGTGTGTGCACTTGTGCTTCCCAGTGACACCATGGTGTAGCCCCCTCTCAGACCTAAGGTGGATTTTAGTGACATCACTGCATATCATTTCACAAAGCTGAGCTGCAGAGCCCTTTACTGTTTCCTTACACTTAGACAAGTTTCCTTTATTAAAAAAACATCCAGAAACCGTCAGGCAAACAGAACTTGTCCTGAAATTGCTTTCCAATTTTAAATTCAAACAGTTAAGACTCAAGGATGCTTTAGTCCTGATGTTCTGTGAATCTTCTGCGGATGGCTGGCTGAGCAGCTCTTCTCTGTGGACAGAAAGGATTATCACAATGGTCACAGTTAATAAACAACTGCCTGGAAACAGCAAGGTGCTTGGATGGCGCCTGGCCTGACTGCCATTTCCAACAGCTTTTACTCATGCTGATGAAATTTCAGAGGCTTGCCACTCATGAGCTGTTATGAGAGCATGTGGCTGTATAAACTCCACCTGACTCTGTGAAACTACAGTTTCCTCACCTGTACAACGACCATCAAAAGAGCAGAACCAGGGAGGTTCAAACATCCTCAAACATCCTATGTTCTCTGCTGGCCCAGAGTTTGGCACAAGCAAGTAGGAAATGCTTCCTGCTGCTGCTGCTGCTGCAGTTATTATTACCAACACCGTGTGCATGCCGAATTGTATGGTTGGCTCTGAGGGGCCAGGAGAGGAGTGAGGAATTGTCACTCAATTGCCATTTGGTTCCCTGCCCCTGGCGATGCCTAATTAACTAAAAAGGGGACACTCAGGAGGTGAGCCACAGTGAAAACAGGGCTCTGAGTCAGTGCACCATCAAGCAGCTTTTGGGGACCTTGCTGCTGCACACACAACTGACAGAACAAGGTCCCTGGCCAGTCACGCCATCGTCCCACGCTCCAAGCCTGGAGTGGAAGCCAGTAAACTCTGGCACTCTTCATGGCCAGCATTCCCCAATGCTGATGCTACTTTGTCTAGGTTTACAGAGTCCGAAAATGCAGTTTCTGTAGGTTAAGCTACCTACTAGGTGCAAGCCCTGTGCTGGGATTACAGGCTACTTTCATTTCAAAACCAACATCTTCCAGCTTTTGAAAGGCAAAAATCTTACACTGGAGCTGTGGGTTGTATTCTTTTGGTTCAGTAACTAATAAAGGATGCAAATAATTATCTAAAAGTATACTTTTAACATTTTCACCCGTTCATTCTAAAAGTACAGAGTTTTAAAATCCAATTATAAAAAACTAAGAGTTACCTAAAAATGCCTCTAGTCAAAAGAGGGTTTAGTAATAGACAAAGGGGGAAGATATGTATATCATTATTTCTACATAGAATATATCATAGAGGAAATTTATATATTAATTTAATTTAAGACAACCACAATTCATACAGCAACATGCAAGAGATTTTGGTAACACAGGCCAGAGAGTCTCTTAAAAGCCTCACGAAATGACTGAATTTATCATATGATGTGATAAACCTAAGCTTTTTATTGTACACAAAACTGTTAAGCAGATATTTTTATGTTACACACAAAACTCTTAAAATTGTTTTACAATTTCTCTAGAAGTATAGAAACGGCGTATCCTCAATTCACAAAGTTCAGCTCAGCAGTGAATGTTTTCCTCTATAAAAGAAGCAAACCAGCCTTTTCTAACTCTGCAGCTTATGAAAATGAATCCTAAAAAAGAAATCCCGAGAAGTATCAGAACATAACTAGAATATAACGACTCTCCCTTTTAAAGTAATTATCGGTTTGGTAGCTGTCCCAGTTCTCCTTGAATACCTAATCAGGTATTTTGATTGCTTTCCCAAAGCATATTACCTCTAACTGAGGAAATAATTTGGTAACTACCATATGTGCTCTGAACAACCAGTAGGTAGTGAATTTGCAAAAGTACATAAAGAGACAATCAACCTCAGGTTACCTGAAACACCATCAGAATCCTTTTGTGCACAGAATCCTAAAACATTAATGACTATTCATTTCTTCCTTTCTTTCACTGCATTTTGAATATTTTATGTATGCCACACATTACCCTCTCTTAGACAGCTGTATGTTGGAAGCAGCATGAAAAAATGCAAAGAAATTGAACTTGTACTTTAAAAAGTGCTGAGATTTTGCCTCTATTTAGATGTGGAACAGAAAACATAACACGACATGCTAGGTGGAGGGCAATGGGTTCAATTAGGATTTTATCAAAGTAAGAAATGAAAAAGTTGATAATTACTTTCAATAAAGAAATCTCTCACTTGCAAACTGTACGTTAGAATCTCAATTTCAAATACAGAGAAAAGAAAATATACTTACAAGGACCCGTGTATTTTATATATTGCCCATTGCTATATTGCCGCTTGGCATATGGGCACCAAAGGAATTATTATTATACACCGCATTAATGTAGAAATGGGAAACGTTTAATTTCCTGAGGTCCCTCTCTCTCTTAAAAAAAAAAATCCCCATTTCTCATTTCAAACCTTTGTTTTCTCGCATCTTTCAAAATATAGGCAGTGGTCCAGTTCATCTCTAAGATCTCTTCCAAGTCTAAAATGTTAGGACTCTGTGATCCCAGAAGGGAATACACATTCCTCTTCCCCTGATCCCCAATGTCATCTTCATTGCGAAGAATGAAAAACAATAACAGACTGTTCCAAAGAATTCTGATTAGCAATGATTCAAGAAGCAAATAACCAAGGCATTTCTGCAAAGAATTCTTCCACTTCATTTGTATAAATCCTGTTTGAAAAATAAAACTGAGATCCCCTATCCCCCATGCTTGCATTCTATCACATGAACCTTTCACCAGACTCAACATGTAACTGCAGGATGGAAAATAAACCTCTGATATTAAAGCACTAAGCCTCCCTCAGCTGAAGATGTTTTTCTAGAGTTGTTACACCCGTGCTATTTCTAACTCGGGAAATGTGTGGAACCTAAACCTTAGAAAAGAGGCACTGGCAGGATGGGTCAGGAATTACCTGACCTTCTCTGCTGGAGTTAGGATGCTATTTGTTTGGAATCCCAGGGGTTCCAGCTTTAGTGAAATTGGCAGAACAAGCATTATTTGATTAGTGTGAAAGAGCCTGCAGTGAAAGTGCCAGGCAGGGAAGAAGTGATGGCTTCTGATAGGCCGCCTGTAGAAAGATCAAGCCGAGGTCATTTGGGGTCTTTTAAAGAAAACGATGATTTTTTCATAAATCTAAAAGATGCCCACACAGCAATGTAATTTTCTTAAGTAATGCTTAATATTGATTCAGGAAAACACCAGAGAACTCAACCGCCGTCGACAGCATATAATTCGAGCAGATAACACCATCACGCACTCACCCTGCTCTCAAGTACTTTGGGGTTTCTTTGCGTAAAGCTGCCATCTGATGCAATAGGTGAGAAGGCTCAGGAGAACTGTTTGGCCCTTCGTTTCGTATTTCGTTAAAATCTTTAGCCCTGATAAAGGATTTAACTGCTTGGGGCAGTGAGGTGAGGGGATGAGGAAAAAGAAGCAGGTCTGAAAGAGACCAAGACCTGGAACGTCTGCCCCAGAGGTGGTGGTCCTAAGGGGTTCGGGGAAGGAAGGGGGTGCTCTGAGGGGAAAACAGGCATTGCCGTGGGGGGGTCTGGTCTTGTCCCTTAAGGGAATGCCCAAACCACACCGCCGCCTCTCTAGAGTGAGTTCCCAAGAGCAAAATTTCCACCTTTCCAGGAGAGGCAGCCCAGAAGAAGGCAGGGGGCGGATTTACAAGCAGGCAGCTGTCCCTCCCCAGGGCACCCGCCTGCAGACCTCCCACCCGAGTCCCCTGCGGAGGAGTCTTGTGTGTGTGTGTGGGGGGGGGGTTGGGGAGGTGGGAGATCAGCTGGGTTGGACACTTAAATCCTGAGGTCCAGAAAAAGTTCTCACCTTCATAGAGATTATAGGGACAGGAGATTGAGGAGCAGACAAGGGAGGGGCGAGAAAAGGTGAGACGGAGGGGAAAGAAGAGTAGGGGAGCCAGGGAGGGTGGAGAAGGAAAAAATGAAAAAGGAATGGGGGTGGGAATAGATGGGGGGACAGAGAAAGGGGTGAGAGGAGAAAGAGTCCAGGAGGAAAGGGAGAGGAGGGTATGGGAGAGGGAGGCTAAGGAAGAGGGATGGAAGAGAATTATGAAGGGATGAGGAGAGAATGAGCAAGCTAGAGAGACCAGAGAGACGGCAGAGACCGAGACCAGAGAGACAGGCAGAGACTGAGACCAGACGGGGACGGGAGAGACGGGACGGAAAGTAGGGGCAGGAAGAAAACGCTCAGGGAAAAGAGGTGGAGGCTCTCGGAGCATCCCCGTGGGGCGCTGGTGTAGTCAGAGCTGGGAGCGAGATGGCCGGAGGGGCCGGCGCTGGCCCTCACCTCGGGGCCCGGGCGCCCGGCGGCGCTGCAGACCCGATCTCGGCCCCGCGCCCCCAGCCCCGCCGCCCCGGCGCGCTCGCCTTACCTGGCCCTTGACCAGGCTGGCTGCGAACTGGCGCATGACGGCCTCCACGGTGTAGGCGCTGGACCAGCCGCGCGGCGTGAGCAGCTCCATGCAGATGGCGCCGCCGTCCAGCACGTAGCCGTTCTCCAGGCGCGGGCTGAGCACCCGCATGAAGGGCGGCGAGAAGGGGAAGTTGTCGGGGAAGGTGAGGTTGAGCAGGATGAACTCGGTGTTGGTCTCCTTCATGTCCTGCCACAGCACCGAGTCCTTGTCCACCTGGTGCAGCTTCACGTTCCAGTCGAACAGGCTCTCGTCCACCAGCTCCACGGAGATGAAGCGGTCGCTAAGGCGCGCGATGTCCTGCAGCTCCTTCATGAGCCGCCGGCTGCGCACCTGCGTGCAGCGCTGCTGGCGCGCCGCGGGGACCAGGCTGCCGCCCGCCGCCGCCGCCACCGCCGGGCCCGGCCCCGCCCTGGCGCCCGCTGCCCTCTCGCGGGGGCCCCCGGCCCCCGCCGCCGCCGCCGCCGCCGCCGCAGCCGCTGGCGCCTTGTCGCGCGGGGCCAGCTCCGCCGCGCGCTTGCCCTTGCCGGGTCCCGGGCTGGCGTCGCCCGCGCCCCCGGGGTGGTGCTGCTGCTGCTGCTGCTGCAGCTGCTGCTGTTGCTTGTGGCCGCCGCTCTTGGCACCGCCCTTGCCGCGCAGAGACGCGCTCTGCTGGCCGCCGCCGCGGTGGTTGTGGTGGTGCTTGGGGTCCTCGGTGTCCCGGTTATGCAGGCGGATGAGCCCGATCTTCCGCAGCAGCGTGGCCATTTTAGGCTCGGCGCCGGCTGGGGGCTCCCCTCGGCTCCTCCCCCGGAGCCCGCAAGCCCGGGCGCGGGGGGCGCGGGGGGCGTGGGGCGGCGGCGACGGGCGACCGCTCAGCGGGGCGAGGCAAGGGCCACCCCAGGCGCCGGCGGCCGTGGCGCAGCGGAGCAGGCAGCACGCGCGCTCGCCGGCTGCGGCGTCGCCGCTGTCATATGACGGGGCCCGCTCCGGCTCGCACTCCGGCCGCCCGGGGAGGGGAGGCGTGGAGGGGACGCGGCGCGGGCGGGGGTCCCCGGGCCGGTCCCTGGGCACAGCCCCCGAGTCCCGGCGTCTGCTGTCCTTTGTGCGCGGCCGTGGCCGCGCTGGCCCCGAGTCCGAACGCCGCGCTGGGGAGCGCAAAGCCTCTCGCAGTGCCCCGGAGGCAGCGAGTGGCCGCGGGCTCGCGCCTGGCGCTCCTGCTGGCCGTGCCGCGCTGGCGGCTACCGCGGGGCCCGGGCTGCTGCCGCTCGCGTCGCCGCCGCCGCTGCGGCTGCTGACATTGCAGAGGCGGCTGCTCCGTCTGAGCCGAGCTAGGCGCGTAGGGGGCGGCACTGCTGGCCGGGAGGGGGGGCGCGGGGCGGAGCCGCCGGCTTGCCTGCGCCGAGCCGCCCCCGCCGCCCGCTCCCGCGGCGACACGCGCGCGGCCGCTTGGGGGAGACCGCGGTGCGCGCCGGGCCGGCCGGGCTGGGGGCTGCTGGGGGCGCAGGCCAGGCCGGGGAAGCCGGGCGGGGGCGGGGCGCTGGGGGTGAGCCTGGCGCTCTCGCCGGGGGTCTCAGGCACGGGGCCCTCCTGCCCTGATCTCGGGTCGCCGCGGCCCCCAGCCCGAGCCTCAGACCCCACTTAACCCCGTTAGCGCGATCTGGGTAAGGTTGGGAGGCAGCCTATAGATGCCTTCGGGTCGGAAGGAGCCTGGCGTTTCCGCACAGCTCGGGGCCCGCGGGGGCCGCTTTCTTGAGGACCGATCCAAGAATCGGGGCCGGGGAGTGGGATGCCCGGAGCGTGCCCGCCGCGATCCCCGAAGAGAAGCCCCCTGAGTCACGACTTTGTTTCGCCAGTTCACCCCTCCTCGCCGACCCCGCTCCCCTTGCGCCTGCCGCGCCGAGGGCCTCCGCGTTCCCAAGAGGGGTCCCGGGAGGAGGGGCCCGCGGAGCGCTGCCTGGTGACTCCTTTCTGAAGGCTGCGGAAAAGCGCGCCCAGCGCGGGCTGTCGGGGCTCAGGGACAGGGCACCCCCTCTGCGGACCCCGGAGTGACCCCGGCACGGGATCGGTCTGCCTTCCACTGGGATGCTCGCATCCGCGCCTCCCTTTCTTCCTTGAACCCATTAAACTCTCTCTTCCTCTTTTTTTAATCTGGCGAAATTTCAAGCAAAAACCAAGTTTAGATCCCCAGGAGCTGGAAGGACTGGGAACCGCGAAGCTTCCATGTTTGCAGGAAGCATCCTGCTCTGCACTGTGTGGTGTGTGTGCGCGAGCGTGGTATGTGTGCATGTGATGTGGTGTGTGTGTGAGTGTGGTGTGTGGTGTGTATGTATGTATGGTGTGTGTGAGTGTAGTGTGTGTAGTGTGTGGTGTTTGCATGGTGTGTGTGAGCATAGTGTATCTGTCGTGTGTGAATGTGTGATGTGTGTGTGGTGTGTGTGGGGTGTGTGTGAGTATGGTGTATGAGTGTGTGGTGTGTGTGCTTGTGTGTGGTGTGTGTGATGTGTGAATGTGTGATATGTGTGGTGTGTGTGTGGGGTGTGTGAGCGTGGTGTATGAGTGTGATATGTGTGTGCGTGCATGTGGTGTTAGTGTGTGAGTGTGTGGTGTGTGACTGGGATGTGGTGTGAGGGTGAGTGTGGTGTGTGTGTGCTGTGTATGTACTGTGTGTATGGTGTGTGTGAGAGTGATGTGTGAGTGTGTGAGGGTGTTGTGTGTGTGGTGTGAGGGTGATGTGTGGTGTGTGTGAGTGTGGTGTGCGTGTGGTGTGTGTGAGTAGTGTGTATAATTGTGGTGTGTAGTGTGTGGTGTGTTGTGTGTGAGCGTGGTGTGTGTGCTTTGTGTGAATGTGTGGTGTCTGAGTGTGGTGTGTGGTGTGTGTGTGGTGTTTGCATGGTGTATGTGAGCATAGTGTATGAGTGTGTAGTGTGTGAATGTGTCGTGTGTGTGGTATGTGTCGTGTGTGTGGTATGTGTCGTGTGTGGTGTATGAGTGTGTGGTGTGTGTAGTGTGTGTGCATGTGTGTGCTTGTGTGTGGTGTGTGTGAATGCATATGTGTGGTGTGTCTGTGGGGGTGTGTGAGCGTGTATGAGTGTGTGGTGTGTGTAGTGTGTGCGTGTGTGGTGTTTGTGTGTGTGTGGTGTGTGACTGATGTGTGTGTGGTGTGTTTGTGGTGTGTGTGGTGTATGAGTGTGTAGGAATGTGTGTAGTGTGTGCGTGTGTGCGGTGTGTGTGATGTGTGTGGTATGAGTGTGTGATGTTTGTGGTGTGTGTGTGATGTGTGGTGTGTGTGTGGTGTGTGTGTGCAGTGTGTGAGTGTGTGGTGTGTCTGTGTGTGATGTGTGTGGTGTGTGTGGTGTGTGTGGTGTGTGTGAGTGTGTGTGTGGTGTGTCTGTGAGTGTGTGTGTGTGGTGTGTGTGGTGTGTGCGGTGTGTGGTGTGTGTGAGTGTGTGAGTGTGTGTGCGGTGTGTGGTGTGTGTACGGTGTGTGGTGTGTGTGTGAGTGTGTGAGTGTGTGTGCGGTGTGTGGTGAGTGTGTGTGTGGTGTGTCTGTGTGTGATGTGTGGTGTGTGTGTGAGTGTGTGAGTGTGTGGTGTGTCTGTGTGTGATGTGTGTGGTGTGTGTGGTGTGTGTGTGTGGCCGAGCTGTCCAGCGGTGAGGCTGTAGTGGTGGCGAAGTACAGGAGAGATTACGCCGGAAGCCTGCATGGTTTAGGATTGTAAACCTTGCTGCCGCTGCTGCTGGTGGTTTGGCTTTGAACTTGAGGAGCGTCCGAGTTCTCCAGGAAAGCCTTTCACTCTGGGTGCCGTCATGGTGACTTCTTGTTTTTAACTTCTTTTACCATTTTTACCTTTTCTAAGTTATTAGAAATTTTCACTGAAAAATAACTCTTCTGGCCACTGTGGAAACAGTTTCAGGCCTGAAAGGTTTGGGGTCGGGTGATTTGGGGTTGTCTGCGGGAGAGCCAGTTGACAGCGTGAGCTAAAAGAGTAGGGGTGCCTGCACGCCTGGGTCCCCGAGAGGCGACCGGCAGACGAGTGCGTCTGCGGAGGGCTGGGGGCCTGTACTCTCAGGTGGGTGCCCTGGCAGTGGGAATCTCAGCTGCGACGGGAGGGCCTATTTGCCCTGGTTTCATGGTTGATTTTGTTTTGTTTTGAGACCTTGCTCTATCCAGCTCTGTTTTGTTTGTTTTTTTGTGATTTTTTGTTGTTTGTTTTTATATGTATGTATGTATGTATTTTTAAGATAAGGCGAGAAGGATGACAGTGTCTGTCTGTAAAGTCCTGGGAGCTCATCTAACATGAGGGACCGGGCAGGTCGGCAGGCTCTACATGTTTGATTTAACTTCCACAGAGGCCCTCTCAGATTTCATCTGACCCCTTTCACTGGTGTAGAAATGGAGTCTCAGGGAGGCCCAGTAGCTTCCCCAGCTCAACCACGTGCTGGGAGGCCCAGCTGGGGTCCACACCCAGCGGGGACCCCCTGTGCCAGCTCCGTGCCTCTCTACCTGATGCCCCACGCCGGCTGCATTGCTGGGTCTCAGACGCAGGTGCGGTCTCTGTCCTGCCCTGGGAGGTGAGAAAACGTCTCCTGGGCGTGATTGTCCGGATTTCAGAACCCGCTGACCTGGGCCGAGGCTTCAGAAACTCTTTATAGCAGTGACAGCAACTGATCCCACTTGAAGGACACACGTCATCAGATGTGGTTTGGGAATGGTTTAGCTGAAACTGCAGGCAGCTTTCTGTAAGGCCTCTGTTTCTGAATGGAGTTATTGCTAGGGAGATCAAATACCTTACTGTCTGGTTGTAGATTTTTTTTTTTGTAAGTGGAAGGATCACAATTAATACCGATGCTGGGTCTGGGCTCACGCCTGTAATCCTAGCACTTCGGGAGGCCAAGGTGGGCAGATCACTTGAGGTCAGGAGTTTGAGACCAGCCTGGCCAACATGGTGAAACCCCATCTCTACTAGAAATACAGAAATTACCCAAGTGTGATGGTACACACCTGTAATCCCAGCTACGTGGAAGGCTGAGGCAGGAGAATCCTGCCAGGAGGATTCTGAACCCAGGAGGTGGAGGCTGCATCGAGCTGAGATTGGGCCACTGCACTCCAGCCTGGGTGACAGAGCAAGATCCTGTCTCAAAAAAAAAAAAAAAAAAAAAAAAAAAAAAAAGAAAAGAAAAGAAAAGAAACTTTTGCTGAGACAAGAGGCCAAGCCAGAACAGGCTGGCATGGAGATGGTCATCACCTCCCTTGTTCCTGTCCCTCACACTTAGAGCACCTTGGATCAACTCTTAAAAAGGCTGGAGCTAAAGGTTAGTTAAAGATTGGAAACAACCTAAATTTACAATAGGAGGGAAAGTGTTAAGTAAATCACACTGAATCCACTTAGAATATATTTTGCAGCAAGAATGTTACCGTTATCAAGATTATATCGCAAAATGGAAATATTCATGATCTACATAATAATTTTAAGTGAGAAAGTAGAGTGCAAAATTATATCCACACGGCAGCTACAACTACATATAACTATGCACAGGAAAAAAGACTAGAAGGAGAAATTTTGAATGATGTTATCACTATTATCATGTTAGTACAGGTAGAACATCTCAATTTCGTCCTTCCTCAGTTCTCCAGCCCATGGATCCAAACATTTCCTTCAGTGACAGGATGGTCAGGTCAGGGGTGGGCAGAAGGGGCTGTGTGGTTTGTAAACCCCCCTCCTTCTTCCATCTCAGAAGATTCTAGAAAGTTCTGCTTTACCCCTGGCATGAACAGATATTTACCCAGCCCAGCAGTGTGTAGAGGTTACATTGTGTTGTAGTTATTCCATTTTGATTTTCAAATATTCTAAAATGGAATGTGTACCAGTAAAAATGAAAAAAAAATTATTACCGAATGTTGTCATTTTATTGAAGATTAGACTTATAATATTGAGACAGTTGAATTAAGGGCATTTATCATAGTTAAATAAAATAATTTCTAAGGACAACTGTGGGTATGTAGCTCCTGCTATGTTGTTGAGTACTGAGGGGTGGGGAAGGGGAGTGGTTAGGGAATCTGCAGACAGCCAGACACCATGTTGAGAGGAAGCCCAAGCCACTGAGGGGTGGGGAAGGGGAGGGTTAGGGAATCTGCAGACAGCCTGCACCAGTCTAGCATGAAGGGAAGAAAGGAAGGGAGAGAGGGATGCTGGTCATCACAAGAGGCCCATCATCTGAGAATAAGTCCTGTCTGCCAATGACTCCTCCATGAACATTCACCCAGTGGTCCCAGGTGCCGCTGTCTCCAGCTGCAGCTTTTATGAAGACATGAAGAGCTGTGGTTTGCCCATTTATTACTTATCTTGAAAACTGCCTCCCAGTTTTTCAGTTGGTCCTATTTCCTCATGAGCCCCAGTCTCCTAAAGTCACCAAGACATTGCCTCAAAATACCTGCCCTAAATGTGTACAGGTTGTTTACTCTCCTGAACTAAGGTGTTAAGATCACTGCCAAAATGAAAAAAACACTTTCTGCTAAAATAATTCACTGCAAGGGAGCATAGCGTGGGTATGTGATGTTACAGGTCATGTGTCCTTTTTTGCCATTCATTTCCCATCACCAAGCTGGCACTTAAATGGCACTTACATATCTTGAGCGCCATCCCAAGCACTTCAAATGTATGCAACCATTAAATCTTTATGACAGCCCTATTAAGTAGGTACCGTGCTTATCCTTACTTTATAGATGAGTAAACTGAAGCAGGGAGAAGTTAAGCAACTGACTCAAAATAATGCAGTGAACAGTCAGTGGAGCCCGGATTCAGACCCAGCTTTGGCTCCAGACAGAGCTTGTAGCCACTGCTCAAGAGCACTCACTGCATGCAGTTTGCTGTAGAGACAGCAATGAAGAGATCCTGGCCTCCTGCAGCTGGGGCGCTAGGAGGACGCCTTTCTCATTCTCTAATCACTCTGCAGCAAATGGCTCCAGATGCCGAAGGAAAGAGCTTGGGAATGTCAAGGAATGCCTCAGGCTCACCTCTGCATTTGCTCAAGACACACGATGGGCGCACACACATTTTTGTTGTTGAATTGAAAACCCAACCCAATCTTTATTTCACAGCACAGACATCTGAGGTCCCAGCAGTGAGTCTTGCCCAGAGTCACACAGGAGGTTGTGAGAGAGGAAGCTGGGTCCCTGGTCCTGAATACCTTGTCCAAGGCTATTCTCATGGTGCCACAGTGCACAGGCTGCTGGGCCTCTATAGGGAGAACGGCAGAAGGGAAGGAAGAGAGGAAGGTGAAGAGGGCTCGAAAAGGGGAAGGGGTGGCAGGGCAGGAGGTCAGGCAAGTGCTGCAACCTGACATGGGTGGCGAGGACTTCTGTCATGCTTGTCGTCCTCTGGCACCATTGGCACACCCTTCCTGTGCTTGCAGAATTTCTCTCCTAAGACAGATTGTATTTTCCAAAGATGGCCAAGCTGACTTTGATTGCACTCCTCTCATGGAAGGCTGGGCTCTATGTTCTGTGGCATTGAATCTGAGCAGTGGCTCAGACTGCTTTGACAGTGTGGGGACACATGAAAGCCATGTGACTTCCAAGACTAGGTCATTGTAGGACACTGCTTTCCTCAGCTTTCTCTCAGGATGTTTCCAGGGAGACCCAGATGCCATGGTGAGAGGAAGCCCAAGCCACATGGAGCGGCTGCATGTGTGGGTTTTCCAGCCATCAGCCCAGTTGAGGTCTTTGCAGACAGCCAGCAGCACCCACCAGACATGTGAGTAAGTGGGTCTTCAGATGATTCTGGACCCCAGTCTTTGAGTCGTACAGCTGAGGTTCCAGTCATTATAGAGCAGAAGCAATTCATTCTCACTGTGCCCTGACTGAATTCCTCACCTACAGATACTGTGAGAGATACTGTGAGAGATCAAAGAGAATATTGCAGATTTAGATCAGGCACGAGAAAGAAATAAAGAGCACACAAATAGGAAGAGAGGAAGTCAAACTATCCCTGTTTGCAGATGACATGATTCTATATCTAGAAAACCCCATAGTCTTGGCCCAAAACTCCTTCAGCTGATTAAACAACTTCAGCAAAGTTTCAGGATACAAAATCAATGTACAAAAATCACTAGCATTCCTATACACCAACCACCATGAAGCCAAGAGCCAAATCAGGAATGCAATCCCATTCACAATTACCACAAAAAGAATGAAATGCCTAGGAATACAGCTAACCAGGAAGTGAAAGATCTCTACAATTAGAATTACAAAATGCTGCTCAAAGAAACCAGAGATAACACAAATGAAGAAACATCCCATATTCATGGATAGGAAGAACCAGTATCATTAAAATGGTCATACTGCTCAAAGCAATTTACAGATTCAATGCTATTCCTATCAAACTACCAATGACATTCTTTACAGAACTAGAAAAAAAATATTTTAAAATTGATACGGAACCAAAAAAGAGCCTGAATAGCCAAGGCAATCCTAAGCAAAACGAACAACAGTAGTAGTATCACACTACCTGACTTCAAACTATGCTACAGGGCTAGAGTATGGTACTGGTACAAAAAACTGATACATAGACCAATGGAACAGAACAAAGAGTCCAGACATAAGGCTGTACACCTATGGCCATAGGATCTTCAACAAAGCTGACAAAAACAAGCAATGGGGAAATGACTCCCTATTTAATAAATGGTGCTGGGATAACAGGCTAGCCATGTGCAGAAGATTGAAACTGAACCCTTTTCTTACAGCATATATGAAAGTTAACTCAAGATGGCTTAAAGACTTAAATGTAAAACCCAAAAACTATAAAAACCTTGGAACATAACCTAGGCAATGCCATTCTGGTCATAGGAAAATTAAGAACTTCTGCAGAACAGAAGAAACTATCAACAGAGTAAATAGACAACCTACAGAATGGGAGAAAATATATGCAAACTATGTATCTGACAAAGGTCTAATATTCAGCATCTATAAGGAACTTAAACAAATCTACAAGAGAAAAACAACCCCATTAAAAAGTGGGCAAAGGACATGAACAAACACTTTTCAAAAGAGATATAGATTCAGCCAACAGCCATATGAGAAGCTCAACGTCACTGATCATTAGTGAACTGCAAATCAAAACCACAATCAGACAACATCTCACACCAGTCAGAATGGCTATTATTAAAAAGTCAAAAAAATAACATGTTGGCTAGGTTGTGGAGAAAAAGGAACACATACACTATTGGTGGGAGTGTAAATTAGTTCAACCATTGTGGAAAGCAGTATGGTGATTCCTCAGAGAGCTAAAAACAGAACTACCATTCAACCCAGCAATCCCATTACTGGGTATATATCCAGAGGAATATAAATAATTCTACCAAAAAGACACATGCATGCAAATGTTCATTGCAGCACTATTGACAATAGCAAAGACATAGAATCAACCTAAGATGCCCATCTATGACAGATTGCATAAAGAAAATGTACATATACACCAAGGAATACTATGCAGCCATAGCAAAGAATGAGATCATGTCTTTTGCAGGAACATGGATGGAGCTGGAGGCCATTATCCTGAGCAAACTAACACAGGAACGGAAAACCAAATACCGCATGTTCTCACTTTTGGGTGGGAGCTAAATGGTGAGAACAGATGGACACAAAGAAGGGAACAACAGACACTGGGGTCTATTGGAGGGTGGAGGGTGGGAGGAGGGAGAGGAACAGAAAAAATAACTATGGGGTGCTAGGCTTATGATATGGTTTGGCTGTTTCCCCAGCCAAATCTCAACTTGAATTGTACCTCTCAGAATTCCCACATGTTGTGGGAGGAAGCCAGGGGGAGATAATTGAATCATGGGGGTCAGTCTTTTCTGTGCTATTCTTGTGATAGTGATTAAGTCTCACAAGATCTAATGGGTTTATCAGGGGTTTCTGCTTTTGCTTCTTCCTAATTTTTCACCGCATAAGAAGTGCCTTTCACCTCCCACAATGATTCTGAGACCTCCCCAGCCATGTGGGAGGTCCCCAGCCATAAGTCCAATTAAACCTCTTTTTCTCCCCAGTCTTAGGTATGTCTTTATCAACAGCATGTAAATGGACTAATACAGCTTAGTACCTGGATGATGAAATAATCCGTACAACAAATCCCTGTGACACAAGTTTACCTATATAACAAACCTGAACATGTTCCTCTGAACCTAAAATAAAAGTTAAAAAAATTTTAAAAATATACTGCTGATTTAGGCCATTATATTTTGGGGTAATTTGCAATACAGCAATAGGTAACCAACACAGCTTATCATAATCCTTGCTTCCTTGAAGCCAGAAACTTGCTTTCTCAGACTCCCTTGCAGCTAGGCACAGGCGTGTGACCTGGTCTCAGCCCATCAGACACCCCTGAACAGAACTGTAGTCTGGAAGAGGGAAGCCCAAGGAGAGATCCTTCTTGTGAGTAGGTGGGGAGCCAGCCAGCTTCCAGAGACAGCAGCAGCTAAGGTCCCCATGGGACTTTCGAGCCAGGGTTGCTGGTTCTGTCTAGAGTGCTTGTACCTGGCTAAAGGTGGTGTCTTCCCTGGGGTGGTTCAGTGGTATAATCTTAATTATACCACTCAGATTATGTGAGTGTCATTCTAGGCTGTGTAGCTTCCTAGTTAAATTCCTGACCCTACTAGAGATTCTTTAGGAGACATCTCTACATTCCTTTTGGTTGAGCTGGGTTGAACTCTGTTGTTGGTAAGCAAGGACTCTGACTTACACACCTGTAAGCCAGTTTAGACTGCCCTTGCTAAGAATAGTGCCTGACACAGAGTGCACACTCCAGACATTTTTGTTGTTGTTATTTACTGTTCAGTGTTCCCTAACTCATGGACCCTCCTGCTCCTCTTATTGTCTCAAAGTCTTCACTTCAGTGACCATCCCATTTTGCTGTTTTCCATACAGACCTAACTCAGGATGGTAAGTAGATTTTATCTCTTCACCAAATTGGGTCAATTAGTGGAAGCTGCCAGTAGAGAAGCACTGTGTTAAGGATTGGTGTTGGCTTAGAGGAGAGCGTGGTCATCGATGAAAAATGTCTGCTCTAAGTGCAGGGGGCGGGGTTTGGCATTTCAAATACCTTGCTGTCTTTGACTTAACTTCAAGGAGTCTGGGGCAAAGTAATTTGGTGAAACTAATTCATATAAAAATTTAACATGTAGTTCCCTAGGAGCATTTATATTTTAAAATAATACACCTTGTATTAGTTAGAACACTGGTTCTTTAACAGAAAGCCATCCGGAGGATCAAGTCAGAAGCTTCTCTTCTATGGTATACGACATGCAGTTAACTCATGGCTTCCATGGTGGCTCCAGCTGCTGCCTTTTCCAGAATCTGGAAGTGACTGTAATTGAATGACCTGGAAGTTACACACACCACCTTTACTCATATCCCATTGCATAGTAGTTCCAAGGGGCCCAGGAAATGTAGTCTTCAGCTAGATAGTGTGCGTCCAGATTAGAACCACTAGAAACAAACAGGGACATATGGACACTGGGGACGAGTTAGGAGTCTTTACTACATGCACTTTCCTAAGTGGATCACAACAGCTCAATTTTGGAGAGTGAAACTATAAAATCAAGGATTTCGGATTCTGCATGGATGTATGTGATCTTTATTAGGCTTTTCCTCTAGCCTGAACCTGGGTAATCTTCCACTCTGTGTTCCTTCTGACTGGCACACAGGTTCCTGCCCATATAAATTAACACCGTCTTGCAATTCTTTGGGGGTATAAGCTATTTTCTCTTGGGTTAGACATGGCCTTTGTCCCCTTAGGGTGTGCTGGGCTCTGGTTTGCTGGGCATGAGAGGTATTGGGTGAGTGTTGAGGAGAACCAGTGTTCCCTTGCAAGGCAGCTTCCAGGTGAGAACAGCATGAGGGCTTCAGACAAAGGGAGTCCAGTCTCCCAGCCAGGCCAAGAGAAATGACTTCTATGGGTGAGGAAGGCAAAGGGTGTGAGGGGTGTAGGTTCTCAAAGGTTTCTGAGTCAACCCAAATGGACTCATTTCAGTTTTCAGGGTCTGATTTATTGCCAGTCTGTGTTCTGACTCTCACATGGGAGGGTTGGCATGACTGCGAATTCAATGCATTTTGTAATTCTGCAACCTCAACAGCCAAATTTTTGGACTGATTTTCAGCAGTATCAGTCCTTCAGCTAGAAGAGCTTTGGTAATCTTTTAGGGCTTTCATGGTGTTTTTCACCTGTTCTGACTCTTTCTAATTATTTATTGGCTCTCTTATGGTTGCAAGATGACTTCCATACATCAACAATTACAGCTGTTCTTCCCTTGTGCCTTTTAAAAATATATAATTTTTTTAAAATTGGCAAACAAAAATTGTTTCTCTGACTCTTGTTGAGGTTTTCAACCTTGGAGCTTGTCGTTTCCATGGCAGTCAGAAGCAGCCAATCCCCACTTTCCCCTTCTTATCATCCTTGCTTCCATAATGGTCAAGTTCAGTAGCAACTTGCTCCCCTAGAGCTTTCCTGTCCTTGTGTCCTTTGCCTCAGGCAACCACAGCTGGTGATAATTGTGGAATTATCATGCTATGGCTTTACACTCACTACTGTTTTTCCCATTTTCCACTGACTCCAACACCATTACTGAGTTCAGGGTCAAAGTCGATTAATAACTCAATCTTTAAACCCACTTCTGGCACAGAGCCCTAAGTTAATATGCTAAGTGTTTTGACAGAAGGGTTGTTGTTGTGGTTGTTGTTGTTGTTTTTAAGAGACAGGGTCGGCTGGGCACAGTGGCTCATGCCTGTAATCCCAGCACTTTGGGAGGCTGAGGCGGGTGGATCATTTGAGGTCAGGAGTTTGAGACCAGCATGGCCAACATGGTGAAACCCCATCTCTACTTAAAAAAAGTACAAAAATTAGCCGGGCGTGGTGGCACATGCCTGTAATCTCAGCTACTCGGGAGGCTGAGGCAGGAGAATTGCTTGAACCTGGGAGGCAGAAGTTGCAGCGAGCCGAGATCATGCCATTGCACTCCATCCTGGGCGACAGAGTGAGTTTCACCTGTTCTCACTCTTTTTAATTTCAAAATTAAAAAAAAAAAAGAGAGAGAGAGAGAGACAGGGTCTTGCTTTCTTGCCCAGACTGGAGTGCAGTGGCACCATCATAGCTCACTACAGCCTGGGCTCAAGCAATCCTCCTGCCTCAGCCTCCTGAATAGCTGGAACTACAGCCTCAAGCCACAATGCTCAGCTAATAGAAAACATTTAATTCAGATAATTGGTTATAAAGATGAGGAAATGTTCAAGGAACAGAAGAAGAAATGGGGCATTAGCCTAAGGCTTCGGAGCATGAGCTTACCCCTGGAGCTGTGCTGCTTTGATATTAGCCTGGCTGCAGAGGTGTTGTCAACTTGGACTGCTCAAATCCACAGTGGCTTCACCTCCATGGTCATGGCAGCAACTGCCAGGAGCTGGCGTAACATCATAACTCGTTTGTGAATTTTGACCTCCAAATGTCCAGTGTTCAAATCCAACACAGTGGGTTTGTAGACTGCCTGGAACCGTCTTTGTGAAAATCTCTGAACGATTCCTCTTGGCCTATACTGTACTTAGCTTTTGCAGCAGAGAAGGAACCTGAGATGGCTTTTGTAATTATGGAGTATAGATTTTTTCTGGCAGTTGAAGGAATTCTTGAGTGATGAAATGAGTCATGCATTCCTTTCTGAAGAAGAAACTGCTTGGTCCTAAAGAGATTTCCAGAGATAATAATCTAATTTTTCCTGTCCCTTTCATCTTTGCTTGAGGCAAAGGCAGTTACTTTCTGGTTGTGTGGAAGTGTAAAATGACAGCTGATATTGCATGTCAAGGTAGCGTCTGTATTCAATGCTACCTTAAATATTAGGTCTAAATATAGGTCCAAATATAGTATTCTGAGAAAGAAAAAGTCAATTCTGCTTCCTGACATGGCTGTGGGGTGGTGAGTGAAATAGTATAATTAGTCGAAATTGAGAACATGTATTATATTTATAGTAAGCATTTTTAAAGCATTAGAATGTAATGAAATCTCTTGAATCTTTTTGCCAGCAGTTTATGACAGTAAATGCCTTCTTGCTCCCATGTCAACCTAGAAAAATATAATTAGGCTGGGTGCAGTGGCTCACGCCTGCAATCCCAGCACTTTGGGAGGGCAAGGCAGGCAGATCACTTGAGGCCAGGAGTTCGAGACCAGCCTGGACAACATGATGAAACCCGATCTCTACTAAAAATACAAAAAATTAACAAGGCATGTTGGCATGCACCTGTAGTCTCAGTTACTTGGGAGGCTGAGGCAAGAGAATTGCTTGAACACGGTAGGTGGAGGTTGCAGTGAATTGAGATTGCACCACTGGGCACTCCAGCATGGGCAACAGAGTGAGACTCCATCTCAAAAAGAAAAAAAGATAGTATATGATTTTAAAAACTATTTAAATAGAGAATTAATTTACATACAGTGAAGTGCACACATCTTAGTTGTACAACTCAGTGGGTTTAAAAAAATGGTTCTTACCCGTGTAACTTACCCCAATTAAGACATGGGATATTTCCATCACTCTAGAAAGTTCCCCCATGTTCCTTTCTGGTCATGCTCACCCCACCCCTCCACCAGAGGCACCCTCTGTTTTGATTTCTCTCATCAAAAACTAGTTTTGCTTATTTCTGAACTTTGCATGAATGGAATGATACAGTACGTACTCTTATATCTGGCCTCCGTTAATCCACATATAATCTCATGGTGAGATTGGCCCATGCTGTTGCATAGGTCAGTAGTTTGTTTTTATTGGCCAGTAGTATTTATTGTATGGATTCCACCATCTGTTTATCCATCCTCCTTTTGGAAAGCATTTGGGTTGCTTTGGTTCTGACCATTGTGCAGATGAGCAATGAACACTTGTGTGCAAGTCTTTGTAGACCCTTATTTTCATCTGCTTTGGGTAAATGCCAAGGAGTGGACTTATTGCATCAAAGGCTAGGTATATGTTTAAATCTATAAGAAACTCCCCAACTCTTTTCTAAGCTGGCTTCACCATTTCACACTCCCGCCTGTAAAACTTAGAAAATGAGAAGAAGAACCACCAGTGGACCTGGAATTGGGAGAAATCCCTGAAAGACGATGGTAGATAGAAGCAGATGGGCAGACAGGGTAGCCCAGAATATCCACAGCAGGTGTGTCCTGCCACAGAGCTTGGAGCTGTTGCAGAGGAAGCAGGAATGAAGAGCAGGGCACGGACCGCAGATCCTCATGATGGTGAACCTGGCTGTGCCAGCAGGAGGCAGCATTGGGAGAAGCACCTAGGCTCAGGACAAAAGCTGGATGCAGCCAGGGACCCCACAGGATGAGCTGGGAGCTGGTCACCTTGATGACAAGTACCAATTCCTTCCTTCTGGAAGTGTGTACCTCATTCTCAATCAAACGTTTGACGAAAAGCAAACTTAAGCAAAGAATTAACACCCGAGGAAACAAAGTTAAAAGAATGAGAGAGAGAGAGAGAGAGAGAGAGAAATATATATAATGAATGTCTTCAAGAGAGATATGAGATAAATGTAGTCTCTCTCAGTGCATAGATTTCTGAATTCATTCTTACTGAATGATAGAATATGTGCATAAGTAAATTAGTCCAGAAATGGATATTTAGATGGAAAAGCTTGTGCCCTAATCAAAGCAATCTCCACTGGTGATACCGTCTTTCCAGAAACATATTTGTGCAGCTTTTCTCATGCAGATCCAGGTGCTACAGATAGGGAGGAAGAACATTTCAGGCAGCTGGCTCTGGCAAAGTCCCACGTTGCTTTGAGAGATGTGACTGCACAGACAGTCAGGCAATACGTGGAAGAGAAACCACCACTGATTGGTCCCCAAGGTGGAAGGAGTCGTGACTGCAGCAAAGACCATGACGACGACGCATCTGCCCTGAGCTCAGAATCCCTGACGCGGGGCTCAGGGAGGGGTTTCATCATTAGCGTGTGAGATACATTCATCCACAGGAGAGCCCTGGCACAGACTTCTTTCAAATGCAAGGAACAGGCTGCAGTTAGAAAAGAATAAATGATATTTTAGCTTAATTTAGGTTGCTTACTAGGAAAAAAAAGATAGGAAAAACTTAATGTGTCAAACATGATAGCGATTTCAATGGAATGCAGAGTAATAACTAAGGTGTGTGCTCTTCCCATCCCATCATGGCTTTAGGATCTGATACCATTCTGAGGTGCAAGAGTATTAATTTAGCTGAAAGAAAGCTAGATATAGGGGATGGTAGGCACTGCTGATTAGGGACTCCAGATATTTATTTTAGGGTCAGTGATATTTTTGGTCTGAGTTGTCTCTATACCTGTATTTGTGTTTCACTTTGTCTTTCGTTTAAAACGTACATTTTAATTTTAACTATTTCTGCAAAAAGTATATGTGTTCTGGACGCATGAGATATGTGGGTGGACTTTCACACACACAGGCACAATCACGAGAAAAATCTATAGTACTTTACTAGAAGTAAATCAACTGTTTTTGAAAATGTCTAAACCGTCCCATTTTCACATTGGAAAAGGTGGTCTGCTTCAGTGCACGCTGATACTGTGACGTTCCTTTCCTCTTTGTCTCTGGTTGCATCTTTATTGAAATCAGCTCATGAGACAACAAGCAGCTAGATTGGCCTGTTTGTTGCTCTCTGGGTACCCAAGGAGAGATACTGTGGTTTTACCATCTGATCACGGTCCTCCCATCCATAGAGCTTCCTGGTCCTCCCTGGGATGTCACGCTTGCTCATGTGAGTCACACTCCAGATCTTCCCTGTGTGTTCTCTCTTAGCATAAAATATCACCAGGGCAGCATTAACCCTTTCTGCCAAGAGGGTGGGTGATGGGTGAGTGAACGACAGAGTAACTGCTCTTTGACCCTGAAAGAGTTCAAGTTTTACACATTATTTACCCTTCCTATGTGCATAGCACTGGGATATTTTCTCATTTCTCCTATCTAATCCAGTCTAGGGTATTCTAGTATTTCATTTTTTAGAAAATGCTAAATTGGGCCGGGCACAGTGGCTCATGCCTGTAATCCCATCATTTTGGGAGGCCAAGGCAGGTGGATCACTTGAGGTCAGGAGTCTGTGACCAGCCTGGCCAACATGGTGAAACCCCAACTCTACTAAAAATACAAAAATTAGCCAAGCGTCATGGCGCATGCCTATAATCCCAGCTACTTGGGAGGCTGAGGCAGAAGAATTGCTTGAACCCTGGAGGCAGAGGTTTCAGTGAGCCAAGATGGTACCACTGCACTCCAGCCTGGGCGACAGAGCTAGACTCCATCTGAAAAGAAACATGCTACATTGATTTCACTTCTTTTGAATAGGCTTTGATTTGCAGTGTTAAAATTCTACTGTATATCATCTTCTACTGATAAAATAGAACCTTCTCTCCCTCCATACACCACAAAATATTTGTTTCATTGAAAGCTTTGCTAGGCAGGAAAGCAGTATTCTGGGCTATGACTGGAACACTCGAGATGAAGCCATCTTTTAAAGAAAGGGAGTGGACCTAGTACAACTTCAGGAGTCATCACCCTCAGTTATTCCTAAACCGTTTGGAGCCTGCCTGCTCCTTGCCCACTGGGGTGTGAGTCAGCCTGGAGCTCACCCAGTCCTAACCCACCCTGTGGGCACGTGTGGGCAGAACAGGCAGAAAACTTTATTTTGCGCTTTGCATTCACAAGTAGCTGCAGAAAAGCTTATAATACTTCTCTCTGAGTCTTATCACTTTGCAATCTCATCTTTTCTGAGAAAATATTCTATTTTTTAAGTGCTGCTTTTTTGCCTAGGCTGGCAATTTTTTTGAAGAGAGATTTATTCAGAGTTAGCCTCTGCAGAATAAAAAATTAGGCAATTTAAAAAGATAGATATTACTTTCTCAAAACAGATAAGACACAAGTTGTACATATATATATTTTAAAAGCAATTACCATCTGCCCGATAGAGAAGAATAACTCTGTTGGAATTGAGGTTTATTGTGTAGTTTTATAATTAGGATGCCTCTGAAAAGGATAATATCCTTATCAGAATTCATGAGGAATGCCTTCTAATATTTTCCTTTTATTTTCAAACTCATTATGTAAACAGCCCTTTGGTTTTCAGCTAGAGGAATTTAGAATATAGAAGGTTGTCTTGCAGGGCAGAGCATTTGCAAAGATATATATATTTTCTAAAGGGTTTCGAGAGGTGGAGGAGCTACTCGAGTAGGCTGAGAGCCAGGTCCTTTCTGATCGATATCACTCATGTCACTCTCGTCAAGGGTGCGTGCTGAACTAGCTGTTGACTCCTAACCCCGAAGCCAGCTCCTGGCTGCATGAGATGTGGGTGGGACCCACTGGCAAGGCTGCTCTGTGGTCCCCAGTGTCCCTCCCTCCTGTAGGGCTCCTCCACATTCGGTTTTGCTTGTCCCCGGACCACTTATGTGCTCTGATCTGGGACATGGTCACTCTCGTGCCACCAGTCAAGAGCCTCTCTTGTCCCTGAGATGCCCTTGCCTCCCCTTCCTCAGTTATCTGTGGTCTCCCAGGAGTGTGGGATTATTTGGATCATTCAACTGGGTTTAAATGAGCATGGGCTGGGGGTAAGGAAAATGCTGTGTCCCCCCAAGACACACACACAGAATGTCCCCTGTTCAGGGCTAAATTGTGCCCCCTCTAAATTCATATATTGACGCCCTAACCTCCAGTGCTTCAGAAGGTGACTGCACTCGGAGATAGGGCCTTTAAAGAAGTAATTGAGGTTAAACAAGGTCATTGGGGTGGACCCTAACCCAGTGTGACTGGTGTCCTTATCATAAGAGGTAATTAGGAGGACATAGGAGGACGCTAAGGAGAGAGGCCTCAGAAAAAGCCAACCCTGCCAACGTCTTGACTTGGACTTTCAGCTTTCAGAATGGTGAGATAATCAATTTCTGCAATTGAAGCCCCCAGTCTGTGGTACTTTATTATGGCAGCCCTAGCAGACTAACACACCCCTCCTCCAGGAATCTGTTAACCCAAGTGGCATTTCACACAACACAGAGGGGAGATATCTTTGAGCAAAGCTTCCTTGCCAAGTCTAGATGGCGGTGGCTTCTATTTTCAGCCTCCCTCCCTAAGCTAGTTGTAGTTGATAACATAAAACACAGGCAGACCCTGACTTTGGGAAAGGCTATGTCCCCAAGGCTCGCTTTTAAGTCTGTTAGAAAACAAACCGTGTTTGTCCTAAAAATGCTATTATGCACAGCAATTAGGTCCCCAAACCACTGCACAGTGGCTTTTAAAATCCTAATATATAGAATTATTTCCTGGCTGGTCTATGTCCTCTCTCACAACCCATCTGACACACAGACTTAGTCCCCACCCACAGAAGGCTACATTGCTTTCTGTTTTGCTGGTACACCTGGGGCTTTTCCTGGGCTCATCCAGCACAAGGTGCTGGGATCTGGGATGGTGTGGGAGCGGGGGTCCTTAAAGTCTTTCTCCATTCCTGTGTTTGAAGACTTTCATGTAATAGCTGGCTTTGCTTACTCTTTCCTGCCAAGTAGGTTATAAGCAGCCTGTAACACAGGGTTCTTGCCTTCTCCTCTTCTGCACCCCTTAATGGCCAGCAAAGCCTGGCACCTGTAGGGGCTTGAAAATGACCTCTGAGATTGTGCGGATGGAGGAAGCTGTGGTCTCAGTGGAGGATGTCGGGGACCCAATGGGAGGGGGCATGGCCTCCCCTTCCCTTCCCTGTCCCTCCCCTCCCAGATAGGCGTTGGGGAATTGAACCCGGGGAGGTAGAAAGGTCTTCCCTCCCCTGTCCTTCCCTCTGTCTTATTGAAGGTGGAAGGGTCAGGCCCCAAGGGCTCTGGGAGAGGACAGCAAGAAAGGAGGGCAAATTCAGGAAGGGAGTGGCCCTGGGCTGTGGCCGGCCACTTGCCAGCATGGAGAGTCAGCTTTGCTCCTCCATCTCCCAGGTGGAAGAGCCTCAGAACGCATCTAGTCCATCCCTGGATTCAGGGACAGGCTCCTAAGTGGCAACACTGTCACAGAAAGACTTCACAGGTGGCAGCAAAAGCAGATCCAAAGACTTCTGGGTCCCGGCAGGCTCCTAAGCCTGGGGCCCTACTGCTTGGCCGGTTCCCCAGCTCCTCTGTGTCCCCACTGGCCCTGGGCCTGGGAACTTCTCCAAGGGAAGGCAGAGCAGTGATGAGCTAGCTCAGGCTGGGAACCAGAAAGGTCTATTTTTAAAAGGCATACACAGAAGCCGAGTCTGTGACATAGAACAAGTCTGCGTACAAACAGGAAATGCGACCCATCTTGTGACGAGTTTCAAACGTCACAGAGTCCTAAGTCATGATGACATACAAAAGGAATGTTTCTTAAAGGTCTAGGATCTGTTGAGTTTTATACAATAATAAAATTTGGAAATATTCAAATTTGAGAACAGTTTATTAAAATATTCACATTTGAAAATAGTGTCAAATTAGAAATACAAGTATATGACAAATTGCCTAATATCACTAATCATGAGGGAAATGCAAATCAAAGCCACAGTGAGGTCTCATCTCATGCCAGTTAGAATGGTTATTATTGAAAAGGGAAAAATGAACGAATTCTGACGAGGCTGCTGAGGAGAGGGAATTCCCACACGGGGTGTGGGAATGTAAACTAGCACAGCCATTTTGGGGAACAGTATGGAGGCTCCTCAAAACACTGCAAATAGGAATGTCACATGATCCAGCAACCCCACTAGTGGGCATTTGCCCAAAGGAAAGGACATCAGTATATCCAAGAGACATCGCACCCTCATGTTTACTGCAGCACTTTCCACACTTGCCAAGATATGGAATCCACCTAGATGTCCAACAACAAATGCATGGATAAAGAAAATGTGGTATATATATATACACCATGGACTACTATTCAGCTCTAAAAAAGAATGAAATTGGGAGGCCGAGGCAGGCGGATCACCTGAGGCCAGGAGTTTGAGACCAGCCTGGGCAACATGGTGAAACCCCATCTCTACTAAAAATACAAAAAATTAGCCAGGTGTGGTGGCAGGTGCCTGTAGTCCTAGCTACTCAGGAGGCTGAGGTAGGAGAATCTCTTGAACCTGGGAGGTGGAGGTTGCAGTGAGCCGAGAGCACCCCAGTGAACTCCAGCCTGAGGGACAGAGCAAGATTCTGTCTAAATAAAAAAGAATGAAATTCTGTCATTTGTGGCTACATGGATGGAACCAGAGAATGTTATGTTAAGTAAAATAAACCAGGAACACAAAGTTAAACATCACCTGTTCTCACTCATATGTGGAAGCTTAAAAAAGTTGATCTCATAGAACTGAAAAGTAGAACAGAGGATAGTAGAGGTTGGGAGGGGAGGGCAGATAGGGAGAGATTTGTTAAAGGATACAAAGTTACAGGTAGATAGATAGGAGGAATAAGTCCTAGTGTTCTAGACCAGTAGTCCCCAAACTTTTTGGCAGCAGGGATTGGTTTTGTGTAAGATGATTTTTTCATGGGCAAAGGTGGGGGGTGGGGGGGTGGTTTCTGGATGAAACTGTTCCACCTCAGATCATCAGGCATTAGATTCTCATAAGGAGTGTTCAACCTAGATTGCTGGCATGCACAGTTCACAATAGGGTTCACACTCCTTAGAGAATCTAATGCTGCGGCAGATCTGATAGGAGGTGGAGCTCAGGCAGCAATGCTCGCTGGCTTGCCACTCACCTCCTGCTGTGCAACCGGTTCCTAACAGGCCAGGGTGCTGATCCATGGCCCGGGGGTTGGGGACCCTGTTCTATACCATTGTGAGATGACTGTGGTTAACAATAATATATAGTTCCAAACAGCTAGAAGGAGGATATTGAATGTTTCCAACACACAAAAAAAGTGCTAAATGTGTGTGATGCTGGGTATGCTGATCACCCTGATATGATTACTATACATTACATATATTGAAACATACAATTTTATGAAATTCAGCAAACCCTATGACCCATAAACATGTACAATTGTTACATGTCAATTAAAAATGAATAAATAAGGAAAGTCTTGAAAACAAGCCTGAAAGTATTACCGTGTCTTAAGGAAAGCTCTGCGAAATGGCGGGTGAGACTCGTTGATTTATTCTGAAGTGCAACTCCTCAACATCCTACTGCCTCCTAAACTGAACTCATCTGATATCAGTTTACTCTCCCTCCCTCTCTCCCTCTCTCCTCCTCCCTTTCTTTCTCTGTCTTTCTCTCTTTCTTCTCAGACAAGAACATCTGAATGGGTAAATTGTCAAGCCTGGGAAAATCCATGACCCACTCAACCAACTTTTGTCTTTGACCACCTCACCAAGATTTTTCAGACTACAAGGACAAGCAATTGTTGATTGATGATTGAAGATGAGACACAGTGTTAGGCCTAGTCTCAAGGGGGTTTCCAGAAAGATGCGATTGTCCTTTCAGGTGGCAGTTGCATAAATGTGCTCCACACAGCCTACTTTCCCATGAGAATGGCATGGAAGCATTGTTCATGAACTCATGCAGCATCTTGCGGCTGAAATGTATTCTTAGCTTGTGTTGACTTTTGTTGATTATGGAGTCCTGCAGGTTTGCTCACAGTGGTGGGGCTGCTCTTCCTTCTGCCTTAGGCTTGCATCTCCCATGCTCTGGCGAAGCTGTTGTATTTCAGTAGAGATTTTGGTGAGTGGTCTCTGTTGGGTTGATTTTCCGGGCACCACCAACAGAATTACTTAATTGGGAGCAAGTTGTTTAACTTCTGTGAAATTTGTGTTCTCATTGATAAAATGAGGATAGTACCTTCTCATAATGATTGCCAGATTAGATGTAGCATTTCCAGAATTCCTAGCACATATGAGTCACTCAAATATCTGTGATCTGAAAGACATCAGTAATGGTTCCCTTCAGCTTCATTTTCATCTCAGGTGTCTACAGCATCGTGATTCAACTGGGGAATTTTCGACTTTGGCACTACCAACATTTTGGGCCGAGTGAGTCTTGGTGGTGGGGGTTGTCCTGCACATCCTAGGATGTTGAGCAGCATCCCTGGCTTCTACTGTCTGGATACCAGGAGCAACCCCTATGCCAGGTGTGGTGGTAAAAAATGTCTGCAGACATTGCCTAGCATTCCTGTGGGGGCAAAATCACCCCTGGCTGAGAACCACTAATTTAACCTAAAAGGATAGAGTTTTTAGTTATGAACTTCAGGCTCAAAGTGAGTTTGGAGGATTCTCCAGATGCCACCCTACAGCTTTCTGACATGTCTCTAAGGCATGTTAGCACACCTCAGCCTCCCTAGTAGTTGGGATTATGGGCATGTACTACCATGCCTGGCTAATTTTTGCATTTTTTGCAGAGACCGGGCTGGCCTTTAACTCCTTGGCTCAAGTGATCTGGCCACCTCAGCCTCCCAGAATGCTGGAGTGTACCCAGGTTGTCTGTGCAAAGAGAGGAATAGGCACTTGAACAGAAAAGAGATGCTGCTCAGAACTATTTAGGGACTGAATAGTGTTGTTAGAAATCTGAGTAAAAGGATGTGGTTTTGAGGCTATGACTACCCCTAAAGAAGATAATTGGTACTAGGAATTTGCCGTGTCCTTAAATCCTGTGACCATCCTTAATTTTCTGTCTGCTTCCAGAGAAATGTTGGAATAATTTTATGAACAGTGGTTGTACCAAGCATGATAAACTTTATTTTATTTTTTTGAGTTGGAGTTTCACTCTGTCACCCAGGCTGGAGTGCAATGATGCGATCTCAGCTCACTGCAACGTCCGCCTCCCAGGTCAAGCAATTCTCCTGTCTCAACCTCCGGAGTAGCTGGGATTACAGGTGTGCACCACCACGCCTGGTTAGCTTTTGTATTTTTAGTATAGACGGGGTTTCACCACGTTGGCCAGGCTGGTCTTGAACTCCTGACCTCAGGTGATCCACCTTCCTCGGCCTCCCAAAGTGCTGGGATTACAGGCGTGAGCCACCGCATCAGGCCATAAACTTTATAGTGCTTCTACATTACAAATGTCATTTGATTCAAGATCTATGTCTACACATCAATAGATGCATTCATGCTTCCACCTATTCATTTATTCTTCCATCCATTCATCTATTCATCTGTCAAAGCCCCTTAGAGGTAACCTATCTCAAAAGGCAAAAGGCTAAATGTTTTAGTCTAGTGCAGAGAGAATCAGGATCTCCAGTATGATATGCTTTTAAAGATTATATATATGCATATATACACACACACATAGGTATATATATTTAAGTATACATATATATGTAACATATAAATATTTGTAATATATGATATGCATATATATTAATACATATGTTATCATAAATGACATAATTAGAATCAGGTACTCTAGGTGTATGTTCTCCAGTAAAAATGGCATCAGGCATAGAACTTGCATATGTTAGTGAGAGGGAAGACAATTTCTGTTCCCAAGGACATTTTAATCCAGTGAAGCATAGCATATGAATTAACAGAGTATATTTTTAAGAAAAAAGTAGCAGGAAATAAGAACATTATTATTATTATTAGCATTGTTATTATTTGAGACAGTGTCTCTCTCTGTCACCCAGGCTGGAGTGTAGTGGCACCATCATGGCTCCCTGCAGCCTCGACCTCTCGGGCTCAAGCAATCCTCCCACCTCAGCCTCCTTAGTAGCTGGGATTATAGGCATGCACCACCACGACTGGCTAATTTTTGTATTTTTTGCAGAGACAAGGTTTCACTATGTTACCAAGGCTGGTCTTGAATTCCTTAGTTCAAGCACTCTGTCCACCTCAGCCTCTCAAACTGCTGGTATTACAGACATGAGCCAGTGTACCCCACCAAGATTACATTATTAAATATGTATTTTCTTGTGAAGGAGAAAGATGGCTTGGTAATTGGGAGACTGTTATTTTCCTTATGAAAACTTATTTCTCTATGCTCTTTGAGTCAGTGATTTCCTTTTGCTGAGTCTCAGTTTACTCACTTTTAAGATGTTTTCATTTCTATCTATTGGAAGTTCTTGCTAGAGCTTATTCCACGAGAAATTTGGGACTCCTCCATTGGCTGATATCACCTAGTCAATTCCTAGTTTCCTCCTTTACTTACACATTTTCAAAACTAGTTCTTAATCCCTTGCTTGTCTGAAGGAGGTTTCTCCTACTGTGTAAATGTTTGAGTCTAGCTGGTTGATTTTTATGAGCTGTTTGCCTGAAGCTTGACAAACAAGCCATCATTTAACCAGGGCTTTTACTTTATGAAGAATGAGAAAAGTTAAGCTGCAGTACTGCCAAATTTGATCCACAGCACACTCGATGTCACAGGTACACTTACAGATGTTTTTATTGGAAACCCCCTTTTATTTGCCAGTTTTCATCCGTTTCCCATCTTTACAAGTTGTAGCTTATGTCTGCAACTCTCCGGATTTCATCTATTTCCAAAGCCAAATGATTTTTCATTTATTTGAATCAAATGAGGTCTGCTGTTAGTCAATTTTGCAGGTGTGAAAAAGATATTGTTCATTTTTTTCTACAGCATTTCCCTTTACTGTCAAATGACAGATTCTAGCAAATCAAAATTTGACGGGAAAGCAGTCTTCGTATTTACATACTCAGAATAAGCAATAAGCAGGTAACTTTTAAAACTCTTCCTTTTAACCTAAGAATTTAACTCTTCCTTTTAACCTGACTAATAAATAAAAGTTTCATTCATTCACTCTTCATTTATTTAATTAACATTTGTTGAATATGATAGACTTTGCTAGGCTTTGATAGAAAAAGAAAGCAAAGAAGGAAGGAAGGAAAGAAGAAAGAGAAGGAAGGAAGGAAAGAAGAAAGAGAAGGAAGGAAGGAAGGAGAAGGAAGGAGGGAAAGAAGAAAGGAAGAAGAGAAAGAAAGAAGGAGAAAAAGAAAGAAAGAAAAGAAAGAAAAATAAAGAGAGAAAAGAAAAGGAAGAAAAAGAGAAGAGAGAGAAAAGGAGAAAGAGAGAGAAGGAAGGGAGGAAGGGAGGAAAGGAGGGAAGGAGTAAAACACACCATCAGGGTTTTCCAGGCCTATCTTCTGGTTCTACCATTCTCGCCCTGGGCACACACAGACTCATCTGCACAGGGGTGTGGGGCTGTCTTGGAAAAAACTGGTGCTTGGCTCCCTGAGGGCCAATGAACTAGAACCTCTTGGGTGAGACTCAGACATGGGTAATTTGAAAATCTCCCAGGTGTAAAGTATGCAAGGTTGGGATTGCTGGCCTAGTTAGACAGGTGGGTAAACAGATCTCCCATGTGATGCGCTGAGTGCCCTAACAGAGGCTAGTGCCAGTGCCAGGATGGAGGGCACCTTGGTTCTGCCTGGTAGACAGCACACCCCGTAAGAGGCTGGGCTGGACGGGGAGGAGGAGCCCCTCACAGCTGTGCACGAATGCCTGGTTCTTGGGAGCACAGCAGCCTTCCAAACGCATTCCTGCTGGGTGAGGCCCACGCTGTGGTGCTGTGGACAGTGTCCTAAATGGCCAGTGTGGCCGATGTGAGTGGCCCAGGTGGATGGTGCTCCCCTCTAGGGCCACACGCTGACTCTGGATCCCCCAAGGGACACTGAGGACAGACTCAGACTCTGAGAGGGGGGCGACCTTGGTACAACAATCCCATAAGATGAAGGTGCTGGCCTGTCACCTGTGGGTCACTCCCTGTTCTGCATTCTCCACTGTGATGAGTAAGAAACACATCCTCCTGGATGAGGACCGAGGGCATATCACCAGACAGATTTGCCCAGCCGGGACAACATAGCATGATGCCCCCCTCTGCCCCAGCGATCCCAGACTGGAGGCAGAGATTCCATCAGGAAAAAGGGACTGCAGAGATGGCACCCCTGGTGACTCGTAGAGTTAAACAGAGTTAATCAGACTTCCTTCCTTCCTGTGTTTTTCCTCTAGATGGAAACCTTTTAAAGTTTCAATTCATTATTAAAGAATGCTGACAGATCTGCCCTTGCTCCATAAAACCAACCCTTCCTAGCACACGGCAGGGTCCCAAGTATTCCAAAGGGTGTCTGGTGGGACTGAGAAGCGTGACTGCAGGTGATTGTTTATAGCTGGCTTCAGTTTTTGCCTGTGTTCTCTGTGGCCCTCTCTAAGTTCCTCCTTGGCCTTTAGAGTGTGGTACATATTCACTTTCATGCCCATATCACCTCTCTCTGGTGAGTGCTTTTATTTGAACAGAGGAAGTTGGGCCAGGCAGAAACTCAGCACCATTCAGGTCAGCAGTGACTCAGGAGGAGCCCTGAGGGACAATGAGCTGGGGCCACGGAGTCCAAGCGCACGAGGCTGGCACTCTGGCCATCACCCGTGCCTCCCACAGCCCTGCCATGGCCTGGGTCCCACATTCCTCCCTCGGAGACTCCTTGTCCCCTTGCACAAATGTGCCTATTAAATTCCCAGCTCCTGGCCATGTGTGGTGGCTCTCGCTTGTAATCCCAGCACTTTGGGAAGCCGAGGAGGGTGGACCACAAGGTCAGGTGAACAAGACCATCCTGAGACCATTCTGGCTAACTTGGTGAAACCCCGTCTCTACTAAAAATACGAAAAGTTAGCCAAGTGTGGAGGCGGGTGGATGTAGTCCCAGCTACCCGGGAGGCTGAGGCAGGAGAATCGCTTGAACCCGGGAGGCGGATGTTGCAGTGAGCTGAGATCGTGCCACTGCACTCCAGCCTGGGTGACAGAGCGAGACTCCGTCTCAAAATAAATAAATAAATAAATAAATAAATAAATAAATAAATAAGTAAATAAATTCCCAGCTCCCGAACAAAAGAGATGGTCAACAGGGAGTGCTGGGAAAATTGAGGAAATCATACATTTCAAATATTTGTTTTTGTTTTTGGTGGAGTCTCACTCTGTTGCCAGGCTGGAGTACAGTGGTGTGATCTAGGCTTACTGCCACCTTCACCTTCGGGGTTCAAGCGTTCTCCTGCCTCAGCCTCCTGAGTAGCTGGGACTACAGGTGCATACCACCATGCCCAGCTAATTTTTGTATTTTTAATAGAGACGGGATTTCATCATGTTGGCCAGAATGGTCTCGATCTAGTGACCTCGTGATCCACCCTCTCGGCCTCCCAAAGTGCTGGGATTACAGACATGAGCCACCACCCCCCTCCACATTTTCTTGTCTTTTCTTTTGTTTTCTTCCCTCCCTCCTTCTCTCTCTCCCTCTTCCTTCCTTCCTTCCTTCTCTCTCTCTCTTTCTTTCTTTCTTCTTTAGTGAATTCAGCTTTTTACCACTAGCAAAATTTCTCACGTTGACTTTTAATGAAGTGGCCTGTGCTTCACTGTGGGAGCCCAGCAGAACCATAACACAGAACGTGAGTAACTGATGGAAAATGGGCTGGTTTCCTGGAGCTGCCGTCAGGAAGCACTGCACACTGTGGGGCTTAAAACAACTCAGATTCATTCTCTCGCAGTTCTGGAGGCCGGAAGTCCAGGATCAAGCTGTTGGTGGAGCCACGCTCCCTCCAAAGCTCCAGCAGGATCCCTCTTCACCTCCTCTGGCGTCTGGGGGCTCCCGGCCATCCTGGCGTTCCTAGGTTTGCAGCTGCCGCACTCTGATCTCTGCCTTCCTCGACATGCAGCCCTCTTCCCTGTGTGTCTCTGACCTTACATGGCATTTTCCTTTTGTTTTCTTTCTTTCTTTTCTTTCTCTCTTTCTTTCTTTCTCTCTTTTTCTTTTTTTTTTTTTTGATGGAGTCTTGCTGTGTCACCAGACTGGAGTGCAGTGGCACGATCTCAGCTCACTGCAACCTCCGCCTCCTGGGTTCAAGCAATTCTCCTGCCTCAGCCTCCCGAGTAGCTGGGACTACAGGTGCGCGTGACCATGCCCAGCTAATTTTTGTATTTTTAGTAGAGACGAGGTTTCACCGTGTTGGCCAGGATGGTCTCAATCTCCTGACCTTGTGATCTGCCCGCCTGGGCCTCCCTAAGTGCTGGATTACAGGCATGAGCCACCGTGCCTGGTCTTTCCTCTTCTTATAAGGACACCAGTCACGGGATTAAGGCCCACCCTAATGACGTCATCTTAATGATATCTGGAAAAAAGCCTATTTCCAAACAAGGTCACATTCACAGGTTACCAGGGTTAGGACTTCAACATATCTTTTTAGGAGGCACAATCCAACCAGTTGCAGAAGGTGAGAGGAAATAAGAGTTATGCTCTTCTGAGAGATGGCAAACATGGGCTAGCAAGAAGGTGATGGTGAATGTGGGGAGCACGATCTTGGAGGGGTCTCCAGAGACATGAAGATGGGGCAATTGCAAGTCCTCTGCCACGTACCTCTGTCCCATGAAACACCTTCCAGTTCCTGTGGCAGTGGTTTTTCACTTGTGAATATGGTGTTAGGTCATTGACAGAATGTAAATGGACAGAATTTAACCATCTTGATTTGTGGGGCAGAGTCCACAGTCTGTCTTCCAAGCTGAGTTTTGGCTGGACTGGAAGGGGGAACTGGGTCAAGGTGAGCAGACACAATGAAGAAGGCGGACGATGACTTCATCTGCAGTTCTGACCTCAGGCACATACTTTACAGCAGGGCCCGGGCACCACGTGGCACCTCTGCAACCCCCATCATGTCTTCCATCTGGTGATGCCTGCTGCCCTGGGAGCTGTCCTGGCAGTGTGGGTGCACCCTCGGAGCTGTGTAGCCCTGCCTCTGATTCCAGAGGCAGGGAATTCTTCAGTTTAAAAAACAGAAACCAAATCATCAGATCCAAAGGCTCCAACACCATAATCACCATACTTAGAAAAATAACCATAAAGCTGAAGGGCTATACTTGTCCTCTAATTTAAAAATGTAATATCATAGAAGCAAGTTTTCCAGTGACACATTTGTGACACACAAGAGGTTTCTGGTTTTCTCTAGAGGAGCTGTAGGGGCTCTTAGATGCCATAAGAGCTAAATTAAGACTGATTTACTTTAATTACAAGGATGAAGAGAAGCAGTAGGAAGTGGCGGGTTGGGCTGGTAAGTGCATGAGCTTTAGAATTGGTCAGACCCAGTTTTTAATCCTGATTCTATAAGTCCTAGCTGTGTGAACAGGTCAAATTCTTTTAGGACAAATGCAGGTACATTTAACCTCTGCCTTGGGCTTGTGGTGGGTTGTGCCTGATAGTGTGTACAAAGGACTTGGTGTGATGCCTGGGACTTGGTGGGTTCTCAGCAAGTGTGTCTCTGCACAGAGCACTGATCAAGGATCAAACCCATGAATGCAGCGTGTTATGGATGGAACTGTGGTCCCCCCAAAAAGATATGTTGAAGCCCTGACCTCCCGTACTTCAGAGTGTGACTTTATCTGGAGGTAGGGTCCTTACAGAGGTAATTAAAGTTAAAGCAAGTCATTAGAGTGGTCCCTAACCTGATCTGAGCTGTGTCCTTGTAAAAGGAATGTGTGGACACAGAGACAGCCATGCATAGAAGGAAGGCGTGCAGTGGAGTGGGTGGGACACGGGGAAGATGGCCACCTACAAGCCAAGGAGGGAGGACAGGAACAGAGCCTTTTCTGGCATCTTCAGAGGGAGCATGGCCCTGCCAACACCTTGATCTTGGATGTGTGGACTCTCCAAACTGTGAGCAATAAATGTCCGTTGTTTAAGCTCCCAGTCCGTGATACTTTGCCGCGTGCGCCAGGACATTAATACACAAGGGTTGAAGCATCACCAACGCAGGAGATTGGGGGCACAAATTCAGTGGATGCCGTAAAAGTTGGGGGCTGTTTGCACCATCGGGTCTAACCGTACTCAGTACAAGATCTGCATCAGCTCCCGTAAATGCCACAGCCGCCAAACACCAGTGAAAGCACAAACATTCAACATAAAGGTGCCCTTTTTAGCAGCCGCCTTGCAATTTCTGTCTCTATTTTTATTAGTTAGGTCTATAAAAAGACCAGAACATCTTGAAGACTGGGAAAGCATTTGGGTGCAGCATAGCCACTGAAAAACCCCCACCAGAGAGAAGAGCTCGAGTGCGTCTCTGACATCATGCTGTAACAATGTATAATTATAGGAGATATTATTAAATTGTAAAATGTGAAGCTGGGAAAACATGTAATTTGGTAAGCTCGGGCTCCTGCCTGGTGTAATTACACGCCTCTCCTTCCGTTGACATTGTATTTACAGGGCGAATATTTTCTGGGCTCTTGCCAGTGGTTAATGTGAGACACGTCAGAGAATATGCCAAGGTGACAAGTCAGGGTCAAAAAGAACACTCATCTTATTTAGTAGATAATTTTTTATTTACGCTATGACGTGATAAGATTCATCATTCACTTTTAATGAATGCTGACTGGAAAGTTAATGGTGACTCCCTTCCTTAACATTCTAGTTGCTTCTGTGGACTTTGTTTTAAATGGCCCGCTTTGGTATTTATGATATAATCATTTAGAAATGTAAGTTAGTAATGATTGGATTAGATGAATGACTTGAGTTTAAAAACATTGTAACAACTTATAGCCTGAATCTTTGGGGATTAGAGCAGATTTTTCAGCCTCGGCACTATTGATGGTGGGGTGGGGTGCCTGGCCTGTGCATTGCAGGGTGTTTATAGCACCCCTGCTGTGACAAGCAAAGTGTCTCTAGACACTGCCAAGTGACCCTTGTGGGAAGGGGGTGCAAAATTGCCCCAGCAGAGAATCCTGGGCTATGGGAAGGGGGTAAAGGATTATGCAAGGGTTAGTCAAGGTCAAATGTGGAGTGAAGTCGTAGCAGCTAAGGCACCATGCCTGATGCCGGAGTAGTAGAAAATCAGTGTGGATTTTTATCTCTGGACAATTCCACTTTTCCAAGTCAATTGTCTTGTTTGTTTCCCCAGTTTTGTATGATGAAATCAAATACGTAGTTATTGATAAAGCTGAAGTGAATGCTAAGATTATAATCCTGTCCAGAAATACTCCTAATATGTAATCGATCACAGGGAATGGGGAGAAATGGACCCCTATCCTCTTTAAGCATGGTCTTTTCTTTCTAGCACTCCTTGTCCCCACTGGTGGCATCATCTTGTTTAGGGCCCTCTAGCTGATCTTAGCGCTTCCAGGAAAGTTGATTTGGAGGGTGTTTAAGTTAGTTGATCATTAAAATTAGCCCACATGGCCTTGGAAGTAAGCAATGTTGGAAACTCATTGCAGATTATTAGTGAACAGGGGTGCCGCAGGTATGAGGGGCATGAGGCTGGGTGGGCGACCAGGGCCACGGCTGACCCAGGCCTTCTCAGGCTGCCAGCATGGATGCCACTCATTGTTTTATCATCTGACACCTGCTTTTCCTCTTGCCCTCCAAGATATCCAAAGAGATGATTGGGGCCCTTCATGAATCTTAAAATATCCCGTGGTTTCTGGTGTCCAGGGTCCCCTTCATTTCTCTTCCTGTAAAACGGGTGGTGGGGTCAAGGGCATTCCATTTTCTTCCACCCTTAAAACCCGGGGCCTGTCCAGGTCTTCAGGCTTCAGCTCCCCCTTCCAGGTCCCCACTGTCCATGCACAGCCCCACCAAGGGGGCACGCGACCCTACAGCACTGCAGTCTCTCTCATGGCCAGCAATACACCAGAGTGCCTCCTCAGTTCATCGTCAGCGGTGTGCGGTCCCCAGCCTCTTTGGCACGAGGGACCAGTCTTGTGGAAGACAATTTTTCCTTGTACAGGGTGGTGGGGGAAATGGTTTTGGGATGAAACTGTTCCACCCCAGATCATCAGGCATTAGATTCTCATTAGGAGCTGGCAACCTAGATCCCTGGCATGCGCAGTTCACAATAGGCTTCCTGCTCCTATGAGAATCTAATGCCACCACTGGTCTGACAGGAGGCAGAGCTCAGGCGGTAATGCTCACTCGCCCGCTGCTCACCTTAATGCCAACACTGGTCTGACAGGAGGTGGAGCTCAGGCGGTAATGCTCACTCGCCTGCTGCTCACCTTAATGCCAACACTGGTCTGACAGGAGGAGGAGCTCAGGCGGTGATGCTCACTCGCCTGCTGCTCACCTCTTGCTGTACGACCTGGTCTCAGTTCCTAACAGGCCATGGACCACTACCAAGGTTGAGGCCCCTGGCTCTTGGTAACACAGGAGTGCACCTCCTGCATCCTCACAGGACCTTCCAACAGGGCTCTCTGGTCAGAACTGTATTTTTGAGAAATTTCCCTCCCTTCTTGATCCAATGTCCCTTTTAGAGATGGTCTCCATGGACAGGTTCCTTCCTGTGGTCCCTGGGAAGGGCCATGCCTTCTGGGCACCCTGATGCTGCCCTGCCTAGTCTCCCAGGCCAGCACAGTCCCACGTTGTAGTGATGCCCTTCCTCCACTCGGATTCTCATCCCTTTGAACGGGGTCTGGGTTAGCAGCTCCTTTTCTTCCTTCTTCCTTCCCAGAGTGACTTTATCATCAAGTGGAAGCCAAGGAGCTTCATTTGTGCTTTTACAGTTATTTGTAATTGCCAAAGTAAGATATTTGTTAAATATACTAAAACCTCACCACATCTGCAAGCAGCAAACATCCCTTCCCCTGCCTGTCCCCTGAGGAGTCATTCCTGCACCTTTGGACAGTGTCTTGCCTCTGATGTTTGAACAAAAGAAACTGCCTGCCTGTGTGTTTTGGGTGAACTGGGGCCTCTGCAGCCCTCTGTGACATCCTGTACCCACCGAGGTCATCGCTAACATTGTAGGCCAGATCCCTTGCTAAGGGTCTACATGGATTCTCTCACTCAAGCTGCATTTTTGTCCACAGAAACTAAGGCCTAGAATGATGGAATAACTGGCCCCATGTCACTCTGGCAGCTGTGAGCTTCAACATTAGAAACTAAGGCCTAGAATGATGGAATAACTGGCCCCATGTCACTCTGGCAGCTGTGAGCTTCAACATGAGAAACTAAGGCCTAGAATGATGGAATAACTGGCCCCATGTCACTCTGGCAGCTGTGAGCTTCAACATAAGACCATAGCTCTCCCTCCCTAGCATTAGAGAGTGTAGGAAGAGAGGAGAAAGCACCCTTAAAGCAAGCCAGTGGAAGTCAATGTCTTCCTAAAGTGCGTTTGAGGACTGCCCTGTTATTCTCAATGTCTGGTTTGGACACTGGTTCTGACATCCATTGTTCACGTTGAGATTCCTATCTTCCTTAGGATAAAAATTCGGCCCAGGGTATTCCCTCTTTTCCCCAAGGTCAAGGGTGGTCTTGACGCAAGTGAGGAATAGACCTAGGTCTCCTGTCTTTAGTCCCATGTTTTTTTGTTTGTTTGCTTGTTTTGTTTTTGTGGTTTTTTTTTCCAGAAAAAAATCATCTTTTCACCTAGAGAAGGTGGAGGGAGGGGTACAGGGCACCTGTTCTCTTGCTTCAGAGCCATGGGATGCAGCGAGTTCCAGAGGTGAGGCTTTCAGGGAGGTATTTGGCAGAGGCACCTCATGCAGGTCACCA
This sequence comes from Pan paniscus, assembly GCF_029289425.2. Taxonomy (NCBI): domain Eukaryota; kingdom Metazoa; phylum Chordata; class Mammalia; order Primates; family Hominidae; genus Pan; species Pan paniscus. The sequence goes on along the minus strand of NC_073253.2, from coordinate 6,666,313 downwards.
GGCGTGACTGGCTTCACAGCAAAGGCCCCACTGGAGGGAGAGTGGCAGCCAGGTCAGCTCCATGCCCTCACGCTCTCTTCCCAGGATCTCAGGAAACCACTGGACGCATCTCAATGCCCGGGTTTTCATGTGCAAGACAGGGGATTTAAAAAGATGGGGCTGCCTAACTTGGACTGGAGGTATGAATTGCACGAAAGGCTTAAAGCCACTCCCTAGGATAGAGCCATTCTGTGCTGGGTTGGCTGACAAGACACTTCACGTTAAGCAGGAGACGCTGCATTGAAGGTTGTTTATTGAAATATTTCTGCATGGAGGAACAGAACAGCATGGAGACTTCTCTCTGTGCACTGGCCGCTGGGACAAGACAGTGCAGTTGGCTGTGTGCTAAGGGAGCTCAAAAGACACCTCCCCATCTTTTTATCATTGCTTTCCAGAATACTTCAATGCATCTCTCTCTGTGTCCACCCACCTGGGCAAGGTACGGGGACGATGGCCACGACACCTGGAGTCCCCCAGCTCTCCAGGACTCAGCAAGGAGCAGGTGTGGGTGCAGGCTGTCTTGCTTGGGTTAGATCCACACCCCCAGCCTACCTCACAATGAAGCCTCACCAGAAGAATTTGGTGTGTGCTTCAAAGTGTCCTTAGCTTTGCCAGGTGGAGTCAGCCCTAATCTCCACCTTGACTTGGGGAATTTAGGATGCAAGGAGATGCACTGTTCCCTTGGTGTTTTGATTCAAACGCTTTCCCCAAGAATTGGTTGCGTGTCTTCCATTGGTGACTGTGCATCTGGAGACCATGAAGAAAGCACAACATTATTAACTTAAAAGATGGAAATCATGGCCAAGCATGAATACCACTATCCTGTAGCTTTGTTGCCCCCAGGATCGTTAGTTTGATGTGTCTCTTTGGCTAGGCTACTGTACTGTTATTCAACCAAACACTGATGTAGGTGTTGCCATGGAGGTATTCTGTAGATGCGATGGTAGTGGATTGGATAGTGTCTCCCCCAAGTTCATGCCCACCCAGAACCTCAGCACATGAGCTTATTCAGAAATAGGGTTTTTGCAGATGTAATTAAGGTCAAGGTCAAAGTCAAGATAAAACACTGGATTAGGGTGGGCCTTAAATCCAATGAGACTGTCTTTATAATGGAAGAAGATGCAGAGATGCAGAGGGGAAGGCCAGGTGAAGAGAGAGGCAGAGATTGGAGCAATGCAGCCACAAGCCAAGGAATGCCTGGAGCCAACAGCAGGAAGAGGACAGGAGGGATTCTCTCCAAGAGCTCCCTGCTGGCACCTTGATTTCAGACTACTGGTCTCTTGAACAGCGAGGGAATAAATTTCTGTTCTTTTTAAGCCTCCAGTTTTGTAATGTGCTAAGACAGCCTTAGAAATGAGTATAACACCCCACAGCCAGCTCCAGGCTTAGTCCGGATCCTGGGGGCTGCAGGTGGTTAACAGAGTTCTGGATTCAGAGACAGAGATTTTGGTTTACATCCCAGTGACAGCTCTCAGAGCTGCATGGACTTGACCATATTTCTTCATTTCACTGAGCCTTAGGGGAGGACTAATACTCATTCACCACTGTTTTGAGATGTATAGTAGATAATGCCCGTAGGGAGAGCCTGTAAATGGTCATGGAATGAAAAGGTTCTGCTATGATGTACATGCACACCCACACACAACGTTCCCTAAATTACCTGTGAAACTCTCCCCATGCTGGAAAACGACTCTGGAGGTTTTATTTTATAATGTATTTTTGGTTGCTCAAGGATTGATTTTTTAGTTCTAGGATTTCCAAAAAAAATCAGTTTGCTGCTAGTTTGGCTTTTTGCCCTTTCCCAATTCCTCATCTTTCTAGCATGTCAAGAGACAAAAAACAAAACAAAACAAAAACAAAAACAAAAAAGGGTGACGATTGCGGATCTTTCCTTTATCCTGGCTGCAGCTGGGAAACACTTGGTGGGGTCGGGGGCAGATCGAACAATTGTTTACTTTTTTATGCAAACTCTGACTCTACGTTTTAAATGATCACTGCTTTTGTTTTCTAAGATGGGGCTTTAAGAATCTTCATTTAGGCCGGGCGCGGGGGCTCACGCATGTAATCCCAGCAGTTTGGGAGGCGGAGGTGGGCAGATTGCCTGAGGTCAGGCGTTCAAGGCCAGTCCGGCCAACATGGTGAAACCCTGTCTCTACTAAAAATACAAAAAAAAAAAAAAAAGAAAAGAAAAAAGAATTTGCCGAGCATGGTGCTGTGCACCTGTAATCCCAGCTACTCAGGAGGCTGAGGCAGGGGAATTGCTTGAATCAGGGAGGTGGAGGTGGCAGTGAGCCGAGATTGTGCCACTGCACTCTAACCTGGATGAGAGAGTGAGATTCTGTCTCAAAAAAAAAAGTACCTTCATTTAAAATAATAATAAAATAGTTGATTGTGATGCTTATGGTCCTAATTGCTTTAAGGACATCATTGGTACAATGAATACCATTTGAATATGAATTATGAATTAAATAAATGGTGTCAATGTTAAATTTTGATACTAAAGTGTGGTTATAAAAGGGAAGTCTTTGCTTTTGGGAAATATATAGAGAGAAGTATTGAGTGATAAAGGGATATGATATTTCTAGCTAACTCTCAAATGATTCAAATGATAATAATATATATATAAACAGAGAGAAAAATAAAGCACATAGGGAAAAATGTAAGTAACTGTAAATATGAGTAAAAGATATACTGAAGTTTCTCATTCTATTCTTTCACTATTCTTGTAATCTAGAGATTATATCAAAATAAAAACTCACCAAAAACAGTTAAAAAATAAAAATAAAATTGTCACTGAAAATGGATTAATCTTGTTTATCTTAAGAGTTTTTATCAGTTCATGTTTGGACTTAATGATTGTCAGTTTTTATCAGTTCATGTTTGGACTTAATGATCTGACACAGAGAGCACCCGACAGACAGAAAGGAGAGGAGTGAACCTGATCTGACGTTCCATCCTGCATTCTAACATAGGGACTCAGAGAAAAATCAAAAGCTGAACACTGCACTCTCTGCAGAAGTGAGGAGCGGCTCTGAGCGGGTGTCCTCAGGAGGGGCAGGAGAGGCTTGACAGCTCCGTCTATACCCAGCCCAGCCTCTCTTTGGTGGACCCAACTGCAGGACCCAACCCCTACCATGTTCCCTCCTTTGTGCTTAACTGTCTTGAGCAAAAGCATCCCCAAACCTAGCAAACTCAAACCAAACAGCCCCACAGCCATGTGCAGCCAGCCACCCTCCGGCACTGACTGCATTCCTTCTGCTTCTGGCTTTAAACTTCCATGTGGAATGTTACATTTCTCAAGGACGCTTTTGATTTCATGAGCAGCCTATTCTGCCTTTCCTGAGAAAGCTGCCAAGATGGGGGAAACGATTCCTACTCTTTGGAGGAGGAGGAACAGGCTTGCGTTTATTTGACAACTGTGCCGGCCACTGAGCCAAGTCATGGGGATACAAGAGGGACCACACAGCCTGGCCCTGCCTTCACAGGACAGAGAGGAATTACACCTCACAAATCAGTGGCTTCAGACTCTGTCCATGATGAGGAGGAGAGGTCTACAGAGCTAGGAGGCCTTTCACAATGAGTCTTATCTTGGGGGAAACCAGGGAGGGCTTTCTGGAGGAAGTCAGAGCTGAGCTGAGATGCTTTTAGAGAAGAATTTGTATGCTTGTTTTAGAAATGAAGGTTTTGATTTTCTCTATGTGATTTACATCCACCAGGACACTTGAGTTACAGTGAAACTGGCTATGCTAAAATGCAATTTGGGATTATTTATTTTAAGGAATTTCATAAAATTTCTCTAATTAGGGATACCCCTTTGAATACAAACAGAGAGCCCCAGAGAGCATTAAGGGAGAAAAGTGAAATCTTTTCTGCTTTGCTGTAGAGAAGTAAAGGTGCCGTGAGCACAAGGGCTTGGCCCAGGAGGTGGCAAGGATGATGCGGTGGCAGCGTTTCTCGCAGATATCTCTGGTTTGCTGTGACTCAAGGACCTAGAACAAGTGCAGAAACCCGCAGGTCATTGGAAACGTCAATCAGGAGAGGTGGTCTGGGAACAACTAGGGCCCTAAGTATTTAAAACTGCTACTAAGAGGAGGCACTTTTAACCCTGGGGCATTTTGGGAGGAGTCCCCCCCCCCATCCCCCACCCACCCCTGCCATCTGATTTTGGAGATAATTTCAGATGTTGTTCGGAGAGGAAAAATTCTACCCAGAAGAGAATGGGGGTGAGAGTTAGTCTCTGATTCTCACCCAAGGTTGCACATCAGGATTAACTAAGAACTGATAATGCAAACAATCTAAAACAATTAAATGAGAACCTTCAGAAATCTCCCGGGTTTATTTTCAGGCGCCGTCAGAGCAGTGAACCCTGTGCTAGAACTACCCTCAGAGAGAAAGGGATTTCAGGGCCTGGAAGACAGCGCAGCGCCAGGTTCGGGAGGAGCCCAGGCTCAGAGCTTTGGGATTGCTGTGGGCCAGGAGTTCTCGAACTTTACCGCCCATCAGAATCCCTGGGACATTCCGAAAAGCCCGATGTCCACACCACACCTCACAGAAACTGAATCATAATCTGTGGCGATCGAGTTGTTAGCATTTTTAAAATTTATTTTTAAAAAAATTCCCAGTGAGAGGTCAAGCACTTTGAAAACATATACAGGCGAGTTGGAGAACCAGGGTCCTAGACCGGGGTTCTCGCGCGTGAGGGTGGGTCGGTGCGACCCGGAGCGGGACTTCATTCACAGATCGCTTGGCCCCACCTCCAGAGTTTAGGATTCAGCGGGCCTAGAGGAGGGGCAAGAATTTGCATTTCTGACAAGTTCCCAAGTGGTGCTTCTGTTGCAGGTCCTGGCACACCCTTTGAGAACCATGGTCAGGGTCCAGCTGACCCTCCTGGTCTCATCAGCCTGACTGCGTGCTGGTTCCTGCTGGCACCGAATGAGGCACCCAGCGCCGACCAGGCCCATCATGCCGCAGCCCTGGGTTGCTGCTCTGAGGAGTGAGAGTCATGGTCTTCCTGTGGCTTCATGGAAAGCACACGTGATCCCTGGTTAGGTGCCTCTTGGGGGTTCCCGTCTGTCATCTGCCTTCATGGACCCTGGCTGTGGCTGTGACTGAAGAGCGAGCAGAGCCAAGAGGAAGCAAGCCATCGGAAGGACAGCCGCCTTCCAGCCACAGGGAGCCCACACCACCCTCGGGAAAGGAGACAGCCAAAGCCTCTAACAGACAGAAGGATTTATTCTGGGCGCTTATGTCTGAGAACCCCTTTCCCCCAACCCTTTAGAAAATCAAGCAAGGGTTGAGTTATTCAGGATAAGAAGTAGAGATAAATTATTCAACCAGTTAGTTTGACATTTAAAAGGCTATTTATAAAAATGATCATTTCTCAAGAAAATAAAAATAGTGAGAAACTCAAAATTGGCAGTTCTAGCAGAGGGAGATATAATATTATGCAGAAAGCATTTTCGAGGTTTCCCGAAAACATATTTTGGGTCTATTCAGTGTTATTTCTCCTCACTGACATTCGACTAATCCTCAGGCAAGATTCCCTAATCCTAAACCTTCTTTTTCACCTTGTCAATTTAAAAAAATGCTTATTTGTTCATTATTATGTCCACGCCAACCCTGGCATCAGATAATTCTGGAGGGGGCTGACTCCCCACAGCTCCCCGGAGCTGCACGGTGGAGGAGGAAGAACTGGCAACTGTGTTTTCCACGTGTGGGTGTTTCGTGGCATTACACCGGAAGTTACGTGGCACTGCACACATGGGAGAACTCTTTTTAGCTCTTGATTCCAGTAGGAGGTGACTCTTCCCCCCAGAAAAAGAATTTAAATCTCTTCCCTCCCTCCACATTGCCCCATGCCTGGTTGCAGTTTATTGAGGACACAGCTGACAAAAGCATCCACCCTCCAGAGAGATATCAGGTGGAGAATGCCTGGATGGGAGCGAGAGACCTGGAGCACCATGGTGTTCATTATTTCAGTTAACACGTGAAGGCCGAAAGTCCCATGGCCAACAGGCATGGGGCCACCAGGCAGTAGCATCCTCCCAGCCAGTCCAGATCATGGGAGTCCACATCGGTATGGGCCACCACTCAAGACCCAGCTGGATGCTGTCCATCCTGCTTTATGACTACAGTCAGTCCTTGAGGGAAAAGAAAATGACAATTCTTATCAGAACCCATAGTATATTATCCATGGTGCCTGTGAGCAGTACATAGAGTCCATTAATACATTAATGGTCTGTGGGCCAACCATCCTCAACTTAACTTTGGTTGGGTTTATAAAGCCTCAAGTTAAAGAATCCCTTTCGGTATTGTAAATATGGATACTTTACCTGGGGAGCTCCTGCATGACTATCATGCCCAAGATTTGGTTGCTGGGACCATCTAATGCCAGTATCTCCTGTACTGCACATTTATCCCATAGGCCCATGTGCACCTGGATGGCAGGTACAACAGGACGACCCTTCTCTCCCAGGCCTGAAGTGGGCTAGACCCTCCTGGACATTGTGTGTCAGATTCTCCCTTTCTCTTGCTGAGCATGTAGCTGTTTTGTACCCTAAAGGAGATATTGCAAGGTTCTAGCCAGCGCCTTATTCTTTAATAAACTTTTTGTTTTGGAATAATTTTAGATTTGTAGAGAATTTGCAAAGATAGCACAGGGTCACACAGGGATGGTTCCAAAAGTGAGCACATTCCTAAATTCACACTCCAGCACCTCAGTTACCTACTCCTAAATCTAGCTACATTCCCGCGTATCCTTCACCCAGCTTCCTCTCATGCTCCCATCTAACGTGACCATCGTGCTTTTGTTACAGCTAAGAGATGAAAGTTCGTGCGTTCCTATGATCCAAACACTAGACTTCATTTGGATTTCACTCATTTTTCTACTTATGTCCTCTTTCTCATCCAGGATCCCACACTGCTTAATCTTAGTTTGTTTGTGCTGCTGTAACAGAATACCTAAGACTGGGTAGCTTATAAATAACAGAAATGTATCTCTCACTGTTCTGGAGGTTGGGAAGTCCAAGATCACAGCGCCGGCAGGTTCTGTTGTCCAGTGAGGGCTGCTGTCAGCTTCCAAGGAGGCACTTTGTTGCTGCATCCTCCAGAGGGGAGGGACACTGTGTCCACCTGTGGCAAAACAGCAGAAGAGCAAGCTAGCCAAATGCTGCACGAAGCCTCTTTATGGGGGCCTTAATCCTATTGACAAGGGAGAAACCCTCATGGCCTAATCACCCCTTAAAGGCCTCACCTCTTGATACTATCACATTGGCCATGAAGTTTCAACACCTGAATTTCGGAGGGGACACATTCAGACCACAGCATTAGTCATGCCTCTTTAGTCTCCTGTTGTCTGTGACAGTTTCTCAGCCCTTCCTCGTTGTTTTTCCTGACCTTGACACTTTTGAGGAGTGCTGGCAAGACATTTTGTAAAATGTCCTTTCATTCTGCTTCTCTGTTGTTTTCCTCCTGTTTACACTGGGTTTCTGGGTAATTTTTGGAAAAAATACCACGAAGGTGAAGATTCCTTTGTATTGCATCACGTCAACAGTCCATGGCATGGACATGACATCACTGGGGATGATAACCTTGACCTTTTTGGTTTGGGTGGTGTCTGCCAGCTTCCTCCACTGTCATGTTACTACTTTCCCTTTGCTCTGCTCTTTGGAAGTGAGTCACTAAGTGGAGCCCACACTCAATGGGGCAGGGGCGGTGTTAAGCTCCACGGATGGAGGGGAAAGTTCACATATATTATTTGGCTTTTTTTTGAGAGGTGGGTCCACATGTCCCCTGAATTTATTTTTTTGCCAACAACAGATAACGAAAACATCAGTAAGGCAGAGAGCTCTTGTTCAGTGATGACATGACAGATGTTAGTGTCTGGTGTCTGGATGGCCAGTGCTACAGGAGTGGCCGTGGTACCCCAGATGATGGGGCACCTAACCAAAGGCAAGAGGTGGAGCTACGTGAGCCTGATCAGATGATCTGCTGACCTCAGTCCTGTTTTGGAGAGCTGCACTGACCACCAACCAGGAAACGAGGCTCTGCCCCAGCCCGAGACCTGCTGCCAGGCCTTGGTGGTGTCAGGGAATGGGAAAGCTCCCTGGCAATACATAGACAGTCATAATTAATGGAGACATCACAAGACAGTTTCCTGAATGAAGGTAGAAGTGACAACCTCCTCTTCAAGGCTATAATTAAAGAAGCAGTTGAGAAATGTTATCTTTCCAATCCTGCATATTCAAACTTATCTGTCACAAACATATTGTTAAACTCCCCCTTAGGTCTCGGTTGTCACTTTCAAATGCCTGCTTGCAGCCACGGTTTATTATGCCTTTACTCTTGAGTACTTTTACAGAGCACTTATGCCTTTCAAAGGGCTATCTAGGTCTTCCGTAGGAGGGTGAGGGTTCAAAGCAAAGCAAATCCACCTTATGTCTTTTATCAATTGTTCCAGGTACCTGTACTGGGAACAATCTCGTAAAAAGCCCAGCTTTTTTAGATGCATTTTCTTCCTGTTAGGTTTTCACATGGGAAGATCAACAGTGTTACCAAAAATGGACTGGAGTCTATAAGTCATTAATTGAGCTCTGTCCAGGGTGCCTAGGATTTTGTTTCTCTCATTTAAAATATTTTAATGCAGTAGCTTTTACTTGTGATATTTATTTATTGTTGAATCTCTTCAGAAGAGGAGAAGCACTTTTCACCCCCACGGCCAGATCTGTGCCTATAATCTCTGGAAGGAGAAGAGGGAAGGAGACTCGTATTGCATTTGCAGGGTCAGCACAGGACTGAGCCATCGTTTCTTTTTGTTGCAAGTTTGTGATGTTCAGATGACACGAGGCAGGATTTGTGCCTTGTTGCTGCTCAGGGCTGGCGACACTGTGGGTATTCCATTATCGTATTGTAATCACAAAGAAAGCAACGTGGTGGCTCCGAATTCACGCCTGCTGGATCAATACTGCTTGTCTGGTCTGATTTGTTTGTTGTTGTCAAGTCAGGCTGCTCTGGAATTGGAATATTGAGGGGAATGCATTTCAGACATAATCGTGGGAAATCCTCAAAGAAGCCACCCTGATGAGAGAGCAGAAAAACTTCTGGATAAGATCTGCCAAATATCTGAAGTTACAGTGTCTGAGGGGCTTATTTATTTCATCCCCAGGATCTGTTAATTACTTCCTCTCCCCATTTTATTAGAGGCAGAGTGTGGCTGCTCCCCACTTCCCCCACCATTATTGCTTTGTTCTTGGAGTGGGCAGAATGGTCAGGCTAGGCTGTGCTATGCATTTTGTTCATTTCTTCACCTGGAGACACACATCCCTCTGCCCTATGATGACTGACTCATTCCCAAGGTTTCTGGGCTGATGTTAAGGTAAATGCTCTTTTCTGTACAGATCCCATACCTTCTTTGAAACAGAGTCCTATGAACGCTGAAAGCAATGTGGGTTCAGAAAGTGTTGTAAGGGGTAGAGGGCATGGAGGCTGGCACAAGGCTCGCAGCTCCCTGAGGTCTTTGTTCTTCTCATCAGCAGTTCCTGCCTGGATCTGCCCTGTTTGTTGTGATGTTGAATTGGGTCACCACCCAAATGACAGCTGGCTTTGGTTTAACCTGTGTTTTTCCAGAGAAGCCTTTGGCATGGAATGGGCATTCCTGGAGCCACTGGAATTGTGTGGTGGCAGGAGCCCGGAAGCTGGGATGCCTCTGTGAGAGTATCCTTGCTGAGGAGTGGGGGGGGGGGTGGGAGCACAGCTATTTGACCTCTAGGGCACCTCACCCCCCGCAGGAACAGGGTATGGCCTGTGCAAGCAAAAATACCTGATCAAGCTGTGTCTTTCTGCAGCCAGTTGTCCCATGGTCAACTCTGAGGGCTCCTGAGATGGACCATGCTATGAAATTGGAGCTGTCAAGGAGGAATCAGGCTCATTACAGAGATCCCTGCTCACCAGTGCTTCTGCCACAACAATAAGTCATGCCATCAATTTTCAAAGTGCTGATGCAAATGCCCATGGATCATGTTCAAGATTTTATGAAACTTAATTAAACAAGATTATTCACCTGTATTATGTAACTGTACATGCATATTTGCACTTAACAGTATTTCTAATTCAATGTCAACATCACAATTCACAATGAAATATGACCCTGAAAATGAAAGATGGAAGTTGACATGAACACTTTTAAAAGATTTTTAATGTGCTTCTCACTGAGATATGTAGCATTTTCAACTTTTGTACAATCTGAAATGCATTCAGCACATTGGTAAAGAGCTGTGCAGTTTTCAGTTAAAAAACAAACAAACAAACAACAACAAAAACAAACAAACAAAAAACACAAACTGTTGCTAAAGCCAGAAGGGACATTTCAAATGGCTTTTTTTTGAACTACATTCCATGGAAAAATTTTATTTCACTTGTGCCATAGAAACATGGGCTTCTGGCACTGGGACAAACCCTAGAGGTCATTGGTCACAGAGCCCCATTTTGCAAGTGAGTGACCAGAAGCCCGGAGGAGGAAAGTGGCCCACCGAGGCTGCCACTAATGAGGGGAGAACCATGCACTTGAGTTGGGGCTGATGGCAGTTCTGGGCATGCCCACTGTTTGCTCAGGGAGATGCAGGCCTTGCTGGCTTCGGAAGTAACATCCGTGGATTTGACATCCCCGCCCCGCATAGATCCTGTTATTCTCAAGGCTCCTTTTCTTATATTTTGAAATTTTCTTCCAATACTTTGCCAATATTAAGTTACTTGCTAAGAATGCTGGGCAGAAATAATCAGATGGAATAGCCAAAAGATCGGTTATCACATTCAACTAGTACAGTTCTGCTACAAAACCACCTGTATTAAAACAGAGAGAATGGCAGGTGCCAGATGGTTGAAAAGGGAACTTTATTTGTGTGTGCCAAGTGGAATTGAGAAATATTTGGTCAACAAATATTTCTCAGGCTGGGCCTGGTGGTTCACGCCTGTAATCTCAGCACTTTGGGAGGCCAAGGTAGGTGGATCACTTGAGGTCAGGAGTTCGAGATCAGCCTGGCCAACATGGTGAAGCCTCATCTCTACTAAAAATACAAAATTAGCCAGGTGTGGTCGGGGGCTCCTGTAATCCCAGCTACTCGGGAGGCTGAGGCAGGAGAATCGCTTGAACCCAGGAGGTGGAGGGTGGTGGCAGTGAGCCAAGATCACACCACTGCACACTCCAGTCTGGGCAACAGATTGAGGCTCCATTTCAAAAAAAGAAACCCAACAAATATTTCTCATTGAGATTCTGTATCCTGATGTGCATTGATTTCAAAATTGATAAGTTTTTAATTTTTTATTTTTGAGAAGGGGTCTTGCTCCATTGCCCAGGCTGCAGTGCAGTGGTGTGATCATAGCTCACTGCAGCCACGAACTCTTGAGCTCATAGAATCCTCCTGTCTCCCTCCTGAGTAGCTGGGACTACTGAGGCCACCATGCCTAGTTAAAATTAATAAAATTTAAAGTTGTTAGTGGAACAAATGCACCATGTAAATGTATACTACATAGTCCCATTAAAACACTCCAAAGAAGAGGTAAGCTTCCCAAGTAAACTCTAGACACATCATCTTTTGTTTCTTCACTGAATTTCACTGCAAGTCAAATAAAGGAAAGTTAATAAGGGAATAGAAATACATTCTTTAAAGTATTAAGCATATATGAAGATTTGGAATCCAAAGTAGATTTCTGAGGAAATGGTATGAAAATAATTTCTCACAGCAGCTGGTTTGAGAAAATTCCCATCTTTAAGATCCCAGGAAATGCTTGGAAGAGTTTATCATTACCAGAATAATTTTAAAAATCATTAATTAGGATACAGCCTTATGTCTTCCTTATAAGCACGGTAGTCACACAGAGATATAGCCATATGTGATTCAATTTTTTAAGAGAAAAATGGTCTGTGTGTATCTGGAATGAACAGTCTTGGGGAATGTGTCAGCTGGTATTTAACCACACATCTGGATGCTCATGATCTGAGGTCCATGTGCCTGGCTGGGGAACAGTGTCCTGTGGGTCACGTGGCACAGTGAGTAGAAAAGTCCCAGATGGGAAAGCCCCAGTCAACCAGCCAGTGATGGCTGTTCTGTTCTCTGTCATTTATTCACTGTGCAAATTTGTTCGAGTTACTTACGCATTTTGTTCTTCACCTGTAAAATGAAGACATCAGAGTGGCTAACCTCTAAGGCCTCTTAGAATTCCTAACACATTACAATTCGTCAAATCTCTGACTCTTCTTAGGAGCCATCTAAATCAGCTCTGACAGCTTCATAAGGAGTCTTGAAGAACCATTTGGCTTCCAAAAATTCACCTGCCCATTCAGACAATAATGGTTGGAATGGATTTATGCAAATGTGTCCAGGGGTGTCTTCCTTGTCCTTTAAAAGGCCACCTGAAATGCTAAGCTTATATTTCTCAGGTAATTTTGATATTCTGCAAGATCTGTCGGGATTTAGAACACCCAAAATTTCTGCTACCAGGACTTACGTCTATATATTAACACACCAGAAACACATCCCAGCCAGTACTTCAGCTAGAATACATCAACTCAAACCAGCAAAATGAGGGACAGGCCTGTTATGGTTTGAGTGTTTGCATCTCTCCAAAATTTGTATGTTGGAACCTAATACCCACTGTGATAGTGTTGAGAGGTAGGGCCTTGTAGGAAGTGAGTAAGTCATGAGGACTCTGCCTTTTTGCCATGATACCCTTCCATTTCTTCTGCTGTGAGGATTCAGCATTCTTTCCCTTTTGCCCCTTTCGGCCATGGAAGGACACAGCAAAAGGGTGCCACCTTGGAGGCAGAGAACAGCCTCCACCAGATACTGAGCTGTCGGCACCTGGTTCTTGGCCCTCCCAGCCTCCAGAACTATAAGAAATACATTTCTGTTCTTTATCACTTATCCAGTCCCAGGTATTTTGTTATGGCAGCACAAAGACAAGACCACAGTATTTTCACTCCAATCCCATCTCCCTTCTTTTATCTCCCACTTGTGCTTGCGTGACTTTGACATTTCACTTAAAAAAATTCCTTGGGCTTCAGTTTCCTCATCTCTAAAATTAGAACTTAAACCAGGTGACTACTAAGGCACTTTCCACCTTTAAGACTGCGGCAAGTAAAGCTATCTAGTTTCATATGTAATTTGAGGAAGGCTGATACACTGAAGTAAGAGGAAGCTATGAATAGTAGGAGCGTGCATTTCAGGAGAGACCACAAACCCATTCTGATGCATAGTAATTGAAGAGTTCTGTTTCATTTCAGCTCCAGTCTTTACATGCAGAAAAGCCTTGTGGTTTTAGTACTCATCGGGGATGTCGTAAAAGTTTAGGCTTTATCATGATCTAAGAAGGTCAGACCATTTTTTTGTCTAGGTTTGAATTCTGCTAGTTTTGCTGGCTTCACAGAAATCTCTGATTAAATTTCCTTGCGCCTTACTGTAAGGAGTTTTTGACACGATTGTAGCATATGCTATAGTTTTTAAGGATTAAACACTCCTCCAGCTCCCAGGAAAAATATCAAATTACTAGGAATTTTTTTCTAATACAAGCAACAACAATAACAACAACAAACACAAATAATCCCCATGCCCTCATCTACCCTCTTTGCCTAAAGTAGAATGATTTTCTTAAGGAATTCGATGAGATGTCGGGGGATAACTTAGGTAGTTTTGGAAACTGGTTTCCCAAGCAACACACTCTACCTTCTTGCATTTAGGGACCCCGAAGCATAATGGTCGCCTCCCACCATTCCTAGCCAAGCGAAGGGAAGGGAAGCCGGCCAGTTAATGAGCTCTACCCACACAGACTGAGCTCCTGGGCAGCTTTGCCCTGCTTTGTACGTAACTGAGAAGGGGTGAGAATCAATGGATAAGGAAAACAGATACTAGGAGCTAGAAAGACCAAGCTAGATAAACAGGAAAGGAAATGTGCCAAAGCAAACACAGCTAAACATGGAACAAAAGAATACTTTTTTGGTAAATAAGAAATAAACCCCACTATTTTGTATTCTCAGAGATTCAAGATATATTGTTTCTGCTAAGCAAAAATAGGGTTTTATAAGAAAAGGGAGCCATCAGAGAATAACAAAGAACGGCTGAAATAAAAGGCAATTGCTGAAATTAAAAAACAATCAATGAAGTTTGGAATATAAATAGAGAAATCTCCCAGAGGAGAGAATAATAGCAAAAGAGACTGAATATATAAGTGAAAAAGTAAAGGACCTGAGGGTACAATGTAGGAGGTCCAATACAAGAGTAATAGCCAATAAAAAGAAAATCGAGTGGAAGGCATCACATACAAAGACATTGTGAATTTCCCAGAATTAAAGAACGAAAGTGTTCAGACTGAAAAATCCCACTGAGTTCTCAATGCTATGAATGAGAAAATGTAGGCCCAGATGTGTTCCTGACGGATTTCAGAAAAGCAAGCATGCAGGAAATCTCATTCAGAAAACCAGCATCAGCTTGAAATAAGATCTCTTGCTCTCCGCCGTGGATCTAAAAGACTACAGTGTGGCATTGTCCAAATTCTGAAGGAAAATGGCATCGAACCAAGATTTCTCTACCCAGCCAAACTATCAATAAAACATGGAGGCAGGAATAAAAACTTTTCAGATGTGTATGCATTCAAATATTTTATGTATCAATATCCTTTCACAGACAGATACTTACTCAACTTTGTGCGCAAGCAAAGCAAGAAACAGGAAGACAGGGATTCCATATGCCAGGTCCCACCCAGCAGGAAGGCGTCTCCCAGGGTGAGGTGGTGTCACCTGGACAGGAGCCAGAGCTGGGCATGGCACCTGGGGAACTCCTAGAAGGGTTTTGTGGGGGAAGAAGGACTTGGTTGAATAGAACAGACACTAGAGAGGTGGAAGAAAATAATAAAAGGATGTGAAGAAGGCAAATTTTTAAAAAGTAAAAGGGATTAGAAACTTCAGGAAAAATAACAAGCAGTACAATAAAAGAAACCTAATCCACGCACACTATTTGGTTGTAGGTAAGTATATTCTCATAGTCTTAGCAAGGTAAGCCCTGTTGGTTGGTTTATTGCAACCTCTTAGATAAAGCACAGAAGAGTCATTGAGTAGGGGCTAGTATCTTACACATTTGAGGGTCATAGTATGTGCGTTATACTTGATGGAACAATAAATGAATGTGTATTCCTTCATATTACAAAGGAACCAACAGGAAAACAAAAAATAGTGATGTACTTGATTGGGTATAGTGGTAGAATATAATTAAGTTAAACTCTCAATATCTCAGAGCATGCCATCAATAGCCAATGCTTAAATCGACAAGTTAAGTAATGCCCATAGGAGCACATTACTTAGAGAGATGGCAGAGACCACCAGAAGAGGTGACAGTGGGGACAGTTCACAGGGCTCCTCAGAGAAGGGGGACCGGGAAGCTTGGGGTGGAGGATGCTTGTTCTTATAAGTCCTCCTGCACTACTGGAGGCTTTTATTCTTGTACTGTGTTATCAGGGAAATTTATAAAACTGTACACAACAAATGAAAAACAAACAAACAATAGGTCTTTTGCCTGGATGGCCTGGGCTGGACAAGGGGTGGATGTGGGGTCTGCCTGGACAAGTGCTGTGGTGCTGGTCCTGGCTCTGGGCTCTGAATTCCATGCCCCTGATGCTCCTGACACCCCCCACTTTCCTGGCTGCTACCCCAAGGATGCAAGTTGCCCTCAATGCCCCAGGTGTCAGGATCCGGTCCCATTGGAGTTTCTCCCAGGGACACACACAGGTCCTTCGTCCTGCTTTGATTCCTAGATGTCCCCGGGGACCTACAAGTCAGGTTCATTCACCTTCACTGAAGAATAAAGAAAAAATTTCAATAATAAAGTCAAAGATGATTCCTCCCACAAGTGCTGTGGCTCTCTCCATTCTGAAAGTCCCCATCTACCCACCACCCCCTACACACACATATTCACAGATACAAGCACATGGTAACATACATGCATACACATGCAGATTCACACACATGCACATAGTCACACACACACTCTCTCACATACACATTCATGCACACACACACTCACAAACACACACATATGCTGGGGAAGAAGCACGTCAGGCTTCTGCAGGCTCCCACAGGACACAACCTGAGGGGACTCTTCTGAGTCGTGTCTGACTCACCCGACAGAGTAAGCCGTGGACTGCGGTAATTAATCAGCTGTAAGTTTTCCAACCTAGCATTTCGGGAAAGGTTCTGACAAGTCCATGTGTGGAGAAACCACTGGCTGTCATCCTGTTTCCACCCCGAGGCATCCTGTGAAGAGGAACCCATCACAGAGAGAAGAGAATAGAAGAATGAGGCCAATGCACCAAGTAATAACAAAAGGAAAAATGGATGTCTAAAATTAATGACGGTAACACATGTAACAATGCCTGCCATAGAATGGTTCTTTAATACCTGTTAGCTAAAAAGAAAAAAAAAGATTCCAGTCCCCAATTTAGCATCTATAAATAGTGCCAAGTTTTGGGAAATGTTAATTCTCTCTCTTAAGAAATGAGAATTAATATAATTTTTGCAAAATATGGAATTCTAAAAGCCAGTAATTCTTACAGAAGCTGGGATAAAATATGTACCTTAGAACAGACGATTGATCAGAAGAGTTTCTGTGTTAAGTGTAAAAGTCCTTTGAGAATTTCGTGGCCAAGCAATTCTTGGGTCAAGGTACAGTCACGATAGTCACACAAGTGTTATTTACACCTTTACTCAGAAACAAAGCTGGATTATTTCTGTGATGAGCATGCTTGTGAAATGTGTTACCCTGGGATCCACAGCCTGGAGATCAGCATGAGAAGAGGGAAGATTAAGAAAACACAGCTCTGGGATGAAGACGACGTTATTGTGAATATATATATATCTGTGTTTGTGTGTATATGTGTGTGTGCATATATATATGCACACACACATATATATGTATATACACACACACACACACACACACACACATATATACAATTCAGCAAAGCAGATACCAAGCATAGGCCCATGACCCTATTTTTTGTGATGGTTTCTGAGAAATGGATAAAAAGTATACCCAGGAAAAAGAAAAACTGATAAGCTGTGAAAAAACAAGACTTTCAAAAAAAATTGTTTGTATTCGTCAGCTTTTGCTGTGACCACAAACAGCCTGAACATGTCAATGGCTTGCAGCAAGATCTCTTCTGTCTTGCTTTTGAGACATGAAATGGAGACAGGGGCGGGGCCGGCGGTGGCTCAACTGGACCTGCTCAGTTCGGCTCGGGTTGGCGTAACGCATGTCTTCTCACCCAGAACCCAGGCTGGAGGGACAGCCACCTTCTGGGATGTACTGATTCTGTGGTGAGACAAGTGAGAAAGCCTGGACGAGGCCACAGGGTCACATGCAAAGGCTCTGCTGCGCTAATAAATTATGACACCTCTCTCCAAGATCTGGGGAAAAAAGCATGGTATTGAAAGGAGCCAGCACCTAACCCTTGTTAACAACTGGAGTTGACTAGTGCCACATGTTCAAAAGGCATTAGGGGAACTGCAATGTCATGGGTGGGAGGGGAGGCTGTCACTCCACGTTATTGCTTTAGACGCCTTTTGAGTACCAGTGTGGGGGGCAGGCAGCTGACGGCAGCAGAAAGGCTGGGACGAGTGGCTTGGTTGAAGGGCAACTTGCTTCTGGTTCCTTCTGCTGTATGATGAAGAATGATTTCAGGTGGTGAGAATGGGTTTGAGCGATGGCAGAAAAAGTTGTACTATACAAAATAAAATTGAAATATATTGAACCTGAGCAAATCTTGGACTCAGTCACCAACTTCTTATTCTTGCTGGCAGGTAAGCTGCTGTCAGACCCCGCCTCACCGAGGCTCATGAAAATCTGAATTCTGCTGGCATGACATCAGATGCTCACACACTCAAGACTCCTTGAGGTACATTCCAGGTCGACAATCCATTGCTTGTAGAATCTTCAAACACTCTCTGGGGACCTCACTTTCTAGGACCCAGCTGTGGTAACAGGAACAGTGATGTTCGGGACTTGAGGTGAGCAGGGAATGAGCTCAGGGCAGGCTCTGGGAGATCCTACGTGGTTTTCATATCAGAGCCTGTTAGTTTCCTAGAGCTGCCATAACCAGTCACCGCTAACTGGGTGCCTTAAAACTACAGAAATGTATTCTCTCGCCGTTCTGGAGGCCAGCAGTCTGAAATCGAGGCCCTTTCTCAGGGCTCTAGGGGGGGCTTCTTCCTTGCCTCTTCCAACTCCTGGGGGCCGCAGGCACTCCTTGGCTTGTGGCCGCACCACTCCAGTCTCTGCCTCACCCTCATGCGGACTTCTCCCTGTGTGTGTTTTTCTTGTCTTTTATAAGAACTCTTTTCACTGGATCTAGGACCCACCATAGATGATATCCTCATTTCCAAATCATATTTACAGCTGCAAAACCCTCCCCACCCCCAGCAAGATATGATCACATCCAAAGGTTCCAGGGCCCAGGACAATGGACATATATCTTCTGGGAGCTACCAGTGGACTTGGAGCAGAGATCATCCAGGAGAAGCAGGACACCTGAGGGAGGATGTGCTGGTGGCATCTCAGTGAGCCTTATCGCTGGCGGCAGCACTGCGTGTCCTAGGAATTAGACTCGGGGCCAATGGCCGTGCTCAATCCTGGCACGGGTCTCCACTGGCCTCGGGCAGACTACTCAGACTCCCTGTGCCCCTGCTCCTTATCTGAGAAGTGGAGACAGCAGTAATCCCTATAGCTGTTGGGAGGATTAAAGAGTAACATGCACGAAGTGATTTTAAGGGAACTTGCCCATGCCAGCTCTATAGAGTGTTAGCTTCATTTTTAACAGCCTTGCTGGAGATAAGGGTGTTGCCATCTATGACACGCATACTCCCAAGCCGCAGAGACACTGTTCAAGACCCTGAACCTGCATCTTCCTAAGGCCCTGTTCACTGCTCAGGTACCCTATGATAGCAGAGCAGTCCCTGCCCCACGTGTCCCTGTAAGGCCGTGGTTTCTACTTCTTCCAGGTACCTCCCATGGGCCTTGTCAGCACGTGCTGCCCTGTAACTTGCCTGGTGGCCTGCTGCGTGACCTGCCCTATGGCCTGCCCGGGGGCTTTCCCTGTCTCCTGGCCTGTGGCCTGCCCCGTGGCCAGCCCTGTGACCTGTCCTGTGACCTGCCCTGTGACCTGCCCTGTGGCCAGCACTGTGACCTGCCCTGTGACCTGTCCTGTGACCTGCCCTGTGGCCAGCACTGTGACCTGCCCAGTGGCCAGCCCTATGACCTGCCCGGTGACCTGCCCTGTGACCTGCCCTGTGGCCAGCACTGTGACCTGCCCAGTGGCCAGCCCTGTGACCTGTCCTGTGGCCAGCACTGTGACCTACCCGGTGCCTGCCCTGAGGCCAGCACTGTGACCTGCCCAGTGGCCAGCCCTGTGACCTGCCCTGTGACCTGTCCTGTGATCTGCCCTGTGGCCAGCACTGTGACCTGCCCAGTGGCCAGCCCTGTGACCTGCCCTGAGGCCAGCACTGTGACCTACCCAGTGCCTGCCCTGAGGCCAGCACTGTGACCTGCCCAGTGGCCAGCCCAGTGGCCTGCCCTGTGACCTGCCACCTGCTTGCCTGCTGCTGATGTGCCCGACTCCTGCCTATGACCGCGTTCTCTCTCAGCCCTCGGCCTCCCTGTTCTCCTACCTCTCTCCAGCCCCTCGTGGCGCCCTCCCTGCTCCCGCTGCTGGAGGCT
This sequence comes from Pan paniscus, assembly GCF_029289425.2. NCBI lineage: Eukaryota > Metazoa > Chordata > Mammalia > Primates > Hominidae > Pan > Pan paniscus. Next base: position 6,646,523 of record NC_073253.2, on the reverse strand, counting down.
GTCCCACCCTGCTTTGGTGCTCTAAAGACTTCCCGGGCTCCCACCCTCAGCCCTCATGTCTTACTCCATGCTCTCTTTCAGCCATCCCACCTCTGACACGATATGGAGATTGACAGCCTGTAATTCTGAAATCTCCTAAACCCCTCTCTTTACATCTGTCACAGCCTTGCCCCCACGCACAGGGCCACACACTCAGCTGCCTCCAGACGTCCCATGAGGACCTCAGCCTCACATCACTCCCTTGATTTCTCCTCTGGAATCTTCCATTATGTTTTGCTCTCACTCTCTCCACCAGGCATTTGAGCTGGAACCATAAATCACAGGCGACTCTTCTGTTCCTCTCTTGTCCCACCAACCCCTGCACCCTCCTGTCTCCAGCCAATTCCTCTCATTTCTCATGTGGATCCATGCACCAGCCGGGGACCACTCTGTGCTGTGGATGAGTCCACACTCACCCCGGTCACCCTGGCAGAGGCTCTCTGCTGGGGTAGGCAAAAGTCCTGTGAATTGTCCCTTCACAGGACTCCCCCGAGAGACTGTGCTCCAGCTGGATGGGACCCACAGTTCTTGCCCAAACCCTGGGGTGGCCCCAGATCTGTGTCAGCATTCAGACTGTCTAGTTTCATTTATCATATGGTTGTGATGGTTAATTTTACGTGTCAACTTGGCTAGGCCATGATATCCAGGTATCTGGTCAAACAATTCTGGATTCCTGTGAGGGCATCTTATTTTAAATGAGGTTAACATTTAAGTCAGGAGACTTTGAGGAAAGCAGATTAGCCCCCATAATGCGGGTGGGCCTCGTCCCACCAGTGGGAAGCCTTCAGAGAAAAAGACTGACCTCCCACAAGGAAGAGGGAATGCTGCCTTCAGACCTGACCTGCTGCCTCAGCTCCTCCATGGGTCTCCAGCTGGCAAATTGTATACTTGCCAGTACCCTCAACTGTGTGAGCCAATTCCTTAAAATCAGCCTCTCTCTCTCTCTCTATCTCCTGTTGGTTCTGTTTCTCTGGAGGACCCTGACTGAGATGATAGTGTATAAATAGGATAGTATACATGAGTCTGGGTCAGTACCCTGTCGTCAAATGCATTATTATTTTTGAAGAGAAATGTATAAATGCACGTGCTCAGTTGTATATAAGAAGATTATCACTAGCCTTCTATTCAGTCCAGATCATATCCTGCTGCAGAACGAGTGGCCACACCCCTAGGGTTTGAGGCCTGTTGGGATTTGGGACTGAGCAGGAGGAATGTGAATCCACACTCCCCGCTCATCTGCAATCCTCAGGGCACCTTGCTACGTGGCCTCGAGCCAGTTTTCAGAGGAGAACATGGAGGATCGGAGAAGCTGAGCTTCCTGCCGTAGCTATCCTCACTGCAGGTGACAAACAGAGGCTCCAGTACCCCCTGCCTCCCCTGCCTTGTGCTGCCTCGGGGCTGTGCAAGAATGTCCTCTGTAGATTGGATGTGATCTCATAAATGGCCCACCCTCCATCCCTGCTGACCAGAAGAGTCTATCAGCTATGAGGCAGACATACCTATGTTATGTGTTATGTGTTATGTGTAACGTGTGCCAGCAGACATCAGAATCTGCGCTTCCTGTGTGCCACCGCAGGGGTCTTAGGGCGGGAAGACTGCACTGTGTGTTATAGAACCGGGGCTGCTTCCATCTGGGTTGAATGCTCCACAGGATGAGACCTGGGCAGGACCAGGGCATGTGGGACTCTCCCGGGTTAACTGGGGGTGGGTCCTTCCAGCTGAGGGGGAATTAACCAGAGTGGAGGGTCCGGGGGAAGGGTGGATGGAATCCCCAGGCTGATCTTGCAGCAGTGAGCAATCCATTGGGTTATCGCTCCCAACCCTTGCTCCTCCATGCGCAGGACGCTGGGTGACTCTTAGCGCTGCGTTTCCCACTGGTTCAGCTCTTGAGAAAAGCATCCTCTCACCACACAGGCTTGTGCCGGACCATGCGAAATGGGCTGTTCATCCATCAGAGTGTGAGTGGCCAGACACTGGCCATGGCTGAGCAGAGCCTTTGCATGTGAACTTGGGGCCTGCCCTAGGCTTCCTCACTTGTCTCACCACAGAATCAGTGCATTTCAGAAGGTGGCTGTCCTTCCAGCCTGGGTTCTGGATGAGAAGACATGAGTTACCCCAACCCAAGCTAAACCAAGCAGGTCCAGCCAACCCTGCCCCTGTCTTCACTTCATGTCTCAAAACAAGACAGAAGAGATCTTGGTGCAAGCCATTGACAGGTTCAGGCTGTTTGTGGTCACAGCAAAAGGTGACAAATGCAAATAATTTTGTTGAAAGTCTTCTTGTTTCTTCATGGCTTATCAGTTTTTCTTTTTCCTGGTATACTTTCTATCCATTTTCTCATACGTGTAATGAGGGGTTGACTGATGTCATTTATCATAGCCTCCAGTTCTCCAATTCTCCATTCTGTGTTTCTTACAGATGCCAGTGGGTACAGGTGCAGAAGTAGGTGCCATCCTGTCGATGTCTTCTGGGGGGACCTTGTATCTTTGAGCATTCAGTATGAATGTCTAACAACTGGAGTCGCAGAGAGCAACGGAGTGCAAAGAACTAAGTGCTTGGAAACCTCTGGACGCCTTGGACACAGCTCTAGTTACCTGCAGCCCCTTTTATGCCTTGCTAGAGAAGCCTAGACCTCTGCAGCAGACATGGGTGAACATGGGAAGCCACCTGTGACTCTCAAGCTCTGTCTCCTGACTCTGGTCTGCATCATCAGTATGGAGGACACAGGCACCCACCTTTCCCCCACTGGGCTCAATTTCAAGTCAATGTCCCACAGGAGTGCTTCTGACTGGTGGGGCCTCCTTACCTGCACACTCATGCAGGCAGGCTGGTAATTGTAAGCTTAGCTTCTGGTCTCTGCATGGGAGAAGGGCTGCACTGGTCTCTGAGTACCTGCAGAGGTGTCTGTCTCATTTGTCTTTCTCTTCCTCTTACAAGAAGCAAGAGAAGGTGGTTTCTCTTTCTTTATTTTTTTGGAGGCTGCAATTACATATTTAGAGGGAAACTTGAGATGAAAAGCAAAGCTCCCCTGTCCTTTTATTCCTCACCACACACAAAGCAACTTAAGAGTAGTGGGACTCCAGCTGCATTTCTCAAGAGGGCACTATTGGCATTTGAGGGGTACACTCCGTTGTGTAGGAGTGTCTCATGGTGTGTGGTGTCCCCAGGCTCCAACCTACCCTGTGCCCACAGAGTTACTTTGGTGGGCAGAAGAATCCCTCCCTACCAGCCAGCAAAGATGTCCTTCTCTTCAGAGCCTGTGAGTGTGTTGGGTTCCATGGCCAGGACAGTTAAGGCACTGAGTGGGATTAAGGTTGTAATCAGTCGACTTTACAATAAGGAGGTGTAGTCGTCTGTCTTCACACCGCTGTAAAGAACTGCCTGAGACTAGGTAATTTGTGAAGAAAAGAGGTTTAACGGACTCACGGTTCTGCAGGCTTGACATGAAGCATGACTTGGAGGCCTTAGGGAACTTACACTCATGGTAGAAGGTGAAGGGGATGCAAGGACCATCTTCACATGGTGGCAGGAGAGAGAGAGGGAGGGGGAAGGGCTACACACTTTTAAACCATCAGAACTTGTGAGAACTCACTCACTCACTATCAATGAGACCAGCAAGGGGAAAATCTGTCCCCAAGATCCAATCACTTCATACCAGGTTCTTCCCTTAACATATGGGGGTTAAAATTTGACATGAGATTTGGGTAGGGCCACAGCCAAACCACATCAGGAGGTTATTTTGGATTATGCAGGTGGGCACAATGTAACACAACATGCCAAGGACCCTTAGAAAGCAAGCGGGAGGCAGGAGAGGCAAAGTCAGAGAGAGAGAGCGAGATGTGAGGACAGAAGGAGAGGCTAGAGTGATGGGATTTCTAGCTTTGTGGATGGAGGAGGGGCCGGGAGCCAAGGAATGCAGCAGCTCCCAGAAGCTGGGAAAGGCAGGAAGCCAATTCTCCCTGCAGCCCCCAGAAGGAGTGCAGCTTTGCAAACAGCTTGATTTTAGTCCCATGACACTCACTTCAGAGTTCTCACCTTCAGAATTTATGGACTGAGTGTGTGTTGTTTAAGCCACTGCATTTGCAGTAATTTGCTACAGCAGCAAGAGGAAGCTGGAGAACACAGTTAGTTATCCAGGTGTTGTGACACCGAAAAACACCCCCTCACCTTTCCTAATGATGCCTGGGTGAGTGGCCATCCCCGTGAAGAGCCGTTCCGCTCAGTGTTGCAAAGGTAAAGGGTGAGGAAGGATCTGGGCAGCAGGGACAGAATGCCTTTGTTTGGCCATGCTGCTGTTAGAGTACCATAGGGATTTGATGGACAGGGGACACCTCAGAAGCCTCAATAGGTACAGTATTGGGTTTTCAGGTAAACTAACACTAGAAGAGTTATTTATGCAATCAGCCAATCATTCAGTAACCATGTACTGAGTACCTTCACTGTGCTAATCAATGAAGAACAAAAAGAGAAATGACAGTCCCTATCCTAGAGACACCTCCAAGGGAGACATCCAAACAGATACTGATATGACAACATGACACTTTATATAAGTGTGACTACCAACATTGAGTGCTTGATGGGGCCAGACACAGCACTCAGTACTTCACTCGCATCACCCCCAAGAACCTGAGAAAACAAATGGCACCCAAGTGGTAGATGTGGGAGCCGTGATGCAAAGCCAGGTGCATTTGTGCAAAGCTAAGATGCTGTAACAGAGACCTCAAATGTCATCACAGTAGCTAACAGATGGGGATGCCATATTCTAAGTGTTTTACATTTATTACTTCATTTGATTCTCACAACAAACCCAGGTGATACGTGGACTCAGTGTCCCCAGTGCAGTGAGGAGAATTCTGGGGCACACGGAAATGAAGTCACTTGCCCAAGGCCATACAGTTATTAAGTGGTAGGGCTAGGATTTGAACTCAAAAGGTGAGCCCCAAGTCCCTGATATACCCATTATGTCATACTATTGATACTATCTTCCTAACTGTCCTAAAACATTGCCTTGTTTTTCTCTCACTCAACTGTTCTGAGATAAGTAATCCATTTAGGTGGAGAATCTCTGCTCCACTGGACATTCTAAGATCCATGTTCCTTCCAAACCATTGCTCCTCCATCCTCAGGGGCTCTACTGGCTGATACAGTTGCCGCTGGTGACATGTGACTATTTTAATTTTAATTAATTTAAATACATTTAAAGACAATTGAAATTTCAGTTCCTAGTTGCACTAGCCATAGCTCAAGTGTCTAGTGGCTCGCATGTTGGACAGCACAGATCTCAGAACACTTCTATTATCTCAGAGTGTTCCACTGCTCTGGGGTACTGTCACCTGCCTGGTGGGACCAATCACCAGCACATCAGGGACAACCTGAAGAAGATGAACGTGACGCCTCATGTTCCCACCCCGAGCAGATACCCATCATTCCTGCTCCCATCCCTTAGTGCAAAGGCCACAGCTCACTTCAGGGAAGCCTGGGTGTATTAGTCTGTTCTCACACTGCTCTAAGGACATACCTGAGACTGGGCAATTTATAAGGGAAAGAGGTTTAATTGACTCGCAGTTCCACAGGTCTGGGGAGGCCTTGGGAAACTTATAATCATGGCAGAAGGGGACACAAATACATCCTTCTTCACAAGACAGCAGGAGAGAGAAGAATGAGAATCGAGTGATGGGGGAAGCCCCTTATAAAGCCATCAGATCTCATGAGAACTTACCATCATGAGAATAGCATGGGGAAAACTGCCCCCATGATTCAATTACCTCCCACCAAGTCCCTCTCATGACACGTGGGGATTATGGGAACTACAATCCAAGATGAGATTGGTGGGAAGACACAGCCAAACCATACCAACGGGAAACACAGACAGTGGGCAGCAATGGGTCTGGCTTCAATTCCATTTCTATGGCAGAAGGGCAGAGCAGGTTTCATTGGGATGCAGGCAGTAACCACTAAACGCATTCTGTCTAAATGTGGAGACGGTTCTCAGCCTCTAGCAGATTCTCTACCTCTCAGGAGGGAACAGGGCCCAGATGTGTCAGAGCTGACCAGGAAGCTATTAATTCTGCCTGAGGCAGTAAGCAAAAGCTTCACCAACATGCTGACATTTATTTCAGATTTCCCCAAGTAAAGCAGAAGGTATGGAAGAGGACTTTAAAGCAGAGAAAAGAAACCAGCAAAGGCAAAGAGGCGGGATTGGTGAGGGTCCCGTGAGGCTGTAGGGCACTGGTCAGTGGGAAGGTGGTATCAGATCAGGTGGTAAGGATTTAGAACTTGTTCTGAAGACCAGCGATTCTCAAAGGAGAAATGAGGGCTGCAGAGCAGCTTCCTGGAGGTCGACTCTTTTCAGACTACTTGTCTCACCCCTCCGAGAATCCTTTCCCTCTGCCAGGGGCACATGCACCCGCTCCTCTCCTCCTGCCCCACCCAGAGAATTGGGGTAATAGAGTGAGTACATGGCCATGCGGATGGGGCTATGCAGAGAGAGGATTTTAACATCCCTGGTGTAGACAGCAGGGTGATGTCAGCAGGTTTTAGGTTGAGGAATGATATCATCAAATACATTTTTGGAAGAAGGAGCCAGTATACAGCACAAAAAGAAGAGCTTGGCTTTGCACATTTTGGGTAGAAACTGATAGAAGGAAGCCACGTTTACCAAATGCCTTCTACATTCCAGGTGCCATGCGAGATGCTCCACACATCAATAGGCACATTTCTTCTATTTCCAGGAGGAGAAATCTGATGTAAGTGAATCCAGCTGGGATCTGTTCACTGGGTGCAACGAAGTCAGAGACTGATGTTGGGATAGTAGCGAGAGAAAGTGAGGCGTTTATGTAGGGCCCCAAGCAAGGAAAATCAGGCATCCCATGTTCAAGACCCAACTCCCAGATGGCTCATAGGTGAGGGTTTTTACCAACGTGGAGGCAGAGGTTACAAGTAAAGTCATAAATTCAAATATGGAGACTATACGTTGGTTTGACCTAAAAAGGTAGGACAACTGGAAGTTGGGGGCCCACAGGTTATAGGTGGATTTAAACATTTCTGATCTGTGATTGGCTAAGGAGGCAAAGCTTTGTCTAAAAATGTGGGATCAGCAGAAAACAATGTTATTAGGTTGGTGCAAAATTGCAGGTTTTGCCATTGAAAGTAACAGCAAAAAACAAACAAAAAAAAAAAACAAAAGAAAAAACTGCAATTACTTTTGCACCAAACTGATAGCTCTAGCTTGTGGGTGTGACGTTCCCAGGCCTCTTAGGAAGAAATTTAGAACAAAGAACAGTGACCAGAGTTTAGTTTTTAGTTTCCCTTAATTTGAGGTCTATGTGTTAGCAAATCTGTTTGGTGGGGGTTCAGGTTTTTGAAAAATAACTCAGGGACATATGTTAAGGTGTTATTTTCAGTTTTTATAGGGAATAACATATCTCTTGACTAACTTTTTTGGCTACTGTTTTAAGCTACTATTATCTTTTTGTTTATTCAGTTATTTTTCAGTGTGAGCTAGGTGCCCGGAATTTTTCCTGAAGGAACTTAAGAGTTTTCTTTATTTCTTCACTGGGCAGGGGGTGACCTGCAGGCCCCTAGGAGGAGTCCCTGCTCCATCTCACTGAAGACCAAGGCAATTCTAGAAATGGCCCAAAGTCATATACCAAAGAAGTACTGGGGCTGCGTCCCTTCCTGGCCATACCTGAGCTCCACTTTAGACAGCGAGGGGGACATAAGAAATGCCATTTGGGGTCACTGAGGGCGCGGTGTGGTCATGAGTTCCTTGGTGGGAAAGTACAATGGCTCTAGTTTCAAACATTGTCATTTATAAATTAAGTAGAATGAATGCTGCATTTATTTATATTGTAAACAAAAATTTATATTGCAAAAACAACCCCCCCTCAAAAAAAACCCACCAAATACTCAACTTTTTAGCTTAATAAATTCAGCGAACTCTATTTCTTACTGCAGAAGCAAAAATTCTCTCATTTGTTTGCTGTGGTAAGAATATGATGCCTGAAGGATCAGATACTCAACTCTACACCCTTTCTTGGCAAAATATTTACCCAAGTTTCAATTTCTTCATGAGCAAATGGGGAGCAATCATACCCAGCCTGGGGAGGATTGTTTTTGATAATTATATATAATATATGTAAAATACCTAGTACAATCCTTGACTTTGGATAGGTTGTCAATAAATGGCATCATCATCATCATCATGATCATCATCATCATCATCATTACTGTTGCTTATCCTAATGTGGCATCCACAAGAATGCATCTTTCAGATATCTGATGGTAAGGGCAGAATTAACCAAGGGCCCTAATGCTCTCCTTTGAAATCTATTGCACTTTTTGCCTCCATGGGCTGCTCAGCCAATGATTGAGTGAGTGATGCAGGAAGGCTAAGGTTTGTCCATTCCTGGGGACTCTGCTGGTGAGCGATTTTGGTTTGAGGGCTTCTCAGTGGTCTTATCAAACTCTCCTTAGAACTGTACCACAGTCTAAGATGCTTCTAGACTCCCTTTGTTTCCTCCCTCCCTCCCTCTCTCCCTCCCTTCTTTTGGGATCAGACCTGCATTTTGTTCTGATGGTTCTTCCAGCCATGCTAGTTCCCTTTTTCTGTCACATGTATTTCTTCTAAGAAAGTTCTTGTTTAATCCCATCCTGGGATGTGCTCCTCAGAGGACGTGGACTAACGAAACTACAGCCACCTTCTAGAAAGTGAAGGAGGTGAGCCCAGTTCTCTTGTCTTGGGTATTAATAGCCAGGTATTTGTTCAAAGTTGTGCAGATGTTGGTCATGTCTCCTCTGAGCTTCCATCCTCCATAATGAAGAATTTTCATATATTCTTACTTAGTTTTCTGAAAAAGCACTTTCTTTTTGCTTATTTCAGATGCTTTCTGCTGTACAGTCTCCTGGTTATCTGTCTTTCTTGATCAGAACCGGAGCAGGTGTTCCAGGCCTGCGTGCATCATGATTTTCTGCAAGGTAAGACTTTGTTTTCTGGGTCATCCACAATGAGAAGAGCATATTTGAGAAGAGAAATTGAGCATAGCTCATTTCTCTTTGGAGTGTTTAAGACAAACTTAGACTTCAGCTGAAAGTCATTAATTTTTACAAAACGCTATGAGATAACAGGGCTTACACCGTGTGCCGAAAGACCCAGGAGGGTGAAGTTGCTATGCAGCCTAGAAAAGTTTGTATTTCTATGCTTGTGTGTATAATCTGCTAAGGAGTTAGATGTCTTACCTTATCCCTATTTCTGTAATGCTGTCCTGCCCTCTCTTTTGAGCTTGTGACAATTTGTTAAAAAAAACAACAACAAAACAACAACAATAACAAAAAAACAAAGCTGATAGTGAAGGCCAACTGCATACTTCCATTTGCTGATTGGATCACATGCCAGTCTGTATTAGTGTAATCTCATCTTTTTGCTTTTAAAAATTTGATCACATACATCACACAGAATTCCAGGTAGAGCTGCAAATTGCTGCAAATATTGCATAGAAAGGAAAACAGAAGAGAAGAGAAATCTTACGGCTTCTCAATGCTTGTTAGTGTAAAAAAAAGATACAATTTCTATTTTTTTATTGCACAAGTCAGGCACTCTCATTGGTATGTGAATCTAATAGAATGAACGGGAAACCTAATTTAGTTGAACATTCATGTGTCAATGTAGCTCTTGAGGGAAAACAATGTCAGCATTTTCTATCAGATGAAATTATTCTGTCTCCTAATTCTGTATTTAGGGATACTCTTTTGGCTTTCTTTTGACCACGTATGGTTCAAATTATAGTAGCTTCCTTTAGGGTTATGAAGAATAAATGAGACAGTCTATAATCTATAAAATATGTTCCAAAATGGCAGATATTGTCATCAGTATGATCATGACCATCACCATCATCACCGTCATCATCATCACCATCATCATCAAACAACAGAGTTGCAAATCTTCCCTTCTGCTAGAACTACTAATGTGCTGAAAATCTTCAAAGTGAGAAGCAGAAACCAGCTGTTCCTTCCTCTGGGTAGGAGAGCTGCATTTTTTTTTTTTTAAACTTAAGCTGAATCTGGCTCTTAGGATAAATGAGAATGGATGGCAAAACATGTTCCAAATGATAGCACTAAGGGCTTTGGGTGCTGATGGAGTGATAATAGTGTGAATGAAAAAAAAAAAAAGGTAAAGAAGAAGGGAAAAAACAGCCTCCAGATTTCAAGGTCACCAAGTATCAGAAGTAAGGAAATTTCCTAGGGGCAGCTCATGTTGACTTCGGAGGGAAAATAAGGCGACAAAATGTATAGTCAGCAATGCTCTGTAGGCTTTCTGCACACGGCTTCCTACCAGGCCGACCTTCTGACTTACTGGAATTTTCCAACCTAATTTCATTTACATTTGGGGTCTGGAGTGTTGAAATGTTAAAACGTTTCTTATAAACAAGCCAACAGTATTTACGTTGCTAAATAAAGGGAAAGCAGCCATCACTTAGCTGTTTGAGTAAAAGGAAGAATTTCAATGTAGGTTTTTTGTTTGTTTATTTTTTTGTTTTTTTTTTTTGAGACGGAGTCTCGCTCTGTCTCCAGGCTGGAGTGCAGTGGCGCGATCTCGGCTCACTGCAACCTCCGCCTCTTGGGTTCAAGCGATTCTCCTGCTTCAGCCTCTTATGTAGCTGGAATTACAGGCGCCTGCCACCACACCCAGCTAATTTTTGCATTTTTAGTAGAGACGGGGTTTCACCATGTTGGCCAGGATGGTCTTGATCTCTTGACCTCGTGATCTGCCTGCCTCGGACTCCCAAAATGCTGGAATTACAGGCGTGAGCCACCGTGCCCAGCCTCAATGTAGGTTTAAGTGGGCTTGGGATGCTTTTTGTTTCAGCAGAGAACAATCTTCACTGGAGTAGTCATTGTGGACAACTGGGAGGTGAGTGCTTTAGAAACTGGAGCTGATGGTTAATCACAGGGACTAACACCATCATTATGCTCGTTATGGCCTGGTCCTGAATTAAACATCCCGCGATCACAATACAGACAACGAGTGCTGCTGGTCTTGAGCAGAGAAGGAGGGGTGTTACAGCTGAGTTGTATCCCCTCAAAAAAGACATGTTGGAGTCCTGACCTCCAGCGCCTCCGAACGCAGCCTGATTTGGAGATGGCATCTTCACAGAGGTAATTCAGCGAAAAAATTCAGTCATCAGGGTGGGCTCTAATCCAACCCGACTGGCGTCCTCATGAAAAGGGGAAATTTGGCCACAGAGGCGCACACAGGGACAACACCGCGTGAAGCTGGAGGTGGAGAGGAGGGATGCTTCTGCCAGCCAAGGAACAGCAACCACTGCCAGCAACCACCAGCAGCCGGGAGACAGGCCTAGGACACGACAGTGAAGCTTCCGGCTGTGTCCAGGACTTTAACAAACATGTTCCTGAAGTTTCATTATTGAGTCTAATGCTTTCTCTATGTTCTTAGTAGATAAAACATCTTTCATCAGGTTTAGAAAGTTCTTTTCTATTCTTAGTTTTCTCAAAGGTTTCTTTTTAATTTAATTTAATGTAATTTTATTTTATTGAGATGGAGTCTCCCTCTGTCGCCAGGCTGGAGTGCAGTGGTGCGATGTTGGCTCCTGCAGCCTCCGCCTCCCAGGTTCAAGGGATTCTCCTGCCTCAGCCCCCCGAGTAGCTGGGACTACAGGTGCGTGCCTCCACGCCCAGCTAATTTTTGTATTTTTAGTAGAGACGGGGTTTCACTATGTTGGCCAGGATGGTCTTGATCTCTTGACCTCGTGATCTGCCCGCCTCAGCCTCCCAAAGTGCTGGGAATACAAATGTAAGCCACCATGCCCAGCCTCTTTTTTATTTTTAAATCATGATTTGGGTTCAATTTTATTAATATCCAGTGTCTACTTAAAAAATCTACCTGAGGTATTTTATCTCCTTTAATCCTTAACAGACTGTTATAATAATGGATTTTATGATATTTCATAATTCATGCAATCCTAGGAAAAGCACAATGGATCATAACTTTTTTCCCAATGTGATGGACGACAGGTTGTATTTTTCAAAAACAGCTTTGTGAAAGGAAAATAAATCTTGGGACCCCAAAATCACTAAGCCAAAGGGAAAAGCCAAGCTGGGAACTGCTTAGGGCGAAACTGCCTCCCATTCTGTTCCTAAAAAAGGTAGCTACTAAGATTAAAAAGCGACATACCTCCCTCACAAGGAATTTCCCTGTGGACAAAGGACAGACAGAATTCAAAGTTGCCCTCTGCTCACTGAGATAAATGCATATCTGATTGCCTCCTTTGGAAAGGCTAATCAGGAACTCAAAAGAATGCAACCATTCGTCTCTCACCTACCTATGACCTGGAAACTGCCTCCCTGCTTCTAGTTGCCCTGCCTTTCCGGGTGGAACCACTGTACATACCTATATTGACTGATGTCTCATGTCTCCCTAAAATGTATAAAACCAAGCTGTGCCCTTGGGCCCATGTTGTCAGGACCTCCTGAGGCTGTGTGACAGGCAGGTGTCTTTAACTTTGGCAAATAAACTTCCTAAATTGACTGAGACCTGTCTGTCTCAGATACTTGGGGTTCACAGCTTCAACAAGGTCTCTCATCTCACCTGCTCCTCTATCAATGTGACTTCTTACTTCTTCCACTGGGAAGACAGGTTATGTTCCCTCCCTGGGGATCTAAATGTGCCCTGGCTGTCGGGGGACTTCCCAGGCAAGGTCATAAGAGGTGGTGCTGCTTTCACCTGCTTCTCCTGAGCTCTGTGCTCTTGGCACCCTGCCACCATCAGGGAGGAAGCTCCCAAATCCCAGGGACACACCCACACAGGGGGGATGTGTGGTCGCCAGCCCACAGCCCCGCTGAATAAGTCATTGTGAAAGCAGGTCCTTCAGCCTCCAGTGAAGCCACCCCAGCCCATGTGACATGGAGCAGAGAGAAGCTGTGAACGCCATGCACAGGCCACAATGCAGATTTGTGGGTAAAATGAGGACTGAGGTTGTTTTACGCCACTAAGTTTTGGCGTGGTTTGCTATACAGCAATAGATGCCTGATGCATGACAACTGATCTAATTCTGATAATATCTTACTTAAGACTTTTGTATCTACTTTCATAAGGAAGATTGACCTATGTTTTCTTGTATTGTCCTTGATGATTTTCATATAAAAGTTATACTGCTCTTTCAAAATGGGCTGGGATGTATTTCTTCTTTTTCTAGTCTCTGAATGTATCTGGGTAAATTTGAAATTATTTGTTCTTTAATGTTTGATTTTTAAACAATTAGTATAAAAAACTGTCCGAGCTTATGTCTCTCCTATCTTTGAAAGAGATTTTTGCCTACTGGCCAGTTTATTGAAAGACTAGGAACTATTCTAATTGTTTATTTTTCTTAAGTTAATTTCTGGTACTTTCCTAGAAAATTGTTTATATCTTCTAAGCTCTCAAAATTATGAACATATAAGTTTTACCCTCACCCTCACTCATGTATAATACTGTATATTTTTCTCTTTTAGCACCTTTCTTTTCTTCTTCTCTGATGAGACTTGCCAGAAGTATATATATTTGACTTATCTTTTCAACAATCAACTTTTCTTCATTTTTATCTTTCCAGCTTCGAATGCAGCTAGACAGAAAACTAATGCAATAGTTCTCATTTTCATCAGTGTCTGTCTTTACTTTTGTCACCCCTTTTTATGTATTTTTTGGTGCCTGTGATTTCCCTTTTGATTCTTTTTATCCTACTCTTTGAGTTGAAACTCCAGTTTATTTTTTCCAGGCTGTTTTCCCTCAAATTATTACCTCAGGAGTAAAGCAGAAGTTTGACAGGGAATTCTTGTCATTTAATTCCAAATGTTTTATAATTTTCCTTTTAAATAGGATGTCCACATAATGTATCAACCAAACTGGGACATGTTTGACAGTGAGTGGAAGAGTGCTATTAATAATCACACGAAGACAACAGACATAATTGAGTCTTGCCCATTCTCAGATGTATGTAAACTCATGAATTATTTAGAGTGTGTTTTGATTTTCGAACGTGTATGTATGTGTAGAAAATGAATAAATTCATAGATTTCTACTGGAATTACGAGGTCAGAAAATCTGGTCTATGTGATAGAATCTGAGTTTGCTGAAATTTTCTTTGTGGTCTAGGGAATGGTCAAGTTTTTGTAAGTATTTGAAATGTGCTTGGAAACAATCTATTCTTCAGGGGTCACTGTTTTTCACAGATCACAATTCTTAATATATTACTTAAGTCTTCCATATTCTTCATATGCTTTTTGGCCTACTTGATTTATTGTTTTCTGATAGAGGTACTCCAAATCCCCTGTAATAATTATGGATTTTGAATTTTTCCTCCTATTTTGTCAATTTTTGTGCTAGATAATATGGGACTATGTTGTCAGTTGCTTATAGGTGAATAGTATTCTATCTTTAATGAGTCTTCTCTTTACCATTAAAAGCATCTTTTTAATGTTTCTTTACTAACTTTTATATGCATTAACAACTTTCTTTTGGTTGCCTGCCATATATTATTCTATCCTCCCTCTTTATTTTCAACCTGTCTATAAGTTTGTTTTAGGTGTACCTTTGAAAAGCAACATAGCTAGATTAAAACAACAAAACAAAACACTTCCAATTTGATTCTAATCTGAGAGTCTATCCTAACAGTTAAATCTGTTAACATTTAACTGTTAGGATAGACTAACAGTTAAATGTTAAATTAAATAATTAATTAATTAATTAAATTAATTAAATGTTAAATCTGTTAACATTTACTGTGTTCACTAACGTCTGTTTTTAGTGGGGAAGGCACACATTTAATGACAGGGAACACAGTTCATGATACACTTTTTAATTTTATTTTTAATTAACAAATAATAATTGTCTATTTTTATGGGGTACAGATGTTAGAGGCATTTGAAGCAGAGCAACTCCATCTTGAATAGGAGCTGGGTAAAATAAGGCTGAAACAAACCTACTGGGCTGCATTCCCAGATGGTTAGGCATTCTAAGTCACAAGATGAGATGGAAGGTCGGCACCAAATACAAGTCATAAACACCTCACTGATAAAACAGTTTGCCATAAAGAAGCCAGCTAAACCCCACCAAAACCAAGATGGCAACGAGAGTTCTCACTGCTATATTCCCACCACTGCCCTGACAGTTTCCAAATGCCATGACCTGTTAGGAAGTTACCCTAAATGGTCTAAAAAGGGGAGGCATAAATAAGCCACCACTTGCTTAGCATACAATCAAGAAATAACCATAACAGCAAGTAACCAGGAGCCCTCGGGGCCACTCTGCCTATGGAGTAGCCATTCTTTATTCCTTAATTTTACTAATACACTTGCTTTTACTTTACTATATGGACTCACCCTGAATTCCTTCTTTCACGAGATCCAAGAACTCTCTCGGGGTCTGGACTGGGACCTCTTTCTGGAAACACAGATATCTCTTTGACATAGTGATTTCAATTCCTTTGAGTATTGTGAAAGGAAAATAAATTTTGGGGCCCCCAAATCACTAAGCTAAAGGGAAAAGTCATGCTGCAAAATGCTCAGGGACAACCTGCCTCCCATTCTATTCAAAGTGATCCCTTTGCTCACTGAGATAGGTGCATATCTGATTGCCTCCTTTGGAAAGGCAAATCAGAAACTCAAAATAATGTAACTATTTGTCTTTCACTTACCAGTGACCTGGAAGCCCCCTCCCTCCTTTGAGTTTTCCCGCCTTTCTGGACAGAACCAGTGTATACCTTACATATATTGATTTATGTCTCATGTTCCCCTAAAATGTATAAAACCAAGCTGTGCCCTGACCACCTTGGGCTCATGTCATCAGGACCTCCTGAGGCCGTGTCATGAGTGTGTGTCCTCAACCTTGGCAAAATAAACTTTCTAAATTAACTGAGAACTGTCTCAGATATTCAGGGTTCACAGTATATACTCAGAAGTAGGACTGCTGGATCATATGGTAATTGTTTTTAGAGTTTTGGGAAACTTCCATTCTATTTTCCATAAGGGCTGCACTAATTTACATTCCCATCAACAGTGTACAAGGGTTCCCTTTCCTCCACATTTTCACCCACACCCATTGTCTTTGGTCTTTTTGATTATAGCCCTTCTAACAGTGTAAGGTGACATCTCATTATGCTTTTAATTTGTATTTCCCTGATGATATGTGATGCTGAGCATTTTTGCTGGTCATTTTTATGTCTTCTTTTGAGAAGTATCTGTTCAGGTCCTTTGCCCATTTTTAAATTTCTTCTTTTGCTTTTTTGCTATTGAGTTGTGTGCTTTTAATTTTTGCACTTTACGTTGTGAGTTTTATTTTCCATGCTTGTTCTTTGCTTCTTTATTCTCTTCTTTTCTTGCCTTCTATTTAGCTGATTGTGTTTTCTTTATTCCCTTCCCCCTGTCTACTAGTTTGGGAAATATATATATTAGCAAAGAGATACCCTTAAATTTTTAAAATAAATACTTACCAAAGCCTAAGTTCCATCAATTATCTATCTTTCTTACTTATGAAATTGAGAAAGGCCGTTCACTCCATGTCGCTACGTCTACCTAATAACTTCTAAAATTTTTTATTTGTCTAATATTTTATTTCCACCTTTTTTTTTTTTTTTTTTTGAGTCTTGCTGTGTTGCCCAGGCTGGAGTGCAGTGGCATGATCTCGGCTTACTGCAACCTCTGCCTCCTGGGTTCAAGCAATTCTCCTGTCTCAGCCTCCCAAGTAGCTGGGACTACAGGCGCACACCACCATGTCTGACTAATTTTTGTATTTTTAGTAGAGACAGGGTTTCTCCATATTGGTGAGGTTGGTCTCGAACTCCTCACCTCAGGTAATCCACCTGCCTTGGCCTTCCAAAGTTCTCGGATTACAGGCCTGAGCCACCACGCCCAGCCTCCACCTTGTTTTATAATTCCCTAAAGTTAATTGTTGTTAAATCAGGAGAGAAGTATTTTATGTAACATTTCTGTTTATCAGCCCAGCCCACCAACTGGAGTGCCCTGATTCCATAAGTTTGGCAAGTCACTTACCTTCTCTGGCTTTCCATTTCTGGTCACAGCTGGGAGAGGCTCTGAAGATCATCTAGCAAAGGAGCTCCCTCACTTTGCCTGTTTCTAGGCACTGAAAAGTACAGGCCACAAATATATTCAGTAAAATAAATCACTTGAGAAATTCAAACAGGCTGGAGGAGATATCCGCTATCATAGGTGATCGGGCAGAAAAGTTTCTTAAACATAAGAGTGAAATGACCTAAACTGAATTCCAATGAGATAAACAGCAGTTTACTAAGACAGGGCAACCCCACAGGGTGCTGTTTGGTCAGAATTGGCCCGAGGAGGTGAGACCCTGACCTACGAAGGCAGCAGGTGTCCGGGAAGCATGGTTAGCAGCAAGAGCTAGGGGAGGTGGCCGCCGATTACATAGAAGAGAAGGAGGCAGGCAGGCGCTGATCCCAGGGGTTCTGGTAGAGGGGCAGGGAAACTACCGTTATTGGTCCTTCATGCAAACTTTAGGATTTTCATCCATGTGTGTATTGCTTGAAGATGCTGCATTGCATAAAGTCTTCAACTTCTCCCATGACCGAGGCAGGTCTGATGTGAGTGCAAACAGTTAGTACTCGCCGAGCTGCGCGCCGAGGCCTCCTCCAGAATCCAGACCGCATCCCCGAAAGCCCGCCCTGCCCCGCACTTAGGCCCCGCCCCAACACGCCCGTCCCGATAACGAGGCTCCGCCCCCAAGAGCTCGCCCGCGCTCCCCCAGAGGAAACGGAAGTCGTATCTGTCCGGACGGAAGCAGGAAGCGGGAGCGTAGGGCCACGCCTGCGGCGCTGCTGGTTGAGGCTGTGTGGGTGGGGGACGGGCCGAGGCGATGGCGGAGAAGTTTGACCACCTAGAGGAGCACCTGGAGAAGTTCGTGGAGAACATTCGGCAGCTCGGCATCATCGTCAGTGACTTCCAGCCCAGCAGCCAGGCCGGGCTCAACCAAAAGCTGTGAGTGGCGGCCCGAGGCTGCCGGGGTCTCCCCGGGGCCTGGCCGGGAAGCGTGTGCTAGGGGAGCGGGGATCTAGGGAGCCCGAGCCGAGCCTGACCGCTACTCGTGCCCCGCCAGCCCTCTGGTCTGGTCCCGGAGCCCGGGGCGCCTTTCCTGGCTGTGTTCAGAGGGCGGGGCCCGCGCTCCAGCCTGTTGCCAAGAGCCAACCTCTTTGAGGCCCCTTTGGAGACGTCATCATGGCCAGATGATATACTTTACGTTTCCCTATCAAGGGAATCATGCTTTCTCTTCTAGCGTCTCCCCTCTCATGTGTAACCCCCTCCCAGCCTTTTCCTCCTGGAGCCCTTCTGGGAATTCAGTCCCTGTCTCCAGAGGGGAGGCAGGCTCCACAGTGAGTGCACGCCCTAAACTAGGCCTCAGAAGGTGAGGCTCCGAAGCCACCTGCTGCATAGGCCTGGCAGTGGAGGAAATAGGGGGGAGGTGGTGCTGAGAAAGGTTGCAGAACGTTTATTATTATTATTTCTTGGCAACAGCCTTGTGCTGCTCATGTTGCTAGGCCCTGGGTTGGAGAAAAGGCAAATGCAAGTACAGCACTTTCGAGAAGGGCTTTATATGTGGCACGGACATAGAAAATGTTGCAGCCGAGGTTCCATACCTAGTGCTGTGGGAATAGCCAGACCAGCCTGATGGTGTAGGAAGGCTCCAGAGAGGAGAGGAAGCTAAACCAGACAGTATGGCTTTCTTTCCCTCAGACTTTGAGTATAGTCCGCTGCCTCATGTGTTCGCTGAAACCGCACACACAGTCATATGCACAGTCAGGTAATTGTTTTTGAGAGAAGGTTCATATTTTTCATCAGGTTCCCTCTCCATCCCCCTTACTGGCAATTTCTAGTTGAGAAGGAAAGTAACAAATATTTAAGGGTATTTTGTAACTCTTAACGGTGTCCTAGGAATCCTGTAGCTAACCAAAGAAGTCAGAACCGTGTGTAACCCGCGTAGCTGTGAGGAGAACGAACTTGCGTGGAGCCCCAGTTGGCTGGGTAGCTCTGTGGGTGGTGCTTATGCTGTCACGTGAAATTAACCAGATGCCTGTGTGTTTGCCTTTCCCCCCAGGAATTTTATTGTTACTGGCTTACAGGATATTGACAAGTGCAGACAGCAGCTTCATGATATTACTGTACCGTTAGAAGTTTTTGAGTAAGTAACATTCTTGATATTAGTCTTGGGTATAAATCTTGTTCAGTTATGGTGTGGTATCGTGACTTCTTCATCACTGGCATTCGAGTGCCTGCTGTGTGGTAGGCACAGCCTGGGTGCTGGGGATGTGCCAGTGGAAAAAAAAATAGACAAAAATACCTGCCCTCATGGAACTTCCTTTCTAATGGCATTACAAAACGAAAAAAAAGAATCTCCTTAATATTCTATTGTTGAAAAAAAGTTACATGTAAATAAAAGCTTATTAAATATATGAAATACATCATAGGTCCTCAAAGTCCTGCTTAGGCTAAAGAACAGCCACAAAACTTTTTTTTTCCTTAAGAGGTGAAAAGTCCTATGAGGGCTATATTGTAAATTTTTAAAAAATGGCAGCCAGAAGCAACCTGAAAAGCAAGCTGGTCTGATGTTCCCAAACTGCCTGTGGAGTGCTAGTTCTGAGAGGTGAAAATATCTGCTCTGTCGAAGGAGGAAAGAAAGGGTTCTTATTCCAAGTATGTTTCGGGAGGCTGCTCACTGTTTTCTGTGGGAGAGTTGTGTGCACCTATGTTAGTAATAGTCCTGAGAACACATACAGGAATAAGCTTTTAGATTTTTAAAATCCAGGTTTTCTCGCATTGATTTGGTCACATCTCTGATTTCACACGTGAAGGACCTGATAAGTAACTGCAATAGGTTGTTTACCTAGTAAGTGTCAGAGTTAAGACGAAACCCCAGGACTCATACTTTCTTGACCAGTGCAAAGCAGCCTCTCCCTGATGGTGCTGGCTTGGAACAGCAAGAACATTCTAGTATTTCTTGCAGCAAAACTGCAAATGTAAATCACTAGATTTCCTTAAGCAGTGAAGGGAAAGAGTTATGGCTGTTTTCCATCCCAAAAGATCAGAGATACAAGTTCTAGCTATAGTGCAGCAGCTGCCTACAAAGACAGGACACAGAGGTGGTTTTCTTGGTCTCTGATCTTCTGTTCACCTGCTGATGACTTTGCCCCATGTTCCTTACCTGTGCTCAGTGGGCACCACTGAGGTCTCTGACTTCAGGTGGGATGAAGGTCTTGCACCTCAGACAGCTCCAGACTCAGCTTTGGCTTTCTCAGTCCAGGAATACAGAGCATCCTCCTTTGTGCTCTTCTGATTATGAATGCAGGGGATGCATATAGTGACAAGTGGCAAGTAACTATTCGTGTCTTCTGAAGCAGAACAAATGGAGACTGATGTGAACAGACTGCTTAAGGGCCGAGGGAAGTGCTGGGCACGGGGATGGATGAGATTGACCTGGGGTATCAGGAAGAGTATGCCAGTGAGCCCTAATACAGAGCAGATGCTGGGAGTTTATCTGCAAATCAGTGGTTGATGTCTACCCAATGTAGAAGGAATTTCCGGGTCCCAGTGGCCTTTGCAGCATGTACATTTTCATACACACCAACTGTGTCTTTAGCTAAGGTGAAAGCAGCTTGGCCCTTGTCTCCAGGACTTTGTGTGTGGGCAGGAGTGGGTTCACCCTTCGGTCTTCAAAGAACCAAGTCTGAGCAGGATGTCCATGCTGTTGAAGAAATGACCGTCAGCTGACATGGTTAACCTTATTCTGTGAGCCTGTCAGGTTTTTCTTGAGAAATGGATAGATTTTGTTTAGAATTAACCATAATTTTGCCACATTACATTATTTCAAAAACACTGAAATGAAATAGAATTTCTAGAACCTGTGATGTTTTTATCTTTTGCTATCTATCAAGGCTACTTTTTATACCATTAGTAGTAACCTAATGATATCTTTGTTCTGAAGTGATTATATATTTTTGGCCTCAATTATAAAAAACGAAAGTAGAGTTAGTTTTCAGTTTTTGTTTTTTTGTTTTTTAAATAATGAATGATTCAATTTATTTGAATGATAAGGATTTCTTTAGGGTACAGAAAAAGGCAGGTGACCTGCTCTTGGTAAAATATAGGTATTGATCTAGGCAGTATGTTTAATTAAATCTTCAGGATACTGAAGATAATTTCTGGGGGAAGTGTCAGAAATTCTAAGTAACAGTTTTATACTGTTTAGAAATAATTGGCCAGAATGTCTCTGTTATATTTAAGTTACCTAGGTGTATTTAGTAAAGTGGTATATCAAGCCGCCTCTTCTTTTTAAAGCAGTGGAATGGTTTGTAAAAGGATCTTGGGGTCATCAGGGCTGGGGCTCTTGTGCTTGTAGTTCTCCTTTCCTTTCCCCTGAAGCTCCTCCACGGAGGAGGAGGGGCTTTGCCAAGCAGTGGGGCTGACCTAGAGTGGAGGCTGCAGCGTGGAAGGATCCTCCTATGTCACCCAGGCCCGAACCCCTGGATCTCATTTAGTTTTTTCTTTTGTCAAGAGTTGCCTTACCATACAAGCTGCCGTAAGGATCAAAAAGGTAATAAATAGCATGAATGAATTTTGAAAAGTGCAAATGCTAAACAAATGTAAAGTGGTATGGCTTGTGAAGCGTGCTTGGGTTTATAAGTGATCATTACTTGATTTTATGAGCTGTTCGTATTATCAGAAGTAATGAAATCAGATGATCTGTACTTGTGTAAATGAGGGAATATTAATTCCCCTGGTTCCTACACTGAGTTTTGTCTAAACAAGGCCGTGTGCAGTTATATATACCTAACCTGTATTCCCCCATACCTTTCAGAAAGCTGTGAGAATAGGTGTCAGTCATGAGAATGCTAACTGAAATGTTTCGTGTTTCCAGATATATAGATCAAGGTCGAAACCCCCAGCTCTACACCAAAGAGTGCCTGGAGAGGGCTCTAGCTAAAAATGAGCAAGTTAAAGGCAAGATCGACACCATGAAGGTAAGACTCTAAGGAGTGGCAGAAATACAGTGGGAAGAGATGCCTTCTCAGTGAAATTTGGTTAAGAGACTCATTTTTTTCCATACTTGCTAGAATATGGACTTTCATAACTTCACATATTGAGATTTCTGAATTGTGTAATAGGCAGTAAGTAAAATTAGATATCAGCTGTGTAATAGCATAAAAAACATACACCAATCTTACTCTTAAGGAAATCCAGGGTAATTTTTGTGATAGTAGTTCTCATTGGCTGTGATCATTTTCATTTTTTTAAGATGCACTTTTATTGCATTGATACTTTCTATTTCTGTAGTAATTCCTACTGTTGAAGGCTTTCCCTGTAGTCATGGTTCTTTGGTTTAGAGGATTCTTGAATATTGATTTTTCTCTTTGTCCAGCTTCTGACCTCCAAACTTCTTTTTACCATATCCACTGTCATGAAATTCCCCAGATCACTTAGTTTTTCTTTGCCTTGATGAGATGTAGAGAACTCTCTGCACTTGAACATGAAATATGTAATTTTTTCTTAAATTGACTTAAATGTAGTTCAAATTGGTGTTTTGTTTCTTTATTTGGACTTAACGGCCACTCATTTCTGTTGGCGCCATGCGACTGTTGCCGTGTGCGGCAGGGACCTCTGCCTTCCTCTCCTCCCAGCTCACAATAGGTGCCCCTTCGTCCTCCCGGCCATCCACTCCGGCCTGGTTTTCGGTTCTGGAATACATCCAACGCTTTCGTTTGTGTTTTTTCTCCTGTCATCTTCTCTGCCTGGAGCTCTTCCATGTTCTCTTTGCACAAGCGACTCTATCCTTCCAGTTTCAGATGATTTCACCTCCTCAAAGAGGCCTTTGGGACCAGCCTTTTCTAAAGCTTTCCTTGAGAATGCTGGTCAAGATTTACCTTTTAATTTTGTTTTTTCTGTTTGTTCTGTCTCCTCTGCCGGCTGCTTGAGCTCCAGGATCACAGAGGACATGAGTGTTCTGTTCCCACTGATGCCTGGTGCCAGACTGGGACACGTGTGCTCAGCCATGGCTAATGTGCGCAGGCAGGGATGGTCACACAGTGGCCTCTTGGCGCTCTGGCCGAGTGGGAGGAGCAAGGGGAGGAGCTGTCAGAAGGAGACCTGCCTAGTCACAGGCAGGTCACAGGGCTTCCAGAATCCCATTCAGGTGATCCCCTCCTGGTGGTAAACAGCACACCTCAGAAGTGGTGTTTTGTCATAGTTGTTCTTATGGCGCCCACAGCCTCATCGCTGTTTTGTCCGTTTGGGATTGAGGAGTTGTTGAGTCCAGCGTCACCTTCAGAGCCAGTGCACTCCTTATCAATAGCGAGGGCCGCTCGTTTTGATTGTTCCGTTTCGCTTGGTAAAGCTGAGTGAGAATTATATTGGCCAGCAGAAACGTCTCTCTCCATGTGAACACAGCCACTGGGTCACCAGGGATGTCGCTTACAGTTCCAGCAGGCTCCTGTCACACTGGTGCCTTTGGGCAGTACAGAATTGTGCTGCTGGTGGTGACGTCCGGGGCTGTGCAGTGTCGCTTCCTTTTGCATATGTTGCTATTGGTGTCATTTCCTCTCTGAGATCAGTGGAAGTCTCAGGTCAGTCCCATGGCCCTGTATTGCTTAGTGGGCCATGTGTTTAAACTTCCAAAAGGCATATTTTAAATAGTTATTGGAGTGTTGATGTGAAGAGCTCCTTTGATAATGTATTTTCTTTGTAGAAATTTAAAAGCCTGTTGATTCAAGAACTTTCTAAAGTATTTCCGGAAGACATGGCTAAGTATCGAAGCATCCGGGGGGAGGATCACCCGCCTTCTTAACCAGCTCACCCTCCCTGTGTGAAGATCCCCCGGGACTGCGATGCGGCGTGAGGCTGGGACTGCGAGTGCTGATGCCACCTTCCTGCTGAGGTGGGACTGGGCCCTGGACACACCCCTCAGCCCCTCTGTCCTCGTTGTTTGGCCTCATGGGACCGAGGGGCTGGAGGAGAGGCGGAGCTGTGCCCCAGCTGTTCCAGCAGCTTGTCTGGCGTCAACTGGCTTTCAGAGTGCTGACCCCTCGTCACTGTGGGGATCATTCTCTCTGAGGGCAGATGAGGCGCAGGAAAATAGGCTTGGAAATGTTAAATATGATGGGTAAATTAAAAGTTTTACAACATTCTACCTAATATTTTTCTTTTAACGTACTCTTTCTGTTCTATTGTATTATGGTGTCCGAAAGCTAAATAACGACTAGGAAAAATTTTTTTAAAAAGAGAAAAATCAGTTTAATGTGGGAAGTACTTAAGTGGTATTATATTTTACATTTTCAAGTATAGTGCATAAAGAATGTTTTAAATGTAACTGTTTTCATGGATTTCAATTAGACATGCCTATAATAAACTAAGTATGTGGCTTATTCCATGTAATTATTTTTGTAATATTTTTGTAATATAATACAATGTGTCTTGTAAACAGTTAATTATTACTTTCCCAGAGGGTTGGTAATATTCATAAGAAAATTTGTTTTCCAGGCATTTAGGGAGGAAAAGCTAAAGCAAAATGCAGAATTCCAATTTTTTCTACAAACCTTTCCTAGGGGCTATAGTACACCAATTTATTGACACTCTGGAAAGACGCCCGGCAGGGCTGTTTCAGCTTCAGTGTGCTTACAGATCCCGAGGGGATTCTGTGAACCTGCAGGTTCAGATTCACACGTCCGTTGGGCCTTGCAAACTGCATTTCTCATGAACTGCAGGTGGTGCTGTTTCTGTGATCTGTGGGCCACCCTTGGAGTTGAGGCCCTAGTGTGGCCTGTGGGGAGGTTGACCTATAGACCCCTGTGTCCGAATGGCCTGGGCAGGCTTGTTATTAAGGTAGGGCCACAGTTCAGACGTGTTGAGCCTCAGGCTTTAGGATGGGCCCTGGGAATCTGTGTTAATTTGCCTCCTACGAACGATCCTGAACCAGCCTCGATCCTAGCCAGGGCTGCCGGAATAAAACACCACATTCTGGGTGGTTTAAACAACAAACATGTGTTTTCCCACAGTTCTGGAGGCTGGAAGTACAAGCTCACGGTGCCTGCAGAGTGGGTTTCTCCCGAGGCCTCCCTGGCTTGCAGACCTGCTTGCTTTGACCTCACGTGGTCGTTCCTCTGTGTGTGTCACAGCCCTGGTGTCTCTTCTGTGTGTCCTAACTTCTTTAGAATCTAAGAACAGAAGTTAGATGGTATTAGGACCCACCCGAAGGACCCATTTTTAACTTACTTCTTTGAAGACCCTGTGTCTCCAAATACAGTTGCATTCTCAGGTCCTGAGGTTAGGGCTTTGACACTGGAGTTTTGGAGGGATGCAACTCAGTCCAGAATACTCCCCAGGAGGGTTGTATTTACCAAGAGTCAGGGGCCAGGCCCCTTAGGAAGCTGGTCCCTCGCTAGCAGTTCTGTTCTCTCCAAAACAGCACCAGAAAAGGACTCCTACCGCTACCAAGGGGAAGAATTTCTGCTAGAGTAGAGGAGGCCTCTGCTGGCAGGTTCGGGTGCCTGAATTGCTGTTCCACCTTGTTTTTCCGGCATCAGGATGCTGACTATTGGCTGCTGCACGAGGGCCATGTGGGCACGCGGCTCGCTGGGCTCTTCCCACGCACTTCGCCTGCATCAACTCACCTGGCCCTCACCAGCCCTGTGAGGTCCGGCTTTCTTTATATTACTGATGTTGAAGCTGGGGCACCAGGGCTTAACGTGCCCAAAGCCCTGCAGCTTCGCCTCCCTCTTTGCTGGTTCTGGGTGGGTCCAAGGTGTCCACAGTCCCCTCTTCCTGGGCTCTGAAACATGGAGGATGTGCCGGCAGTAGGGGCTGTTCTACATATCCTGGGACTGAGTTAATCGGGTGGCCTCAAGCTGTTTTAATCTTGATGTCTGAGCCTTGGGAAGAGAGGGTGACTGTCAGCTAGAGATGCATATCTGGTAGCCCACAGCATGACAAGTCTGCTGACCTAGGCCCAGCAGGGGCGGTGTAGCTGTCACACATTATTCTGGAATATTCACCAGTCTTTTTTTGAGTAAAAGTTTTGGGTGTGTGGATGCACTGCCTTGGAACTCCTAACTTTCATCAGTGTGTCTGATGACACCACCACAGTGGGTCCCCAGGCAATGAATAGGTGTTGGAGCCCCTCGACGCTGTGACAGGCCACATGCCCCTTCATTCCACCCCACCTGCCATTACTATTAGTCGCAAGTGCCCTTCACTTTCAAATCTTCTGAAATGCTGAGGAATCTACTTAGCTCGGAATTGATGTCAGTGTGAGAGGGCTGGAGGGTTCCAGGCTGCGTTTGACACTCGGCGAGGCATGCTGTGACTGTCACTGACACTGCCTTCCAGAGCTCTCCACCCGGAGGAGCTTGGGTTCAGGTGCACACACCTGGCTGGCCCTTCATCCCTTCTTCTCAAAGACCTCATTTTGGTTAAAAGAATGATTGCGAGAGTCATCCTGGGGCGGTATCAGCCATTTCGATCAGCTTCTTCACATCGCCCCTGCCCATTGCCACCCAGTTTGTTCCAATCCCTGCTTTGCTTCTGACCTCTTCTTCCCCACCCCTTTCTTCCTGCAGACACAGATCGGGCAAACAGCCCCAGGGCCTACTGATTTTTGTTACGCCCAAGGACACCGCTGAACCACCACGAGGCAGGTAGGGACTCAAACAGGGCCTGAGCCTGTGTCACTGTTCTAGATAATCTGTGCTGCCTCCGTGGGTCAGAATGAAAAAGCAAAAATTAAGCCCCACCTTTACACAGAACTAGAACATTCTTTATCTTTTTGGGTGTACAATCAGAAGGGTTCATTACAGAAAACTGAAAAATAGAGCTACAAAAATCTCCACATTTCTGCCCAAATTGTTACTATTGTGATTTTCATCCATCTAGATGTTCTTCTCTTGCACAGATGTGCACACACACTGAACAACTAGATGTGGAATTATTACTATGCACATGAGTTGGTAACCTTTATTCTTTTAACAGGATGCCATGAAATCTGGGCAACTCAAACTTCCTCTCACATAATTTTAATATTTAGCGTTCCATTAATGTGCTAACAGCAGATGTGTTGTTATTTACATGCTGGACACAGTTTAAGCACTTTCCATGCATTGCCTCAATTCCCACAGTAAATCGGTGAGGTTTACAGATGAGGGACCTGAGGCGCCTGCTCAGGTCACCCAGCTAACGAGTGGGAGAGCTGGGCCTGTGCCTGCCACGTCACAAGACTCTGTGGCTCTCCTGGGCTTAGTTTATCAGCTCCCATTGGGTACCTGTGTGCTTCCCAGTTCTTCACTAATATGAAGTTAATATCTTTGACCATACATCTTCCACTTGTTCAATTGTTATTTAGGGTAAATTCCTGGAAGTTGAGCTATTGGAGTTACACTTGATTAGGATTGTGATACCATCTGTCTCTATTGTGCTCAAGTCCTGAAATAACCAGGTGTTAGTTACAAGGGGAAGCGCTCATCTTTGGGGAGTGTCAGTAATGTCCCTGAGTAGTTTATCAGTTTTCTGTGTTCTTTTTTTATTTCCATTTTTTGAATCCTATCAAATATATATGAGTGCCTCATTAAAATATTTCTACAGTCAGTGACAATACAGGTGCTGGCTACAAACGAGGTCACATGTTTACCCTGTATAGCCAGGTGAGCCTGCTGTGTTTCCTGCCACTCACCTGCAAAGAAGTGACCCATCTGTCCAAGTGACAGAGGTGCCATTGCCCCAAGGGAGTTCGACAATATACAGTCCTTGGTTCTGTCAAGACTCAGGTGATGTTAGGTGGCAGGTGTACCACTTCTTAAACTTTTTAAATGTATCACAAACCTAAGAAGTTACAAAGGAAAAGATCGATACATTTGGCTGTATAGCTGTTAGAAAAAAATAAATAACATAAGGCTAAAAACACCATAAACTCAAAAGGCAAAAAAGCTAAGAAAGATCTTTTTTTTTTTTTTTTTTTTTTTGAATAGAGACAGGGTCTCACTCTGGCCCAGGTTGGAGTGCAGTGGCACAATCATAGCTCACTGTAATCTTAAATTCCTGGGCTCAAGGGATCCTCCCACCTCAGCCTCCTGAGTAGCTGGGACTATAGGTGTGCACTACCATGCCCAGCTAATGTTTTTTATTTTCATTTGTAAAGATCAGGTTTCACTATATTGCCCAGGCTAGTCTCACTCTCCTGGCCTCAAGTGGTCCTCCCTCCTTGGCCTCCCAAAGTGCTGAGATTAGAAGTGTGAGCCACTGAGCCCAGTTGTAATAGTTATTATACATATCACAAGGAACTTCATGACTGCTATGCAGAGCTCTTTCACAAATAAGAAAACCCAGCAGAAGAATAGGCAGGTGTTAATTTTTACATTGTTTATAAAGGAAAAAAGGCAATAACTTGAATGTCCATTAATAATGGCTTAGATAAATCGTGCTTTATCCATTTGCTGGATAACTGTGCTATGACTAACATGAATGAAGGAATGAAGATCTGTATGTATTGATACAGAAAGACGGACAAATACGTAATTACAAAACACGTTTATTCAGTCAACATTAGCTGAGGGTCGACCTTGTCCAAGCTCCATCTGAATGAGTTTCTCCAAGGCAGCCTTCTGCCTACTCGTGGCAGAACCACCAAGGAGCTTATTAAAATGCTGAATCCAGACCCCATTCCAACCAGCACAGCTTCCGGAGAGCCCTCTCTTTCCTTGACTTCTAAACAGCATGCTCCAGCAGAGGTTCAGGTTTGGGTTCCTCGAGGCATCTTTCCTTACCCACCCTCTCCCTGGACAAGCTCATCTATTCCCTGGCACCGGTTACCATCCTGTGCTGAGATTCCAGGTTTATAGCCCAGCCTCAATGAGTCCTACACTTCTGTAACCCAACTTCCATTTTTTTTCCCCTTCTGCTATTCCCCAGGAACCTCAAACTCAGTGTCTCTAAAATTACACAGATACCTTTCCTACCCAAGTCTCCCTCTGTGTCTGCCTCAGAAAGTGGCATGAATTTTCAGCTGGTCATATCATCTTTGCCTCCTTTCTGTCCCTCCCTCTTCCCCTGCCCTGGTATCATTGCCATCACTAAGTCTCCTAAATACCCCATTTCCTTGCTTTTATTTATTTATTTTCACTCCAGTCATACTCGTATTTCATCCTCTCAGTCCACCACACCTCCACATAACTCACCTCTTTCCTGGCTCACCTGTGCGCATCTTTCAGGTTGCAGTGTAAAAGTCATTTCTGTTATCTCACCTTCTCTGACACCTCAGACCAGTGCTGGTCTGTTTGTCAAACTCTCCTTTGACATCCAATAAGTATCAAAGGTAGCTCTCAGAGTTACAGAGGAAGTATCTGACCTTCAAGACTGTCATCTCCTTAAGAATCTGGACCACACCAGCCTCGTCCACTACTATACCCTGGACTTATCACAGTGACTGAGACGTAATGGGTACATATCAATTGTTAAACAAATGAATGAGCAAACTGATATATGCATTTGGCCTCAAATTCTATAACACAAATAAGTCTGGGTGTTTAACAAACCAGCAGCAGTGTTTGTCTTCTTCTTTGTACCAAAAGATTCTCTTCTGTGTTTTTGGAAGAAAAATAACTAAATGACACAAAAAGAAAACAAATCACATGACTTGGTGATAAGGAAGAAATACTGTGGGTGGCAGTGGGAGTCACACAGCTGAGAAAGCCAGAATTTTTGCAGATGGCCCTGGCATACACGCGCTTCAGCAGAACTGCGGGAGTGCAGATCCTCTGAGGGTAGGACGGGCTGCAGTGTGCGGGACCACCAGGCCATGGGGCAGGAGAGGTGTGTGCATAGGTCGCTGCTGGCAGGAGGCATGGGGAGAATTTCTGTGTCCCCAGCAGTGTGGCAGGAAGCCCCTGAGGATGCTCTGCCAGAGGAAGACTTGAACTTCCTCATTTCCCAGGTGGAGGTCAGTGCCCCCTTCCTGAGCTGGTAAGTACAGGTTCTCCGCGGAAGACACAGACACAAGCTCCAGCTTGTCATTTATACACATACAGTTTCAAAGCCACACACATACTGGGCTGTTTGTTTTTGGTAAGTGCACGGCAAACACAGAGTTGGGATGCACGTGCCCGTGTAATTTTAAACACATTGGAAAGATAGAGGAGGCCAGTTCTAATTTGAGGACTGTCTAGCTGCAGTGATTTATCGTACACAGACCTGAAGCATCACCACACTGCCGTGTTGGCACAGATGCAGATGGCATTGTTTTCACTGGTTCTTGGAGACTACAGCCCTCTGAAGTATGAATACCCTGCTTACAAGCAGGCCGAATGGCATAGCGATTGCGTCACCAAGCTGATTGCTAAGCCAGGTGTTTTGTAGGCAGAACATTATTATTTTGAATAAACGCAATAGCAACTTTTTAGTATCAACATAAACCCAGCCTTTCAGGGGCTGGCTGACTGGCCACGGGTGTGTGGCTGGTCAGGGAGGGGCCGGGTGTCCAGCAGCATCCTGTGACTCACAGCCCTGTGCTCTGTCCACTTTGATACTGGAAGGCTTGCACGCACCATGTGTACTCAAATGCTGAAGCTGAGACTTAAAAAAAGATTCCTCCAAAACAGTCATGAAGTCTACGTGGTTTGAGGTGCCCAAGCTGACCCATCTGGGGGTGTTCCCTTACCTGGGTGGACACAGCTGGGGACCCAGCTCCTCCATCCCTCTCTGGAGCCCTGTCAAAGCCCAGGTCTGCCAGACAGTGTCCCTGCGGTTGCCCCGATGATCTTGCCGTTTGAGGCTTGGCCTCATCACAGGGCTTGGCTCTAGAGGCAGATGTAGCAGCTTCGATGGCGCCACTGCAGAGGGCAGTGCCAGCTGCCATTGTCCTTGGGAGCCCAAGACCAGCATCTCCAACTCTGTGGAGAGACCCTGGCGCTGTTCCACAGTAAGAGGTGTTGATCACTGACTCTGGATCGGGCACTGTGCGCAGGTTTGAGGGATGGTACCTCGTTTATCCCCAGACCCATTCCACTCACAGAGGGGAGCCAGGGTCCCGAACAGGGAAGGGACATCTCCAGGGTCACACATGCAGTAGGCCAACTGCAGCCTGGATTTTGCTGGGAGGGGGCGTCTGCTGCTCAGACTGCCTTTGGTCATTCCATCAGACAGAATGTGCTAGAGGTGAAGGGCAGGGGGTACTGAGGGAGATGGGGAAGGTGACTTGCCTCATGCTGGGCGATACTAGGTGGGCCGTGCTGTGTGTGCTGGTCTCACCTTCAGCTTGCAGGAGCTCTGAGCACGTCACACCCTGAAATCACTGGGGCTGTACTCATTGCTGGTTGGGGCGAGCAGTGGAATGTATTGGGATGGTTGTTCAGGCAGAGTGTGAGTGGGAACGCAGGTGCCAAGGTGATCAGTAACCCCTGCATGGAAGATGCCATTTCTTCCAGCTGCCAAAGAGCTGCATTAGGAGCAGGGACCTCAAGGAACCCTGTTTTGGTTCCTGCTCCAGTCCCAGATTCTCGGTTCTGTTTAGAAGGCAGCCTCTAAGTAATAGAGCTAATTCATTTCAATATGACAATATATATACACACATATGTGTGTATCCATATGTATGTACTTACAAGCTCCAT
The DNA here is from genome assembly GCF_029289425.2 of Pan paniscus. Taxonomy (NCBI): domain Eukaryota; kingdom Metazoa; phylum Chordata; class Mammalia; order Primates; family Hominidae; genus Pan; species Pan paniscus. The sequence continues at coordinate 6,614,829 of NC_073253.2, read as the reverse complement.
GTGCATGCATCTCTGTGTGTGTGTGTGTGTGTGTGTGTGTGTGTGTGTGTGTGTGTGTAGTCATCCAGTCTTTTAGGGACTTAGGGATAAGGCAGGGCAATTGGGGAAGTTTGCACATGGGAGCCTGGACTGGGTTGAATGGTTCTTCCCCCAAAATCGTGAATCGTGTCCACCTGAAACCTCAGAATGTGACTTTATTTATTTTTATTTTTATTTTTATTTATTTATTTATTATTATACTTTAAGTTTTAGGGTACATGTGCACATTGTGCAGGTTAGTTACATACGTATACATGTGCCATGCTGGTGTGCTGCACCCACTAACTCGTCATTTAGCATTAGGTATATCTCCCAGTGCTATCCCTCCCCCCTCCCCCCACCCCACAACAGTCCCCAGAGTGTGATGTTCCCCTTCCTGTGTCCATGTGATCTCATTGTTCAATTCCCACCTATGAGTGAGAATATGCGGTGTTTGGTTTTTTGTTCTTGTGATAGTTTACTGAGAATGATGGTTTCCAATTTCATCCATGTGCCTACAAAGGACATGAACTCATCATTTTTTATGGCTGCATAGTATTCCATGGTGTATATGTGCCACATTTTCTTAATCCAGTCTATCATGGTTGGACATTTGGGTTGGTTCCAAGTCTTTGCTATTGTGAATAATGCCGCAATAAACATCCGTGTGCATGTGTCTTTATAGCAGCATGATTTATAGTCCTTTGGCTATATACCCAGTAATGGGATGGCTGGGTCAAATGGTATTTCTAGTTCTAGATCCCTGAGGAATCGCCACACTGACTTCCACAATGGTTGAACTAGTTTACAGTCCCACCAACAGTGTAAAAGTGTTCCTGTTTCTCCACATCCTCTCCAGCACCTGTTGTTTCTTGACTTTTTAATGATTGCCATTTTAACTGGTGTGAGATGGTATCTCATTGTGGTTTTGATTTGCATTTCTTTGATGGCCAGTGATGATGAGCATTTTTTCATGTGTTTTTTGGCTGCATAAATATCTTCTTTTGAGAAGTGTCTGTTCATGTCCTTCGCCCACTTTTGTGACTTTATTTGGAACTCAAGTTTTTGCTGATGTAGCCAGTTAAGTTAAAACGATGTCATACTGGATTACGGTAAGCCCCAAGTCTAATGACTTGTGTTCTTATAAGAGAAAATAGAGACACACAGGAGAGCATGCCAGGTGAGGCAGTGGCCGATCAGCTGATCAAACTGATGCACCTGCCAGCCAAGGCACCCCAAGGAGCTCCAGGGTCACCGGAAGCTGCAAGAATCCAGGAGGACCCTGCCGTGGAGCCTTCCGAGAGAACACAGCTCTGCTGACACCTTAGTTTCAGACTTTTCCCCTCCAGAACCACAAGAGACTAAATTTCTGTTCTTTTTAGCCACTCAGCTTGTGATGATTTGTTACAGCATCCCCAGAAAAATAATATAAGAGCCCAAGGATGGATGAGGCGGGGGATGGTACAGAAGGCACACACGCTGTAGAGAGCTGCAGCCCTGGGGGATTTGGACACCATTGTGTTAAGCAGGTGCTTACTGAAGTGTTCAGCTCAGACACAGCCCGGCCCTGGCAGCCCAGATGAATGACCTGGGAGGTGGCTCCCAGCAAGCTCCCAGGCCCAGGACCCCCTTGTTCAGCCCATGGCCAGATAGTGGACCTCTCAGTGATTGGCTGTGCTGCGTGCTGAATCACCAGCCCCTCTTTCACTTCCCACCGTGATCTGGGGGCTTCCCGCCCTGATTTGGGGGCTCCCCACGTAGGCCTTACCTGGTTTGGCTGGGTTCCTGAGGCCTGACCTGTCTTCAGCTCAAAGTGATGCCTGATGGTGGAGACCTTGTGCTGCACCCTGTGGTCCCGGCTGGGCAGGGAGAACTGGCAGGCGTCAGTTTAGGGCCCAATTTGGCCTATTCCTTGCTGTATGGCCTGGGGGCTTCTCTCAGCTGGGGCACTTCTAGAGTAGGGAGAACAACTCCCAGTGTTGATAGAAGGAAAGCATGTGCTTACACGTTTACTCTCTGTGGTGCCGGGGATGTGGTAAGTAATTGATCAGCCAATCAATAGCAATCAGTCAATAAAGGGTCACTTCAGTTATTCCTGTCTTTATTTTACTGTTTGATTGCTAGCCTTGGTTCCCAGAGCAACTGTCTAATTTTTTTTCCTTTTTTTTGCACATTGCATCTTCTAACATGTCTGCCGGACCTTTAGCCCTGGTTCCATGAAGATGGGGATGAGGATGGTGACGCTGAGAAGTCTCCCTGGCACAGAACAGCATGCTTAGATGAGCCCAAGCTCAGGTCAGTTTATTATTTTCTTTCAGACATATAGAGAAAGGAGACAGATTGGCCATTACCTCCATGTGGGTACGGACCAATTGAGGTCACAAGATCCCCGTAGCTGCGGTCTTCACAGCAGAGCCGTTATGATCATGAGAGCAGGAAGGAGGTCAGCTTCACCCTGCAGCTGAGCATGAAGAGGAAATTTGGAAGAGAGGCTGGGAAAACAAGGGATACACTGGTGGAATATTTATTTCTAGCTTTATTTATAGCATCCTTTGCTCAGAATCAGGAATCAGCAAAGCAGCAGAGAGGTGGGGCTGCCCCTTGAGTACCGGTTGTAGATGGGGCTTCTCTGGTGCTCAGGCGGTCACATGTCCCTTTGTTTTCCTTCATGGCCCTGCCCTCTTCTGCTTGGCACTGGGTCTGCTTGCCTCTCCTTCTGCAGTTGGCTCCTTGGGGTTTTGTGACCACGTTACATTCTACAAAGCCATTTACTGCCCAACAATTAAGGCAGTCATGTAGGAGGAAGGCTGACTGCTAGGATCCCTCTTTCAGTAGGAGGAAGGCTGACTGCTAGGATCCCTCTTTCAGGGGGCTTTTCTGCCTTTGCATTTCTGTTGGGGAATAGTATTTCCACTTGGGCTTGTGCTAGGATTTTTCATGATGGATTAAAAAACGTCTCTGTTTTTCCACTATCGTTGAAGTTTTCCAGGTTTTTTTAGGAGTGAGCCATCTTATACAGGATAATAATGTCCATCATACCTTACAATTTTGAAAATAATTTTATGTAACTTATCTCCCTTAATTTAAATATGCACCAAAAATAATTATAAACGTATATTTATACATATGTGTTGTATTTATTTTAACTGTGATTGTCCTTTACTGTTTCATGTAGGTTTGCTGCAAATTAGGAAAGGTTCAGCTAAGAATGAGATACAAAGATAGAAATTAATTTTTCTCCTGCAACAGCAATGCTAAGCTGTCTGCCCAGACAGCAGTAGCTCCTCACAGGCATCAGCCAGGACCCAGGCTCACCTGTCTGCTCTGCCATCCTCAGCGTGGGTTCTGTCCTCACATTACAAGATGGCTGCTGCACCTCCAGGCATCACGTTTGCATTCCAGGCAGGAATAACATAGAGGGAGGGCAAAGGCCGACGGGCAAAAAGATTTCTCCTGTGGAAGCTTTGCCATTTTATTCTGGAAGGGCTGTCTTTCTCATGGACTTCTGCTCACATCTCATGGACAAGAACACTGTCGCATGGCCCCCCCGATTACGAGGGAGTCGAGTGATCTTAGGTTTAGCTCTTACAGTCCTTAGAACAGAGGCAGGCAGGGCAGAGAACAGAGGCAGGCAGGGGCAGAGAACAGAGGCAGGCAGGGGCAGAGAACAGAGGCAGGCAGGGGCAGAGAACAGAGGCAGGCAGGGGCAGAGGGGACTGACAAGGAATGGGAGCTCTCAGGCAGCCGGCGGGGCCTGCTCTGGCACCTTCAGGATGAGGATGGCCTGGATTTCCATTCACTGGGTGCTCATGTTGGCCCTTTCCTGTAGAAACTTACTTTGTAGGAGTGACTTAAGGCTAAAAATTGAATTTCATGTAAGTAAATTTAAACCCCGGATGCGTCATTGTGAGTTTTCAAGTTTAGTTTATCTGATGAGCGCAAGGCCCAGCACTGCGCCTCAGTCTAGACAGAGTTTGGAATAAGAAGCAGCAGCCATCCACGCGGGGCCGTCTGCAGGCTCCCTCTGGGAGTGCTGAGGAATGGCATGGTTGGTGACAGTGCTCACCAGAGGTTGCGTCTGGGAGCTGCAGAGGAGCTGCTTTGTCCGTCCATGGCCCTGCCCACATCCACGGCTGCTGCCTCCCTGGCTGGCCTCACCTTTGCCTCTGCCTAGAGTAGTCTCAAGTCAGGGCATAGATGCTGGCGGGACCGAGGTAAATAATCCGACTGGAAAAGCAAGCAGGAGTCTTCCCGATTCTCCAGGTGGGAGGATTCCGGAGTCTCAAGCTGGAGTCCTGGGAGGCACAGCCACTGTGAGGTGCCACCTGCAGCCGCAGGCAGATGGGTCAGGGAAGCAGGCCCTCCTCTGCCTGCAGTGGCTGCAGGACTCGTAGGCGTCACCCTCTTTAACGCATCACAGCTAGTTTATTTTCACCTTTTCATGGGCCATCATCTGTTCCTAACCTCCTGTTCCTCTTCTCAAGGCTGGGGGAGGTGGCTTGATGCAAAGACGGCCCCAGGGCCTGCCACATCCTGCCTCCTCCTTCCAGCTCTCTCCCCTCTCCTTCCTGCCTGGCCTTCCTCTTGAAAATGCCCTGAGCCCTTTTCCTGTGCCTTTCTCAGCCACCTGCCTGCAGAGGGGCTGCTGATGAGGAAGAGATGGTCCCTTCCCTGCCTGCGCTCCCGTGCTCACTCTGTGTGTCCACCCCATCAACCCTCCAGGGACGCTTCTTTTTCTCCCAAGATATGTTAGGGGAAGAGGCACGTATTTTAAGGTGCCCTCTGGGCAGTCTCTTTGTGCCCCAGCATTTATTAATTTGCAGCCACATGCAGCCTGGAGTGTCAGAGTCCCAAAGGGATGTTAACACAGTCGTCCACTGATTTAATCAAAAGCAGCAGCTGGGGCCCGGGGTGCGGTCGAGTTATGAAATTAAGACACAATGCAACACACAGGAGGCCCTTTTATGCAAACTGTTGGTCTGACCACTTAAAAGTTTGGGATGTGAGTGAAAATTGAATGTTCATCCTCAGATGTGTAGCATGCTCCACTGTGAAACTAATTGCATTTCAGTAGCACGTGGAGGCCATTATCATTGCTATTATTAATAACCATTTATTAACTGTGCACAGTGTGAAACCAGAGCGCTTACTCAGCACAGAGCCCTCCCGTACAGAAACTGGGCATACACAGGATCGATTTGGACCTGTTTTTTATTGCTGCTCTTGTTAAGCTTAAATAGTCTTTTGTTTGTACAAATGTTATTTTTGTGCAGCGAGCAAAAGCAGATAGCGTACTTAACACTGCTGTTTCGCACACTTGTTTTTCATGGTGAAAAATGTGAATGGTGCAGAGCGTTCCAGACCCAGCCTCAGTGTTTTTAACCATGGACATCCTCCTAGGCAGACCAGATGCCCTCTACGCGTAATATTCAGGTTTGTGCTTAGAAGAATACATAGAGGATCGCATTATACACACCCTTCAGGGTTTTGCTTTTTTTGTTTGAAATACCTTTGCAAATCTTTGTCAGCAGGGGCAGGCTGGCAGGCCCGTCGGTGGTGCCCATGGCATGGAGGAGCCGCAATGTGCTTAGACTCTGTGATGCCAGCAGTGCCATGGGGTACGCCATTGTTCATTGTCCTGGACTGGCATCTGTGCAGTCCCTTGGGATTAATTTCTTAAGATGGAATTATGTGTACTTAAATGTTGCTAATTATTACCAAACTGTGACCCAAAAAAGTGTCACCAATCAGCCCTCCCAGAAATGGCACGGGGAAGTGTCTGCTTTGGTTCATCATGTTTCTGAGCTCCCAGCTCTCTGGCCCCCTCTGCAGAGATCGACCACTAAGGCTGTTTATTGAGTTTATTGAGTGTCCTTCTAGACTTTTTATGTATGCCACACTCATAGGCATGCTTATTGTGTCTCTCCTAATTCTCCTCAATGGTTGTGACAGTTTCTCCAAACTGGGGCCCAGGATGGGTGGGATCACCTGTGCGGTGCGGAGCTTGGAGCCATGGCTGCAGGGAACTTAGGAAACCAGAGACTGGTCCCCTCTGACCCGCCCGGTGGGACCCCTGCTTTCCTATGGGGACACAGCAGCAGCATCAGTGAGCAAACTGAAAAGAAAAGACTTTTCCTTTGTCCAGCCATTAGCAGAGGAAAACAAATGCCAAATGTAGGTGTGTTTTGGCGTTGGTAGGGGGATAAAAGAAATGCATGTATGCACCGGCTGGTGAAATGGGATTTACAAACACAGTCACGACTTAGTGACAGGAATACATTAGGAAAAACCCGTCGTTAGGTGATTTTGTTGTTGTGCAAACATCGTAGCATGTACTTACACACACCTAGATGGTGCAGCCTGCCACACACCTAGGCTCTATGGGAGAGCCTGTTGCTCCCAGGCTGTAAACTCACGCAGCAGATGACTGTACCGAATGCTGGAGGCAATTGCAACACAATGGTGAGTATTTGTGTATCGCAACATAGAAAGGTGTAGTAAAAATACTGTACAAAAGACAAAACATGATGGCTTTCAGCTTCATCCATGTCCCTGCAAAGGACATGATCTTGTTCTTTTTTATGACTGCATAGTATTCCATGGTGTATATGTGCCACATTTGCTTTATCCAGTCTATCACTGATGGGCATTTGGGTTGGTTCCAGTCTTTGCTATTGTAAATAGTGCTGCAAGAAACATATGTGTGCACATGTATACCTATGTAACAAACCTGCATGTTCTGCACATGTATCCCAGAACTTAAAATAAAAAAAAAAAAAGAAGAGAAAATGGTTCACCTGTACAGGGCACTTACTATGAACGGAGCTTGCAGGACTGGAAGTTGCTCTGGGTGAGTCAGGGAGTGAGTGGTGAGTGAATGTGAAGGCCTAGGACATTACTATACACTACTGTAGACTTTATAGACACCAGACACTTAGGCTAGATGAAATTTATTAAAAATGTTTTCCTCTTCAATAATATACTTAACTAAGTGTACATTTTTAACTTTATAAGCTTTGAAATTCTTTGTAACTTGACTCTTTTGGAAAAACACTTAGCTTAAAACACAAACCCATTGTATAGCTGTACAAAAATATTTGCTTTCTTTACATCCTTATTCTATAAGCTTTTAAGTTTTTTATTTTTTTACTTTTTAAACTTTTTTGTTAAAAACTAAGACACAAACACAGGCTAACCTACATTACAAACCTATCATCTAGGCTAACCTACGTGAGCCTAGGCCTACACAGAGTCAGGATCGTCAATATTACTGTCTCCCACCTCCACATCTTGCCCCCCTGGGATGTCTTCGGGGCAGTGACACGCATGGAGCTGTCATCTCCCATGACAACAGTGCCTCTGAATACCTCCTGAAGGACCTGTCTGAGGCTGTTTTACAGTTACCTTTAAAAAAAAAAAAATAGGAGTACACCATAGATAGGAGGATACCCTAAAATAACGATAAAAGTATAGTAAATGCTTAAACCAGTAATATATGCATTTATTATTATTATCAGGTATGATGTACTGTAGATAATCGGTATGTGCTACACTTTTCTACGACTGGCAGTGCAGCAGGTTTGTTGACACCAGCCTCCCCACAAATGTGAGCAACGCGGTGTGCCGTGTTCCTATGACTACAGCATCACTAACGCGGTGTGCCGTGTTCCTATGGCGACAACATCACTGGGCAGTGGGAGTTTTTCAGCTCCGTTGTAACCTTATGGAGCCAGCGTCATATACTTGGTGCCTCACTGACCACAACGTCGTTATTTGGTGCATGCCTATACTTTGTCATCACAAGTGGCTGCTGAAACTTCTCTCCCTTACACAAACACACGTGTGCATACACATAAGCACATGCACACATATATCTGGGGAGCCTTTATCTGTGCTTCCTTGGGTACCATGGTGAAAAAGCTTTAATCTAGAGACTCTGGATCGAAGCATGGGAAAACAGAAAAAAAGATGTGTTTGCAGAAATGCCTGTACTGCTGTCCTGCAGGAGCATGTTAGTCTCCTACCGTGAATTTTAGAACTTCAGTCTCTTTGGCAACTGTGTTTCTGGAGCTCTCCCTGCTTGCTGGAACTGCTTGTGTACAAAGCCACTCAGTTGTGGAGGAGGGACCCTCAACCGCTTTAGCAGCATGTGCTGCCAGGGAAACCCCTTTTTCCCTTACCACATCAGGAACCAAGTGAAATAATAGAAGCCTGGAAAAGAAGATGGCTTGCATTTGAGGTGTGGTAGGCAGAATAATGGCCCTCCAAAGAGGTCCACCTCCTAATCCCCTGGACCTTTGGATTCGTTAGGTTATGTGGTGCAGGAGAATCAGATGAAATTAAGGTTGCTAATCAGCTGACTTTAAAAGAGGGAGATGCCCCTGGATTATCTGGGTAGCCCCATGTAATCACAGGGGTCCTTAGAAGTGGGAGAGGAAGGTGGAAGAGGAGAGTCAGGAGGAGCCTGGGCACAGAGGCATGGTCAGAGAAACACAGGGCTGTTGGCTTAAGAGGACCAAAGAATGTGGGTGGCTTCTAGAAGCTGGAAAGGCAATGGAGCAGAAGTCCCACCCCCACCCCACGCCGGCCAACCCCTTGCCTCCAGGAGGAACCAGCCCTGCTGACACCTTGAGGTTAGCCCAGTGAGACCGGCTTTGGAACTCCTAACCTACAGAATCCCAAGATGATAAACTAGTGTTGTTTTAAGCTGCTAAGATTGTGATGACTTGTTACAACAGCAACAGGAAACGAACACAACAGGTTGCCCGAAAAAGTCTCTTTCGACTCCAAGGCCATTCACTTTCCACCAGCCAGGGGTATCTTGGTTTCAGGAAGAAGATAAGATGTCATTAGATGGTAGCCTGGAGCTCACACAGGGCAGCTGCGTCCATCTGGGCACAGAGGACGCTTTCTGGAATGGCTTTCTGTTGGTGATGCCTTCCAGGATGGCCATGGGGCAGACAGGAAAGAAGGGAGAGCCCTAGGTCCAGGGCATTGGGGTCCCTGCCCTCACAGGAGCTGGTGCTGAGGGCGGGACATGTAGGCACCAAGGGCAACCTGTTCCATGAACAGCCCAGCAAGAAGCTGCAGCACCCAGGAGGCCCCAGAGGTACCTGGGGTGAGGGCCTGCCTGGGCATCATGGCTGCACACAGTGGCTCAGTGACAGCAGAGAACCGCCAGGGGAGAGGGGTCTCCTACGGAGGAGCTTGGTGCCTCGTGTGCCTTCCTAGTAGATGTCACACAATAGGGACCCTGGGAATGTCCTAGGGAATGACACAGACTCCTAGCTCCACTTGGCCAGTTTCTGCATTTAGAAGGGTGAGCTCTGGGAGGACCTGCTTTGAAGGACGCAGTGATGTCACGTAGACTGAGTGTGTGAACTTTCAGGGGTGAAGGATTGGAAAGCTGCCTTTCTTTGGCTATTTCATAAGTATACCAAGATAGTAGAATTCCTACAGCTAAAGAGCAGTGATGTATTACTTTTCAGTAAGCTTTGCAGACCTGGGTGTAGAAAGCATTGCTGCATCCTCACCTCTTCTCTGAGTGTCCCCTTCACACAAGTCGGCCATCCTCTGAGTTCTCAAAGGGAGGCTGTTCCCTCTCTTGCCACTGAGGCGCGCCCTCCCTGCTCCCCTCCCTGTGGCCTTGTCCACATGCTCTCCTTCACCCTCTGCCAGACACAAAGCCCATCTAAGCCCATGTCCCATAGCTCTTATCCCTGACCTACAGGACCACTCCCCCATTCCCTGAGGCTCCGGACCCTGGTCATGGTGTTCCTTTCATTTTCCTTCCTGGCACCATTTTTAGGTCATTGGTCTCCTTGAGGATAATCTGCTGAATGCTTGGTCTCTGTTGTGGGACCTCCTCACAGCTCTAACCACCTTCCTGGCACGCTGTGGCCTCCTTCTCCTGTGGCTGGACTCCCAGCCTGTCTCTCCCCAGCCTCTGCCTCCTTCTCCCGAGGCTGAACCTCAGCCTGTCCCCCTCCAGCCTCTGCCTCCTTCTCCTGAGGCTGGACCCCCAGCCTGTCTCCCTCCAGCCTCTGCTTCCTTCTTCTATGTCTGGACCCTCAGCCTGTCCCCCTCCAGCCTCTGCCTCCTTCTTCCGTGTTTGAACCTCAGCCTCTCTCCCCAGCCTCTGCCTCCTTCTCCCATGTCTGGACCTCAGCCTGTCTCCCTCCAGCCTCTGCCTCCTTCTCCCATGTCCAGACCCTCAGCCTGTCCCCCTCCAGCCTCTGCCTCCTTCTCCCGAGGCTGGACCCCTAGCCTGTCTCCCTCCAGCCTCTGCTTCCTTCTTCTATGTCTGGACCCTCAGCCTGTCCCCCTCCAGCCTCTGCCTCCTTCTTCCGTGTTTGAACCTCAGCCTCTCTCCCCAGCCTCTGCCTCCTTCTCCCATGTCTGGACCTCAGCCTGTCTCCCTCCAGCCTCTGCCTCCTTCTCCCATGTCCAGACCCTCAGCCTGTCCCCCTCCAGCCTCTGCTTCCTTCTTCTGAGGCTGAACCTCAGCCTGTCTTCCCCCAGCCTCTGCCTCCCTCTCTGACTGCCTCCGCCTGCCCAGCCTCCTGGGTGAGCCCCCACTGTGGTGCTTTCTGGCCCCCATTCATTCTTCTTACCTCATTTCTGCTCCCTAGCTTTCCCTCCACCCTTAGTTCCTTTCTTACCCAGCTAAGATTCTGTGGCTCATCATGTCATTCCTTCTTTTGAGCATCCTCAATTTCCTTGCCCTCTTCCCTCTCTTTTATAATTCACTTGGAAACATCCCAGCTCTGATTAAACACATTTATCTACCCTGAGGGTCTGAACATCGCAGGAGACAGTTACACAGCTGGCTGAGGCTCACTTACGATTCATGATTGCAAACCTCAGAAGGGTCTTAGTGCGGCCTGGAAACCCGGCCGAGTGGTCCTGGCCACTTTGGTGCCCCCGACCCCCCTGCCCCATGTCCCTGAGGACCTTTTCAGGGGCCTGAGGCAGCAGGGAGTCTCCCTTCCTGGTGAAGCCTCTTGAGCCCGGGGAACCCTGGGCACCACCCGGGAATGGGAGCCGCCTGATGCTCAGGCCCTCCCCAGCCTGTTCTGACTTACTTGGCCTAGAGTGGGGCCCAGGCAGAATTCGATTTTACTGTTTAATTTCCTCATTTCATTGAAGTAGAAGAGTGGATCCGTTTCCTGCAGCTGCTTTTACAAATGACCACAGACATGGTCGCTTAAAATAACAGAAATTTATTCTCTCAAACTCCTGAACTGAAGTGATCTGCCCGCCTTGGCCTCCCGAAGTGCTAGGATTACAGGCATGAGCCACCCGTGCCCAGCCTTAGAAATGTATCCTGATAGTTCTGGAAACCAGAAGTCTGAATTCAGCGGGGCTGTGCTCACTCCAAAGGCCCCAAGGAAGGATCCTTCCTGCCTCTTCCAGCTCTGGGTGCTCCGGGAGCTCCTTGGCTTGCGGCCACATCCCTTGAAGCTCTGCCTCCATCTTCACATGGTCTTCTCTGTGTTGCCGTGTGGCCTTTTCTCTCTCTTACAAGGAGGCTCTCATTTTAGGTTTCCAGCCCACATGGGTAATCCGGGATAAATTCCTCCTTTCAAGATCCTCACCATAATCACATCTTCTGCCATATCAGGTAGGGTTGATTCTCATCGTAAAAGATTCTGGGAACTAGGTTGTGGACCTGTGTTTTAGGGGGTCCCCATTCAGCCCACTACAAACAGATAGAAGGGAAATGAACAGATTCTAAGTACACAGCTCAGTGAATCATCACAAATGAAACACATCCAGGTAAACAGGATACGAGGAAGGAATAGCACCTCTCCCACATCCTGCAAGCCCCTCGTGCCTCCTACTTGTCCTTCACCCGCGTTCCAACAGGACCCACCTCCCACGTCTGAACAGCACAATTTTGAACCACACGTACACCGAGCCCCACTGTGTGCGCTTTTGTGCCTGCTTTTTTTGCTCACCATTATATGTGAGATAAATCCCTTTTGTTGTGTCTAGTTGAAGCTTGTTCATCTTCATTGTTGCGGTGTAGCTTTGACTGTGTGAACACACCACAATTAGGGATCCATTCTACTGTAGGCGGGCATTGGGTTGTTTCTAGATTTTGGCAACTATGAATCTCGCTGTTGTGATGATGTGTGGATTTGTCTTTGGAGGCACACACATACTCGTTGCTGTCGTGTGAATGCCTAGGAGCAGGGTTTCTGGGCCATAGGGAGATGCGTTCTCAGCATCAGTAGATCCTGCAAACCCTGTTCTGGAATGGATGAGTGAACACTTTCTCAATAGAGATGAGAGCTCATGTTGCACTCCCTTCCACACTGGGTACTGCCTTTGTCACGTCAGTAGTTCTCACGTGTGCAGGGTGTTGCATTGCCCTGTGGGAGATATCAACCATTTTTTCATCTGTTTACTAGCCATGCGGCTATCCTCTTCTGCATAGTACCTGTCCAAGTCATTTGCCCATTTCTTTGAATTACCTGGATTTATTGGATTTTTCTTGTTGATTTGCCCAAGTCCTTTGCCAAATGCATGTCTTATGAATGTCTTTTCTGTGGTCTGAATTTCCCTCTCAGTGGTGTCTTTTGATGAATAATAGTTCTTATTTTAATGTGGCTCAATGTACCTTTTTTTTTCCTTTTGTGGTTTTAGTGCTTTTTTTTCTTTTCCCATATTTTCTTAAAGTTTTATTATTTCACCTTTCTTGGTGAGACTTACAATCTATATGGAATTAAATTTGTAAATGTGAGGTCAGAATGGGGGATATGTGTCTATTGCTCCTGATATTTAGATACACATGTGGGACCTCCCGCTGCCTTTTCTCTGTCTCTTGTTGTCTTCGTTTTGAGGACTCTCCTTTTCCTGAGTGTCCCAGGGCTGATTTTGTGTGGGTGGCAGTGGGAGGGCAGGAGGAGGAAGAGGGACTGCTGGGTCCTGTGTCTTTATTCCCAGCTCCCTCCCGCCCAGCGAACTCTGGTCTGGTGGGCAGCAGACTGGCTCTCTCACTTCCCTTACTTCTCTTCCAGGAAGCCCATCCTGGTCTCCATTCCCCAAAGCTGCTCTCCTGCTTGACTTCAGCCACACCCTCCTGCCACCCTCTTCCTCTGCCCGCTAGCCCTTTGGCTCTCCAGGGAGTGTGGCTCATGGCTTGTCTCCCCACTGATCCTCCTTCACCTCCTGCCTGTGTCTCCTGTGCCTGACGACGAGCTCACCTTCCTGCCTCACTGTGAGTGCCTGCCCTGAGAGCCCTGCTGATGCCGTGAGTTTCCTCTGCCCTCCACTGTGCCGCACGGTGCAGCCCATCATAGCACTTTGCTTGCCTGGAGGTCTGCAAGCCTTCTCAGGGGAAGGAGGGGGCTTTTCCCCCTTGGCCTCACTGTATTCATTGAATTGCATGAAATTGGATTACTCTCCAGCATTGCCTGAGTCCAGTGTTGAGAGAAAGGTAGGTGAACTCCATCCATGAGTACAAGGGAAACTCTTTGGAAATGTGTTTGTAAGCTACTCTGTCTGGTATTTTCATTGGTATTTGGTCCAACGCTTGCCATAAGCTTCTGTGTTCCCTGCCACTTTACTGAGAGGAATGCAATCCCTCCCAAAGTCCCCGACACTGGGCACCCCAGAAGTGTCATTCCCAATGTGAGTAATGAGCACTTCCAACCCACCAGAGAAATATTGCCCTCAAGATGAAGGGGGAGCCAGGTGTCTGTGGCCAAAGAGACCCCTCCCTGCCCACAGTACCATTTCCATGGCTTTGGAGGAAAGCATGGGACCATGGCTTGCTCATAGGCTGGGGAAGGTGCTGGGGGCATGGGTCCTTTTGACCCCTTGGTCTCTGACAATCAGGAGATCTTGACTCCATTCGACACCTGTCCCAGAGGAGGCAGTGCCCTGTCTCCTCTTGTCCCTGTCTAGGTGCCGCTGGTGGGTACGGCAGGCCCCGTGGGTGATGCCATCCTGCTCGCCATAGAAGGAGTGGACAAGAGCTATGCTGCAGCCGTGCTGAGGGTGTGCCGGCTCTGTTGCTGTGGGGTGACCATTCAGGTCCTGCAGAGGAGCGAGGGGCTGTGCCCAGAGACTCCATGATACCCTTTGTCTTCAGGAACTCCCTGGAATGTGATGGCTCAGGCCGGAAATTCTTCCCCCAAAGAAGCTGAAGTGATCACGGTGCATATGAGCACGGTGCATCAGTGTGTTCGCTGGGCCTGGGTGTCCCTGCTGAGAGACCTCCCTGCTGTTGACCCAGTGACACCCCAACATTGATCCTGTAAAACGAAGCCCAGGCAGAACAGCAGCAAGGACAGCAGCAGCAGCAAGGAGCTTCCTTTGCCTCTTTGTCAGACATGTCCTCCGAGTCTGACTCCTCCCCTTCCGTCCCTCCCTCCCAGCAGTTGCTGATATTATTTTAGGGTTCTAGCCAGGAAAGGAGAATAATTGGTAAACAAGCAAATGCCATGCCTGAAGAATCATGTTTTCACAGTACAATCAATGCTTTTTGGAGTGAGGGGTTATATATTAAATGGTCAGGATTATTTTGAGACAAAAATGAAGGTTAATGGAATGAAGCTTAGTATTAAATAGCTTGCAGATGTTTTTAACCTATGAAGTGGTCGTCTGCTTTTACTAGTGGGACAGCTTGACCAGTGTAATGATTTTCAAGCTACAGAGAGAGGCAATATGCCATACATAATTGCATAATATGTAAGAAAAATATCCATCTTCCTAGCACTTTATGAGACAAGTGTGTGCAGGTACCAGATTAATGATGTCAGTCTGGCTAGTTCTGCTTGACATTTTTTTCTTAAAATTTTAACATATAGATTTTATACTTCTCGACTCATAACCTTGTATGCAGTAATGACTAATCAATTAAATGATACCCCCAAATATTAATATAAATGCTAGGCAAGATACAGGAACTCCCCAGCGGGTCCATTTTGCTGCCTCTGGTTTAGAAAATCAACTTTGCAGCCGGCGCGATGGTGGCGCCACTGTGATATACTCAGGTTTGTGTGGATGCTTCCTGCCTCGCCTTCCTGCCGCAGGTGCGGGAAGTGTGTGGTGTTGAGGTCAAAGGACCGGGCAGGTCCATGTGACTGCTTAGGCGACGCTGGACCGTCTAACATAGGGGCTTTGGGATCACGTCCACGCCTCCCTTCATGGGTGGGGGACAATACTGTGGTTTCTCACAAGGACGCGCCCATCTGGAGATAAAAGTGAGGCACTGAAGGTGGAATTTGCTGGTGGATGAGGGCCCGGTTTGCTGGCCCCTCCCGGCGGCTGCCCCCACCCACCTGTTTTCCAGCTTGGCAGTGCTGAGCAGGGTGTCTCTGGGCAAACCCCGTCCGTGCCTGGCCTGCGGAAGCCAGAGGGAGCCGCCTGTGCTCGGCGCCAACCATGGAAGCGGCTTTCAGAGTCCTCGGAGGACCCTCTCCGGGGACCACAGGGCGACGGCCGCTCCTAGCGCAAGGGCGTTTATGAACTGCTTGATAAAAAGGTCAGAGTGATGTAAGCTAAAACGGAAGGCCCTGCTGCGGCTGAAGACCCTTCTGAGGGGGAGATAAGCCCGCTGTGAAATTAGAATGTCAGTCAGCGGGAAAATGGGATTCAGAACGCTTTAAAGCTGAAAAGCTCCTTAGAGACTTTGCATCAGAAGCCCTCATTTTCTAGGTGAGAAGACTGGAGCCCGGTGAGATGGAACAGGCCCTGCAGGGCAGGACTGGGGCTGGACTCTCACACGCCCGGGTCCTGACTCTCGGGTCTTCCCACAACATCGGTCTGCCTCAGGAGGCAGAGACTGGTTAGATGTTCAACTTTCTGCTCTGGGTCCGCCTTTTGGGAACCTGTCCCCTGGGAAAGAAGCAAACAGATTACCCCAGTTAGGAGTGGATCCAGCCTCCTGAAGCTGAGGACCGGGAACCCCTGTCCCCATAGCATGCTTCTGAGGTTCAGATGGGGGCAGCGGGAGATTTGGAGGAACATAAGGGAGAAGCGGCAGCAACTAAAACCTTGGCAGGCAGCGGAGGCCTCTCTGCCCGGAGCCCGTTGCAGCAGGAAGCCCCAAAGCCACACGGAACAGTACCTCCTGCCCTCGGCCCCTTCCAGGGAATCGAACCAGCTTCTGCGCCAACCTGGCCCTTGGCTGAAGCCCTGCTCTGCGCTGCCTCCTGCAGCCCCCGCCAAGCACCAGGCCTCTTACGGGTGGTATTGGGTCCCCAACAAAGACATGTCGAAGCCCTAACCCGTGATACCTGTGAATGTGGCCTTATTTGGAGATGGGATCTTTGCAGATGTCATCCAGTTAAGATGAGGTTATACTAGTTTAAGGTGGGCCCTAAGACCCTGAGTGCTACCCTCACAAGAGGGGAAGAGACCCAGAGACAGCACAGGCGGAGGGAGACGATGTGAACACACACAGCGAGAAGGCCACGGACGGCAGAGGCAGAGATCCGAGGGATGCGTCCACAGCCAAAGGGCTCCAGGGCTCCCAGCACCCCTGGGAGCTGGGAGAGAGACCTGGAGCAGATTCTGGATTCTCCCCCAGAGCCTCCAGCCCTAGCACGGCCCTGTCGACGCCTAGATTTTGGACCCGAGCGGTCCAGAATTGCGGGAGAATACATTTCTGTTGTTTTAAGCTGCCTGGCTTGGGGTAGTCTGTACCGCAGCTGAGGAGATGTACACGATGGCCTTTAGAGTCCGCTCTGAGGCACCCCTGGAGACTGCTCCTGCTGTCCAGGACTTGACCGCAGCAACCACCTGACCCGCCCTCATCCCTCCCTCACCTCATTCCCACTCGCGTCCAAATCTACCCTCCTCACCCTGCTGCAATGGCCTTGCGCAAACACACCTCTGAGCATGGCCCCTGTGCTCAGCGATGCTTGGAGGCCAGCGTGGCAGCCCAATCACAATTGCCCAGCGTGGCTACGTGCCCTCCATGGGCCCACCGCATTCCCTGGGCCCCCCAGGCCCTCACGTCGCCGTGCCCTCCCTTCGTTCTTCAGGGGCCACTGTGGGGTCAGGTCTCAGCATCCCCCCCGCCTCTGTTTCTATTATCAGGAAGCCGCTTGTTCCCTGTCTTGCTGGCAAATACCTGCCCGTGTTTTCACATTCGAGCCGGTCCTCTGCCTCCCAGGTTCAAGCAATTCTCCTGCCTCAGCCTCCCAAGTAGCTGGGACTACAGGTCGGGCCTGGTTAGTACTCGGATGGGAGACCGTTTATTCATTTTATAAGCAATCGTAATAAAGACACACGGGGATGTGTAGTGACCTGGTTCTGCCCTGCAGAACTGCTCAGCATGTTTGGGAGGAAAGATGCATTCAGAAACCTCCCTTCAACTTCTCCTTGGCCACTGTGTGAGTGTCTTGATGTCACTCCAAATCAGCATGGGAAGGCCAGCAATGGGGTCCAGGTGGGGAAACTGTGCTTGTGCTGGACACTGGAGGATGCGGAGGCTGGAGCTGCCGCAGCAGAGAGGGCTGGCACTGAGCAAGCCCCGGCAGGTGGGCAGATGGGGGCAGGCGGGTTGATGGGTCTCCTTGAGTTGCCACATTTGCAAGCTTGAGAAGTTGAACTTGAAATCCATCCTTGGAAAATCATTTTGCAAGCAGGTACTAAAGAAATAATTGCCCTTCCCTTGGGGGGCCCTGAGGAATGAGGAGAGGGACCCTGGAGGAGGGATTTTGCAGAAAACTTTAGCTCATTCAGTTGTATAAAATCCAATGGAAATGGAGGGGAAGAGGAGACGTTTGTTCTTACAATTGCTTTTTCAAAAAGCTCTTTTACATCGTTTATGTCATTTCAGAGATGTACGCGCCCAAGCCTGCTCCATCACTATTGAACATGGAGTGGGTGGAGTGAAGGGCACAGAGGTAAAACATGGCTTTGAGATGTTTGGGCTGGGACCCAAGGACAATGATGGTGTCACTGACTGGTGGGGACATTGGTGGGAGAAACGATGAGGCGTGAATCTGGACACCGGCCACAGTCAAGCCCTGCTCTTCTTGAGTTCAACTGGGAAAAATGCAGTAGACAATGTGGTAGTGTAAAGGAAGTTTCCAGGGGCTTCCTGTAGGGATTTGGTGGTAGAAGATCAGAAGTTTTGTCTGATTTATCTAAACCAAATTTTATAAGGCAAAGATAAAGCCTATAGAAAGAAGCAGTTTAATTTCACAGTTGGGAAACTGAAGTTATTGTAAGTTTTGGGTTCAATTAGATTGGAAAGTTTACTATACAGTGTGTCTTTCCCTTTCCTCCTCCCTCCCTCTCTCCCTCCCTCCTTCCTTTCCTCCTTCCTTCCCTACTCTCACCCTTCCTTTCTTCCATCAATCGATCCATCCATCCATCCATCCACCCACCCATCCACTTTTGTACTTACTGGAAAATGAGCCTATACATTTAGAGTGTTTACATATATCTCCCATAGTTTCTGAAGTGAAAAAAAAAGACTCAGGGGAAACAGCATGTTGCCTGGCAGAACTGGCGGCTTCCGTTCAGAAGGCAGAAGGGCAAAGTAACTGAGGTTCCTGGGTGGTGTTTTTCTTCTCTGTGTGCAGCCAGCCCTCTTTATTCTTCATCTCTAGGGGCTTCACATAGCTGGGGCAGCCCCATCCTTCAGAAGTGTCATCTTGGCTATAACTGGTCCATTTAACATGCATGCCAAGCACCCACAGGGCTACAAAGAGCCATGGTCCTGCTTGTGGATTTGCCGATTGAGTAACTGGTCAAAAAAGAAGGCATGAGAGATATTCCAAGATGCCTGCAAGGCCAGCCAGCCCTGGCTGATCCCCTCCTGTGTACCCACAGATTCACCGTCATGACCTGTGTCTTACGCCACTTTTGGAGCATGGGTTTTGGGACTCCTCCCCAGTACAGGCCGTCATCTGGAGTTCTGTCATGTTTCCATATTTCACATGGAGTGATGAATATGCTGGAGATGTGGGCTCTATGGAGAGTGCTGGGCTTCTTCCAGTTGCCACATCTGTTGTCCCCAAGAACCAGTGTCCTCTGCAGCTTGACAAAACCTCTTTTCCCTGGTTCTCCACGCCTTAGCCCACCACCCTTCCTAAAATCTTTTCCTTGGAGCATCCATCTTCCATATAGCTCTATCTTGCCACCTCCTGAAACCACATCTGCTCTCCCTTCTCCAACAGGCTAGTGGGTTTCCTCCTGGAGGTCCACGCAAGACCTTGGCTCAGCAGAGTGGAGGCGCCTCCCTCCTCCTCTGTTCTCTGCTGCTCTTCCCCCGTTCCTGGTGGAAGGTCATCTGTGTCTGCCACCTCACTCCTTGGGTACCAGGTCAGTCATGATGGCCTGTTAATTCTTCCCCTGTCACATCTTTCTTATTTGTGATTTCATGATATTCCCAGGCCCCAGTGCTAGCTCAGGGCTGACTGATGCCACTCCTGGGAACGTGTGGCTGCTTATCCCCCTGGCTTCCCTCTATTCTGCAGATAAGTGACAGGTAGTGGAGGCAGTGGTGAATGGGCACACCCTGCTCAAAGCTCAGAATGACTGCCATTTCCACCCCTCCAAGACCTGAGGATGGTCATTCACAATCACATGGGCACTTTCCACACTGGTGGCACCTTGGAAATGATTTGCAGAAAGCAGCTCATTGAGTCCTCAAAATAACCTAACAAAGAAAATATTTTACAGATGGGAAACTGAGACCTAGAGAGGTGAAGTGACTGAGTCACCCAGCTTGCAAGTGCTACAGCCCAGGTTTGAAACTGGGCAGCATGTCACTCTTGGATAGCTGCCCATGCTCTACTCCTCTCCCTTCAGCCGAAACCCTCCAGGGCCCTCCCAACAAAGCCGTCTCTGCATCATGTCCCTCCTCCTGTCTCCCTCCTTCATCCACCCTGCCTTTCTCTAGTCATCCCGCCTTGCTTTATCTTATGAGTTTCCTTCTCCTAAGAATATGTGTGGAGCAGACTGTGAGCTTCTGAAGGCAGGCCACTTGCCTGTGCTTATTACTTAGGACTTTTGTTTACAATTCCTCATCACACCGATCATACTGCCTCATACATATGATAATAGCTCAATATGTGTGGAATGCAGATTATCAACTCGCTTCATGCTGACCATGCAAAGGAGAGGTGAGGCTATAGTGCATATGCAAAACCAAGTGAAAACTAAGGCAATTATGTCGATAATTCACGAAGAAAAGAATACTTTTTGGGGGGCTTAATTATCTGGATTTATCCAGTGGGCGTTTTTGAAAAAGCAATTATCCAGACAACAGCCGGAGGGTTCCCTTTCACGTTGAGTGGGTCACAGGGCGCCTGAGTCAGGAACTTTGTGTTCTGGGGTTGGCCCAGAAGCCCAGTCATTGTTGGATTCTGGGAAAACCGAGTGGCTTCCCCGTGCCGTAGTTTTTCTTTCTGTTACTGAGTGAGGCCAAGATCTTCACAGAGCTGGTTCATGTTGCGTAATCAACCTCCTGTTTTTTTGTCTTGTCTCACTTGCTAATTCTCTTAATTCCAACTTTTAGCATTCATTTTATGCTGAGTTTTTCTCTAATTGATTCTTTGGAGCTTTTTATTTCCGACGAGGTTGCAAACTGTGGTGCCAACATACATTCCCTGCTTTCTTGGTGGACCTGCCCACCTCCTGGAACCCAGAAGTGGACGCTACAGGGCCCGAACCCACAAAGTACTGATGGCTAGGAGTGGTGACATCACCACAGACCCCGTGCCCCAGTGCAGTGACTCTTCCCTGGCTGCTGGCTTCTGCTGCCTGCAAACTCCCAAGGCGACGGCCTGTGGGTGTGGCTCCAGCATCCGTATTTCACTGAGAGAGCCCCTGATGACTGTGGTGGGGCTGACAGCCACGGCAGGGCTTCCAAAGACACCTGTGTCATGAGCTCTGGACATCATGTCACCACTCAAAAAGGTTCTGATTTGAGAACATTTTGGATTTCAAATTTTTGGATTAGGGATGCTCAACCTGTATTGACTTCAAGTGTTAAGGCACCAAATAGAAGATCCATTTTTTGAATCAACCTTAAATGGGATTTCTTTTTTAAGCAGCAATTCACAAAACTGCCTCAATCTATGAGAGACTGTAAAGCTAAAAGAAAACTGCAGAGCCTCAGGGCTAGGCGGCCTGGCAGGCACACACTGACAGTGCGCTATCCTGAATGTGACCTGGTCTTGGAGATTCCATCAGAATAAATAGAGCCACGGCCCCATGCCAGTCTGAGCACTCCACTTAATTATTCAGGGGAAACTCGGATATACTCAGGCCTTGAAATGAGGCAGAAGCTTGCAAGGTTTCAGACTGTGTTCAAACTTCCCCTGCCAGCCAGCCGTGTTGGAAACATCAAGCATCGAAGCCTCGTGAATCAGCATTTGGAGAGGGAGATCAGCCGGGCTAAATTTGGAGATTTTTGACTCAGCCATCAGTGAAATTCAGCAGTTCCTCCTGAAGCTTTTGGTGACCTTTTGGTTTCATCCAAGCTCAAATACCAAAGGCACCGTGAAAGTGGATAGAATTGTAAACCCTTGCGTGAAGATGGTGCAGATGAGTTCATCCACCACAGGACTAAACACATCTCTGTGCCTCTAGCTTTTCCTTTCCTGTGAAGGAATGGAAATGGGGCGGCGGGGAGGGGCAAGAGGTGGAGGCAAACAAAGAGGAGGTGGCAAGGAGATGCCCCTCGCCATGCCTGGCGCAGAACACAGGAGGCACCCGTCTGGACCTCACCAGCGCCGGCGCCCCGTAGCTGTCTCCCACCAGCTCTCCACGGAGCTCAGAAGGGCCCAAGTCAAGGCATCCTCCAACACATCCTCGTGTATTGCCAACTGAGCCTTTGAGCGAGTGTTCAGTTGACACTAAGTGCTTTTTGCTCTCAGCACAATTATATACTTCTGAATAACAGTCGAAGCATCCTTTGAATGTGAAAACGGGTTAGATCAAAACGTCAAAGTGCACCTCTGTCCCTAATGATCCTTTTTAATGCATCTGTGGTTTCTAACATTAAGAGAAAATGTGAATTTAGCTGTGTGCTTTTATGTGTCTACTCTGTGACTTGTTTATCCAGGCTATACTTATAAACAGAAACAATAGAAGAACATAAAATATGAATACAGTATCCATATTAAAGTATGATAAGCGTTCTGAAGTATGTGTTAAGCTGTCAGGAGCTCTGCCGGACTGGAAGATGTAAGCTGGGGCTGGATTCTTCATTGTTCTGTGGACTGAAAGCCTCGCTAATGATGCCACTGTCTTCCAGCCCTATTTCAATATGTTTTAGCTACAGTACTTTAGCGTCAAGATCTTTTCCTCAAGCCTTTCTGGAATGAATCATTTCTTCTATTACTTATTGGTAAATATCTTGTTTTTGTTGTTTTTAAATTACAGAATAACTACATGCTCCTCATAAATAATTTAAATGATGTAGAAATTAGTAACTAAAATAATAATTTCTGTAGACTCACCTCGCTTATAATTTAACATTAATCTGTCCAGAATGAATATAAGTATATTCATACACAAAATGTATCGTCTATAATCTTAACCCATTTATGGCTAGTGTTCCATTATTGGAACGCTAAGCTTGTGGGAGTTATTTGTATCCTACTGCTCAAGGTCATTGCCGTGGTCTGATTTTTCACAAAAAAATTTGCAACCTCCAGCATATAAATGGGCTAATGACATAATGCAAAGGATATTATCCAGCATGTCTTGCTTTCCTCACTTAATGTATATTTAACAACTTTTCATGAGTGCCTATTTTTTGGTAGAAAAAGCTAAGTTACAAAATAAGATAAATTAAAAATACACGGCCAGGTGCAGTGGCTCACACCTATAATCTCAGCACTTTGGGAGGCAGAGGTGAATGGACAACGAGGTCAGGAGTTCGAGACCAGCCTGGCCAACATGATGAAACCCGTCTCTACTAAAAATACAAAAATTAGTTGGGCTTGGTGGTGGGTGCCTGTAATCCCAGCTGCTTAAGTAGCTGAGGAAGGGGAATTGCTTGAACCTCGGGAGTGGAGGTTGCAGTGAGTCAAGACTGTGCCACTGCACTCCAGCCGGGGTGAAAGAGTGAGACTCCATCTGAAAAAACAAAACAAAACAAACAAACAAAAAACCCCCCAACATTATGATATAGCTATTCATTGGGCAGCCATTAAAATTCTAGTTATGAAGATTATATCATTACATGGGAAATATGGTAGACAGCGAATGAAATATGATATAAAAGTATTAATATGATATAACATTATTAATAACCAAATGTCCAGTTAGGGTTTTCAAACAAAACCTGTTCCTTTTCTTGGTTAAAGTGGCATTATCTTGATGAAAAAGAAAAAAAAAAAAACCTTCTGCTTTTTTGGCAAAGTTTCCCTTGGCTGTCTTTAGAGTGTGCCGTCCATGTGGATCTCATTTCTCCTGATGATCCAGGTATGATGATGGGGGCTCTCTTCCCTACTTGGAGCTCCTAGGCTCACTCCCCCACTGACCTCACTCAGCTGAGTTGTTAATGGGTTTCATCCTGGCATAATCCCATTTCTATTTTTAAGCTCTTTAGACCCTCTTGGGTAAAACTAGTTTTAACTCCAAATGCACTTTCTTTTTGAATAAATGTGAATTAAGCAATTTCAGGGAACAAAATGTTTGACAATGAACAGGTTGAGTGTAAAGGATATGAATGTTTATTTGGGATATTAAATTCCAAATACAAATAATTGTATTATTCTCCAAATGCAAGGAGTATGAAAGTTGTGTCTTGTATCTTATCCTTCATAGCATAGGAGGTGTTGCTATTTGCTAAGTGTATTCTAAAATGAAATCTTAATTTCCCCCTTCCCACCCCACTTGCTGCAACTCAAATTAGCAAGTTGCACCATCATCCTCACTGTTGCTTAGGCCAAAAATCTATGTGTTCTTGTGGTAGTTAGCTTCTGCCGCAGTAACAGGTAGTCCAGACATCTCTGTAGCTTGCAACTGCAAATGTTTGTTTCTCACTCTGGGGTCTGAGGCTGGCTGCAGCTTCTAAGCTGCTCCTCTTGGCTGGACTCCTTTGGGCCACCCTTCTTCTCACCCAGGACCCAGGCTGGCAGAGAAGTTACACCCTGGGGCATGCTTTCCTCAGGGTGCAAGGTAGAAGTCAGGAAGGACAGCAGAAGCAAATGATGCCTTTTAAAGCCTCTGCTTGTATCTGGCACACTGTCACTTTATGTGCATCCCATTGCTTGGAACAAATCATGTGGTCAAGTCCAAAGTGAAGGTGCAAGGACATGCATTGTCCCCTCATATAAACCTTCACATTATTCTGCGAGTTACTTATGGCTGAGCAACTCCCACGTGCACACGTAAATAAACCTTGCCTTTTCTCCTGTTAATCTATCTTCAGTTAATTTGCAGGCCCCCAAGCATGGGACCCAAGTGGTAGAGGTGAAATTTTTTCTCCTAACAATAGCGTATTTTGGCCTAGTGATTCATGATAACTGTAAGTTATTAACAATACAGTAGAATCATTCCAAGTTATACTTAACATTTAAAACTTTCATCAATGATTATGAATGATGACTCATCCCAGGGACACAATGCTTAACACCACCTGGCTTGAATACTGACTGATCCACTTACTAGCAGCTTAACAATTCAATTTTATTTTTAAAAATTTATTCATTTATTTATTTTTTTTAGACAGGGTCTTGCTCTGTTGCCCAGGCTGGAGTGCAGTAGTGATATCTTGGCTTATTACAGCCTCTACTTCCTGGGCTCAAGCAATCCTCCCACCTCAGCCCCTTGAGTAGCCGGGACCACAGGCATACGCCACCACACACGTCTGATTTTTGTACTTTTTGTAGAGACAAGGGTTTCACTATGTTGCACAGGCTGGTTTCAGACCCCTGAACTCAAGTAATCCACCTGCCTTGGCCTCCCGAAGTGCTGGGATTACAGACATGAACCACCACACCGGCCCACAATTTTATTGTTTTACAGTCGTGAGGTCGGAAGCCCGGCGCTGTCCCCCTGGGTTAAAGTGGAGGTGTCGATAGGGCGGGTCCCTTCTGTAGCTCCAGGGGAATATCTGGTCCTTGCCTTTCCCAGCTTCTAGAGGCTCCTGCTTTCCTCGACTAGTGGCTTGTGGACCCTTCTGTCTTCAGAGCTAGCAGTGTGCGTTTCTCTGTGCCTTTCTCCATAGTCATATCTTCCTCTGACCCTGACCCTCTTTTCACTTTTGAGGAGTTTTGTGATTACATTGAGGACATGAAGACCATCCAGGACAAGTGCCCTCTTTCAAGGCCTGCCGATTCCATCTGCAACCTCAGTGTCGCCTTGCCACGTTACCTAACATAGGCACAGGTCTGGAGATCAGGACTTGGATGTTTTTGGTTTTTTTTTGGAAGTACTGTTCTGCCTTCCACACTCTCTGCAGCTTTTCTGGTGGATGCTGCATCAGAGGTAAGGAGATGCCGCCTGCACCACCCTCCACTGCCCACCCACACACCAAGCTGTAAGGTTTGGTTAAGTTTCTGATGCAACTAGGCAATGTGACCCCACGAAAGGGACAGAGGGGCACCTGTCACACATGGGCACAGGCTGTGGGGCCAGCTGGCTGGGCTCACATCCTGGCTGCACCTCTCATGAGCCCTGTAAGCTCCCCGGGCCTCCCTTTCCTCACCTGTAAAATTGTCACAGCATGCGCACCTGCCCTCTGTGCCATGTGGGACTTGGGGGAACATCTCTAAAGCCCTTTGCCAAAGGCCAGTCAGGTAGCAAATGCTGTATGAGGGTTTGGGACATAAACACACACTGGCAGCATGCCTGAGCGAAGCTTCCGTGGCCTTCTGAGTGTCTGGCCAGGTCATTCTGGGAGCTGTCAAATACACCTGGCTGTCTTCCTTTTCTGGTCACATGGTTCTGGACCCTTTGTCATTTGTTGGGGCCACTGGCTTGTTCTGGAAGCTGTGCTGAGAGCACAAGTGATGTCGAACACCCCAGGTAAGAGTGTTACCATGCCAGAAGGCCCCAAACACAGATGCTCACCCCAAACACATTTTGCTGTTGGCTTCCTGGCCTAGATTCCAGCCAGGGATCCTCCTAAGGAACCTCTCTGGTCTCCTCCCGAGCTTGCAAAGAGAGGTCTGAAGAAAGCTTGCGATTGCTGAGCACGGGGGCTGGAGCACTCAGCGCCTGTCGCTCACATCTTATTTGAATTTCAGAAAAACAGGAAAAGTAAATGCATGAGATTTTTCTATTCAATTTCAAAGGCTTTTCCCAAAAGTGACTTTTGATAACTGTCATTAAAAGGAAATAGACACAGTATAAAAAAAAGCAAAAATCTTATAATGTAAAAATTACTTGATTTTCTCTGCTTTGCCACTGGTTTAATAAAAAAAAAAAGCTCCTTTTCTACTTCAAGCTGGCATGATCATTGAATTCATAGACTTATGTCACTGCTGGTCTTAGTGCTTAATATATACAGTGACTCATTCTACTTAATGGCATCAACAACAGATGCAGAGAAAATGCTTCACAAGCCCAAAGATTGCAGTTGGAAAACCCCGTGCAGTGGGAACAATTCTTTACTAGCCTTAATTGAGGGCAGCTACTCTTTGTGCTTGTCTGTGACAGTTTTTTTTTTTTTCTCTCTCTCCCTTTATCTCTCTCTTTTCCCTCCTCTCCTTAGGTGTCCACCCAGATTCTGCAACCCATAGATGGTGGTCTGTGCAGACCAGCAGCCAGAGTCTGCCTTTGGCCTCTGATGCTGTTGTCCTCAACATATTTTTCTCCTTCTGCACCCCTGCCCACAACCCCTCTGTGCTCCCCCTCCTCAGGGCTACTTCCCACCTGAGGGAAGATCAACCAGAGGGGGCTGGTGATCAGGACCCAGGGCAAGGGCTCCAGGGAGAGTGAGCTCACATTTGCTGGGAACCTGGGAGCACATGGTGCTGGGGAACCTGCCATCCCCCAACTCAAGTGTGAACGCAGAGCTGGATTTCAGCATCACTCAGGCCCTTTGTAATATTTATTTTGTGCATTTCTTTTTTTTTTTTTTTTTTGAGATGGAGTCTCACTCTGTTGCCCAGTCTGGAGTTCAATGGCATGATCTCCGCTCACTGCAACCTCAGCCTCCCTGGTTCAAGTGATTCTCCTTGCCTCAGCCTCCTGAGTAGCTGGGATTACAGGCGTGCACCACCATGCCTGGCTTATCTTTGTATTTTTAGTAGAGACGGGGTTTCACCATATTGGCCAGGCTGGTCTCGAATTCCTGACCTCAAGTGATCCACCTGCCTCGGCCTCCCATAGTGTTGGGATTACAGGCAGGAGCCACTGTGCCCAGCCTATTTTGTGCATTTTAAGACAATATTTTATAAAAGGATTAGGAACTTTTTCAGGCGGTTGAAGAGAGCTCTATTAGAACAAAAAAGGTTGAGAATTCCTGGTGGAGAGAAAGTGCAGGGAGAGAGAAAAGTTAGAGGACACGCTCCCTGTCCTAGGACTTCGGGGTGGCAGGGCCCTGAGGCTCCGAGAGCAGCCCAGACTTTGCCCTTATTCTCTGTGTTTCAGGGCCTCGCTACCTTTCCAAGGCAACATCGTTCTTGGAGCACCTGCTGAGGTGCTCTCTGCTGGGGACCATAAGTGAGCATCGAAAAAGCTGTAAAAAGTATCCCTGCTGCTCTCCAGGGACTCACAGCATGGACGGCACCTGCATTGAGAGAAGACAGCAATGGTATCGTGATGGTGAGTCTGTTGCCGCTGTATAGAGAAATGGGGAGGGAGAACTCAATTGCAACTTGGGAAGAAGATCATCTGGGAGGAAGTGGAGTCTTTCTGTCTTGAAGGTTGGGTCTACCTCCAGGTGTGAAGGAAGGACATTTCATATACAGGGGAAAGAGGTTTAAAGTATGGAGCTGGTGTGTATGTGTGTGTGTGTGCGTGTGTGTGTGTATGTATGTGTATTTGCACCTGGAAGCATGAGCGTGTGTGCACGTGTGTGCTGGCATCTGGGTCTGTGGTCACAGATGTTTACACATGTGTGCATGTACCTCTTTGTGTGTGCATGTGTGTGTGGCTTATTTGTGAAACAAAACCAAAAGCCAGATGAGGAAACTTTATGGGAAGTGAAGTCTGAAGACAGATGGGGCCCAGGCTGCAGACATCTGGAGGGCCAGGCTGTGAGGGCAGGGCTTTGGCTGTGTGCGGGGCAGTGGGAGGCCTGGTGGGGTAGGAAGGGCCACTTTGAGATGGTGCAGTGGTGACAGGAGAACACGATGACTGAGGCCAAGAGCTCAGTTAATATTTCAAGTGGGATGTTGTGAGGCCTGAAATAAGGCTGACATGGAGTGGGTGGGGAGGAGGGATCTGCATCATGGGACCCCTACTCTGGAAGTTGCTTGGCAGCTGCCCATCAATCATTGAATAGACATCTGTTGAGTTTCCTGCTTCCTGCCCTGCACCGTGCTAAGTAACACAGGTACAGAGCATCTCAGTCACCTCCATGGTACTCAGACCCTCTCCCAATGCGGTCACACATCGCTAACAACAGTGCTGCCAAAGGAACAGCTGAGCACTATGTGTGCGGGTGGTGCTAACCCGTGCATTTGGGCTATGCCAGGTGTGTGCCCAGCGCTTCCTCAGGAGGCATTAAGGAGCAAGCTTCCAGATACCCGCTTCTCAGCCCAGCTCTGGCTGTTGAGCTGCTTCCCCCTGTGGGATGCTGCAGCTTCCTAACTGCTGCAGTTTTCGAAGTGTGCGAATCTGACCTAGAGAAGTAAGGCCACTAGCTTCAGATGGGCCCACAGCTGTTGGGTTCAAAGGGCTTCAACGAGCCACGATTATTATCTGTGGTCTTGATAATAAGATCATTATCTTATTCTGTGTTCCTGTAATAACGACGTGTTTGTAAATGTTGACCCTGCAAGGTGACAGGTAGATAAAAATGCCTATGGTTCTGATAAATAGTCATTGGATATTTATGTCATCCAAGGGTGGTGGCTTTGGAGTGTGGAAGGTAATAATAAGATAATAATCTCGTGATAATAGTCTGAGATGAATTATATCTTTAATTATGCTTAAAATTACTTTTAAGGAGTAAGTAAGTGAATAAATAAGCAATGTGACAAATAAACAACTGGTGTCAACAACTCTAGAAGTTTGGGAAAAATAAGTTTCTAAAATTCCTTGACCCTCCTTCCATCAAGAGATGGGGTTTATGTCCCCCTTTGAATCCGGGCTCCATATTTCTTGGCCAATACCTCTTTCCCCTGTATATGAAATGTCCTTCCTTCACACCTGGAGGTAGACCCAACCTTCAAGACAGAAAGGCTTCACCTCCTCCCAGATGATATCCTTAGAGAATGGAACTTCGTGTCTGATGACTGAAGTGAGCTTAGGCCTCCTTGGCCAGCTACCAGGGCCTTCCTATGTGCTGGCACTGGGAGGTCTGTGTCCTGAGCTCGCCTGGCCCTCAGGCTGGGCACACACTGCACACCAGTGAGCAGCAGCCATGTGGTGCTGGCAGCTTGGTAGGCACAGCAGGCATGGCCATGAATCTAATGCCTGACAATGACAGGTGTTGGAGCATGTGTCTTTAGCAAGCTGGACAAGGTGTGCATCAGCCAGCAGAAGGGAGACAAGGATGAGCCTGCTGCCCATCTACACTCAGCTCCTGTCTTTGTCTTCCTCAGCCAGTGGTGAGGTGATCCATAATGGTTCTGGGACAGTGTATTATGGCAGAATCAGGTCCTGGGAGGTGAGCGTGGCTTCCTGCCATGAGCTACCACAGCTCAGATGCTTAAATATTTAGTGCACATTCTGTTCATCTTCCTATAGACTGGGCATTCAGAGCACAAAATGCTGTTGCAATTCCTCCTCCCATAGGAGGGCATCTTGAATGTGCCAGGGCTGGTTTCCAGCCTCTCCCATCCTGCTAATGGGTGCCCGCTTTCCGTGAATTGCTGTGTGATGTTCACACGGAGGTACGATGTCAAGGGGGTTTGTCCAATCTGTAAAGGGAGTGGGTAGGTTGCATGCAGCATTCTCCAAAGGGTAACCTCATGGATTCCAGGGCCTGGTTGGAAATGGCAGCTACCAGGTGGAAAGGCCGTGTGGACTGACTGGTTTGGGAAACCCTGAGCTTAATGCAGGACTGAACTCTAGTGTCTCAGATGCTACAGAAATTCAAGACAAGATCAAGTTCTTAGCTTCTCTTTGGTTCTCCTAGTTGCTGTTGGGGGCTCCTGCTCCTTTCTTTCCACCCCATGCAGGTATGGGTGCTGCTTCTCCTCTGCTGAGGGCTTCTCCTACACTAGGAAAGGTTCCTCCATCTGCCCCTTCATCAAAAATATTCTTCCTTCTATCTCATTGCCTTAGAGTCTGCCTCTATCAACCAATTAACTCCTGAGACTATGAGCTGTCACTCACCATTGTGAAGAGGGGGCTTCAGTATCTCCATGCCTGTTCCTGTCTTTCTCAAGTCCTCCCATGTATGCTACTGAAAATCTGCATCCTGAAGACTCACTTTTTTCTTAGAAGTCTGGTCTCTAGAGTAGGAGTTGGCCACTTTTCCTGGAAGGGGCCAGAGAGTAAATATTTGCCAGCCATGCGGTCCTGTTGCAGCTACTCAGCTCTGCTATTGAAATGTGAAAGCAGCCACAGAAGATGGGTCAGTGAGTGGAAGTGGCCACATTTGGCCCATGGGGAATGGTTTGCCCACTCCTGACCTAGATAGAATGTATCACGGGTCCCCTTGGAGCACTTGTCATTTGCCAAATTATTATCTTCCCTCCAGCCAGTTCCACCCATAGAACTTAAGTTACCCTTAATTTCAACCAAGGAGTGGAACCTGACCATGAATCCATGCTCCAATGCCTAAGGCTTTGACTCTTGGCTGACTGGGCAGAGCCAGTGAGTGGAAACAGATGGGGAGAAGAATTGATGCTGTTACTCTACCATTGAGGGCTGTCTGTCTGTGAATGAGGGGTGAGTACCCTGACACTGGGGGTCACCAAGAAATGGCTTTGGGTTACTTTGTTGTGGAAATTACAGGTAGGCTTTGATGGGCTCTGAAGGGAATTTCAGAGTCTGACCTTTAAGCTGCTTCTGATTGAGATTCAGTACCTGGCTTCTCTCCTCCTGTCTTCTATCCTCCCGCTCCCGCTGCTGGGCATGTGATTGCTGCAGCTTGCAGTGTCCCGTGCTAGCATGCCTTATCCAATTTCCTCTGCACAGTTCAAATATAATAGGAACAGATGCCTGCTAGAAAGATGAATTGGAACTAGGACTATGTCATTGAGTTATTGAATTGTTTTGATGGCTTCCACAGGCTGATGCAGTCACACAGGGCAGCTACAGCTTCAGTTTTGTCTGGCTGTTTATCAGCTTTGGAGTGAGTTGTAACAGAATTCCTTCCTGCACTGTGGACTGCTCCTCAGCTGTGAGAGCCCTGCCACCATCCAAATCCCCAGCAAATGTGATATGTGAGGCTGGCTGGGTGGATGTACCCTGGACACAAAGCTCTTTTCTTGTTTTCCTCCCGCTCACCCAGCTGGTAGCCTTGTCGTGCTATAGTTGCTCTTTTAGCACATCTAGGTATCCCAGGTTGTGGACATCAATAGATCAGATCCAATAGGCTGCAGCTGCCTGTAGAGGGATGTTGGGAAGTGTGCAGGTCTGAGTTTTTATCCTACTTGCAAGTACACACCTCAGCTGGCCCCAGTTTCCACAACACTCATGGCTCAGAGACAAAGGCTTTTATTAAAGCTGCATTTCAGTTCTCTTTGAACTGAAGTCCCATGAGCAGGAGGCGGACAGGCCAAGATACTATTTTTGTGCAAAGTTTCCTCAATCTAGGCACCATGTACATTTTGGGTCAGAATTATCTGTTGTGGCAGTGTGTGTGTGTGAGGGGGTGCTCTTCTGTGCATTGTAGGATATTTGGCAACATCCCTGGCCTCTACTCAATGGCTATTGTTTTCACAACATCTACAGCCAATATGAACTGCTGCTCTATGGTATGTACAAACGTGTGCACTATTTAAACACTCTTGAGAAAAAGGACCTCCTTGGAACAAAGGCAGATGAGTACCTTTCCTGGGTGGCACTGGATACAACGATGCTTGGCCTCTGGTCTGTGGCCCAGAGGTAGACAGTAGGCAGCCACATGAGCTGGACATCCATCCCCAAACATGGGACATTTCTTTGCCATTATCAAAGAGGGGAAGGCCACTTGGTAGACTCATTTTTTCATGTGATTAAGGCCTACTCACTAGTACACTACTAAGTCATTAGGGACCAATAAAATTTGTCATTTAAATCAGAGATGCACTCAATGACAACATACCAAATGCTGAAAATCAACCATCAGCTACATGTTACCTTCACAGGATAAATTTCTAGAATAAAAGAATAAACCTGAATTTTGTTAAAAAATGTGATCATTATATTTTCTGATGGTGGAGTGTAAGTATGATAGATTGCTTCTGTGATCATCCTAGTGTGCATGCTAGTAATGCAAAATGCTTGCCCCCTTCCCACTGGTAGGGTTTGAGCATGGCCAGGGTGAGGAGGTGTTAATGTAGTTCTCGTGGTGAAGGTTGTTGGGTGGCCCTACTACTGAAGTTAATGCTGCCAGCATTATATTTTGTGATAATAAATGCAAATTTAGACCTCAACTGGTTAAAATAATTTTAATATATAAAACATTAGGAGATTTTCACTCCAAGCCATATCTGTAATACTTACATGATTTTGAAAATCAATATTCAGATATTGACAATAAATCCAAGTAACATACTTTGTCCACATTATTGGAATTTTTATGCTGATTGGATATGGTGGCAGTCTCTGAACCATGTGAGTGCTGAACACTCACAAGTTTAGTGATCCAGAGATGACACTGATACAGGTACATGTCTAGTTTCCTTCTGACGGCCTAATATGAATCAAATGTCAGACTTTACCCAAATACTGAGGGTTCTGCCTAGTTTATTCAGGACTAATTAAAGTTTCTCTAAAATGTCTGCTCAGCATGATGGTTCACACCTGCAATCCCAATGACCTGGGAAGCCAAGATAGGAGAATCACTTGAGGCCAGGGTTTGAGACCAGCCTGGGCAACATAGTGAGATTCTGTCTCTAAAAAATAAAAAAAAAAATTAGCCAGGTGTGGTGGTGCCTATATAGGTGGTACCTCCTATAGTCCCAG
The DNA here is from genome assembly GCF_029289425.2 of Pan paniscus. Taxonomy (NCBI): domain Eukaryota; kingdom Metazoa; phylum Chordata; class Mammalia; order Primates; family Hominidae; genus Pan; species Pan paniscus. Next base: position 6,581,646 of record NC_073253.2, on the reverse strand, counting down.
CGACTCAGGAGGCTGAGGCAGAGGGATCCATTGAGCCCAGAAGTTGTCAGCTGTAGTGAGCTATGATTGTGCCACTGTACTCCATCCTGGGCAATAGAGTGAGACCCCATCTCAAAAACAAATAAACAAACAAACAAATAAATAAATGTGTTCTCCTGAGAAGTCTGACATCCCCCTGGGCACCATGGTCAGGATCCTACTGCAGAAGAATTAACCAAGGTGGATGCTGCTTGTATTAGCTTGTTTTCCCATGGCTATAAAGAACTACCTGAGACAATAATTTATGAAGCAAAGAGCTTTAATTGACACACAGCTTTGCAGGCTGTACAGAAAGCATGGTGGGTGAGGCCTCAGGAAGCTTACAATCATGGTGGAAGGTGAAAAGAAAGGAGTCACATCTTACATGGCTGTAACAGGAAGAAAAGAGCAAAGCAGGAGGTGCTACATACTTTTAAACAAACAACTCTCATGAGAACTTACTACCATGAGAACAGCAAGAGGGAGATCTGCCCCCGTAATCCAATCACCTCCCACCAGGCCCTTCCTTCAACATTGGGGATTACAATTCAAGATGAGATTTGGGTGGGTTCACAGAGCTGAACCCCATCATTCTGTCCCTGGCCCCTCCCACGTCTCATGTCCTTCTTACATTTCAAAATACAATCATGCCTTCCCAACAGTTTCTCAAAGTCTTAGCTCATCCCAGCATTAACTAAAAAATCCAAGTCCAAAGTCTCATCTGAGACAAGGCAAACCCTTCTGCCTATGAGCCTCTTAAATAAAAAACAAGTTAGTTACTTCCAAGATACAATGGAAAATGGGGGTACAGGCATTGGATAAATGTTCACATTGCAAATGTGAGAAACTGACCAAAACAAAGAGGCTACAGGCCCCATGCAAGTCTGAAACCCAGCAGGGCAGTCATTAAATCTCAGAGCTCCAAAATAATCTCCTTTGACTCCATGTCTTATACCCAGGCCACACTGATGCAAGGGGTGGGCTCTCAAGGCCTTGGGAAGCTCTGCTCCTGTGGCTTTGCAGGATACAGTGCCCAAGGCTTCTTTTTTGGGGTGGTGTTGAGTGCCTGCAGCTTTTCCAAGGGCACATGCAAGCTGTCAATCTACCATTCTGGGGTCTGGAGGACAGTAGCCCTTTTTTCACAGCTCCACTAGGCAGTGCCCCAGTGGGGACTCTGTGTGAGGGCTTCAACCCCACATTTCCCCTTCACACTGTCCTAGTAGGGGTTCTCCATGAGGGCTCTGCCACTGCAGCAGACTTCTGGCTGGACAACCAGGTATTTCCATACATCCTCTGAAATCTAGGTGGAGGTTCCCAAGCCTCAATTCTTGCCCTCTGCACACCTGGAGGCTTAATGCCATGTGAAAGCCTTTGTGGCTTCTTGATTGCACCCTCTGGAGCAGAGCAGCACCTCTGAAACATATCTGAGGCCCTTTTAGCCACAGCTGGAGCTGGAGCAGCTGGGATGCAGGGAGCAGTGTCCTGAGGTTGTGCAGGGGAGCAGAGCCCTGGGTCTGGCCCATGAAACTATTCTTCCCTCCTAGGCCTCTGGGCCTGTGATGGGAGGGGCTGCTGTGAAGGTCTCTGAAGTGCCTTCCAGGTATTTTCCCCATTGTCTTGGCTATTAACATTAGGCTCCACTTTACTTATGCAAATTTCTGCAGATGACTTGAATTCCTCCTCCAAAATGGGTTTTTCTTTTCTACCATGTAGTCAGGCTGCAAATCTGTAATACTATATGATTTTGAATATCAATATTCGGATATTGGCAATAAATTCAAGTGACATGGTTTATCCACATTGTTGGAAACTTTTACTGTCTGCTTCCCTTTTAAATGTAAGTTTCAGTTTCAGATTATTTCTTTGCTCATGAGTACAAGCTTAGGCTGTTAGAAGCAGCCAGGCCACATCTTGAGTGCTTTGCTGCTTAGAAATTTCTTATGCCAGTTACACTAAATCATCTCTGTCAAGTTCAGAGTTCCACAGATCCCTAGAGTAGGGGCACAACACTGCCAGTCTGTTTGTTAAAGCATACCAAGAGTGACCTATATTCCAGTTCCCAATAAGTTCCTCATCTCCATCTGAGACCACCTCAGCCTGGACTTTATTGTCCATATCACTGTCAGCATTTTGGTCACAACCATTCAACAAGTCTTTAGGAAGTTCCCAATGTTCCCTCATCTTCTTATCTTCTTATAAGCCCTTCAGACTGTTCCAACCTCTGCCCATTACCCAGTTCCAAAGCTGCATCCACATTTTCAGGTAACTTTATAGCAATGTCCCACTTCTTGGTACCAATTTTCTGTATTAGTCTGTTCTTGCATTCCTATAAAGAACTACCTGAGACTAGGTAATTTATAAAGAAAAGAGTTTTAATTGACTGAGTTCCACAGGTTGTAGAGGTAGCGTGGCTGGGGAGGCCTCAGGATGTAACTCCTTCCTCTTCGCCTGCCACCTTTCAATCATGGTGGAAGGTGAAGAGGAAGGAGTTACATCTTACATGACTGGATCAGAGGAAGAGAATGAAGAGGGAGGTGCTACACTATTTTAAACAACCAGATCTTGTGAGAACTTATTCACTATCATGAGAACAGCAAGGGGGAGATCCGCTTCCATGATCAAATCACCTCCCACTATGCCCCTCCTCCAACACTAGGGATTACAATTCAACCTGAGATTTGGGTGGAGGCACAAAGCCAAACCATATTGCTGCATTCTTTCATGTTTCTTAGGCTGTTCTATATTTTTATTGGCTGTTCTTCTCAAATTTAATGATAAACTGCTATTGATTCAGCTTCAGACTTACTAATATAGTTTCTCTAATAATTTTGTTAATCCTTCAGTGTGTATTGTCACATGAACTATGATTTGACTATGATTCACTCACACCTCTACCACACAAATACACCACTGAAGTTTGTTTATATACAGTTCCACCTCCCCAAATTTGCTTTTACAGTGACAACTCACTTGTGTCATACTTATTGCATCCTTGTGCTATTACAAGTTGTCTTGGCTTATCTGGGGTTCTAACAAGCCCACATAAACTATTTGTACCTTGCTCTGGGTTCCCCAGAGCAAACTTTGGGGCAAGGTACAAATAGTTTATGTGTACCTTGCTCTGGGTTCCCCAGAGCAAACTTTGCGGCAAGGTACAAATAATTTATGTGAGAGGTGATCCCAGTGAAGGAGTCAGAGAGTGGGATGCTGGGGAATTTATCCATGGGTTCTCATCTCCCACATGTGGTGGGTTGCCCCAGAGGGTATTGATTTTTCAGGTTGTGTTTGTGTGTAGCTTAGCAGCCTTCTGCTGCTTTGGAATGCAGAGAGACAAGTGGCCCCTGCCTGACTTGGAATTCCTTGCAGAGGTGTATGGAGCTGTCCGACACTGCAGTGCTGAAGTTGGTTGAGCTAGGAGGATGTGGCATGTTATCTATCCTAAGGACCTACTACACAAGTGTAATACAACTACTGGGTTATTTTTAAGGTAATAGGGCACAGTTTTAGAGTACAATGAAAAGTCTTGTGCAGACATAACTTTTTGTCATTTCTCTTATTGATATATCTTCAGTGCCTAATACAAAGTAGAACAAATAAAATTTGTTGAATGTATCAATATAAAATCAGGTGCATGAGCGCATGTTATTCTTTTCTAAAGTAAATAACAATGGTTTAAAAAATATGTTGCTAACAAGAAGTCTACTCTGATAGTTTGTTCCTCTCCAATTCTTTGTCACCTCTCTTCTTTTCTCTTTGGAAAGGAGAAAGGGTCAGAAAGGTTTGCCACAGGCTCTTCTGCCTACTTGCGAGCAGCTGCTCTAAATCACTTTCACTAGCAGAACTGCTGCCAAGCTCTGAGGAGACAGTCATTTTTGTTTTTGAGACAGAGTCTCGCTCTGTCGCCCAGGCTGGAGGGCAGTTGCACGATCTCTGCTCTCTGCAACCTCCGCCTCCTGGGTTCAAGCAACTATCATGCCTCAGCCTCTTTAGTAGCTGGGACTACAGGCATGTGCCACCATGCCCGGCTAAGTTTTGTATTTTTAGTAGAGACAGGGTTTCACCATGTTGGCCAGGCTGGTCTCAAACTCCTGACCTCAAGAGATCCACCCGCCTCGGCCTCCCAAATTGCTGGGATCACAGGCGTGGGCCACTGTGCCTGGCCCTGAGGAGACAGTCTTTACCCAGGGTTGGAAATCTTGGGACTTGAGGTAATGAGACACAAGACAAGAAGGTTCCACTGGAAAAGATTAACCAAAGGTAGCAGGGATCCCCTTTCTTTGTTATTTTAATGGCAGGGTTTGGGTGTTCACCTTACCCTTTAGTTTTTACAACTGGGTTTTGTCATAAACAGCATTTGTAAAGTTTCGTCAGAATACGAATTGGCTTTGCCTAGTTTTCAGTCTTCACTACTCCTTCTCCCTTGGGTTGTAGCGGGAAATCATTCAGTGCACCGGCCAGTGGATCAGAAACACATCCTTTTCCAAGAAGAGACTCTGTGTAAGCTTAGAGGAGTTTATTAAATTAGTATGTGGGATATAATTTCACCCAAGTATAAAATCCGTAGCTGCTTTTAAAGAAATGAAGTTGTATTACAAACAATTTCCCTGTCACCTGCACAAGTCATGTTAGTTAGAGGTTCAATCTTCAGTTCTGTCAGCATGGGTGATCCGTTCCAGAGATGCATGGCTCCTTGGAGGGCCTTCCTCAGGAAAGGAAATCACTCATGAGACAGATGAGCCTTCCTGGGTTTCACACGGTACATGCTGACACTTCACTAGCAGAGGTGGGAAGTCGTGGATTTCATTACTGCAGTGCACTAAGGGCCAAGGAAAAAAAATCCAATTTGCTACTGCCTCAATGACTTTGTATTTTAATCAAATGGATAAGAAAGAATCATTAACTGATGCTCAGACTGATTAAAATTCCAGTGAGAAGGAAAAGAAATGAGATTGTGACAGCAACAGAGGGTCGCTCATTCCCTGGCACTCATGAATCTGTAAAGTCACACGATGTTGATTTTCACCAGGAATGTGGACTGAGAAGGCCCCTGCAGATGTGGACAATGAGTACGTGGCCTGATCACTATCCAGACAACACCATCAGTCCACATCCTTGCCACGAAGTCAGGTGCCTACCCTTCCTGGAATGGTCAGAAGTGAATTAAATGTCTCCTTCTATGATGAAAAAGTTTCCTTTTCCCTACACAATTGAATCTTGATATAAAATCACAGAAACTTAAAGATGTGGCCACAGTAGTAATTATCTGGGTATGTACAGGGTCACTGGAGGCATAGGAGAAAACAGCAAATGCATTTGAAAGCACTCCTGAAAGCTACAAAATGCTACTCAAATTTAGAGTGCCTGTTATTGTTATTATTACTTTTCCCATCCCTGTCATTACTCTGATCACTGCTATTGCTAGAGTGAAGTTTCAGACAGCACACACTTTTTCACATACCTTGTCTGCTGGACAGTCAGAGACCAGAGGAGCAGTTGGTCAATGGAGACCTTTTCCACGGCAGATTTCTCTTCCTGATTTACATGTAGCTGTCCCTGGATGAAGCCTTGGGATCCCAGGAGACAGGACTTCCTCCAGGGAAGGAGAAGGAAATCTGGTCAGTGAAGTGTCCCAGTGGAGAGGAGGAAGACACTTAGAGCAGCTTGGTAGCCTCCATTCATTCAGAGTTCATTCCTCACACCCTCCTTCCACATCCCTTCCATAGTGCCTACTATGTGTTTTTCCTGATGCTGCATTCCCTACCTTTCAAGAGGTGAGAAAAAGGAGCACCCACCTCTGACTCCACAGTCGTGTTGTTAGAACCCTCAAGGGCTGCTAGGAATGGCTTTGGCTGCATCCAAAGGGTAGGGCTCCAAGGCACTTGTGCAGGCTGGAAAGTGGGGACCGATCGGCGAAGACGTGGGAAGGGCAGACGATCTTTAGGGAGTAAGCAGGAAATGCATGATAAAGATTTGAGACAGTTTGCAGAAAGAACAGGTGATTTAGAAATACGAAATAAAAACAAAAATATACAATAGCCAAACAAGATTCAAATCAGACCCTGGAGACAAGGTTGGTGGATAAACTAAAATAAAGACATACAGGATACAGTGCCCCCCACACTTGCTGCGGTTGAACAGAGAATTGGGCTTAAGCTTTGTAGTGGTGGGTGTGAAAGGGGATATAGAGCTGCTTACCAGGTCTGCCATTCCAGGAGTCAGAGAATCACCCTGGCCAGCTTCATGGTATGACTTAGATAAAAGCAAAAGAGACTTTTTTTGCTTGCATGCTTGGATGTCATCTCAAAATCTAAAAATCTCAAAATCTAAACCTTCCTAATCTAAACCTTCCTAATACCAAGGTCTTCCGTCCTTCTTGGCTAGGAGTTTTCAGTTCATACCCAACCCAGGCACTGAGATTTCTCTAAGGTGACCACCTTGCAGGTGAAGGGGCATTTCCTCTTGGAACCCCCAGATCTCCTCTTGTCTTCTTCAAGGATGACATAATTCCAGTATTTTGAGATTTGATTTAAATAACCATTACTTACATCATCATCTTGCTAATTTAAAAAACATTCTATTACTAACTGAAGTCTTTTTTTTTTTTTTTTGAGATGGGGTCTCACTCTGTCACCCAGGCTGGAGTGCAGTGGCACAATCTCGGGCCACTACAGCCAACCTCTGCCTCCCGGGTTCAAGAGATTCTCCTGTCTCAGCCTCCAGAGTAGCTGGGAATACAGGCTTGTACCACTACTGCCCAGCTAACTTTTGTATTTTTAGTAGAGATGGGGTTTCACCATGCTGGTTAGGCTTGGCTTGAACTTCTGACCTCAAGTGATCTGCCCGCCTCGGCCTCCCAAAGTGCTGGGATGACAGGCGTGAGCCACCGCCTGCAGCCCTGAAGTCTTATTTTTTTTTTTTAAATGGCATAAGAACACCAAGGTGGTTATGATTGCGAAAACCTTCATGTGGGGGCTCAATAGCAGTGGTCAAGATAAGAGCGCTCATATAGTGCTTACTATGTACCAGGCACTATTTTATGTGCCTCATGTATGTGAGTTCATGTGAGCCCTGCTGCACTCTGTGAAGTAGGGCTGTGCTCAGGTAGACCCAGAACCTGGCATTGCCCAAGGTCAAAATGTGGTGTTGCTGGGGTGAGTCTGTTCTCCTAACCTCCATGCACACCAATATGTTCTCTAGAAAGGAATGCCCTGTAGTGCCAGTCCTCAGAGACAACCTCTTTGAATAGTGAATCAAACCAGAACATTTCATGCTTCTACCAACATATGCGAATGATGCACATTGTTTGCTCAACTTGCATTTATTCACTTAATTCCCCTTGGATAGGTTTTCATGTCAGTATACAGGACATTTATTAATAATATTCCATTGCATGGATGCACCAAACTTGATTATTGCACATTTGTGTTTTTTGTCGTGATAAACTATGCTAAAATGGTCTATTTTTTCTTTGTGAACCTTGAAAATATCTTGAAAAATTCCTAGAAGTAAGATGGCTAGACCCAAAAGCAAATGTTTTCAATAGTTAACAGCTATTGCTAAATTGTTCCCTATGTATCATGCAAACATTTACACTCCTATTTGTTTGCCTGTTTCTTTATGCTCTGGGTGACACATAATATGTTTATTAAATGACAATTTTTAAAAAATTTATTTTATGATTCCTAGTTTCTACGCCAATATCAAATTCTAAAGTGTCTGAATCATCGAGATGCAGAAAAATCTTAATTCTGTGACTTCTAAAAAATGCAAAGATCTGTGCCTATGATTGTTTCAGAGGATCTGCCTCTTACTGGGAGACTGCAAAGCGGTGGATTTGGCCATTTGATGTACCCTACTCTGGCAGAGATAAGTTGGGAGTTTTGTTTAGCCTTTGAGAAGTCTCCTACTCCTTTGAATACCTTCTCCAGGATGGCATCTCCAGAATCTTGGGCTTTCTGGTGCAGTTTTGGTTGGGGGATGTTTCAGTGGGTAGGAAAGAGCTCAGTAGGGAGAAGAGCCCTTGGCCCATTTCCCATCCAAACGCTGGAGGAATCATTCACTAGATATCATCTTTTTTGAAGCCCAGGAGCAGAACTATGTGGGGCATCTCAAGGAGAAATGAGAAATCACACTGCTCTTATCCCTGCAGCCAAGTGGGGACACAGTCACCTGGCCTTTCTCCTGGCCAGGTATTCAGTTTGCCAAGAAGCCTGCCAGGATCGGACAGCTAGCTTGGTTAGCACTCTGAGAGTGTCTCCATATTTTAGAGGTAGATTCACATTAGCTAAGCTAGAAAGACTGGTGTATAATACCAGAAGGCCCATTTACTTAATTTACAGTGAAAACTCCAGTATGGCTGACACAGAGCCTGGGTGGTTTGAAGGTGGTGAGATCCTCTGTGGGAAGCTGAAAATTTGAAGTTCATTTGTAGGGCCTAGGATTTAAAGCTGGTTGAGCTGGATGGTTAATGATGCCAGGCTTCACATCCATTTTACAACAGGCATCCTCTTGCCACTGGGAAGGGAGGGCCAAACCACCAGTTAGGACTTTCATTGACACGGCTGGCTTCTCTCTGGCTGCCTCTTCTTCTCTGCCATCTTTCCCACACCCGTCCTGACTGGCATGCTGTGTGTGCTGCTCCTGGAGACGTGATGAGCAGGTTCTAGCAGGACCCAGCCTGGGAGCTTCTGCTCTTCAAGGCCATTCCAATCTCTCTGCTCCACCCGTTACAGATATGATAGGCCTCCTGGTGTATCCCTGGAGGGGACTTTCTATTTCTAAGTAAATGAAGGATTCTTCAAGTTAAAATAAAGATCTCTTGGTGAGTGTGAACCGGTTCTGGGGGTTTGGCATGGGGAGTCAGGGTGAGGAAACAAGTGTGAACAGCTACACAGTGTGCTCAGTGTGCTTCTACTGCAAGATAATACTCCCACTGTGAGACTGTGCTGCCACTGTGAGACTGTGCTGCCACTGTGAGAATGTGCCCCCACTGTGAGAATGTGCTCCCACTATGAAAATGTGCTCCCACTATGACGAGATAGTGCTCCCACCGTGAGACAGCGCTCCCACCGTGAGACAGCGCTCCCACCGCGAGACTGCGCTCCCACTGCGAGACTGTGCTCCCACTGTGAGATAGTGCTCCCACTTGCAAGATAGCACTCCCACTTGTGAGATAGCGCTCCCACTGCAAGATAGTGCTCCCACCGTGAGACTGTGCTCCCACCGCGAGACAGAGCTCCCACTGCGAGACTGCGTTCCCACCGTGAGACTGTGCTCCCACTGCGAGATAGTGCTCCCACTGCGAGACTGTGCTCCTACTGTGAGATTGTGCTCCCACTGTGAGATAGTGCTCCCACTGCGAGACTGTGCTCCCACTGCGAGACTGTGCTCCCACTGTGAGACTGTGCTCCTACTGTGAGACTGTGCTCCTACTGTGAAATAGTGCTCCCACTGCAAGACTGTGTTCCTACTGCGAGACTGTGCTCCCACTGCGAGACTGTGCTTCCACTGTGAGATTGGTGCACCTGTGTTGGTTTTGTATGGGCAGATTTCCTTTCCTATGATGGCCCGCAGTTATTGAGAGTCCTTGCCTGCAGGCCTGTTTGGAAATAATTGTGAGCATTGGTAGTACATCTGCTGACTCCCTGTGTGTCAGAAAGCTAGCGCGCCCAGGCCCTGCAGTGCTGAGAGCCAGGTGGTTTCACGTGAAGCAGGGAGTCCCCGGCAGGGGCAGCTCCAGGTGCTTCTCTCAGTCTGGGATGGGCCAGATGGGTGAGAGACCAGGGAAGACACCAGATCCTCTATCAGGCTTAGCCTGGAGAAAGCTGGCTCTGTGCTGAGACTTGTTAAATATGCTCAGATGTTTACTTTCCATGATTAAAACCCATTTTAATTTTCTCTGTGATATTCTGCCCTTCCATGGATTAGGTAACCTGATTTTAAGGGGATACATTTCTATCCCCATTGGACACCTCCATAAAGCTATTTTCATTTTCAATTTAAAAAAGAAGTGGTTCACACATACCGCTTTTTTTTCTTCTTCTTCTGAATTGTCTGTGCCATAAGTAGGTGCCTGTATTCAGTATCATCTAGGATATGTCTAGACTGTGCCCTCGACTGACGTCACTGCTGACCATTATTGTTACTTACAGTGATCTGACGGGTGACTTCACATCCGCAGCATTTGCCATTCATAACAGAAACGAAAGAGTATGTTAGCAAGGCCAGGTACCTCGGTGCTTTTGTTATTTATTTTTAAGAGTTCAGTGTTTCTCTATTTAAATCATTTGCACTGGCCCTGTAAATAATTTAATGAGCACATGTCTTTTCTTATAAAATAGTTATTTTCCCAACTTAGCAAAAATCAATTTCCTCTCCATCCATCCTCTCTCCCACTCCCTTATAAAACCAAGCCCGGTGACCACGCCCTGCTTCATTTACTCCACATTCAGCAGGATGAGTGGTGGAGCTGCCAGTCTTCGAGGGGCGCTAGTTCTTAGCCAGTCTTTTTGCTTCTGAAATTTCAGTGGAAATCATATCTTAACAATAATAGCTTTTGATATATACCGAAAGTTCTGAGAAAACTCGTCTATTTTTATTTTCATTTCTGTAGTGGTAAATCATGAATTATTTAAGAAGAGCTATAAGATGGCTTTTTTTTTCAGCATTGTAATCACAAGGATAAACTAGTTTTACTCTTTTGTTTTTGGTGTAGAAACATCAGTATATCATACTAGCTACACTTAGTCTTGAAAGCTTCCAGTGCATCCAACCATTTTCATTACTTTGGCAACTGATACTGAGTTTGTGTAGAATCATAGCAATTAACTTATTTGGCTCAAGAATTCATATCATGGATTGGTCATACCTAAATATTTCATCACCTCTGATGTTTACTGCAAGGGACAAGTTGAGATAACCAAGTTATTTTTCTGTTTGTTATTCTATCTTTCATTGATGGTTCCAGAAGGATTTTGGAGTGCATCAGCAATGTTAATACATGAAAAACATGTTGTTTTCTTTTTTTCCCCTGAATCAGATGCCCTGGAATGAAATGTAAAGACTGTGAATGCAAATGTAAAAATATAAGAAATAAAATGTTCACCTTACCTCTCTGCCTTTCCTCCACCTTCCCCCTTCTAATCTGGGCTGTCAGAACGGTTCAGGGGGGCTCTGTTCCAGTCCATTCTCCCAGCTGCTGGAAAATCACTGATCTTGAAGCCCCTCTCTGACCACAGGCAGCCCCAGGGTTTCCATAGCTGCAGAATTCACAGTGGTTCTTTTCCAGGTCCTTAGCTCAGCACTCAAGGGCATGTGTGCTCCCTGTGAACTTCTCTCACTCATGGTGACGCTGCACTTTCTCACAGCTCTGGGTACCCACCCCACCCCCATCCTGCCTGCTGCAATCCTATTGATTCCTGAAGGTCTGCTCAATGCCTTCTGCTATGTGCCTCCACGATGCCACATGATACTCCAACTCCTTCTCCATGGAATTCCCATCAAATGACTATTATATTCTCATCCCTTCCAGATACATACATGCTTATATGTTATATAATGCCCAGTGCTTTAAGTTACTCAGCTCAAAGCACTAGACGTTACATGAAGTGGCCATTTGCTATGGACTGACTTATGTCCTCCCAAATTCATATTTTGAAGGCCTAACTCCAAATTGACTATATTTGGATATACAGTTTTTAGGGTAATTGAAGTTAAATGAGGGCATAAGGGTAGGGTCCCAATCCACAGGGATTAGTGGCCTTATAAGCAGAGGAAGAGAGAGAGATCTTCTGCACGCTCCCTGCACAGACTTGGAGGAAAGCCATGCAGGGTCATAGAGAGAAGGTGGCTGTCTGCAAGAACCTCCCCAAAACCTGACCACGCTGGCACCCTGACCTTAGACTTCCAGCCCCCTGAACTCGGAGGAAATGCATTTCTCTTGTCGAAGCTATCCAGTCTACGGTATTTGTTATGGCAGCCTGAGCTGAGGAATACACCACACATTAAAAAAGTAAGGACTGTGTGCATTTGGGAAGAAGTCATCTAGTCCTGCAATTAGATTTGGGAGGCAACTATAATGCAGAAACAGTTTCTGAATTTGTGAATTTCCTATTTCTTTGCTTCAGAATAGTTTGACCTTTAGACATGCAGGCTCACAGATCGCTGAAAAATCACAAGGTCTGTGATGAAGCTGTAAAAATAATTGAAACGATTTGTTTTTCTAACCCTGGCTCTATCCATCTGATTACACTGTAACTAATATTTGCTGCAAACCCTGTGGACAAAAATTATTCATAAACTGCAAAGAAATTGCACAGCCATGAAAGAAATCAGTGTGTTAAAAGGGCCATGTTTTCTCCCTCTAAGCAATAGAGAACCTGTGAGACACTTTGTTGTACAATAAATAAATAAATAAATAAAATTAAAAAAGAAGGAAAAATAAAAGAAGAAGGAAAAAAGGAGGGACCCTGAATACTGAAGAAACACTATTGAACACTGTGAGTTTTCAGATTGTTAATATGAAATCCTCTCCTGATTATTTATTTTAACAGGGTGCCCGTCAGTGTGATGCTCTTTCTCCCACTTGGGACCCTTTCCAAGGATGTATTAGTTAATACAAAAAGCACTGTCAGCAAAGGCACTCACACATGAGACAGCTGGAATTGATCCATTCTGGAGGCAGAAAACTTGGCAATCACTGGCTATCAATAAGCAGAGTGAGTGACATTCTCGGGATTAGTTGCTTATCCAGAAGGTGTGAGCCCTCTTTAGGGTTTTAGAAAATGTGTGCTTACTTAGGTTGTATTTCTGTGTGATGACGTGTAGGAGGAATGCAATTTACCCTGGATTTTTGTGAAGCAGGGCTGCCATGCAACTGCAGTTATCCAGCAAGGAGCAGACCACATGGGGTCCCACCAAGAGACACCTGGAGCCCCATCACTGGGGGCTCACTTTTGTCTTCTATATGTTGGAAGAGCAGTATATGCAAATCATCTAAGCTTCTCTTCTGTCAGCATCCCAGTTTCTTCTACTGCTCTTGCCAAACCTGATCAATTACACCCTGGATCAATGCCACCATCTGTCACAGGTGGCCCCGTGGGTTCTGGGTGACTAAAGGGAGACACAGACCAGCTTTAGAATATTTTATTTTTGTCTCTTGGGACTCCAGGAGCTGAGAAAGTTTTCATCTTTGGTTTGGCTCAAAAAAGAACATTCTAAGTAAAGAAGGAACACAGCTTCCCTGTCCTGCCAATGCCCTGATCCCCTCCCTGCTTTCATTCCTTCCCAATTCCATACCCGCCGACATCTGGTGATGCAGCCTGCAGGAAACACAGGGAGAGGCGGGAAGACAGCTCATTCCTGGAACCTTCGCTTTATGCTGAGAGGTGTTTACTTTGTGTGTGTGTCCAGCATCTTGCCGTTCTCTACCAGTGTGCATTGAGTGTTGAGGGTGGAGCAGGCATTTCAGCACCAAGGTAATCACTCAGGTTCCATCTCCTGTCTGACATCCACTGGCCAGAAAAGTATTGTTGTTTAGATAAGTAACATTTAGATGTGTCTTAGTCTTGGCTGCTGTAATGATATACCATAGACTGGGTGGCATATACACAACAGAAATTTCTTTCTCACAGTTCTGGAAGCTGGAAAGTCCAAGATTAATGTGCTGGCAGACTTGGTGTCTGGTGAGGACCCACTTCCTCATAGATGGTTGTCTTCTCAAGGGCAGAAGCAGCGAGGGTCTCCCTAGGGCTTCTTTTATGGACATTAATCCCATTTATAAGAGCTCCACCCTCATGACCTAACCACCTTCCAAAGTCTCCATGTCTTAATACCATCACCTTGCAGCTTAGAATTTCAACATAGGCACATGAACATTCAGATCATAGCAAGGGGTAAAGCAGAGCTGAAATATTCTTGGACAAAGGGAATGCAGATTTTTTTTTTTTTTTTTTTTTTTTGAGACGGAGTCTCACTCTGTCACCCAGGCTGGAGTGCAGTGGCACCATCTCGGCTCATTGCAACTTTCACCTCCTGGGTTCAAGTGATTCTCCTGCCTCAGCCTCCCAAGTAGCTGGCATTACAGGTGTGCACCAGCACACCTGGCTAATTTTTTATATTTTTGGTAGGACAGGGTTTCACCATGTTAGCCAGGCTGGTCTCGAACTTCTGACCTCAAGTGATCCACCAGCCTTGGCCTTCCAAAGTGTTGGGATTACAGGCATGAGCCACCGTGCCCAGCCAGTTGTTCGTTAAATAGAAAAGGAAATACAGGAGTCTTAGAGGAAGATAAGCTTTGATCCAGACACACACAGGGCCTCCCTTGAGTCTAGAACGGCGATGCAATTCCAAAGGAAGTAGGTTTACCAAGGTCTGCCTCCCTATCCCTATGTCAGAGCCATTGTGTGCTGACTGTGCTGGGGGTGTCAAGAGTGAGAGAGAAGGTGTGGTGTGAGGGGCTCCACAGGCAGACCCCTTGCTCAGAGCATCTCACTGGGCTGCGATGGAGAGCTCTAGGAGAAGCACTTTTCCCCATGCACCCACAGTTCTTTGATGGAGCAACGTTCCCCCAGAACGCCTACAGTGCCTGGGCTGATTCCTTCCCACCCTGCCCTCTCCAGAGGCCAGTTATCAAATCTGGTGCAGAGTGCACTCCCGGGCTTGGTGAAGCGTGGAGAGTCTCAGGTTCTTGGTGAGCATTTGGTCCCCTCTGCCAGGACTGCAGGATTCAGAACAGCTCACAATCTCAGAAATGAACAAATCTAACTTTGAGAACTTTCTGGTGTATTTTGAATGTATCCAGGACTTTCCTCCAAAGTTATTTCTTATAGGCAGAAAATGATTTTGTTGCCATCTTGGGAGAAAGAACAGATGGAAGTGGCTTGATTAAACCCTTCTATGAGAGCAGAAGAATTTATAGCAATATTGAAATTGCTCTATTCTTTCTATGAATGCGGGAGGAATAAATCAAGAGGTTGTAAGTTTAGGACAATAATAGTATAGTGATGACTTCACCACTGCACACACTGTTTCTCCTTGGGCTTAGAGAGGCATGCCACAGCATCCTGGAGTAGGTGAGGAGAATGCAGCCTTCAGCCACTTTCCCAGGGCTAGACAGCTCCCTGGCTTGGGTCACAGGATGGAGTTGCCAAGCTCCCAATGCAAAGCCTCTAGATAAATGTGACAGTGCCAGTCTTGCATTTTGCCTGTTTCGCCACACACTTCTGTATGTGAGTCACAATCAGAAGGGGAGGATGGACAGAGAATTCAAAAGAGCCAGGCTTCAGTGTTACTGCCCGCCCAGTTGCTCTCCACAGACCAGCACATTTTAATCTAAGAAAGTGGCTGCCCACGTCAGCAGAGGGCTGGGCAAGCCCATAACTGTGATTGCTGAGGGCTCCACCTTGCAGATGCTGCTGAGCCATTTTTCATACCATTTGATCAAGCATAGCTTCCTACTGCATGTTGAGATAGCTTAGTCCTGACCAATCAAAGAGCTCTAGGTGGTTTCATTATTTTAAACTAAGCTGTCTTCTCACCCTTGTCTCCTCCTCCTCCTCTTCTTCTCCCCCATCCTGTTCCTCCTCCTCCTCCTCCTTCTTCTCACTACATAGCAGGTCAGTGTTTGGACTCCATGTGCCTGGGGATTGGGGAGTGGGAGGGGAGGGGACACTAATGAGCTGTCTATCAGAGGATACATTTGCTGGGGATCTGGGTTGAAAGCACGGGATGCCAGGGTTTGGTTTACCAATCTCCTGACTCCGCTGCTGTAGCGGGTGACAGATTTTCCCAGAAGTGGCAATTAGAGAGAAGTGCAGACCCAGGGGTGGTGCTAAGGTGCCTACTGGGTCATGGTCCCTTTCTGGGTCGAGGAAGGCAGGGCAGCCGGTCTTCCTGACAGAGAGACTTGTATCTGACTATTTTGAGCTCCAAGAGGAAAGTGGTGTGCACCTTGCACTGTGCCTTGCTGCAGCCCACAGACCTCAGTGCAAACATTTTCAAAACCAACATGCCTCTCCAAGGAGATGGGCAAACGTGTAAGAGGGAGGAGAGGCATATCTCTATTCCAAGCTTGCACAGCTTAGTTGCCGACCTTTTTAAGGTAGATTAGCTCTTTTATTTAGGGAGATACTGTACTTGGGATCAGGATCCCACATACTTAAGGCATCAGAAGGGCCCTTTGGCCCAGGAGGCAGGAATTAGGATTAGGATCTGGGGCCCCTTTCAGAGTTAATGAAATTAGAGCCCAAGGCCCTCCTGGGGGTCTCAAAAGCTTCCCCAGAATGGAAGAAAAGGTGAGCCTTCCATTTGGTCTTTATTTCTCAGGAGGCTCCAGGCCAAGGTGCAGGACCCTTTGCTGTTGTGTCCGTGGGGACAGGGGCTCCAGGCCACTGAGGAGATGGCAGCAACTCCCAATGCACAGTGGAGGAAAGTCACCACCGAAGATGTCCCCTCCTGCTCCCTAGCCCATCACCCAGGTTTTGGTTCATTGATTAAACATGTCCTATGCAGGGGGACTGAGTTACAAGCCAGAATGTTGTAGGATACACTGACAAGACCCCCATTAATCCTGACCTGTAGGCTCGAGCTTGTCCAGGCTCTGAGGCCAATATGGCCCCTTTCACAGGAGAGATAAGGGGATGCCCCATCCTAATCTCCAGAGGCCACATCACAGCAGCCTTGCTGCTGGCCCTGACTCCCTTCCCTGGGATGTGTCCTTGTTGTGAAAAAAATTCCTGTTCACCCACCTGTTTCCATCCTGGGCTTTGACTCCCCCATCCTGAGCCCCGGCCTTTGCTCCCCTGCCTCATACTCTGGCACAGTCCATGGACACATGAGGGGCAGGACATTTGTGGGAAATCAAAGTGCACCATAGCTGGCCAGCACTGGCCATCCCCGGGAGTGGAGTCGATGGCGGGACAGGCTGAGGTCCAGCTCAGCAGGAGCAGGAGGAAGGTGGGGATGGGTGGCCAGGAGGGGTGTCCACTCCCAACAGGAGGAGAACACGCGATGGGCAGGGCCTGGGAGCTTAGGGGGTCCACTCATGGTTACGTTTGTTTCCCCAGGAGAGGAAGCAATTGAGAGGGACCGAGCACATACGGATAGAGGTGGAGTTTTGAGTTTGGCAATTAAGAGGAATGAATTTTCTTTGTCTTCAATCTTTGGTGTGCTCTTGCCATCTTTTAACATTTAGTCCTTTCCACCTCACTTTTCTTTCTTTTAAAACTCTCTCAGTCTCTGAGTGTATTTCCAGCAGTGCCCATCTATCTGTTTGTGGGGACTTCCTTTTCCATAGCTGGGGCAGCTTCTCTGCTACTATTTGGCTCTTCTTCATCATTTTTTCCAACTCCCTCTGTTGTTTTATGATATGTATCTTGAGCTCTTCTTTTATCTTAATTTTAAATATTTGCTCCATAGAGGACATTTTCATTAAGCCCCTTCCTTCCTGAGGAATTTTCTTGCCATCTGTTCATTTCATAGCTTTTGCTGAGCACCTACTCTGCATCAGGCTGTATTCCAGGGTCTGTGGACCCACATACAAACAGGAAATAATCTCTATGAGAAGAAACCAGAAGGCAGGACAACTGGAACAAAAGGGGTGTCCCTGCCTGTCTCCTGGATCAGCTGACTTCCTTTTGCACTTTAGGCCAGCACAAAGGGCTGGGGACTCTGGGGGCTCTGCAGCCCATCCACGCTCCTGCTCACCCCTTCATCCAGGAGTGGTCCCTCCTGACATCCTTGGCTTTGCTGACCACGTCATAGGTCTGCAAGGGCTGGTGTCCCCTCCTCCAGGTTGGCTTGCTCAACCTAAGCTGCTCTTCTTCATGAAACTTGGGTCATTCTCTACAGAGCTTCCATTTCCATTCTTATTCATTTTATCTTTTGTTACTTTCAGAGAGGAGGAGGGGTGAGATGTCTGAACATCAGAAGTCTGTTGAGGGGAATGGGAAAGGTGACCACCATATAATTATATTAGTTTCCTGGGCTGTCACATTGAATTACTACAAACTGCAGGACGTAAACATCAGAAATTTATTTGCTCACAATTCTGGAAGCCAGAGGTCTGAAGTCAAGGTGCCAGCAAGGTTGTGCCCCCTCCAAAGTCTCCAGAGGAGGATCCTTCCTCGTCTCCTCCAGCTGCTGGTGGCTCCTGGCAACCCTGGTGGTCCCCAGCTTGTAGCTTCATCTCTCCCTGAAGGGGACCCCTGAGAGAGCTCAGGGGGAAAGCAGGGGGAAATGACTGCCCAGTTCCCACATCGATATGGGGCAACCCCCATTGGACAAGGTGGTTTCAGCAGAGCGGGGGACAGCATTCCCCGCACCCCCCATCCTGGCTCTCATGATCTCAGAATTGAGCACAGAGGAGCTCCTGAAAGTTCACGAACAACATCTGCCCCACGAAAGACACAGGGCTGATGGAGAATAGCTACTGAGAGCACCCACAAAGGAGCATTAGAAGATGTGGGAGCACCCGAGGATGTGGGAACACCCATGAGGGAGCACCAGAGGTCCTGAAGCATCCACAAAAGAGCACTAGAGGATGTGAGAGCAGCCACAGAGGAGGAACAAAGGATATGGGAGCACCTAGGAGGGAGTATCAGAGTATGTCAAACCCCCAGAAGGGAGCATCAGAGGATGTGGAACCCCCAGGAGTGAGCATCAGAGGATGTGGGGGCCCCAGGAGGGAGCATCAAAGGATGTGGGAGCACCCAGGAGGGAGCATCAGAGGATGTGGGAGCACCCAAGAGGGAGGACAAATGATGTGGGGCCCCCAGGAGGGAGCATCAGAGGATGTGGGGCCCCCAGGAGGGAGCATCAGAGGATGTGGGAGCACCCAAGAGGGAGGACAAATGATGTGGGACCCCCAGGAGGGAGCATCGGAGGATGTGGGGCCCCCAGGAGGGAGCATCAGAGGATGTGGGAGCACCCAAGAGGGAGGACAAATGATGTGGGAGTCCCCGGGAGGGAGAATCAGAGGATGTGGGAACCCCCAGGAAGGAACATCAGAGGATTTTAGAGCCCCCAGGAGAGAGCATCAGAGGTCCTGGGAGCACTTGAGAATGCTTCTGCCATTGGTGAAGAGGGAACAGGAAGAATCAATTTCTCACCATGGATGTTGGCCAGGACCCAAAATATTCATACTAAAACATTCCCTTTCTATGACACCATGATGTAACTTTGTAATTTCCCTAAATGTGTCAATCACATGGGAAGGACGGACATGGGGCTGAATGAGATGCATGGAATTGGGTAAATGAAGAGCTCTAAACAGAGTGTAAATTCCACTGAATTCCATTATAGAGTTAGAACCATCCATTTTTGAGTTTCCAAGTTTGTGACCACAAATTTTAAATTTACCACATTACTAATTGACACAACTACCTTCTCTAACATTGGACAAGAAGTTCAGTAAATCAGATAGTCTTCTGGCTGGGTCTTGTAGGATAGTTCTCAATTTGTCCTGATTCATGATATATTTTCCAACCTGTGTACTTACTATGAACATCAGTGGGCCTTGGCTTAAGGGAAAACAAGAAAACCTGCAGAGAAACAGAATCCAAAATCGCTTTTCACCTTTCTTCATTGAATCCTCAATGGGTGTCCACCACTAACTGAACTTTAAGTAAGAAACACGTCTATACCAAGTGTCAGAGCCAGATACTCCGGTTACCAAAGGTGGAGAGGCTTTGGCGGTGGGGGACGAGGTGTCACAGAGTCAGCCTTGAAGGTGTATCACAGGGCTGGGCAGAGACCAATGTTGCCTTCTGGGCCAGCTACACACTGGCCACATCCTTTTATTTTCTTCTTTACTGAGGTATAATTAAGAAATAGGAATTGTGTATATTTAGGGTGTACAACTTGATGTTTTGATATATGTGTACATTACAAAATGTCACCACAATTAAGCTAATTGACATGTCCATTACATCACAGTTACTTTTGTCTCTCTCTCTCTGTGTGTGTGTGTGTGTGTGTGTGTGTGTGTGTGTGTGGTGAGAACACTCTAGATCTACCTCTTTGCTTTAAAAAGGAAGAAAATCCCCCATCCAACAACGTAGATGGCCCCGGAGGATGTTATGCCAAGTGCAAGAAGAGATGAGAAGGACAAATGCTACATGATCTCATTCCTATGGGCCCTGCAACAGCCACATCCTTCTTGACTGAAGACATTGGCCTTGCCTTCTATCAGGTTTCCCCTCTCCTGGGGTTCCTCTGCCTGCTCTCTCAAGAGCATGGGCACATGGAACATATACACGTGCCCAAGATGGGTCGGCCGCTCAGCCGAGCCTCCCAGTGCTGCCTGCCAGGCTGGTGGGACCCGTCTTCTGGGGACACTGCACTCCCCTGCTCTTCTGAGCTGACCCAGTGTTGAACCCCCCTTTTTTTCTGGCTCATGTGGTGCTGCCTGGTGTCAGAGCCTGGCCTTCTCAGATCTGCCTTGTCCCTGCACAGCCTGAACGCAGGCCCCCAGAATAGTCCTGGCTCAGGGCCTGGAAAAAAAATCACCTAGTCAGAACACCAAATTACAACTCAGAAGGTTGCTTAGTGAGCATAAAATTGGAGCAAAGAGAAGTGGATATTCTGAAAGGATGCTTCCGATGTGCTGTGATAGCAAGATACATTGTTCTTTTCAACTCTGGGGCTATTTCCAGAAAAAGACCTGGGAGGGGACCTCTAAAATTGGGACATCCATCCTCCCAGACAGTGCTGAAGGGCATGAATGCACTCCTCCCTCTCCTTCCTTTGTTTAAAATATTCCTATCATTCTCCAAAGGCCTCCGCAATTACAGCATTATGCATTACAGGTTTCAAGATTGCATTTAATCTTTTATTAGTTCCATCTGCATCACTTGCTTCCTGATGAGATTTTGAGGAGTTGCCTTAATCTCATCAGCCCTGTATTTACAGATCTTATCCTCATAGGATTGCCTCTGGGAAGATTTCTGCTGATGGGCAAATCTAACCGTTAGAGTCAAGGCCTGGATTTCATGCCACTAATCATGTCCATAGCCTGCATGGGGACAGATCACCTGCCCCCCTTGGGTTCCCAGGGCCTCCTGCTCCGAAGCTCCTCTGCCTATTTGCCCACAGGCTTTGCTCCTCTCCCAATGCAAGTGTGGCTTCCTCAGAGGCAGGTCTCTGAGTCTCCTGGCCAGGAAAGACCCTCTGATATGAACCCTGTAGCACTGCACACCTCCCTTCACAGTGCCCAGCCGTCGTTATTCTTCCCACCTTTAGGGTTTGAGTAGATGACTGTGTGTATTCATTTCCTAGGGCTACTGTGACAAAACATAGATTAGGTGGGTCCTACAGTTCTGGAGGCCAGAAGTCCAAGATGAAGGTGCCCTCAGGGGAGGATCTGTCCCATCTCTCTCCCTAAGGCTCCCTTAAGACTCTAGGGAGGATCTGTCCTGTGCCTCTCTCTGTTGCCCAGGCTGGAGTGCAATGGCATGATCTCGACTCACTGCAGCCTCCGCCTCCTGGGTTCAAGTGATTCTCCTGCCTCAGCCTCCTGAGTAGCTGTGACTACAGGCGCCCGCCACCACGCCTGGCTAATTTTTGTATTTTTAGTAGAGGTGGGGTTTCACCAGGTTGGCCAGGCTTGTCTCAAACTCCTGACCTCAAATCATCTGCCTGCCTTGGCCTCCCAAAGTGCTAGGATTACAGGCATCAGCCACCACGCCTGGCCCTCTCCCAGTTTCTGTTGGCCACAGAGGTCCTTTGGCTTGTTTCCACACTGTGCGCTCTAATCCTCCATCTTCACATGGCCGTCTTCTCTCTGCATTGTCACATCATCTTCTCTCTGTGTATGATGGTGCCCATGTTTCCCCTTGTTTTAAGGACACCAGACATATTGGTTAGGGCCCAAACCCTGAGGCCATTAGGCCTGATTTTACCTTGATTATCTCTGTTGGGACCTTCTTTCCAGATAAGATCACATTCTGAAGTCCTTGGAGTCAAGACTTCAACACTCCATGGCATCCTAACGAAGTCATTGACTTTCTTTGTTATTACTTTCAGCATATCCCGTCTGGCACAAAGGGAGCACAGTTGATCTGTGAACAGTGCAGAGGTTAGGGACTCAGACCTGCCTTGCAGTAGAAAATTTGAGTATAACTTTTGAATCCCCCAAAACTTAAGTACCGATAGCTTCTGTTGACCAGGAACCTTACTGATAATTTAAACAGAAGATAACACATATTCTGTATGCTATATGTGTTATATGCTGTATTTTTACAATAAGGCAAGCTAAAGAAAATAAATTGCTAATAAAAAATCATAAGAAAGAAAAATATTTACTATTCATTAAGTGGAAGTGGGTCATCAAAAGGTCATCGTCCTTATTATCTTCATGTTGAGTGAGCTAAAGAGGAGGTAGAAAAGGAGGGCTTAGTATTGCTATCCCAGGGATGGCAGAGTCAGAAGAAAATTCACATAGATGTGGATCCACAGGGTTCAAATCCACGTTGTTCAAGGATCAACAGTACTTCATAGCTGTCTGTTGAATGAGAATGAATGAATGAATGAAAGACGGTTATCTAAGGTCAGGTCTCCCTCCTCCAAGCCCCATGCACATGTGCTACCCTTCACCATAGAACTGCTCACAGGCAGCTAGAGGTGGTCTCATCATACAAGACCCAGTCTTTCTCCTCCAGTCCTCATGATTGAGAATCTAAGTTTGTGGAAATATTCAATGAATTTGCTTTCATCTTCCCTCCCTCAGATTAATGAACAGGAGAAGGAGGTGGGACAATAGAAAGAATACGGTCTTGGTAAGGGTCATCATTGCCAGATTTAACAAATAAAAATATAGGATGCCCAATTACATTTGAACTTTTCCCAAAATTGTGTAAGATGTGTTTATTAAAGTTATTTTTTGTTTATCTGGAATCCAGATGTAACTAGGCATCTTGCATTTGCCTGGCAACTCTGCTGTGGTTGGCACCTTACTGGTGGACTAGATTATTGAAAGTTGCAGGCAGATCCCTCCAGAGATTGAAAAGTGGGAGGTAGAAGGATGAGGAGCAGATGTGGGTAGGGCAGAGACTCAGGTAGATGTGCAGTGGCTATCTTTGGTCTTTCATCCTGTTGCTCCTGTTTAGGAATAAACAGCTCCAGGGCACCTCTCCACTTGTCACCTCTCCCTCTCCATTTATGCCATTTTCTCTCTTTCTGCCTCTTCTTTGCTTCATCTATGTGTACTTACACAGTTCTTACATGTAATTACTGACTTAACACTAGTAGTGTTTTCTGTTCTAATCCCTGTCTGCAAGCAATTGGCCTTGCATCAGATGCCCAGGATTGACTATTCGACTTCCAAGGCCATGTTCCCACTGTGAACTGACCTTTCATTGTTTGTGGATGACTTCCAATTCTCCACACTCAGGGACAATCTGGGTTTTACAGAGAAGCTTTCTAGGTACTAGGTGACAAGGTCTATTGTTATTCTCACCTACAAAATGGCAATAGCTATAGGCTAACCTCATACATTGTAAAGATTCAATTCAATAACTCAATTAAGGTATCATGGATGTAGCATATAGTAAGCACTTAAAGATGTTAGCTATAATCATTATCATGTTCATCACTACCACCACCACCACCACTATGTCATTATTATTATCATCACCATCATCATCACTATCATTGTCATCATCATCACTACCACTGTCATCACCATCATCACCATCATCTCCATTGTCATCATCTCCATCATCATCATCACCATCACCATAATCTTCATTCTCACCATCATTACCATCACCACCACCTCTATTATCATCTCCATCATCATCAACATTACCATCGCCATCACCTCCATTATCAATGTCATAATCACCATCATTACTGTCGTCATCACCATCTCAATTATCACCATGATCATCATCTCCATTATCACCATCACCATCATCACCACAATCTCCATTATCACGATCGTTATCATCATCATCACTATTACCATCATAACCATCATCTTAAATCTCACCATCATCATCTCCATCATTACCATCACCATCATCATCACTGTTGTTAAAAATCATGAGCATCATTGTCACAATCATCATCATTTCACCCATGTATCTGTTCGGATGACTTTTCCCCCTAAAAACCTGGATTGAGTTTAAGTTCTTATTTAACCCCCATGGAATAACAGTGCTTTCACCAAAATTTTAATAAATTATCCAGCTGCATACATCCTAAAGGTTGCCTTTGGGCCAACAGGATCCTGCTTCTACTGACTTAGTCTGCTGTAGCAATTATCTTTCCAGTGAGCAAGTGTGATCCTCTATCTGCATGGCTTTGATCCTGACATGAAATTCATCACTCACCTAAGAGTTTAAATATGTAGAAGACTTTACAGAACTTTCAGAGACATGGTAGAGTTAGTATTGTAGCTATGCAAACTTAGTTTTAGATAGTTCTATTCACGGCAGCCCCTCTCCATTTCTTCAATCTGTTTCTCATACTTCTGCCATGTTAGCTCCTTCTTTCTTCCTCTTATTCTCTCAAACCAACCCCCAATTTCTTTTCATATGTGCTGCATCTGCTGATAATTTATGTTCTCAAAGCCTTCCTTTTCTTGTAAGTAGCTCATTAAAGTGTTTCCCTAAACACTCTTCCCTTTCTAAAACTGAGTCTGGCATAAGCTATTCAAATATTAAAAGTTCTACTGAACTACAATTGGTTTGAAAGCTGCAGTGAACAGACTGGACTGCCTTCTTTTAAAGCACACTTTCCCTTTTAGCAATATAATTCTATTCAACTTTTGCTTTCAATGTGTGGCACCAAATCTCTTTCATCTCAAAAAGGCAGCAGTCTTTTCAAGAATACTCTGGAAACACCTTTCCCTTAAATGTTTTATTTGATTATCCGCACTGCATTATCACTATTTTCTAATTATCGTCGTATGGTTTTGGTCACACTTAATGAATAAAAAGTAATGGTAAAAAAGAAACCCATTCTAAAAAGCTTTCTCAAGATACAGTTGAGAAAATCGAAAGATTTAAGTGTGTGCTGGCTGAGAAGCCAGACTAAAGCCAGCCTCAGAGGATGGACTTCCATGCATGCAAGCAACTGCTAGAAAGGCTGCCCGTAAGTGTTCCTGCAATTTAATCCTGAGGCTCACATGTCAGCATTATTGTTGGTGATTGGGTTTGCTTCTGAGGGAGCAGAGAGAATTCAGGATGTTGGCGCTGAGCCCCATTGATCTGTTTGGATGATTTCAACTTTCCTAAGCACAAACTCTGTGTGCCAAGGGATGCGCTTGAGGTGGAAGCATGAGAAGCACTTCATTTTAACACATGGGAACCACCGCCTCCACCGGCAGAAGCACATCCAGGAAAAATCATTACACTTCTGACTGTGAAGGAGTCTACTTTTGGGTCAACAGAGGTTTCTAAACCTCATTATTACTCTAATATTTTGACATTGATAAATTGGATTCTAACACTGTCTTCTGGGTTAATGCCAAAGGACTCTAGAAAAGATATAAATAAAGGCTTTATAGGGGAAATTTCTTTAATTAGGGAAGCTGAGTAATTCACAATTCTGCAACACAGTAGATAGAGTTATAGTGAAATTGCACTCTGTGTGAAATCCACCGCGGCTGTGCATTTACAGTAAATGCAGCTTGAAGATTCAAGCTGGCATGAGCTCAAGGTGAGAGCTAGTCAGCTCATGTTGCAGAAATGCAGAAGGTGCAATGAAGGGGCAGCAAGGAGTCTCCACTTAAAGCCAGTGATTTTTTCTCTCTATTCTGTCTTCTTAACTTACTGGCTTCAACTTTCCTCCTCTCAGTCCCAGCTCATGGAGTCTGGGGAAAATTTAGGGCCTGAAAGCTGCCTCTGCAGAAGCAGTGTGCAAGGGGGTACTAGAAGCCTAGGTTGAAAAAGGAGAAGAATTTGCTGGAAGGTGTAGTTGGGACCCCTGAACTCAGAAGAAGTATGGAACTGAGGTTAGAGCCAGGGCTGGTGGTTTCATGCTGCACTGGAGCAGTGACATGAGAGCTGACCCAGGTCAGGCAAGACAGGCCAGCGGTCAAGGTGGGGTGGTTAAGGAGGCACCTCAGGAAGCAATGTCCAATATGGGAGAGCCTGGCCCCTGATGGGACAAAACACGATTTGGGGAAAGGTGGTTCTACAGCGTGAGAAACTGCCTGCCTAGCCCCCCATCTCCTAATAAACCATAGGGTCTTGTGGAGGGGAGCTGTGTGATCCTCACCCTGTATCTTTGAGATAAGGGGTACCTTTATGGGGACAGAACTGGTGGCTCACATGAGCAGGCGTGTGTTGAAGGCATGGTGCTGGTAGCCTGTGCTGGGTGGGCCGAGGGGAGGGGGTGGCCAGGGGTTGGTGCAGGAACCCCTCTAGCTCCTGGCTCTGACTCTCTCTCTTCATGGCTCATCTCTCTCTCTGAGTTCTGCACCAGTTCATGGCTGGCTGCTACTCAGTGGCCCAGGTCTTCCTCTCCAGAACTGCATGGAGAGCGCACACCCCCCCTCCCCAAAGCCTTCTTTGTGAAGCAACGTGTATAATTGCTTGCTTCATTCACGTTACAGTGGATAAAATATCTAGAGGTTGATTAAATACTTGAGCCCTCAGCAATATCTGCTAATTAAGTCCAGATCCCTGTAATCTTATGAGCAAGTAATGTCTAGCCACACCAGGGACACACCTACACACACATGAGTCAGAAGACTGGCTGGAGATTAGAGTTTCTTCGGGTGAGAAGCACAGAGTGAACACCTGCCTTGGACGCTGAGGCTCACGGGCACTCTCAGGTGAAGGTTGACAGGGGACTCTGCTCCTCTGCAGCTTCTCCCCCTGGCACCTCCACCAGTGATGAGCACGCCAACGCCCTGGGGAGCCAGAGGCATAAGAAATGCCAGTAAATAAATTGGTGGAATTAATAATGAGTATAGTTTTGCTGCTAAATTAATGCATAAAATAAAAATTCTACATGGAAGCAACATACATTTTAGAAATAAAATTCAAAAAGTATTTAAAACTATGAAAAACATCAAAATTGTAAGACAAATAACATAAAATATATGTAATACCTCATGGAGAATACTATTAATGAGAAATATTTGAAAACTCAACAAATGAAAGAGTCTATTATATTTATGGATGGAAAGATTCAATACTGTAAAGATGTCAACTCTTTAAAATTGATCTACGGGTTACTGAAATCCCTATCAAAATCCAACAGGGTGTGTTTGACTTGACAAACTGATTCTGAATTTCACATGGAAATGCTATGTCAATGAGGAAGATGATGTGAGGGTTTTTTCTTTGGAATATTTAACCTTATATAAGCTATGGGGGGGCCCTCTTGAGGTGCTGGCAATTTCTTGACCCAGATGATGGTTACATTGGTTACAGCTGTGGGTTTTTGTTTTATGCATTCTTTAGGTATGGTATATCATAAAAATAATTTTTAAAAGAGCTGATATATGATACCAAGAGTAGCCACATTTCTCTTTAAAAGCCCTATATATTCCTGGTTTTGAAAAATTAATTTATTTTATCACCTAAGTAAATGATAATTTGAAGAAACAAAAAGCTCAGATATTGACAATTTCTCTATTTCCTTTGAGACAAGACACATTGTCCATTAAGCAAACGGTTTTCTGGGATTGGACTTTTGGAACTCTACTGGAAATATGGGTAATGCAATGACGGCTTCTCCCCTCCCCCTCCTCTTCCTCCTCTATTCTGCTCCTCCCCTCCCTCCTCACCATCTCTCCTCCTGCTGTGATCTGACTGTTTACATCCCCTCCTTCACTTCCAGAATTTATACATTGAAATCCTCACCCCCAAGTTGATGGTGCTGGGAGATGGGGCTTTGGGAGCTGATGAGGTCATGAAGGTGGGCCTCTCATGAATGGGATTAGTGCCCTTATAATAGACACCCCGGAGAACTTCCTCACCCCTTTTGTCCACCATGTGAGGAATCAGTGAGAAGACGGCTGTTTATTAGGAAACAGGCCCTTGCCAGAAATAGAATCTTCCAGAATCTGGATGTTGAACTCTCATCCTCCAGAACTGCAAGCGATACATTTCTGTAGCTTGTGGCCCCACAGTCTGTGACATTTTGTTACAGCAGCCCAAAGGGACTAAGACATCCCATTCCCTTCCCGTCTCCTTTTTCTTTTCCTCCTTCCCCTCCTCTTCTTCTTTCTCTCCGTCTTCCATCTTTTTCCCTTCCCTTCCCTCCTCTGGACCTTGCCTTGAATATCATTGAGTACGTTCAAGTGCTCAGGGCTCTGGTTAAGGACATGTGAGGTTCTGAGAGACCCCTGCCCAATAGCCTCCCCTCACCTGCCTGTTGATCTGAAAGTCACTACTGGGGTTAAGGCTTGTTTGACAGGAAGTGCAAACATGTAACTGAGGGGCCCTGACCCAGGACTGGTAAGCACTGGGAGCCCAGGGGGCACCTTGACACTCTGGTATGCTGTGAGCCAGCACCCTACTAACACCAGAGTCTTCACCTGGGGCTCCTTCATGGATGAACCTTCCTGCATGTCAATGAGACATAATACCTACTTCCTTTTTACCACAGTGGGAATTGGAAAGATTAGTTTTAATTAAACTTATTTACTTTGAGTTCCTCTGAGAAGTGGTTTTAACTAATACAAGAGAGCTAGAACAGCACTTCTAATTGGGATAATATTAGTGAGCAGTAATGAAAGAAATCCAAGATTATGTGAATAGTCATTCAGTTAAAAGGGGTTTTCTATAAATACTGTGTGATATTGTATTGAAATTAGAACTTTCTTTTAATTTTCTTGACTCTTTAGTCTTTGAATTACATTTAAACATGTTATTTTATTGGTGGTGACATGCTTTAACATAATAATTTTCTCTTCTAAAATAACCGATTATATGTTCTGGTTTTAGACAGGGAAAGTATTCTTCAGATAATAAGGGCTTTATATATTTTGAGCCCATACCTTTGTAATAAAATATAAAGTAGTTAATCTCCTAAGCTGCACAATCTTTCTACAACACCCATGGGGAATTCATAGGTATTAAATTAGCTACAAGGGGACTTTGAAAGTGTTCTCCAAATGCAGTAAAAAGATATAGAGAAATCAAGAAAGATACTAAGAATTACAAGAAAAAAATCACTAATACCACAGTCTACTAAGATTTCAGTACAATTTGTTTATAGTAAGTTTTCTAGTTATTTGGAGTTTTCTGAGCTGAAGTACTGTACGTGATGTTTCACTGTGAGAATCAGAAGGTAGTTGTTCACCTCTGAGCTCGCTCAGCAGGATGTATGCGGCTTGCCAGCCTGTGGCATTCTAAAATATTTGAATTCATCATGTCTGCTTCTCTGACAGCGGCCCGACTGATCACCTCTGCCGGGATGCTGGTTCATAAATTCCAGCTACACACATCCTGTGTATTGAGTTAGGTACCAACCAGCCTTTCTGTCTCCTGAATGTAATAGGATCATGGGGATTATAGAGTAAACATTCATGTGAGCCTGGCTATTGGTATCTATTTGGGATTATCAAGAAGTTTGGTCCATTAGAAGGAAAATAACCCATCCATCATAATTTGATTTAGAAGGATAACTTTATTAATGTGTGGTGTTTTGTCCCACTGGAAATATGAGAAAGAGTTCCTTATATTTGCATTTTAAATTTCTTTGCCATGTTCACCTGCTAAAGTAATAAGTTCAAAATTCAAATGGTAGAAAAGCCACTCAAAGCAGATAGATTTCTAAGAAAAAGGGAGATTTGGAAGATCTGGTGAGTCTGAATTCACTCTTCTTCCTCTAAAAAGTTCAGCACCAAGGTCAGTTCTGGGGGGGCAGTTGCATACCTCCAAGCTCCTCTTGCCCTCGAAAAGTGAGATGAGAATAATTTGAAGAGCATTTAATAAGGGATGCTGGTGGATGACTGTGATCCAGCCCTAGCTTTTCTCTTCGGGGTTATTGTTAGAAGAGAGCCGTGATTCTGACCGGCTCTTGGGAAGAGCAGGATCCAGATTGCAAGGTGTGGACTCACATCTCTTACTCTTTGCAGTGTTTCTGATCACAAGCATAGAAGTGTGGGAGTTCAGGCAGGCTGGTGGGAAAAATTTTAAAGATAGTTATAAGAAATAGACAGAAACCTTCTTAGAAGGCTGTGGGGGTTGCATAACTTCAGTAATAGATCTGGCTGAAAGCAGCCTAATCCTCTTACCTTAAGTAAATAGCTTAAAGTAGATACAAATGAATGTAAGGGAGTTTATCTAAATAATTTGTTTACTCATGTGGTCCTAAAACTAACCCTTGATCATTTGTGGGCAGGATGGCTCTCTCAGGAGGAGGGTGACCAGGTTAATTACACTCTAGTGGTGTTGACTCAAAGCTTTTGTCATTTAATGTGTGCTGAATAAATGCCAGCAGGGCCAGCGAGTCAGGGCCACAGCTGCTACAACTCTTTCAGTCAGCGGCCTGGCCCCCTAGCCCACTCTTTCACTGAATGTCAGTGTCTGAGTACGTTATTCATCTGTTGTGCAGCTGGGTCTGTGGGACGGACCCCCACAGAGAGGAAGTGAGGGGACTATTTAAAGATGAACAACTTCTGGGCTGAGATGGCTTTGTAGGACAGAGAGGGGCCTTAGATACTGAACTTGTTTCTGACCATTGTTGTCGTTGTTGCTTTCTTTTTTTTGAGATGGAGTCTTGCTCTGTCACCCAGGCTAGAGTGCAGTGACACAATCTTGGCTCACAGTAACCTCTGCCTCCAGGGTTCAAGCAATTCTCTGCCTCAGCCTCCTGAGTAGCTGGGATTACAGCACCCACCACCAGGCCTGGCTAATTTTTTGTGTTTTTAGTAGAGACATGATTTCACTGTGTTAGCCAGGATGGTCTTGATCTCCTGACCTCGTGATCTGCCTGTGTTGGCCGCCCAAAGTGTTGGGATTTCAGGCGTGAGCCACTGTGCCCGGCCTGGACCATTGTTTTCAGGGCAACTTTACCCATAGTGCCAATAAATATTTGCTGAATGAATGATTAAATTGTCTAACGTTGCTCTCCCTCCTTTTTTTTTTGCATACACCAATTCACTTAAATAATATTTTTCTGAAGTATAATACTACACATACAGAAAACTTCACAAGCATAAACGTTAACTGTAACCTATTATACTGTGAAACACAGCAATAAAACAACCTGTAACTGCTGATCAAATTCAGAAAGAACATTTCCAGCACCGTGAAAGCCTTCCCTTGTGCCTTCTCCCCATTACTGCCCTCTCCACTCTCCTTCCTTACAAGCCACAGACATCCTGACTCTTATAATAACCCCTTCTTGGATTTTGGCTTAAGTTATACCTGGTAGGTACCATCCCTAAACCCAATAGTAGATTTTTGTAAATGGAATTGATCAGTGTTTTATGTAATGCCTGGCTTCTTTGTTCACCTTATGTGTGTGACATTCACTTGCATTTTTTCATGTAGCCCCAGTTCTCTAATTTTCTTCGCTGTTTAGTATTCCATGCGTGAATGCAGATCAATTGGTTCGTCTTTTTATTGTTAGTGGAATAGATGCACAACATCTAAATGGTTGACATGGCTTTAGCTCTTGCAATGATGCCTCCCTGACTGTCACTCTGCATGATTCCTTGTCACATCTGCAGGTGCTTCTGTTGGGAGTACACTGAGGCTGGACTCCCTGGGTCAGGCATGAGGGCACTGAACAAACACAGATGAACACACATTTATTTAGGGACATATGGGTACTTTTCTTGCTCAGGATCTGCCACTTGGCACTGGCACAGCATGGCCCATAACCCATAAACCCATTACCTCGTGGCTGACACCGTTAGGGCTCCAAGATAAAGTTCCCCTCATCTCTTGTTGCTCTGAAAGCTGGGAGAGGCTGCGAGTCACAGCCCTGCTGCTGTCAGAGATGGACGGGACTCTGCAGTGTGGGGAGCTGGGGGTGGCTGAGGTGCTTGGCTGGGCCTGCAGATGCCCTGCCATGGTTTGAAGCATGACAATGATTTTTCACACTGGCAGTCAAAAAGTTTCAACAGGAGAATTGTGAACAGCGTTATTTCTACAAAAATGTTTAATAAGATTTAATTTACATAATTATAGCTTCATTTAACATAACTTTGATTTAAAGTGTTTGAGCTTATTAATGCAATTTATGTTTGACCTTTAATTTTTAAAAAGTAGTTTAAGTATCCTAGAAGAAAAATAATTTTTTTAAGGAAAATATTTGAAAAAATTTTTTTTTCTGAGACAGAGCCTCACTATTGCCCAGGCTGGAGTGCAGTTGTGTGATCTTGGCTCACTGCAACCTCCGCCTCCCAGGTTTAAGCAATTCTCCCTGCCTCAGCCTCCCGAGTAGCTGGGATTACAGGTACCCGCTATCAAGCTCGGCTAATTTTTGTATTTTTTAGTAGAGATAGAGCTCTGCCATGTTGGCCAGGCTGGTCTTGGACTCCTGACCTCAGGTGATCTACTCGCCTTGACCTCCCAAAGTGCTGGGATTATAGGCATGAGGCATCACACCCAGCCAAAATATTTTTAAATCATCAATTATTAATACTATTTTAATTTTTTTTTTTGAGACAGAGTTTTGCTCTTGTTGCCCAGGCTGGAGTGCTTGGCTCACTGCAACCTCCGCCTCCCATGTTCAAGCAATTCTCCTGCTTTAGCCTCCCACCCGCTACTGTGCCCTGCTAATTTTTATATTTTTGGTAGAGATAGGGTTTCACCATGTTGGCCAGGCTGGTCTTGAACTCCTGACCTCAGGTGATCCCCCTCCCTTGGCCTTTCAAAGTGCTGGGATTATCAGTATGAGCCACTGCGCCCAGCCCTATTATTTAAATTTTTATGGTGATGTACTTATATATTCATATATTTGTATTTTTGATGGGAATATATTCAAATATATATTTATATATTTCAAGTAGCATCTTATATATTTTAATCTGAAATTTTATATTTTATTAACTAAAGAATTACTTTAATCATGGAGAATAAATGTAAGTCCAATTTTTTTGTAGAAATAGAAAATATAGAAGCAGAGCTCAGAAATGAAAAGCTTAAAAGGAAACAGAAAAATCTTCAAAGAGAAATTTCTGCTTAAATTAAAAAAATCTTGAGACCAAGTAATTCAGCAGACTTTCACTGAGTGTGACTCACTGGAAATTAGCAAACAGGATATTACATTTAAAAAAATTATTCTCCCCAGATATAAAACATGAACAGGACAATAAAATCTCTTTATATTTGTTATTAAAGGAAGAGTTATTTTTTATTAAACAATGAATGAGAATGGACAAGATTAATTCTTATCAAATCCACAACTACAAGCAACAAACAGCTCCAGCCTTCTGTTAGAAGATGAGGCAAATGCTGTTCACAAAATTGGTAAATTGGGCAAGAAAGATGAAACCTCATCGCATCATTTTGATAGTGTGTGAATGCTTCTAGCAAACAGTCTGATTCAAATGGATGATTCTGATTTTTCTTTGGATAAGTCTGAAAAAAATTTAGTATTTACATCAAAATTTCTTCAAGTGGAGAAAGTGTATAAATCAACTTTTATATTTTAAATTCAAAGACAAAGTATTTTCTAAATTTTTTTTGCATATTTTATAACAGCTTTGGCTAAGACGATATTTGTGGCTAGAAACACTCACATTCTTAATAAAAAATAGAACATCACTTGGACATAAAAATCACACCATGTTACCGCCATGGGAAAACATCTGAATAAGCAGCAAACAATCAAAGGTATTCAAGAAAGACACCTGGTACTGAAATACATGGGTGTGATATTCTTAAAGGATAACAGTTTATACCCAATACTTAGCAAGCACGATGATAATCATGATGATGATATATGGTTGTGTGTGTATATGGGTGTGTGTGCGAGCTTGTGGTACCACTAATACAATATTTATAGAAAGCAATAGAAACTTTTTAATTTAGTAGAAATTATTTCAATAACTGAATGGCTGAGTCTGAAATATAGATGAAAAGTAAAGCATATGAACATGGTCAAGAATAAAAAAATTAGAATATAAGATCCATATTTTAAAGAGTAAAGTGAGAGAAGAAATCATAAACAAATGTTTAAAATGGTAAATATTATTCATTCAGCTAGAGTATATCAAGGACAAATTATCTTGAACAACTAACATTTGTTGTTTGTATTGCTAACCACCAGTCAAAAGAAAACAGAGATATCGACCTGGCGTGGTGGCTCACATCTGTAATCCCAGCACTTTGGGAGGCTGAGGTGGGTGGATCACGAGGTCAGGAGATTGAGACCATCCTGGCTAACATGGTGAAAACCCATCTCTACTAAAAATACAAAAAATTAGCCGGGTGTGGTGACGGGTGCCTGTAGTCCCAGCTACTTGGGAGGCTGTGGCAGGAGAATGGTGTGAACCCGGGAGGCGGAGCTTTCACTGAGCCGAGTTCACACCACTGCACTCTAGCCTGGGTGACAGAGCAAGACTCCATCTCAAAAAAAAAAAAAAAAAAAAAAAAGAAAAGAAAACAGAGATATCAAAATTAGTAGCTATGTCCCTGCTTTTATGTCCATTGTAAAATGTATAGGTTTGATTTAAGTAAAAGATGGAATAGGCAACTTTCAGTTTTGGACATTGATCTTAAGCGTCCTTACCACAATGATTAAAAAAAGAAGGTAACTACGTGAGGTGATAGATATACGAATTAGCTTAATGGTGGTAATTATTTCAGAACGTATATGAACATCAGAACATCAAGTTGTACACCTTAGGTATATATAATTTTTTGTTGTCAATTATACCTTGATAAAACTGGAAAAAAAAGTAGTTAAGGGCACACCTAAGATAAAGACACGAGGAATGTTGTTGAAAAGTATAGAAGCCAGAATTCTAGTGGGAATCCATTTGCTAACACCATTTGTTCTGGTGGAAAATCCATTGAGGAATCCATATTCCTCTATGCAACCATCCATATTATACGAAGGAATCACAACTCATACCCATGGGGATAACAATTTTGGAGCAGTTTAGGGATTTTGCTTAAAAAAATTAAAGTAACTTGGAAAGTTTTTTAAAAAGAAAAGTGGATTTTGCTTAAATGAAACAACAGTGGACGTGACATTCCAATAAAATATAAAAAAAATTAGAACCAAGTAACAAAAATGCTTAAGTAACTGTGAATAAGATTGTTTACTAATGATTCTGAAACTGATTGTGTCTATTATAAATTACAATTCAGTGGCAATTGAAAAGCGATTTGAGTAAGTTGAGCCATATTCTGCTAATTTTGGTTTTCCTTATAATGTTCCAGAATTGAACAATTTAGAAGAAGAAGGCTGAGGCGGGCAGATCATGAGGTCAGGAGTTCAAGATCAGCCTGGCCAACATAATGAAACCGCGTCTCTACTAAAAATGCAAAAAATTAGCCGGGCATTGTGGAACAGGCCTGTAATCCCAGCTACTCGGGAGGCTGAGGCAGGAGAATCGCTTGAACCCAGGAGGCGGAGGTTGTAGTGAGCGGAGATCGTGCCATTGCATTCCAGCCTGGGCAACAGTGCAAGACTCCGTCTGAAAAAAAAAAAAGAATTAAGTAAATGTAATAAATGAAGAGCTAGAAAATTCATTGATTATATGTCATTTTACAGCTCATTTTTTAAAATAAGCTTTTAGTTGTAAAATAATTTTAGACTTACAGAAAAGTTGTAAAGAGAATACAGCACTCATATAAAGCTCACACAAAGCTTCCCTGATTGTTAACATTTAAATTAGTATGTTACATTTCTCATAATTAATGAAACAACATTGACATATTATAAACTCAAACCCATACTTTATTCAGATTTCTTAATTTTTGCCTAATGTTCTTTTTCTGTTCTGGGCCAGCGCCCAGGATGCCGCATTTCATTTAGTCATCCTGTCTCCTTAGTCCCCTCTTGGTGGTGCTGTTTTTGCAGACTTTGTTTGGTTGACCTTCACAGTATGGAGGAAAGCCGGCCAAGTATTTCGTAGAACATCCTTCCGTTGGGATTTGTCTGATGTTTTCTCACGATTAGTTGGGGATTACACGTTTTGGGGAGGAAGATCACAGATGTACAGTGCCATTCTCATCATGTCACACAAAGGGCACATGCTATTAACATGACTTACCACTATGGATGTTAACCTTGAACAGTCAGATGCAGTCACACTTGTGACATTTCTCTTCTGTAAAGTAACCCCTGCTTCCTACTATACTCTTTGGAAGGAAGTCACTATGCACAGCCCATATGTAAGAGTGGAGAGTTAGGCTCCACCTCTTGGAAGGCAGAGTATCTGTACAGATTATTTTGAATTATTTTGTGTGACAGCCTTTTCTATTCTTCCCCATTAATTTATTTATTCAATTATTTCTTTATATCAGTGTGGACTCATGGATGGACTTTTTTTTTTGCACTTTGGGTTATAATCCAATACTACTTTATTCATTGCATTGCTCAAATTGGTCCAGTTTTGACAATTGAAAGCTTTTTAGTTGGGTCCTATTTTACTAGAGCCAACTTAGACCATTGAGACATCTTTTAGTTGGGTTCCTTATCACAATTTTGAATGTTATATATAATTAAATTTAAAAAATAATTATTACGAATATTTTATTTTCTGATATTGTTGTTATTACTTACTTGCTTCCTGGTGCTGCAAGATGCTTAAGGTTCATCTTCGATATTTCTTGCCCCAGGCCTAGAACCAGCCATTTCCCCAAGGATACCAGGGTCCTTCCATTGCAGGAGAGTATTATGAATGGAAACCATGGTCTGGAGCCTGGATGTACTTGCTGCCACTGAGGTGTTGTTAGTCTTAGTTGCTATCATCTGACAGCAAGGAAATACGTGTGTATACCAGCCTGTGTATATACATATATCTATAAATGTTTCTCTATGAAACCATCCATATTCATATTAAGGTAAACATGAGTTTATGTCACCAATGATGAGCCGTCATCATGTGGAGTATTCTAGCTCCTCCGGTTATCTCGAACCTTCCATTTCCATCGTGAGAAATAGAACTCCTACCATTCACCATCCATTTATTTAATTGTTCAATTTCACTAGACATGCATAGTGGTCAGAATTATTAACCTGTACCCCCGTGGGAAGCAGCTTTATCAGCTAGAGCACAGTGCTTATATACTGTTTCTGTTGTGTTTAGTCTTACAGGCTCCATACATTTTCTAATTTACTTAAGCCAGTGCCTTTTCCACTTGCCTCTGAAGATTATGTCTTACACTTGTAAAATAGTCACATTCTTTTTCACAATCTTTATGCCATCCTGGAATCCTTTG
The DNA here is from genome assembly GCF_029289425.2 of Pan paniscus. Classification (NCBI taxonomy): domain Eukaryota; kingdom Metazoa; phylum Chordata; class Mammalia; order Primates; family Hominidae; genus Pan; species Pan paniscus. The sequence goes on along the minus strand of NC_073253.2, from coordinate 6,544,318 downwards.
ACCTCTTGAGTAATTTTCAAAAAAAAATTTTTTTTTGCATACCTTAAGGTTTCCTCTTTGTGCTGCAAAATTTATGTTATGGGTTTTGTGTAGTGTATGTACCCACCATTACAGTATTATACAGGATAGTTTTGCCACTCGAAAACAATCTTGTGCTTCACCTATACACGCCCTGTCCCCAGCATGAACCTCTGGCAACTACTGATTTGTTGTCTTTATGCCATTTTTCCCTTTCTAGAATATCGCATAACTGGAATCAGTACATATCCTGTTCAGATTTTCATCTTTCACTCCACAATATGCATTTAAGTTTCTTCTGTGTCTTTAAGTGGCTCACTTGAGCTCACTCCGTTTTATTGGAGAATGGTATTCCACTGTATGGATGTACCAAGTTTGCTTATCCATTCGTCTATTGAAGGACCTATTGGATGCTTCTAGTTTTCAGTGGTTATGATAAAATGGCCACCAACATCTGCATGAAGATGTTTGTGTGCACAAACGTTTTCAAATTGGTGGGGTAATTACCCAAGAACATGACTGCTGGATCATATGGGAGGAGTACATTTAGCTTTAAAAGAAACTGCTAAACTCTCTTCCAAATTGGCTGCGCCATTTTGTATTCTTATTAAAAATGAATGAGAGTTTCTGTTGCTCTATATCATTGCCAGATTTGATCTTGTCAGTTATTTGGATTTTAGCCAATTCTAGCTAACTTAGCCATTCCAATAGATCTGTAATGATAACTTATTATTGTTTTAATTTGCATTTCCCTAATGAATAATGATGTTGCCTATTCATATGATTAGTTTCCATCTGCAAGTCTTCATTGGTGAAGTGTCTAAATCTTTTGACTGTTTTAAAAGCTGAGTTATTTCATATACAAAAATTAACACAAGATGGACTAGAGACTTAAATGCAAAACCTCAAACTATAAAAATCCTGGAAGAAAATCTAGGGAATACCCTTCTGGTCATTAGCCTTGGCAAAGAATTTATGTCTAAGTCCTCAAAAGTGAATGCAACAAAAACAAAATTGACAATTGGTACCTAATTAAACAAAAGAGCTTCTGCACAGCAAAAACAAACAAACAAACAACAATAACAAAAACTAACGGCACAGTAAACAGACGACCTATGGGATGAGAGAAAATATTTGCAAAATGTACATTTCACAAAAGACCAATATCTAGATTTTATAAGAAACTTGAACAAATCAAAAAGAAAAAAAACTATTTAAAAACTGGGCAAAGGACATAACAGACACTTCTCAGAGAAAGAGAAAGACATATAAGTGGCCAAAAACATATGAAAAAAATGTTCAACATCACTAATCATCAGAAAGATGCAAATAGAAAGCACAATGAGATATTATCTCACACCAGTCACAACGGCTATTACTTAAAAGTCAAAAAATAACAGATGTTGGTGAGGCTGTGGAGAAACGGGAACACTTACACACTGTTGGTGGGAATACAAAGTCGTTCAGCCTCTGTGGAAAGCAGTTTGGAGATTTCTCAAGGAAGTAAAACTAGAATTATTATTCAACCCAGCAATTCCATTACTCAGTATATACCCCAAGAAAAATAAATTGTTCCATCAAAAAGACACCTGCACTTGTATGTTTATCATAGCACTATTCACAATAGCAAAGATATGGAATCAACACAGATACCAAACAATGGCGGATTGGATAAAGAAAATGTGGTACATATACACCATGGAATACTACATAGCTATGAAAATAATAAAATCATATCTTTTGCAGCAACATGTATGCAGCTGGGGCCATTATCACAAGCAAACTAATACAGAAACAGAAAACCAAATATTGCATGTTTTCACTTTTACAGAGGAGCTAAACATTGGGCACACAGACACAAAGATGAAAACAATAAATACTCGGGATTCCAAAAAGGGGAAATGGGGGGACAGGATTGAAAAACTATCTATTGTGTATTATGTTTGCTACTTGGTTAACAGGATCATTAGAAGCCCAATCCTCAACACCATACAATATACCTATGTAACAAACTTGCATGTGTACCCCATGAATCTAAAAAAGAAAAGTTGGGTTATTTCTCTTTTCATTGTTGAGTTTTAAGTTTCTTTGTATATTTTGAATACAAGTCTTGTAACAGATATGTTTTGCAAATAGTTTCTCCCATTCTGTGGTTTGTATTTTTATTTTCATAAGTATCTTTTACATAGCAGTTTTAAATTTTAATAAATTCCAAGTTATCAGTTCAATTTACTTTCATGGATTATCATTTTATGTTGTATATAAAACCACCTCAAAAAAGCCAGGTCTTATAGTTTTTTCTCTCATCATTTCTTCCAGAAGTTTTATAGCTTTGTGTTTTACATTTAGGTATATGGTCAATTTTGAGTTAATTTTTTGTGACGTGTAAGGGCTAGGGTTTTATTTTCATATTGACATCCAAGTTTTCTAGCACAATTGTTTAAAAAAACCCTGTCTTTTCTATATGGAATTGCCTTTGCTCCTTTATCAAAGATCAGTTAACTATATCTGTGTGGCTCTATTTATTGACTATTTAGTTACATTGACCTATTTATTTATTTTTGCCAACACTAGGTTTTGATTACTGTAGCTTAATAATAAGTCTTGAAATAGAGCAGTGTGAGTCCTTCAGCTGTATTGTTCTTCCTCCTTCTTCTTCTTCTCCTACTCCTTCTTTAGTGTTGTGTGATCTAAGTATTTTGCCATTTGATACACACTTTAAAATTAGTTTATTGATGCCTACAAAATAGTCCAGTAAAGTCTGGATTGTGTTGAATCTGTGGATCAAGTTGGAAAGAACTGACATCTTGACAATATTGTCTTCCTATCCATGAACATGGAATATCTGTCCATTTATTTAGTTTTTGATTTCATCAGCATTTCATAGTTTTCTGCATTTATATCCTATACATATTTTTGTTATAGTTATACCTAATCATTTCATTTTTTGTGCTATTGTAAATGGTATTTGTATTAGGGTTCTCCAGAGAAACAGAAAAACAGAAACATCATCATCTCTGTGTGTTAGTGCATGTGTGAGACAATGTGTGTGAGTGTGTGTGTGTGTGTGTGTGTGTGTGTTTGGGGTGGGGAGACAGGAAGATTTAAAGAAATTGGCTCATGTAATTGTGAAGCCTTGGCAACTGCAAATATGCAGGTTAGGCAGCACGCTGGAGACCCAGGGAAGAGTAGAACTTGGACTCCAAAGGCCATCTGCTGGCAGAATTTTTTCTTGCTTGAGAAAGGCCAGTCTTTGTTCTACTGAATGCTTCGTCTGATTGGCTGAAGCCCACCCACATTATAGAGGGCAATTGTCTTTACTAGAATTCTATCCGTTTAAATGTTAATCCAAAAAAATACTTTCACAAGAAAGTCTAGAATGTTTGACCAGCTATCTGGGCACTGTGGCTCAGTCAAGCTGACACATAAAATTAAGCATCTCAGTATTTTCTTTTCTAATTTCAAATGCTAATTTTTAAATTTCTGGTATAAAAGAAAGCAGTTGACTTTTGAGACCTTGTTCTACATGTTTATTAGTTCCAGAAGTGTTTTTAATTGGACTTTTCTACATAAAAGATTATATCTGTGACTAAAGACAGTTTTACTTCTTTCTTTCTAATCCATATACATTTCTTCCTTTTTCTATTTTTATTGCACCAGGTAAAACTTCTAGCACAATGTTGAATAGGAATGGTGAGAGAGGACATTGTTGCCTTGTTCCTGATTTTGAGGGGGAAGAGTCCACTCTGTTTTCTTTAAATATGATATTAGCTTTCAGCTTTTAATAATTTTTTTATCAAGTTGAGGATGTCCTCTCTGTTTCTAGTTTGCTAAGAGTTTTATGATAAATGGGTGTTGGATTTTGTTAAATGCCTTTCTCTGTGTTGATTGATTTGATCAAGTTATTTCTTTTCTTTAGCTTGTTGATATGGAGGGTTACATTGATTTATTTTTTTATTTTTGAGTCTTGAACCAGCCTTGAATGTTTGAAATACATCCCACTTGGTTGGGATGTATAATTCTTTTTGTACTTCAATGGATTTGATTTCCTAATATTTTGTTGAAGTTTTTCATATATATTTATGAGAGATATCAGTCTATAGTTTTCCTTTCATTTCACATCTTTTTCTGATTTAGGTATTAAGGTAATCTGGCCTCATACCTGAGTTAGGAAATGTTCCCTCTGCTTTTATTTTTTTGGAAGATATTGTAAAGAATTAGTATTATTTCTTGAAATGTTTGTTAGAATTTACCGGTGAAAACATCTGGTGCAGTACTTTCTTTTTAGGAAGGCTATAAGTTATTTATTCAATTTCTTTAATAAATACATGCCTATTCAAGTAGCCTCTCTCTCCTTGTGTGAGTTTTGGTAGTTTGTGTCTCTCAAGAAATTCATTCATTTCATCTAAGTTATCAAATTTGGAAATAGAGTTGTTCATAGTATACCTTTATTATCCTTATGCCAAAGGGATTCATTATTGAATGAATATTCTCTCATTTTTTATATCCGTGATTTATATTCTCTCTCTCACTTTTGGTAATCCTGGCTATAGATTTATCAATTTTGTGATTTTTTTTTTTTTTTAGGGAAGAAGTAAAGTTGTTTTTATTTGCAGACAACCTGATCAGTAAGTAGAAAATCCTAAGGAATATATTAAAAAATGCTAAAATTAATTGAACTTATCAGAGGTGTAGGACACAAAGTCATTATAGAAAAGCATTTTTAAAATAGATGAACAGTTTTTTTAATTCACCCTCCTCCTTTACTTCCTCCTCGTCTTCTTCATCTTCCTCTTCCACTTGTTTTTGGGCAACTTTAGCAGGACCTTTTGCACCATCAAACTTTCTAGACTTATAGTCAGCAACATCCTTTTCATACTTCTCCTTCAGCTTTGCTGCCTTGCTGATTGATATGGTTTGGCTCTGTGACCCCAACCCAATCTCACCTGGAATTGTAATCCTGATAATCCCCACCTGTCAAGGGTGGGACCAGGTGGAGGTAATTGAATCATGGGGGCGGTTGCTGTTCTTGTGATAGTGAGTTCTCACGAGATCTGATGGTTTTACAGGTGTCTGGCATTTCCCCATTTGGCACTCACTCCATCTTGCCATCCTGTGAAGAAGGTGCTTGTTTTTCCTTGCCTTCTGCCATGATTGTAAGTTTCCTGAGGCCTCCCCAGCAATGCGCAACTGTGAGTCAATTAAACCTCCTTCCTTTATAAATTACCCCGTTTCAGGTTTTTCTTCACAGCAGCATGACACTGGACTAATGCAGTGAGGTAAGGCTCCTTTCGCTGTCATTTAAGTTATTCCACATCTCAGCCAGCTTTTTTGCCACATCTCCAATAGAGATGTCAGGCTTTGTGAATTTGATCTTGGGCAGAATTCTGAACAGAACAGGAGGAATCCAGATGGTGGTCTTTTGTGGGCATTAGGATCCTTCTTCTTGCCTCCCTAAAATAACTAACTCTTTGGTTCTTTGATACTTTTGCTGACTTCCACAAATTTGGCTACATTGTATTTTCATTTTCATTTAGTTTTCAAAGTCTTTTTAAATTTCTTTGAGATTTATTTTAGACCTATGGGGTATTTAAGAGCACGTTATTTAATTTACAAATATTTGGGAATTTTCCAGCTATCTTTCTGTTATTAATTTCTAATTTAGTTCCATTGTAGTCTGAGAACATGCTTTAAATGGGTTTCTATTTTTTCAAACTTAAGGTGTTTTTCAAGGCCCAGAATGTAACCTATCTTGGCAAATGTTCCCTGTGAGCTTAAGAAGAATGTGTATTCTGTTACTGCTGGCTGAAATATTTTTAAAAATGTCAATTAGATCAAGTTGATTGATAGCGCTGTTCAGGTTGTCCGCATCTTTACTGATTTTCTGCCTGCTTAAACTGTCAATTCTGGCAGTGGCTAACTATAATAGTGGAGCTGTTTATTTCTCCTTTCGGTTCAGTCAGTTTCTTCCTCATGTATTTGGATGCTCTGTTGTGTGATATATTCATGCTTATAATTATGTCTTCCTGGAAAATTGACCCTTTTATTGTTAATGTCCCTCTTCATCACTGATCTTCCCTGTTCTGAAGAATGCTGTGTTTGAAATTATTACAGCTATTCCTGCTTTTTTATTCAAGAGTGTCAGCATGTTACAACTTTCTCCATCCCTTCAATTTTAATTTGTCTGAGTCTTTCTATATAATATGTGCTTTTTGTAAACAACATATAGTTGGATATTTAAAAACAAACTCATCTGACAATTTTTAAAAAATAATTTCTTAGGCTGTACACTTTACAGTGCTTATCAATATAACTGGGTGAATATCTACTGTTTTTAACAGTTCTCTATTTACTCCATTTATTCTTATTTTTTTTTAATTTTTTTTTTTTTGAGACGGAGTCTCGCTGTGTCTCCCAGGTTGGAGTGCAGTGGCGCGATCTCGGCTCACTGCAAGCTCCGCCTCCCAGGTTCATGCCATTCTCCTGCCTCAGCCTCCCAAGTAGCTGGGACTACAGGCGCCCACCAACACGCCCGGCTAATTTTTTGTATTTTTAGTAGAAACGGGGTTTCACCGTGTTAGCCAAGATGGTCTCGATCTCCTGACCTCGTGATCCGCCCGTCTCGGCCTCCCAAAGTGCTAGGATTACAGGCGTGAGCCACCGCGCCCGGCCTTATTCTTATTTTTTAAAAAATTTTCCTATTTTTCTGCTGTCTTTTGCTTTATTGAGCGTTTTATATAATTCTATTTTATCTCTTCTCTGAGCGTGTCAATTTTAATTCTTTTAGCTTTTTTTTCATGTTTGCCTTAGAATTTACAATATTTATTTTTACATAATCCAAAGCAACCTTCTAATGCCGCTACACTTCGTCACATGTGGTGCAGGAAACTTCTACTGGAGCAATCCCAATGCCTCTCTCCTATCCCTTGTGACACTGTTGCCATTTATTCAGTTTCACTGTGTGCTATAATCTCCCAATGCATTGTTACTGTTATTACTTTAAACAGCCAATTATCTTTCAGATAAATTAAGCATAAGATCAATAAAAGCATGTTACTTCCATGTATTTCTTCTCTGATACTCTTAATTTTAAAAAATGTAGAACCTGGTTTCTGATCTCTGTTGTTTTCCTTCTTTCTGGACACAGAATTTCTTTGAATATTCTTGCAGAGCTGATTTGCTGGCAATGAATTGTCTCACTTTTTGCTCATCTGAGAAAGTATTTTTCCTTCATTTTTGAAGGATAATTACATGGGATATAAAAATTCTAGATTGGTTGTTTTATTTCCTTCCAACACTTGAGATATTTCACTCCATTCTCTTCATATTTGCATAATTTATGATGAGAAACATTGTAATATTTATCCTTGATTTTCTATAGATAAGATTGCTCCCCTACCCCTGATTTCTTTCAAGGTTTTTTCCTTGTCTGATTTCTCGTGCTTTGAATGTGCTACGCCTATGAATGGGTGTGTGTGTCTTTTGGCATTAATCCTGCTTGGTGTTCTCTGAGCTTCCTAGATGCGGGGCTTAGTATTATCTTTAATTTTGGAATAATCTGGGCCATTATTACTTTAAATATTTCTTCTGATGAGTTCTCTCTTTTCCTTCTGATATTCCAATTACACTTATGTTACAACTTTTGAAATTGTCCCCAAATTTTTGGGTGTTTGTTTTTGTTGTTGTTATTTTTGTTGTTTGCCTGTTTCCTTGTTTTGTTTTTACTCTTCTCTTTCTGGAAGTTTCTATGGACATAGCTTCAAGCACACTGATTCTTTCCTTGGCTGTGTCTAGTCTCTTACAAGCCCATCAAAAGCATTTTAAAATTTCGGCTACAGCGCTCCTGATTTCTAGCATTTCCTTTTAATTCTTTCTTAGAATTTTCATCCCTCTGCTTACATTACCCATCTGTTTTTGCATGTTGTCTACTTTTTCCACTAGTGTTCTTAACATACTAATCATGGTTACTTTAAATTCAGTGTCTGCTAATTCCAACATCTGTGTCATCTCTGAGTCTGATTCTGATGCTTACTTTGCCTCTTCAGACTATTTTTTTCTTGCCTCTTTGCATGCCTTGTAATTTTTTTTTGAAAGTTGGATAATAAGAACGAAGGTTCATAGGCCTTTATGTGAGGATTTATGTGAATCTGGCTGTGAGCCAGGCTGCTGTTTCAATGTTTGCTGTGGCTCTAAGTGTTAGGGGCTTCAAATTCCCCTAGTGTCCTTGTTTTTTATCTTCCTTCTTGTCTTTGAGCTTCTTTTAGAACACTCCTTTGACAGTCTGTGACTTGCAGCAATTTTAGCTGTGCTCTGCCGCTGCATGGGAGCCCTGCTGGGCTTGGGTGGTAAGGGGAAGGGGAGGAGGCGTGTCTGTAAGGTTCCGATTGAATGTCGGTGGCTTGGTGGGCCTGTGTCTGTGGGCTGTGACCTTCACCAGTCTTTCTTCATGGGATAGGTTTCACCTGCTCCCCTTTGGATTCCCTGGCTGTAGCATTGCCAATTTATTTCCTTAAAGCCTGGCCCCTGGTGACTAGTTTTCCCCTTAAGTGAACAAGGGCTGGAGATGTATTAATGCCCTTAACCCGTGTTTTTCCCTGGAGAGTGAGCCTTTGCTACAGAGAAGGTCTGGGCACTTCTCCCCCACCCCCCCTCTTTTTGTACAAATGTAATAGGTCCACGTGCAGTTTTGTTATGTGGATATACTGTGTAGTGGTGTAGCGTAACCATTGCCCAGATAATGTACCTTGTAGCCACTAAGTGATTTCTCATCTCTCACTCCTTGTTCACCTCCCACCCTTCGGAGTCTCCAATGTCTATTATTCCACACTCCAGATCCACCCGTAGACATGATTCAGCTCCTACTTATACATGAGAACATGCAGCATTTGACTCTCTGTTTCTGAGCTATTTCACTTAAGATTTTGATAATATTTCTTCCCTTCCCCATGCCATAGCCATAAGAGATCTTTCTTAGATCCTTACCATGGAAACCTGGTGTGTGTCCAGGTAGTGACGCCCATGAACGTGTGGGTGCCCTCACGCCTCCTGCCATGCTGTGGTTTCCAGAAATTTCTCAGTCTCTTGCTGGTCCACACTAAGCCTCCAGCAACTCAGACGACTGTGTATGTGCTTCTTCCAGTCCATGGCTCCAGCAGCTCCTGCTCTAGGTACACAGACCGTGGTGGGTACATCGCTCCTGTTGTGCCTGTTTTCCTAGGTTTTGGGGTGGTGGTTTGCCCTTCAGTCTCATTTTTCTGATGAGTCTAATTTTTAAAAATTTATTTTCAGTTTGTTGAGCTTCTAAGAATGGATGGGAGTGTTGTCTTCCAAGTTCTTTATTTGTCAGAGCTGAATCAGGAAGTCTTATGGGTTATGTTTGAGATTTTCTTTTCACCTTTGGTTTTCAACAGTTGGACTTTGAAATTTTCTGGCATGCTTGCCTTTTCTTCCTTCCTTCCTTCCTTGTTTCTTTCCTTCCTATTTCCTTCCTTCCTTCTTTATTTCCTTCCTTCCTTCTTTATTTCCTTTCTTCCTTCTTTATTTCCTTCCTTCTTTGTTTCCTTCGCTCCCTCCCTCTCTCTCTCTCTCTCCTTCTTCTCCATCCTACTCATAGTTAACTGAGAGCAATTTGTAACTGTGAAATGATTTACTTTAATTTATTTATTTTCTCAATTTAGAAAATTATGACCCATTCTTTCTTCGCTTTTCTTTTCCTGTCCCATTACATCTTCTTTTTGTTTCAGGGACTTAATTGGTTTATCCTATACGTTCTTTTCTGCTTATTCCAAAGGCTGGACCATCTGTGTGTGTCTGTCTATTAATTGCACTTTTTCTCTTCTTTATGGTTCCAATTTTTTTATGCTTCTCTTCATGTCTAGTAATTTCTAACTTTATAGTGAGTTAGTTGCATTGTAGAAACCCTGGATTTTGATTTCTTCCTCTATAGGATGTCATATTTGTTCTGGAAGGCAATGTAATTACTAGATAAATGCTTCCATCCAGTTCAGTCCTGTCTAGGGAGAGATTATTTAGCTTTCGCTCTTAGCCTGAGGATGAACTTATTAGTCCTAGGATGTGATGTGTATTCTCACTGTGTGGCTGTTTCCGGGTTTCAGTGGGAAGTTTGAAGCATTCAGCCAGCATGTCTAACTTGGTGAGACTTTCATATCAAAGCCCGAGGGAATGAAAAATGGGAAAGAAGTGGAAAACTGGGAAACCACAATGGAAGGAAATAAAGCAGTTAATAGAATAGATACACAAGATGGTCTAGGCTTTGGATTCTGTAGGATATGTCCTTCATCAATGTCATAAAGTTCTGAGCCATTATCTTTTCAAATATTGTTGTTGTTTTCTCAATCTTCTTCCTCCTCTTTTCCTGGCAGTCCAAAAACATCTGTGCTAGACCAATTTATTCCCTCAGTTCTCTGGGTCTCTTATCCTCCCCTATTATTTTTTTTCTACCCCTTTGTCTCTCCATCTTTATGGCAGGTATTTATTTTCTTTCTACCTTATTTTCCAATTTACTGATTTTCTCATCAGCAATGTGTTGGTAAAACAATCCATTGAATTTATCTCGGTTATTATATTATTTGTCAGTTCTAAAATGTGTTTAATCAAATTTTTACTTAGTTTTTCAATGTATATGCACACAAACACACAAGTGTCTGTTGTGTATGTGCGTGTGTGTGTGTGTCTGTGTCTGTGTAGGTATCAACCTATTCAAACAGGTAGATTTATTGTCTATTCATGGGCAAAGCATACATATTTGGCCCAATATTTGCAAAATTCAAATTCAGCATCTTTGCTATAAAATGTTTCCAAGTTTAGAAAAAGGTTATAATGGTAATGAAAAAATTCTTATATAACACTTTTTTCTAAATTATACTTTAAGTTCAGGGGTACATATGCAGAATGAGCAAAGACTTGGAACCAATCCAAATGTCTATCGATAATAGAGTGGATAAAGAAAATGTGGCACATATACACCATGGAATACTATGCAGCCATAAAAAAGGATGAGTTCATGTCCTTTGCAAGGACATGGATGCAGCTGGAAACCACCATTCTCAGCAAACTATCACAAGAACAGAAAACCAAACACTGCATGTTCTCACTCATAAGTGGGGGTTGAAAAATTCTTATATAACACTTTAATACCTTTCATTCATGTAAGTTTATTTGATCCTCACAACCTTATTATGTGAGCTAGTCAGTTATTCTTAGTCCCATTTAAGAAATTTAGCAACCAAACTTCAGAAAGGTTAAGTGGTCTGTTTGTTTCCTTAAAAACGTTTGAATACATAATTTCAACCTTGTCTTCTGTTTTAATATTAAGTTATAGTTATTTAAAATCTGTGTCAAACATCTGTGCCTCCTTCAGTTTCTTTCTATATATGTTTCTGTTGGTCTTCTTTTGTGAGCTTTTATTTAAGTGTTTTTCTGTTTTAAATTGTATCTGGATATGGTATTGCCAATTTGTATGAAAGAATATTATTGCTTTCCTCCAGTGTAGATTTACGCCTATTTTGCAAGATGCCTGGCTACACAAACAATGTGAGATTACTTCTGTCTAATTTCAGGGCTTCAGATCATTTTAAATTGAACTGAAATACTGTGAGATTCTCCGTTATATTGACTCTTATTTTTAGTGTGCAGCCTTTGGGATTCAAATCCAAGAGAAAGACTTCACCAGGATCTTCCTGCACAGACCCTGGCAGGCCCTGATGCTAATCTCCATCTCTTTAGCTTTAAGAACGTTTTAAATGTGACAACACGCCCCTTGGCCTCTCAACTTCCCTTCTGAATTTGGCATATGCCCCTAAAGAAAAGAAGTAGCTGAGAATGTCTGGTTCATTTGCCATATTACCCACATCTGAGCCTGGTAATTCTTTACTATTTTGTTGACTTTCTTCTGTTTTTATATTTTGCACAGCTTTTCAGTTAGAGAGTATTCTTAATTATCTAGCCCACTCTTACTGGAAGCAGAAATCTCCTAATTTTTCTTTTGTAATATAGTCTTAGTCCTTCTTTTAACACTGATAATTTTAAACATTCTTCTTCTATAGTCTTTCACAAATATTTTTATTATGTAAATTATGGATCCTGTTCAGCATGTTTGCTGCCGACTCATGGAATATTTCCTTGTCTGTGTGTGTTTTAATGTTTGCTTATGAACTCATTTTCTTCCCTTCTCCTGATTTTCCCTGTGGAAGTCAACGTTGCCCAGGTCCTGAAAATTTACTATGGCATATTTGCATTTTCTTTGCTTGAAAGTCGAGGACTTTTGCCAATTTGGAAATTAAAAGCACCATGTTGACTTAGCATTCCCTTTACACATGAAAAAATTAAATTTAAACTCCTAACCAGTGCCTGGTACTGGTGCTGCTTAATTTCTCATGCTGGATGTATTTTTCCATTGTATAGTCTTAGTGACATACAAACTTCCTCATTGCTATCACAGGCTTATGAACATTCTTCTTTTAGGTCTGCTACTGAGGAAGAACCCCTCCATGGTGCTGGATTTTTGCAGGATTCTAGATTCCAGCTTTGATGGTTAAGAGGATATGGCTACCTCTTCTATTTCTCATCTAGCTTCTAGCCATTTAGTCTCATATCTACTTGCTACATCCTCGTGTTTTTCTGGGGCACAGCAAGCTCTCACATTTGATTGCCCTGACTTTGAGTTCTCTTTATGTGTCTAGTACCTGAAGACATTCTTTCATTGTGAGTTTGACTACCTTAGTTATTATTTATTTATTTTGTTGCATCTAATTTAGCTTCCATTTGTCTTTGTAGTGGAAGAAGGATCCAAATTAGCTCACCCGCATCCATATTGGAGGATTTGATTAGCAAATGATATGTTTGAATTCATTGAGAAAGTTAAAAATGACACAAAGTGCTAAAGGAATGAAAGCTTCATAACTGTTGGAATCCAGGGTAATGGCTGGAGAATGGGGTTATCACAGGGCACAGGGTGGGTTGTACGATGGGACTTGCCAAGCCAAGTAGAACCTGCACCATAGTAGTCTCTACTATATTCCTGTTGGAAACACCAATGTAGTTTTAGTAAAATGACACAATTCATAGTATTAAATTCAACAAAATCATATAACTAATAAGTTAAGGCTAAAATGGCAATTTGATTTGTCAGCTTATTTTAGTTTTACAGTTGCATAAAAGCTACAGGCATAACGATTTCCTACTTTGATTTATTAATATGTTTGTAAATTTTCAAGTATCATTGTACTAAAAATTATATTAACACCAGGAGTCCATGAAAAATGCTTTAATTTAAAGTAGTATATATATTAACAGGCTTGCACAAATTGTCTATACCATAAGAACCTTGGAACATACAATTAAAAATGTTTTCTGCCATATGTTTTAAATTGTGAGCTGTGTTTTTATACCTCTGTGCCAACCTGAGTTAAATAGCGCTAAAAAAAAAAACCCCAAAAACCAAAACCTCAGCTAACTAGCAAATAAAACAAAGGAGCTAAAATTGATAGTTGAATTTAAGTCATAATCCTAAGTAAAGTCAGGTCACAATTGTCATGGGGGCACTAAGTGTTTGCAGATCCCAGGCACTTGTGTCTCATTCATGGTGTTGGACCATGAGCACAACTATGCATTTAAGCTGTTTGGGCAGAACTTGGGAGGGACAGGGATGAGGAGGGCTATCAATCACTTCCTAGAACTCCCTGGAGCTGGTCGTGTCCTGTTGGGGACCTTGGCCCCTGACTGGAGAGGAAGCAGCAGAGAGCCTGTTTTTGGGGATGTGGAATGCTAGAGTAGTGACAGTATTTGGCAAGTCTGATGGCAGAGGCCAGAGTCTGTAAAATGCTCCTTAATTCTCTTCCTCTTCACTTCTTCCGAAGCCACTTCCCATTTGTAAGTTTTTCTTCTCCCCAGTACAGTGTGGGGAAAGGTCCGGTTGTAACGTTTCCTTCTGAACACCCACCCCTCCGCCCCCACTTCTCCCTTTACTCCGTGCTCTCTGGCCCCGTTCCAACATAAGCACATCAGCACAAAATCTTTGGAGATGTTCTAAGGGCCAACTACTTTTCAGTACAAAGAAACAGAAAGAATAATTCCATAGCCAGTAATGGAAACGTTGCACAGTTTCACCTAAACTCGGGTCCTCTTTGCTGTGGGTCTTCGGTGGGACGGAAATGAAATCATCTTGTGTCTTCCTGCTTCCATTTTTCAAGAGTTTCCCACTTGCTTGCTGTTGCTTCTGGGGCTGGAGCCCATCTGTTTCCTCTCCCTACTTCTTTCTCCCTTGCAGCCTTCTGGAAAAGGACCTAAGGGCAATTCTGAACTGTAGCTCCATGGTGCAAACATCAGAGCTGATCTTTCACAAGTATATTGGAGATGAAAATAGGGGCTCTGTTACAGAGATCTTTCAGAGGGGGAACCGCAGGACTTGGTGACCTGTGGGGTGGGAGGAGGATGGGAGGGTTAAATAGAAGGAGGAGAAAGGATTTCACATTTTAGTTTACCTGACTGGGTGGATTGGAGTGTGCTCTGGACGTATCTGAAAAATGGTTAGATACTTCAGTGATGATGGGAAGGTCGAGAGGACAGCTGCAGCTAAAATAGAAGCATTGCTGTGATCACATCTGTGCTTTTACAGTGGGGAGCTCAGGAGAGTGGGAAAAGGACCGATCATAGCAGGTCACTGTAGATACTTTGGGGGCAGGTAGATGTCAGGCTTTTCTCATCCCAGCTTCTTGATGGAGAACCTGAAGGGATGGCTTGGGTGTTGTTGACACTGCAGGCTGTTCCTGAGTCAGAGGAGATGCAAGCAAACACTGCAAAGGTTGCTCATAGCTCTCTGTTCACTGCTTTGTGGTGACAAGGAATTCAATAAAACCACCATTTTCAAAAAGCTTCTCTTCTGAGATATGAATGCTGTTCCTTTCTCTGCATTTTTTTTTTTTTTTTGCATGAACAGGAAAAAGAATTACATTTGAGTCTAGCTCCAAAAGCTCCAGCTATCATTTTGGCTGCTCTCCCTGTGATCAAATATTGAAGGTGAATGTAGGAAAATCGATGGCAGGGTGAAGGTGCAGAGTTATGTAAGAGCTGCATGAATGAAACATTAAACGCCAGAAATCAAGAGCGGGCTTTGAAATCCTGGACCTAGTGCTGTGCTGCTATTTGGACTCTATTTTGGAATTTTGAGAAATCAATATGAAAAAGCATATACCAGGAGCAACTTAAAGAAAAGTGTCCACTGACCTAGAAGCAAGACCCAGAGTGCTTGCATCAGTTAGCTTGTGGCCTGGGAGAATTGCCGATATCAAATGAGAGGAGCGACAAACTCTCCAACATCACACGAAAAACATTTTCCTTTCAGAGCCTCGGAGTGCAGCATGGCAGGGGCAGTAGCACTCAGCATCTGCAGGCATTTGGGTTCATGGGAGCATGAAAAACAGGTCTAGCAAAATGTTGAAAAGTGTGGAGTGTAGACTTTTACAAAAGAATGAAGGTATATTACTTTTAAATACACAAGTTGACTCAAGCTAGCCATGGTGAGTGCTACCTATGAAGGGGTCTTGATTTCATGAGATTATTCTAGCTCATGTTCAGTAACCCTGTTGACATTAATGGTTTTTCAGATATATCTAAAAGCAATTCAGTTTCTTGAGGAGTAAACTTGTCTTTGTTATCATTACACATTTTAGGTTAGACACGGGTGTTTCGAAGAACCCAGGGAAGTGACTTTGGCATGGGACCTGTGGGATGGCTGCTGACAGGCCCCAGGCTCTGGGCGGCTGTGAGGACAGTGGTGAATGAGGGCCGCTTCTGAGGATGCACCCAGCCAGCCTCCCCTGCAGGCTCTGTCTGCGGATGTTGATTCACGTGACAGGCTGTCGGGCTCCAGGAGGCCCCTCCTTCCCAATGACTCCTACACACAGTTAGCATTGTCTGAGGACTGTGAAGATAAATGGACACTGTTCCTGCTCGAAGGCACCTAGAGTCTAGTTGGGGGTGTCTTCTGCAGACAAATCAGCAAGACCATGTGATGGGGACCACAGTAGATGTGAGCACAGGGCACACAGGAGTGGGGGACATGGGGAGGGAGGAGTTTGCTCTGCTGCGGTGGAAGTGGGGGCTCAGGAGCATCATGCAGAGGTGAATTTATCAGGTTTGAATTTTGAGAGAGGAATTGGCTGAGGAACAGAGTCCAAGATGAAGGGGCAGTGAAAGGCTAGGCCCTTGGGCGTGAAGCAGCGTCCTGCTTTTATGGGCCTGTGTGGATAGGGTGGGGTTGAATAGTGATGGCATGTGAGTGTCTGTGTGTGGGGAGTGTATGTTGAGGGGGAGAACCTTTCATCTGGGATCACGACAGACAGAACCAGACAGATAGCAACAGCAGGGGCTACGACGGTGAGGGTTTTCATGCCACTGCAAATACTTAGATTTTATCCTACTGACCATCAGTTTCAAAGGTAGCACAGAGTTCCCATGTATCTTTCATCCAACTCCTCTACTACCAAATCTTATATTACTTTGGTATATTTGTCAAAGCTAAGAAATTAACGCTGGCATTACCATCAACTAAACTATAGACTTTATTGAGGTTTCATCAGCCTTTCCTTTAAGCACCTTTTCCTTGCCAGGACCCAGCCAGGATCTCACGTGCATTTAGTCCTCACGCCTCCTTAGTCTCCACCAACCTGTGACAGTTCCTCAGTATTTCCTCAATCTCTCATGACCCTGACATGTTGGAAGACTATTGGCCGGGCACTTTGCGAAACATCTCCAATCTGCATGTGGGTGCTGTTTTCTCATGATCAGAGAGAGGCTATACACTTTCAGGAAGAGTTCCATGGAGGTGAGGTGCCCTCCTCAGCATCCAGTCAGGGGTGGGGGGTGGGTCCGGATGCCCACAGGACTCACCACTGGAGATTTTAACCTGGATCACTGTTGAAGGTGTTTTTTTGTGTGTGTGTGGGATTTCTTGACTGTAAAGTTACTACAGTTCCCTTTTTAATTTTGGAGGAGATACTTTGAGGTAATGTAAAGTCATTTTCCTCCTGAAACTTTTGCCCATTGGTTTAAGCATTCATTAGTGGCTCTTGCCTGCCACTAATAATACATATATATGTATATACACATACATATATGTATATATATATACATATATATACATATTTGTATTTTTTTTTGAGATGAAGCCTTGCTGTGTCACCCAGGCTTGGTGATGGTTTGCTGTGGAGTTTTCATGTGTGATTTTTATCATTCTGATGTAGTTATCTTCTGGGTTTGTCTAATTTTCTGTGATTTGCTGTGGAGTTTTCATGTATGCTTTTTATTATGCTGATGTAGTTTATCTTCTAATCCTAGTTTTTAGAGTGTTTTTATCACGAAACACTGGTGCATTTTGCTGATGCTTTTTCTCTTTAATTGAGGTGTTATGGGGGGTTTTCCCCCTTAATTCTATTAATGTCATATATTATCTTGATTTCTGTATGTTGAACCACCCTTACATTTCAGAAATAAATCCCACTGGGTAATGGTGAATTTTTTTTTTTTTTTTTTTTTTTTTCTGAGACAGAGTTTTACTCTGCCACCCAGGCTGGAGTGCAGTGGCATGATCTTGGCTCACTGCAACTTCCTCCTCCTGGGTTCAAACAGTTCTCCTGTCTCAGCCTCCCAAGTAGCTGGGATTACAGGCCCACACCACCACACCTGGCTAATTTTTGTATTTTTAGTAGAGACAGGGTTTCACCATGTTGGCCAGGCTGGTCTTGAACTCCTGACCTCAAGTGATCTGCCTGCCTTGGCCTCCCAAAGTGCTGGGATTACAGGCGTGAGACACTGCACCAGGCTAGCGATTTTTACTGTGGTGTTCCTATGGTGATTTTCTGGTTCCTTCATCTCTTCTACATTTATTAATTGGAATTTTTTTGTAGGGAAGATTTGCCAAATATTTACTTATTCAATCATTTATTTATATCAGTGTTCACTCATGGATATTTATTTGAGCCTTTGGGTGATAATCCAATATCTTCATTGTTACGGATTTGGTAGCTCAAATGGTTTCAGCTTTGGACATTGGCTGCTCTTTTGTTTGGCTTCTATGTGTTTTTGACATGCCCCCGCCCATCCGTCCATCTGTCCATCCATCCATCTGTCCATCCATCCATCTATTTACTTACTTATTTTTGAGCACTTCCTTACTTTACGGCACCACAAAACACTGCAGCCTTGTCTTATTTTTTTCCCCGCCCCAGCTAGAATTTTGTTTTCTTAAACAAAGAGTGGCGTGATAAGAGACATACTCAGAAAGACCACTTTGTGAAGGATGGATGGGAATGTGGAGGGGGCAAGAGTTGCCATGCTCAAGCTGGAGCCAAGGCTGGGTGGCAGGGTGGAGGAAAAGGCAAGTGTGGCTAGGTGGTGAGAGCTGAGCACCCATCATTTCCCTGCCGCCTGGAGACAGCTGGGTAGGGTGCTTTGTCTGCTGGAATCCTGAGGACAGATGGATCCCGTGCCATCAGGGGATGGGAATTACTGTGGGGCTGGGGTTGGTGCTTCAGCTTCCAGCAGCCATTCTCCCCTTCAGATTCTCAGCTCTCCTCTCTTCTCTGTTGGGGTGGGCCGGGGGTTGCTCTTTTGAGGAAGAAAGCGGGGCTTCTTTCAGTATTGTCTCTCTGCTTCCTGGCTCCTCTCCTTTCTCATTAGGACAGAGATGAACAGCCTGGCCTCTTGCTAGGCAGCCCTGTGTTGTCTGAGTGGTGCAAGGCTGACATTTCTTCTTGCCCTGCCAGCTCTGTGATAAGAGCTGGGAGATGAATATCGCAGCAAAGGTGACTGCTCTCAGGAAGCTGACGATTCTAGCACACAAAATAAACAAGTGAATAAGCAATCCATCTGATTCCAAAGAGTGGGCTAACGTGGGGTCATATGATGAAAAGGGGCTGAAAATGGGAGAGGGATCATTTTGATCAAGCAGTTACTGGAGATTCCATTAAAGGGGGCACTGGAGTGACGATCTTCGTGAAAGAGCTATGCAAAGATCCAAAAAGCCACAGAAAGCTACCAGCCATGTTGCCGATCCAAGCCCTGTAAAGTGAGAGGGTTTATATTTAAATCTGTGGAATCTTTATATTGCAGGCATTTTATTAAATTGCTTCTGTTTTATAATGTGAGCTTACGGCACCATCTGGCCTCACCCTAATCTAAATTTAGTCCACTTCCCACTGAGGCACACACGTGCACACAGGCCCACACATGAACATGTGCAGGTTTTTTTTTCTTGTCACACTGACTTTGAGTGAACATGCCTACTTCATGCCTTTGTGCACACTGTCCCCTGTCTATTGAATATCTTTCTCCCTCCTGTGTCTGCAAGCTCACCTCAAGTGTCACTTCTCTCCTGTGACTCACTCACTGACAGCAGCTGCACAGAGACAGTGGCATGACTTTCAGCTGTGCATTCTCCTGGCATTTATGTTGCTGGGGCCCAGGCTTCTACCCTGCCCTTGCCCAAGGCTGTCCAAGCTCAAAAAGAATTACAACTATGACTGGCTCAGTCAATTTCCTTATTGACGATCTCTCCTTCTAGAGGCCAGAAGTCTCACAAGCTCTGACTGCTCCAATTTAGGGCAATTTTTGGAATCCGTATCTCCTTGGTGCTGAAGACTTTTATTTGCCTTTCCATCTCCTCTCTCCGCCCTCCTCTACCTGCTGTGTGCTGGAGAAGACTGACTCACGTGGCCCAGTTCTCCTGGGTTCTCTGGCCATCTGCCTTCCTATTGGGTTTCGCCAGAGGCACTGGAAGATGGTCTGTCAGTTCCCACTCATGAGGTCCCAGTGCCATGGTGAATTTCTGCACTGAAGTCCACAGTTTCTTTCCATGCAGCTGCTCTCTCTGGGTCCTGGGAAGCACATCTCCCCTTTCCCTTTTGGGTCTAGGGTTGTCAGGGTCTCCCTGGAGCTGCATCTTCCTTTGTCAGTTTCTCTTAACTCTGCCCACACCTCTGTAAGCACTACCTTTCCTCAGTTGACTTGTTGCTCATACTTAAACAAAGAGGATCCCGATTCAGATATTTGAGAAGCCAAATAATAATAAAAATAATTGATAAGAAGTTATTATAATAAAAATAATTCCAGCAAAAGGAGTTCAATTGTCTTAAGGAACATTCATCAAGACCTTTATTTTACTTTTCTATTGCTGCACAGCAAATCACCAAAGACTTGGCAGTTTGAAACAGCACCCACCTATTATCACATAGTTCTGTAGGTCAGAAGTCCAAGCATGGCTTAATTGATCTTTCACCTTGGGATCTCATGAGAGTGAAACCAAGCTGTTGGCTTGGCTGCTGTGTTATCTGGAAGTTCCGGGTAACAGTCTGTTTCTGAGCTCATTGAAGTTGATGGCAGAATTCAATTCTTTGTGATGTAGGATGGAGGTCTCCGTTCTGTCTCAGGCTGTCATGTGGGGGCCATTCCCAGTGGCTAGAAGCCACCCCTTTTCTTGCTCCATGACCTCTCAGTCTTCAAAGGCAGCAGTGGGGAATTTCCCTTGCATCAAATTCCCTTCAACTCTGAACATCTTTCTCCAGGGAGAGCCACACCCTTTTAGGGGCTCCCCTAATGAGGTAAAACCTGCAAGGACCATCCCCCTCACTTAAAGCCAACTGTGCCACAAAACATGACCTCAACACTTGAGTGATGTCCCGGCATGTTTGCAGGTCCTGCCCACACTAAGGAGGTTGTGGTGGGGGAGTTTCCACAAGGGGGCATTTGGATCATTGCTGGTCATTTTAGAATTCTGCCCACACAGTTCCAAAGAGTCCTGATGGACCATCAATTGTTCTCTTCTACAGTGGCAAAAAAATGTGTGTCCTTTACATTCTGGGCCTTTCTTTTGGACAGCAATGGACAAAGCCGGCTGCCTTCTGGGTCACTGCCCTTGCTTTTGTATGTGTCTAGGATTCCCCTGGAAATGTATTGCTCTCCTAGGAGGTATCCAGAAAGGTAGGAGGTGGTTTTTGTTTTCATCACTCCTGAGGCAGCTTCTGGGATTTGGTGGCTTGGGCCAGGGGTACAGACCCCTCCCACTATGCAAGGGAGAGTCCTGACCACAACTTCTTCTGCCTATGTGGTTTTGCAGGAGAGAACACTGTATGGTGAATTAGGGCTTTGCTTACTGAATTATGATCCCATTCCAGCTGCCTCCAGGACAATACCCCCAGCTCATGCTTTTGGCAAACACTTTTGTCTGTCTTTGTACAATGGGTCCATTTTTAGATAATGAGTGGGTTCCGGGAACCTTGATTAAAAAAAAAGCCCTTAAGTGACATCGGTGACAGAGAGCTGAGGCTCAGGCTCTGAAGGAGAAAATGATGCTAGAACAGTCTTTGTACGGCTGCTGGGGAAAGCTGGACCCGCCGTTGTCAACGCTGAGTCCTGGAAGGCAGATGTGGTGCTTGGATAGGCTGGCCCCTCCCCATTCAAAATAGCTTCCCTCATTTTTTGGGGGACCCCCAAATCCAGTGCATGGATGAACCTTGTAGATTCTGCTTTCTCAGCCTCTCTCGAACCTGTCTCCCTCTTTCCACAGCTGCCTCACAACCTACTTGACCCCCAGCTCCTTCATGACCTCACACCGCTTGTCAGGCCCCATCCTAATCACACCTGCTTATGACTTGTCCTTATGGTTCATTTTGTTTCTCTCTCCCAGGGTAGGCTCACTCCAATTAATTCTCCATTCTGACAGTCTTAAGTCATCACATCAGGTTATTGATTACAACCCTTCAGTACCTCTCCTGTGCCCTCCTTGGTTCAAAATCCTTAGCAGGGAAGAGCCAGGCCTCTCCCATGTGATTCCAGACCAGCTGTTCGGTCCTGTTGCCAAGCCCGGCCATCACCCCGCCATTCAGACCAGCTTTCCTGGGCTTGCTTTCTCCTTTGCTGTGCTTAATCTGGGTGTTTTCCTTAAAATGTAGCCTCTTGTCTCTGCTCATTGAAATGGAACTCATTCTATAAGCACCTTGCTAAAGACTTTGTTATTCACTAAGCTATAAACATTTCCCTGAGAAGATGTCATTTGTCCCCGGTTGAGGTGAGGAGGTGCCCCCTTCCCTACTTTGGGTTTTCCTGTGTACTTACTTCCATTAGGCAGCATGCCTAGCTTTTTCTGCGCAGTTTCTCAATCAGCATTTGCAGGATTGAATTTTTCGTGTGGTTGCCACAAGGCTCATAGCGTTGGGTGTTGCTAAGTATATAGGAGGTTATTTCCTTCTCTGGGGACTTTGAAAATAGGACGTGAGACATATGTGGCATCAACAGAATAATATATGCAAATGGAAGGGCTACCCTAGCTTTGCCATATCACGACTGTGCTGCGCTTTCAAGGCATAGGGATTTTCCCCACTCCTAAGCACTCTCTGACAGAACTCACGTTTGTTGTCTGTTTTTCAGTTCCTGAGGCACTTCAGCATATGCTGTCTGTTTGATGCTCTTTATAGCTACTCTATGGGATTTGTATAATATGAATGATACGTAGGAATAGTATCTGTTGTGCTATATTTCCTACATGCTCAATATTGATTGGCATACAAGACTTTTCTCATCATGGAAAACTAATTGCACAAAAAATTCAATATCATGGTGTTTATCACGTGTTTCTTTCCAAATGTGACTGAAGCTATAACAGTCTATACAAATACAACATCTCTATGTGTCACATAAGGATACATCACTTTTACTCAAGGTATATTCCCAAAATGGACGTGTCTCTAACCTCAGCTCTTTGCAATTGAGATGGAAGAAACTGCTGGCTTCTGTTTACTGATGTCATTCTTGAAGAATAGCACAGCCTGGGAGCCAGGGCCTCTATATGTTGTAATTTTTCACACGTGTTTCTTCCCTTATGTGGCTGGCTAATATGGGAATTAAAGATTTAAATTTTTTCTACACATCTCCATTTGTGTAATAAAGAATGAAACAAATTTCCAAGGACCCTGCCTACGTTGTCACAATGGGACATCTGTGGGGAGTGTGTCAGGAGCAGAGGAGCGCCCGTTTCCAGCCACCATGGCACGTACCCATATTCTGGGCTACAGGTGATGAGAGAGATCTCTCCCACCTGGTACCATTATTAGAAGCAACTGGGCTGTGGTGCAAAGTTATTTTCATCTTAGACAAGTGCCTTTGTTTGCTGGGCTTGCACTAGGTGGAGTGCTGCATCAGGCCACATTTGTGAGATTGCTGCTGGGGTTAAATAAGTTGGGGCTGCAAGAAACTCACCTGGATCTTCTTCAGGCAGCCACTGGGGCTCTAGGGCTGGTGTCTGAGCAGTGCACTCCCATGTCTGCTGCTCCATATGCTGGTTGGGTTCTCAGGAAGACAGTTTGCACATGGTGTGTGCTGGGAAGGGCCCGCAGGATCACCAGCTGGGGAAGGGGGAAGGAAGCAACACTGGGCAGAAGGAGAAGTTGGGCTCTGACACAGGCCTGATGGTGATCTCGGTCACCTCCAGGAGGCTCTGAAGCTAACTGGCCCATCAGAGTTGTCCAGACTTAGCCAGTCGTTCATAACCCTGCCTTGACCAGGCACTAGGTGTGAGCCTCTTCTAGAAAAGGCATGCTCTTGGGTGAGGAATGTTCCTGTATTAGTTTGCTTTCACACTGCTGAAAAAGACATACCCAAAACTGGGAGGAGAAAGAGGTTTAATTGGACTTACAGTTCTACGTAGCTGGGGTGGCCTCAGAATCATGGTGGGAGGTGAAAGGCACTTCTTACTTGGCAGCAGCAAGAGAAAAATGAGGAAGAAGCAAAAGTGGAAAGCCCTGATAAGCCCATCAGATCTCGTGAGACTTATTCACTATCACAAGAATAGCAAGGGAAAGACTGGCCCCCATGATTCAATTACTTCCACCTGGGTCCCTACAACACGTGGGAATTCTGGGAGATAACATTCAAGCTGAGATTTGGGTGGGGACAGAGCCAAACCATATCAGTTGCTATAGCTGTATCCATCCCTGAAGGAGCAGATGAAAGTTGTCTGCCAGCAGCTGGGCCAACAAGTCCTTTCATGGAGGGGCATCTAAGCTGTGCCATTATTTCCATCATAGCTTCTCTCCATACCATCCACTCAATGTGGTGTGTTTTCCCACCAGACTGAGAAAGAAAGTGTATCAGTCAGCTTAGCAAAAGCTTAGCTTTCAGAAAAAGCACGTGATAGGCAGTGGTCTTTGACCACGGCCTCTAGCAAAACAACACTTTTTCTATTATAATCTGGTACACTCAAAAACTCAAACAAAATCTTTACATCACAGTACTTGCTCTTGCTACAGATGCATTTTAATATTTCCTATCCTGTCCCAGTCTATCCTCTACAAAATTGCTAGTTGTGACCAATAATTTGATGAATTCTAAAATAATAATTGGTTGTAGCCAGCACCAAGGAAAGGCAGTCTCCCAATAGATAGAAAATACCTGAAGCTGGTGATCAGCAACTTCCCAATAAGATCTCAGGAGTTAGGCAAGTGCACTCAAGCATGCACCTAAGAGGCAAAATGGCAGAGTTTAATCAGTATATGACCTTCCTTTAGGAACACCCAATTGATAAGGGAAAAATGCCTCTAATGAGCATGTGCACAACTTCAGTAAACACAGTGCACCCAACCTTCCAAGTGCTGACTGCCAACCCCAAGGAAAAATCAAGGGAGAAGAAACACAAACCTTGGAACCATGCCAAAGTGTAAAACTCCCAAGCCAAGGGTTAGATGAAGCACTTGGATGGTTCAAGCTGCCCACTGGGCTCTCTTCCAATTGTATTTTACTTCCTTTCATTCCTGCTCTAAAACTTTTTAATAAACTCCTGTTCTAAAACTTGCCTTGGTCTCTCACTCTGCCTTATGCCCCTGGGCGGAATTCTTTCTTCTGAGGAGGCAAGTATTGAGTTGCTGCAGACTCATATAGATTCACTGCTGCTAACAGTAAAAGGCACCCCTCTAGGCAGAAGTAGTTCCTTTGTGCAATGCTTGGACTTCCTGCTGGATTTTGCTTGTCCCTTGCCCGTGAAGAATGGTGTTGGCAGCTTAGCCCCTTGTGGTGACTCTAAGTCACCTGCAACAGGATTGGAGATCTTTAGGGGTAGGGTGGTCTTGGAATCTTTTCAGTAATCCCAAATATCCCAAGTCAGAAACCCAAAAGTAAATGTCTTGGAAGCTATGTACTTGAGATACTTCTCTGACAGAAGATGTCTCCAGCCCCTTTAGATTCAAACAGGCAATTTACTGTCAGACTTCATTTCTTCTGCTGAGTGCATTAAATTACGTTGACAAAGACTGAGGCAAAACCAGGAAGTCTTTTCATATTCCAAATAAAACTTATCAGTAAGATTCCAAGGGAGGTCAAATTCAAATGACTCCCAAATTGTTGAAATACAGAGCCGACGCTATATATAAACATAGTTTGAGACAATCATTATCTTCGCCAGCTGTCAAGTTCCTGTTGCTTCCATCTGAATGAGTGACATTTATCACCTTTAAACACCGGGATGAAGGAGGAACTGTACGTGCCTCCCAGGGTGATGCCAGGCACCATGAAATTGCCAATCAGAATTATTATTGCTCTCATCCTCTGAATTTTCTCACTCTAGCATAACCTTCCATTTCCATTAAAAACTATTCTCTAAGATTGACATCAGATTGATGACTTTTAGGTAGCTTCCACGCTGAGGTAAAATTTTTAACTGCTCATCACAAAGAATTCTTCCATGTGTTGCAATGAAATTGAATTAATCCTTGTTCAAATCAAATAAATATTTGTTATTTTTTGACAGATTTAAACAAAATAAGCATGCATGACCATAGTCATTTATATATAACCATAGAATTAATTGTGAATAGTTAGAGTTGCAAAATACCTTTGAGATTATTTCATTTGAGATTATTTTGAGGACTTGAGAGGCTAAACAATTGCCTACATCCTTACAGCTATATTTCTAACAGTTTCATAAAGCATTTCACAAGTGACGGATCCCTTCCCAGGGATTAAGATGCCATTTTGTGTTGTGCAAGAAGGAAAAGATGGTGGGGGTAACAGGAAACGAACCAGTTTAGGGTTTTGGGCTTCCCTGGCATCAGCTAATGTGGCCTAAGGATACACTTGGCTACTCCATTCTGTACAAAATTTTGTTTTCTTTGCATTGTGGCATATTTCACCTCCAGATTCCCCTGATCAGAATGTGGAAAACCAGTGCTAACCTTCCACTCCTTTGCAGAAACACCTTCTCATCCCTGCCCTGCACTGCGGTTTTTCCTTGGGTGGTGAGCACACCTGTACCTGAAATAGCTTTAAGCTGTAATGGCTGTAGGCAGATGTGGTGTTTCGTTCATTAATTAGAGATAAGGCTTCGATTTTAGTTTTTTAGTTTTTTTGTTTTGTTTGTTTTTTGATTGAAAATTGTCCGTTGTCTTTTGTGTGTGCTACTGGATAACTTTAAGAAATAGTAAAATAGTGACTGTCATATAAATATACAGAACATACATCAAAGATTTATTTAACTTTTTAAGTAACGAATGAGCCAGTATGATGGTATAACTGGTTCAAAGGGAAATGAAGACAAACAAACAAATACACACACATGTGTAGACCCTCAGGGATATGGAAACCTATTTACAAACAGTTGCAAAGTTGGTCACTATCCACAGGGATGTAATCAAAGACATCTCCATAAAACACAATTTTCTTTTGTATAAGGAAGAGCCACTGCATTAGCTAGTATTCTACAACTTACACACTGTTATAATAGCTCGAAGACAACCAAAGGCAGAGACCACCTAGAAGGGTGCCCTAGTCATTATTTTTGCTCATTCCCAAGTCTTCTGTACTTTTCCTGACACCATGTTTTGAGTGCTGCCCTTGGACTGAGCTTTAATATTTCATATAAAGCTTGCCAATAGAGTTAAAACGCTTACATATTTCTATGTGGAATTCATATGTAGTTAAGTGAGCTTAGCAGCAGAATAATTCTGTTTTACAAATTAATTTTATTGGCTAAAATAATAATTTTTACTTAATCTATTGGATGTATCCAGAATTAATAAAATATACATCTAGGCTGTAAGATCTAGTTTAAGATTTTCTACTCCAACTTGCACAGGAAACCCCAATAAAGTCATTAATAGTGTCTAGTAGGGAAGCCTTGGGTCAGGGTGAGAGATTTGAATTTCCTTTCTGACCAGTTGCCTGACCTTGAACAATATTCCCCTTCCCTCACCCACTGGATTTTGGCATCTTCATCTGTAAAGAAGAGTGTTTACTAACTCATGATTCTCTCAGCACAAAATTCCGTGATTGTCTTTCACATCTCTGCAGTAGGTTCTGAATCCTGACTGTGTTCCTTAGCAAATGCTGTGTGGTGTCTCCCAAGGACCATCAGAGGAGCCTCCCAGGCCTGGTCCAGGGACCATTCACATCTATGGCTCTGCAGGAGCTTTCTCTCTCTCATCAAGTTCTCACCTTCACCTTTAGATAAAATTTTTAGAAACCAGTGAACTTACTTATCAATATATTCTTCTTCAAAAATACTGAGACTAAAACAATGATCAGTGGACACTAGTTCTTTCACTTCAGCAAAATGTGAAATGCCAACTAGCTCAGAAATAGGAGATGAACGTAAACAGCCCCATTAACCGAGCCACTCACTCCTAGCAAATCACATTCCGATAAGCTTTCTAATGAGCGGAACCATGTCTTCTAACATGAACCCTTTTCCAGGATTTATGTGAAGCACTTCAAAGCTGTTATTTATGTTAAGCCCCCACATTCGGTTGTTCCATTTTATAGAAGAGGAAAGTGGCTTTCTGAGGGTTTTACAGACACACCAGGACTGCAGATCGTGCTGAGCTGAGAAGCGCAAGATGCGGGCAGCAGTTGTGGGAGTTGTTTCTGTCCACGTAATGCTTGTTGTGTATCATCCTCAAAAGCCTGATTGCTAAAGTCAAGAATAAAACTGAAATTCAAGCTTCATTAAAGCTGGGGCTTTCTGAGAGAGGCATCCCTCTCTCTCCTACCATCACTTGCCTATGAATTCTGCTGTAGCCAGGGCAGGCAAGAGCCGGTGGAAGGACTCAGGAGCCCTGGGCACGGTGAACTACAGGTCACGGCTGATAGCTGGATTTTCAAATAATTTGATTTAAATTAAAAACATGTTAAATGTTTAACTTGAACTCTTTAATTAAAATTTGAGCTCTTTAACAACTTGAACTCTTTAATTAAAATTTGTGATAGGGAGAGTTTGTTGATGACCATGTCTATTTCAGCTTCATGACCTTCATTGAATTACACAGAGTGTTCACTTTGTTAAACTTTGCAAATGTCGCCTGTTGCTGCTAAGAGAGTTAACCTTGACTTCTCTTCCCTGATCCCAAGTTTGGCATTGATTTTACCATCACTCAGGACAATAAAGATGTTTTCCCATTTGGATCTGGAAGAGGGAGTTGAACAGGACAGATACTAAACATGTTTCTATAAGCATGCTGTCTACTTATAGAAAAAATTCTCTTTATCAGAGGAAGAGAACATTGTTATGAAGGCACTGACTTGCTGAAAAGGGCATGTGTTGGCAGCTCTTGTTTTTCCATGATGACATCATCTAGATTTGAATTTTACACAAAGTCTTGTGATTTCCTTCATGAAATTAAATTTAAAAAAAATCTTTATTTTAAGCTATTGGCCTTTAAATATAGAATTGGAATGCAGACGAGTTGTTAAGAGCAGGTACTTGTGGTTTATGTGCTCAGTTTCACACCTGTCTTCGCTATTTTTGCTGTGTAACCTTTGAAAAGTTACTTAATATCTCTGAGTCAAATGAAAATGGTAATAGCTCCCACTGCATTGGGTCGTTGTGAGAATTAAACAAGATAACATTAGCAGATAACAAGTGCTCAATAAATATTTTTGATGGCCATTGTTATTTCTTACGTAAGGTAGATAAGGAGAACAATCTTAGATTCAAAAAAGAATACCTGACAAAGGACAATGGTGTGAAGGCTCGCAGAGCAAACTTATTTAGAGTCGTTGCTTCTTTGCACAGTGTACAATGGTAAACTGGGCCAATATGAAGTCAGAACCACACCAATAGGATTGCTGGAACTGCAAGGGGCTGTGGCCACCGTTGGTTCCTTCCTGCAGAGTTCCTAGGCAGTGAGGTGGAATTCCTACTCTCAGGAGACATCATCTACTCTGGATGGATCCAGGTGTTATGTTTTTCAATTGTTTGCAGCATAGAAAGTGCCCACATAGAACTCTCAGGGTTAACACTAAATCCTAGGAACCCACAGAGGCTAACTATTGCAAAGATGACAAAATTTACCTCCCATATAATGCCACTGTGAGCACAAGTCAACGGAGATTTGGCTCACTCCTCCTCAATACTGATACCTCCAGCTCCTGCTGTCCTGATGGATCCCAGTGCCCGCAGCATGGCTTAATCAATGAGGCAGGAATTAAGTTATCAACCATTTCTTTAATTTGGCAGCTCCATCTAATGATTTTTTTATTGATTGCTCACCATTCACGAACACAGAAATGTTGACCAGAAAATTAAAGTAATTGCAAACAACATACTGACCATACAAAATACTTTAGACTAAAGAGGTATTTTAGTTACAGATATCAGAGAATAGTTCACATTTTCATTGTAGAGAACTGATTAATATTCATTGAAAATTATTATTATTACTTGCTCAAGAAGTAATTTATTCATTTAAAAATAAGCATTTTGTTTCTATGATCTTTTTATCCTTTGCTGGGGCTGGAAATACAGTGTGCTGCCTTGGGTCTTCTGAGATGCAGACACTAAGGTAGGTTTAGATATGCAAGAGATTGTCAGGGAAATGCCTGTGAAGGGTAAGGGAACAGCCACAGGAGGAGGCAGGGAGAGCCTCCAGACTGAGATGTGGGTCTGACATCTGTGAACGAAGAGAAGGAAGGAAGGGCTGAGTAGAACATCTCATGTCACAGTGCAGGTCTGAGAAGGATTTGGCCAGGCTGATGATGTCTCCTCATGCCAAACCTGCTTGTTAGAGGAGTCCTGGCCCAGTAGGAATGGGCAGATACCGGCACCTGCCATGCTCAGGCACTGGCTGGAGCATCCCAAGGAAAGCATGGCTGTGGCCTGAATGCAGTGCTGGGTCCAGAGGGCCAGCACTGACCCTGCCAGTCAGCATTGCCCCCTGAAGCAGGAAAGCAGAGTGTGCATCTTCATGGTGGCCACAGCAACCTACAAGACTCAGTCTCTGATTTCAAGAAACACACACCATGGTTGGGATGCAGAGTGTGGTGATCCTCCATGGGGGCATGTCCGGGGCTCCTGTGTAGGTGCATGAGTAATATGCATGTGCACAGCTTTTGGAACTAATACTGGGCCCATCCTGGGACTGACTTGGTACAATGGCATGCAATTATTACTTACAGAATCAAGTGCCTCTGTTTAATTCAGTGTATGCTTGTTGAGACACTTGATGCTCCAGTCCTGAGGGAGAACAGGAGTTGAGTGAATTGTGACCAAGACAGACACAGGGCCACGATTGCCATGCCTTCCATGCACAACTCCAGGTCCTTTGAATCTGTCCTCTTTTGCCTCCTTCACTAGACAGTGAGCTCTTAGAAAATAAAAACTATAATTCAGTTTCTATGCATTCCTCATGGGTAGCACCTCATAGATATTGAATAGATATTTGTTGATTTGTGCTGTTATTGTTGCAGATGAGCAAAGTGTTGAGAAATTATAATGCATCAGTATTATCATTGCCATTACAGTTGATTGCAAACTCAATTTCCATTCCATACCATTTCTCCCTGCATACTCTTTCAAAGGAAAAGAGAATCATCCTCTAGTATATCTCTCATATGTGAGTGCCACTCACAGCCCAGGGTAATTCTTAAGATGACAGCAGACAGTAGGTAATAAAATGAAAGACTAATCTTTTTCCCTCCCCTGCACTTCCTCCCTTGCAGACATGAGCCTTTTCCTTTGTTCCTGCCACTCTGGCTCAAACCTTCTTCAGGTGGGAAGGGTGCTGACACGTGCTCCTTTCTCCCACAGTCAAATCCGTGCTTAGGGAAACATTGAATGTCAGGTTTGTGCTACTTTCTGAAATTGCAGTCTCACGCCTTCCTCTTCCAGGCTGTTTGTTGTCCTGCAGGAAAGCTCCATGAATAGGGTCAGGGAAATGTGAACTACAGTTGAAATGCGCTCATCCGAATCACTGTGGAGGTGCCTTCTTTGTACTTTCAGTATTTTCATTATGAAAATACTTAGACAGAATAATACAGAGACTAATATGAGACCACCAGGAACTATCACTCAGTTTAATCAAATTTTTGTATTTTACCATATCTTCTTCATTCCCTTAAAGGCATAAACTATTTCAGCTGAGGCTCGCAAACCTCCTGTGTTAGGTCCTTCTTGCACTGCTATAAAGAAATACCCAAGACTGGGTAACTTAAGAGAAAAGAGGTTTAATTGGCTCACGGTTCTGTAGGCTGTTGTATTAGTCCATTCTCACTCTGTTAATAAAGACATACCCGAAACTGGGTAATTTATAAAGGAAAGAAGTTTAATTGACTCACAGTTCAGCATGGTTGGGGAGGCCTCAGGAAACTCACAATCATGGTGGAAGGGGAAGTAGCACATTCTTTTTCACATGGTGGCAGCAAGGAGAAGTGCTGAACAAAGTGGAAAAAACCTCTTATAAAACCATCAGATCTCATGAGAACTAACTCCCCATGATGAGAACAGGATGGGGGAAACTGTCCCTATGTTTCAATCATCTTCACCTGGTCCCTCCCATGATGCGCAGGGATTATGGGAACTACAATTCAGGATGAGATTTGGGTGGGAACATAGCCAAACCATATCAACTGTATGGGAAGCATAGTGGCATCTGCTTCTGCAGAGGCCTCAGGAAGCTTCTGGTCATGGCAGAAGGTG
Organism: Pan paniscus; assembly: GCF_029289425.2. NCBI lineage: Eukaryota > Metazoa > Chordata > Mammalia > Primates > Hominidae > Pan > Pan paniscus. The sequence continues at coordinate 6,512,331 of NC_073253.2, read as the reverse complement.
AAGGGGAAGCAGATGCACCACACGGAGATAGCAGGAGCTGGGGTGTGAGAGGTGCCGCACTTTTTTTTCTTTTTTTTTTGAGACAGAGTCGAGACTGTGACCCAGGCTGGAGTGTAGTGGTGCAGTCTTAGCTCACTGCAACTTCTGCCTCCTGGGTTCAAGCAATTCTCCTGCCTCAGTCTCCCGAGTAGCTGGGACTACAGGGGCACACTGCCATGCCCGGCTAATTTCTTTTGTGTTTTAGTAAAGATGGGGTTTCACCGTGTTGCCCAGGCTGGTCTTGAACTCCTGAGCTCAGGCAATCTACCTGCCTTGGTCTCCCAAAGTGCTAGGATTACAGGCATGAGCCACTGCGCCCGGCCGTGCCACACACTTCTAAACGATCAGATCTTGGAAGAACTCAGTCACTATTGCGAGGACAGCACCAAGGGCATGGTGCTAAACTATTCATGAGAAATCTGCCTCATGGTCTAATACCTCCCGCCTGGCCCCACCTCTACCACTGGTGATTACAAACTGTATCACCTCCCTAACCCATTTGCTTGCTTATCACTCCTGGGCATGTTTTATATTTTCGCATCATACAGATGTCTCCATAAACAATGAATCGTCTTGTTTTGCATGTTTTCAAACTTAAAATAAATTATTCTTTTTTTATATCTATGAGTAGGGTCCTGGACACTGCCCTCAGATTCACTGATTGGTCCAGGAGGACTCACAGGACTCGGCACGTAGTCGTTCACTTCATGCTATGATTGCTTACAGGGAGAGGACACGGAGCAAAACCAGCAAAGGGAAAGGGCACATGGGGAGATGTCTGGGGGAAAACCAGGCGTGAGCTTCTGAGAGTCTCTGCAAGTGGTGTCACACAGGATGCATTCAGTTGCTCTAGCAATGAGTTAAGACAACATGTGCAAAGGTTATCAACCAAAGAAGCTCATTGGAGACTTAGTGTCCAAGGTTTTTATGTTTTTATTGGGGACTGATCACATCTGTACCCTTTGCCTGACACATACATATCAGCACCCTTTGCCTGACACACATTTCAGATTCTCAGAAAGAAAGCAGGTGTCCAGCATAACCATGTAGTCTGTACAGTTTAGGCGCAGTGAGGCACTCTTATCAGCCTGGGAATAGTGGGAACCATCTTAGCATCCAAGGTCTCAGACACTAGCCAAGGGCCCACCATACAAACAGGCCTTTCCAGGAATAGTGGCCGCAGGCTTGTGATGTTAACTCTTTCCTGTACGAAATCCATATGGCAACTTGCCCTCTTTACTCAAGATTGTGATTTGAAAATTCAAGTATTTGATACCTTTAGATTTTTCAAATTTTTAATGTTATTCTTTCAATAAACATTTAAGCTGTTCCTCATTTTCACCATTGCAAACAGTAATGCAATAACCATTCTTGGATATCTTCTTGGACGTGTATACAAGTTTCTCAGAACTACAGTGTGTGCACATCTTCCTCTCTGCTAAGCATGCCCAGTACGCTTTCCAAATTGTGCCAACTTTATCATCTCACCAGAAGTGTGAATGCTCACTTCTTTACCTCCTTACTAATGCTTGACATTGTCAGAGTTTAAGTTTTACCGATTTGAGAAGAATAAGGGGAAGACTTCTTTAATTTCATAATTCTTTAGGTGTACACTCACCTGGAAGGAAGCTGTTTTATAAGGCAGGGACTTGGAGTTTCTGGACACAATCCAATCAGGTCTCCAGGCCAGACGGAGGAGAGAGGACAGGGCTGCTTCTCCCTAACCATTTCCTTCTCTGGTAAGGGTGTTCTTGAGTCAACACTGAAATAGCATCAAAGGAAATTGCATTTCATAAGTGATTACATTTTTCCATGATCAAATGCGGCCAATTTCTGGATAAAAAATAACCAAGGTTCTTTTCTGTGATTCATACAGTACTCAGAAATCCCTGGCTTCCTAGAACCCCAATAAAAACATTCAATCTCTAAGTAATAATTCTTAACAATACTTTTTTTTTTTTTTTTTTTTTTGGCTGAAGAATGTCAGGAACAAGGCCAGGCACAAACATAGAAGCTTTGCAAATCTCTGCAAAGCTTTCTTCAGGAGCTGACTTCTCTGAATTTCCTGAGACAGGAGGATGGGCACGTGGTGCCCACTTTTGTATTACACAGATGGGTGGGAGCATGGGCTGGGGCTGTGCCTCTTCTGCGGAGACATGTCTAGTGCAACACGGTCTGTGACATAAAGGCACTCTCAGTCCAGTGGGAGCAGTCAATCCAAATCAGCAACTCCCAAGCTCTCCTGCCTGGACCTGCCCAGCAATGTAGAGAAGCTATGTTTTGTAGCACAAACTCCTTCTAATTCAAAGGGGCTTAAATCCAAAAGAGGTATTTATTATAACAATGCTGGAGTGTGCTGTGGGTGAATTGTGTCCCCCCAACATTCGTAAGTTGAAATCCTAAACTCCAGTACTCCAGACTATGACTGTATTTGGAGGTTGGGTCCTGAAAGAGGTCATTAAGGTAAAATGAGCTCATCTGGGTGGGCCCTAATCCAGTTTGACAGGTGTCCTTAAAAGAGGAGGATGTTAGGACACAGACATACCCAGAGGGAAGACCATGTGAGGACACGAGGAAAATATGCCATCTATGAGCCAAGGAGAGGGAAACCAATCCTGCCAACACCTTGATTGTGGACTGCCAGCCCCCAGAGCTGCAAGACAGTAAGTTTTTATTGTTTAAGCTGCTGCACCTTTGTATTTTGTTATAGCAGCCCTAGCTGACTCATACAGGAAGCATCATGGAGGAAAGACTTGCAGGAAGAGGAGGAACAGGGATCCAAGGAGGAACAAGAGCCCACTGCACCTGCCTCCTTTACTTCTTTCCCCATCCCCTGCCCCCTCTTTGATATTCCCATGATGGAAAGTGTGTGTTGTGTTATGCTGTGTGTGTTGTGTTGTGTGTATTGTGTTGTGTTGTTTTGTGTGTGTTGTGGAGCTTTCGCCACCTAGAGAGGAACTCATATCCTTCACCCAGCTTGAGTTTCGGGATTCCCTGGGATGGGACTTGGGTTGGCTCAGCTTGGGTCAGGGTTGCCCTAGACATGCCACAGAGGGGTTTGGGGTGATGAGAAAGGGCCATGCTTGGGGTGACCATGCATGGTTTGGGGTTGGGCACTTGGGCAGAAGAAGGTCCAGGAAGTAAGGTGAGCTGCTGAACAGATGAAGGCCTGGTGCCGTGAGACGTGGAGCTGCTTTCCTGGGGTTAGAAGTGTCTTAGCTATGGGCTAAACTTTAGGACCAGAGAGAGCTAAGGGTATGTTGTCGAGGAGATCAGGCCTGTACTGGAGCAGGGCCAGAGAACCCAGGGTCTGGCCCAGGTGTTTCATCTTGGCCTTCAGAGGATGCTTGAAAGGCATTGAGGAGGAGAGCAGTGTGTGCAGCCTCACATCCTTGGGCCAAGAGCTTCCTAGTCAAGTAGGGTGCTGGTTAGAAAAACAGACTTATAGCAACATACAAGACCCAATAAATCAGACTTTTTGGGGTGGGAGCCAGGAATCTTAAGTTTTTAACAAGGTCTCCAAGCAACCCAGAGGCACACTGGAGACTTAGAATCATGGATCTGGCATCTGTGGGGAAGTCACTTGGAAGCTGCAGGCAAAGACGTCCCCCTCCCTGGCTCTCCTCTGCTCTTTGTTTGTTGCTTTTGACCTTTTCCTAAGTGGAACATGTCTTGGTTACTTTACGAGGCAGGATTATATTTGGATTATCACACCAGTAGCTATAGGAAACGTGTGTGTGGGTTTGTGTGTTGTGTTTGTATATGTGTGTTGTCTGTGTACATGTGTGTTGTGTGCATGTCTCTGTGTTATTTGTATGTGTGTGCATGTGTGTATTGTGTTGTGTGTGTATCTCTGTGTTATTTGTATGTGTATGAGGGTGTAGCATGCACCTCTCCATGTTATTTTTATGTGAGCGTGTATGTGTGTGTGCGCACATCTCTGTGTTACTTGTACATGTGTGTGCATGTGTGTGCATATCTGTGTGCTCGTGCCAATCTGAGATTATGATTATTTCCTATGGAATCCTTGAGCATGTGCTACATGAAACCAACACCTCCTCACTGGGGGAGCAAAATGAAACAAAAGGAAACAGCTCAGATGAAACAATGAGAACAGCAAAAGCAGTTTAGAATAACAAGATTTTCCTGCAAAGCTGATGTGACGTGCTGTCACGTTGAAATCAGGCGAGCATGCAAAACACATTTCAGAGTCCTTTTCTATTTTCTGTTTTCTTTGAAAGAGCAAGCTAGGAAGCTCTCTGGTTGGGAGGGGCCCACTTGCAGGAGGAGTGTGACACTGCGCCTGACTGCTGGGATGTAGTCCACTGTCAGTCCCCCTCTCTTTAGCTGATGATGTTTTGTGAGGGCTGTTTAGGATGCAGAGAGAGTTGCTCATGGTCCGCATTATGCATCACTTGGCAATAAATGGTCTTTACGGGTGCTTCTTCCTCACACATGGGCAATGCACATGCAATCCAGGATGAGTTCTCCCCAAGGGCTGTTTACAAAGGGGAAGTGATCACGGCTTGAATAACTAGAAAGAAAGTCCTGATGGTGACATCTGGGATGACATAGGATGCAAGAGCCTAAAAACGCAGGTGAGAACGTGTGAGGAAGGTGCTGCCATGCTCTGGACCAGTTTTAATCCATCTTTTGAGGGAGTGTCATCTTTCACTGAGCCATAAAACTCTTCCATATCACTCTGTGTTTCTCTGAGCCTGTATCAGTTCAGTGCGCTCTTTGGGCCATTTCCGCCACTTGTCCAATCAACGTTGCCAATAGATTATGGAGCAGGGCTGTGTCCACTCTGTTTGGTGTCTTTGAGTTCCCTTAGTCGTCTTTGCAGTATTCAGTAATGCACGTGAAATACTTTGGGAATTCTAATGCTCTGGACAAATACTAGTACCAATTATGATTACCACTATTTTAATTGATTCTGTCCTGGCAGCATTTTGTCAGATGCTGTAAATGTCAAAGTTAGTAGCTCATCCTCATAAGGAGAAGACTTACCTGCACCAACATACCTAGATCCCTGTTCTCTCAAGGTGCCCTAGTCCTCCAGGTTTAGCAGCAGTTCTCGTGTTCAGACTTTTGATTCTATATGAAAATATGTTGCCAACCAGGAGACAGTAGTTCAAAGCTTGGACATGAAAGCAGATACTGCCCTCTGCCCTTGGGATGCAGACAAGCAAATCAGAGGTAGTCCCCTTCCCTGCCCACTTGGAGCCCACGCTTTGGTGAGAAGGCAGTTATTGAACAGATAATTACACTGAAGGATGTATTAGACACGTTCTTTCGTGCAGTAGAAGACACTGCACTGAGAGCATGCGTCCCAGAGCTGGGATTCCCTGGGGAGAGGGGAGGGTCCTCTTCATTGGTGCTGAGTTGGTACTGGAAGAGGAGAAGGAGAAGGAAGGAGCATACCCAGCCTGTGACTTGCGCAGCTGGGTTGTGGGAGTGCCAGTCACCAAGCAGGGAACATTGGGGACTGTGTTTGTGGTGGGAGGGGTGTGCATGAGGGTGAGTTCATCTACTGACATGCTGAGCTGAAGATTGTGTTGAGACACTGGAGTAAAGGTAACGAGTATGCACTTAGAAGTGAGAACCCAGAGCTCAGGAACAAAGTCTGCACCTGAGAAATGCACCTGGGGGGCTTTGGGGAGGCATGTGGCATTCAAGAGCTGCCTACAGTCTGCATTCCTGTATCGTCACCACATTAATTTTTTTAGCTACTAGCTCCACTGAACCAGAGTTTCTATGGACGAGGGGCTGAGGTGGAGAGTGATACAATCTGATATGTGCATCTTCAAGATCCCTCTGACTGCTGTGTGGCTAATGGACTGGAGCTGGAGGGGGTGTCAGTGGGAGCAGGGAGTCCAAGTATGTCTATTTTGATCATCCAGGTAGGAGATGCTCTTGGTCCAGACTTGGCTTTGGGCTATTTTGCAGATGGAGTTAATAAGTGTTGTATGTAGGATGTGAGAGAAACTTAGAAATCAAGAATAATTCTTTGATGTTTTATCTGAGCAACTAGGATCATGGTGTGCCAGTACTCAGAGCTGGGAGGCTGGCGGGGAGCAGAATTCTTGAGGAGGGCTGTGCTGTTTGAGATGCCCGTTTGTATTCATCCATTTTCATACTGCTATGAAGAAATACCCAAGACTGGGAAATTTATAAAGACAAAAAGGTTTAATGAACTCAGTTCCACATGGCTGGGGAGGCCTCACAATCATGGTGGAGGATGAAGGAAGAGCAAAGGCACGTCTTACATGGCAGCAGGCAAGAGAACGTGTGCAGGTAACTGCCCTGTATAAAACCATCAGATCTCCTGAGACTTATTTGCTATCATGAGAATGGCAGGGGAAAGCCCCACCCCCATGATTCAGTTACCTTTCACTGGGTCCCTCTCACAACATGTGGGGATTATGGGAGCTACAATTCATGGTGAGATTTGGGTGGGGACAAAGCCACACCATATCACCTTTCAACACCCACGTGGAGGCATCAGGGAGAGGGATGGCGATTGGGGTAGAGTTTGTGGGCAGCCCAGGACCACAGAGGGACACTGGAAGGAAGGGGAGGGTCCCAAGAATTGGGATCCCTGTTGCTGAAGCCACCTTCATGCACTCTGAAATGTTGCCTTAGGATGGGAGGAGGAAGAGGTGGGTCCCAGGATGTAGCTCCCTCTCTCCACTCCTTCCTAGCTCCAGGTACACATGATTACTCAGATAAATTAAGGTTGGAATGATCACCAAAGGAGACTCAAATATTTCTGTAGATTCTTCTAGTTTTCCATCTTCTTCATACTTCTAAGGCATTTGACAGGGAAGGGTGTGTAGGGTAAGGAGAGAACTGGCCTTGTCATAAACATTACCACGAAAGAAGAGTGAAAACTTCCTACTAGCTCTCTGGGCCAAGGCCTGGACTCCTGAGTGGCTGCACTTGGAATACTAAAGAGGCTGTTTGATCTTTGGAAGATTCTGGAGCTGGTTAAGGCTCAGTTCACACTACATTCTTCTCATGCCTTTAATATTCTGCCTGATACCTGCCGCAGCCACCTGCTTTGCCATTATCTCAATGAATATTCCATCCTCTCATAGGCCCCCAAACTCACCTGCTCATGCTGTTCTCAAAATAACCCGTTTGATTCTCCAAGAGACCCCTGGATTTTACCCCAGGACCCATGAGAAGCGGGGAGGCTCTTGGGGAAATTCAGGGACAGCAAGAATGCATCTTAAGATGTTTCCTCTTCTGCGTTCACACCTTAATACATGTGTTCTGCTCCTTTCTGGATTAAGTGGTTTTCTGCACTGGGTACCATTGCATGTACTTGTTAAACTGTGATCCATACTTATTCTGAAATGCCTCTTGGCTCTTAATACAATTGCAATGCAGAGATGTCAGCAGCAGCCAGTGCGGCCTGTGAGCTGCACCATCAGAGGTTGCGTTCCTGGATGTCCTGATGCATCATCCCTGGAGGGCCAGCTGCACTGACCCCTCCAGCAGGGGAACCAAGCTGAGCTTGTTCTAGATTATACAAACATCTGGGAACATCCCACCTGGATGTTTCTGACTGGACATTGTCAACCATTTTCTGGCATCAATGTCTCCTTTTAAAAAGATGGAACAGCAGGACATGCAACAAAAACCTACAGTCTTTGAGCATCTTCCTTGTGTGGTCCTGCGGAGGAGGCCTCAACTCCTCAGGAGTGAGCAGGTGCAGGGCTCTTGGGTGGAAGTGGAGCCTGGGAGTCCATGGACTGAGGAACCTATAGCTGTGAGGCTCTGGGCTGATGGTCTGCAATCGCCTCTCTGTGGAGCCCCCTCTCCCTATCTCTGGGTCGTCTGTGTGGGTATCTGGTGGCCCAGGGCCTCTGTGAGAGGGGAGAGTGGGCCACTGGCTCCTCTCCTGGAACCAGGTGTCCAGGGCTCTACCGGCTTCTGGGCTGAGGTTTGTGATGTACAAATCAGCACGAGATGGGGTCTTTCCAGTTCTGTTGTAAACCCAATTTCCAAGTTACTGGTACTATTTTTTCAAACTATTTTGGAGGGAATAAATTCAGGCATTTCGCTCTGTTTGTATGTAAAAGCCTCCTCCTCCTTCTTCTAATTCCTCTCATTCTCCTCCTCCTTCTCTTCATCCTTCTCTCCTCCTCATCTTCCTTCACCTTCTGTAGATCATTTGCTCCTTTTCTCTGGACACTGATTCTTCTATAGAATCTTTGGAATCAGAACTTATGGTATTTATGTCTCTGAGTGCTGGATGAGATAAATCAAATCAGGCTTGATTTTCCACTTTATATCTTGGGGACTTTGTTCCTGTAATCTTTCCACTTTTTGATTTAAGACAAATGGTGCTATCTTTAATTTGCAAGTTCCCCACTTCAACGTTTCTTTGCTGATTGAATACCTGTGGCCTAATACTTCTCCTGAGAAGAATTTCCCTAGGTCATTAATGCAACGTTATCAAAAATCGTTTCAGAAATCAGATTTATTTCCATTGCTGTAAGTCTTCATTTTTATCCTCATAAGAGCTTCCTGGAAATCTTTTATGGTATGTTTCAAATTTGATTCGACAAGATTTGACATATTTTTCAAAGGGCCTTAGAATGACAAAGAAAAATCTTCACTGGATATTGTTGGCATTAAAGGACCTGAGTGCCCCAGCAGAATTATTTCTTACATTATTATGTTCATTTACTTTATGGATTAATTTTATGGTAGAAGAAACTGCCTGCTGATTTCTTCTGGGAAACACACAAGGAGTCCAGATTTTAATATATTCTTTCACTCTGCCAAGAAAACTTCAGGAAGTCACAGCTTTGTGAATAGATATAACCAGGATCTCGGAACTCATTTGTGGGGTAGTCTAAATTTAATCCATTAGACCAAATCCTAAAGTTCCTCTGTATGCAAAAGCCTCACTTAAGTTTAAATTAATTGATAAATAGCTTCATCTTTATGCTCCAAATTATTTCAGAAAGTGCATGGTTTGGCTTTCATTTCTAAGGCAGTTAGTAATGAATGGCTAATTTTAACAAAGTTTTACATCCATCTTGAAGTCCTTGTCTATTTAACTCTTAGTGATAAGTAAAAATAGATTCTAATAAGGCAGCCAGGCAGATGGATGAGCCAAACCTTGTAGCAGCTGCCGAAATGGAAATTTAGCTACCATAGACCATAGGGAGCATTAAAGCAGTTGCTGGAGGCCTAATTCTCTAACAGACAGCCTGAAGTCCAGAGCAGCTATGGCTGCTTAGCTGGGAGCATCCTCAGTATGTTCCTCTGAGGAGATTCTGCGTAGCTCCTGGGTGAAAGGACAAGGACCCTGGCAGCCCGTGAGTCCTGGCCGCATGTGGAAGGTTGCACTGGGCATTTCACAGAGGCTGCTTTCTGGTTGCTCAAGAGGTGCCTTGAGGATTTGAAGGGGAGGAGGATCAGGGAGAAGTGTAACTGCTCACAGGGGATTGAGGCATTGCCTGGCTGGAGCTGGAGATGAGACAGGGCTCTAGTCTATGGGAGGTGATGTGCTCCATGGAAGCCAGGGTACAGTCAGAGGCCTGCACAAGTCCCAAAACAGGGCCTGACCAGAGGATATGAAAGCCAGGGCAGGCAAAGGCCAGGGACCAGCAGGTGCACAAGGTAACAGAAAGCAGCAGCACTTAGCATTGGGAGTCTGACTGGAGGCCGCCATGGAGGTGAAGGTCAGGAGCTTTCACCCACACCTCCGCTCCTGGCTTTTGTGAGTTCATGCCATCCTGCGGGGATGGGGTGTAGGAGCCTGGAATGCACCCTGCTCACCACTTTCTCACCTGCCAGGCACAGTGATCCCAGGAACTCTGCTCAGGGTCCCCAGGGAGGGATGGGGAAGGACTGTTCCATACACCGTCAGATTCCAGACCCTGCCCCGGGGACATGCAGCTCTGGGCATGGGGAGCCACCTCCTCTGTGTACTTTAGTACCCATGGGGCTCCAAAACAGCGAGCCTTAGTGTGTCTGGGGACCACAATGAGCATCCTCAAGTGGGCCTGGATGGACGTCTGTCATATCTTTGCCTTTCACAAAGTACGTGTCTATGCTCTTGGTTTTGACGTGAACTAATCTCTGCATTGTTTTCTCATGAAATGTGGCATTGGGTGATAAATAACATGATGGAGACTGCCGGGGACTACGTTTCCCACCCCCGTGGAACCAGATGTGGCCATGTGACTAATTATGGGCCGACAGGACATGGGTGGAAGTGATTTCTGCACCCCCAGGTTGTGTCCTGAGCTGTGAAGCCCCAGTATCACTCGTCTCAGACTCTGTTCCTTCCCTTTCCTTCCCATGGGTTAGAATGCAGGCGGTGGAGCAAAAGACAGAAAGAACCCGGGCCTCCTGAATGGCTCCTGGGGGAGCCCTGTCCCACCTGCCCAGGGCCAGCACAATGCAACTGGTTAGTGAGAGATACTTCTTTTTTAAGCAACTGCATTTTGAAGCCTCTCAGGTTAGAGCTTGTTACCATGCACCTGAAGGAACACACCAATGCTTACTAAGGACTTGCTATGCTCAAGGCACCCTTCTAAGCATTATACAGATTATCTTATTTAATTCCCTCATGACTTCAGGAAGGATAACTATTGTCATCATTTTAAGCTTATGAAACAGAGGCGAAGAAAAATTGGATAACTTGTCTCACACAGAGATAAGGGATGAAGCTGGGATGTAAATATTCTGACCCCAGAACCCACGGCATTAAGTAGTTTGAATCCCTCAGCAAGGATCTCTGGCCATTGGGAAAAGGAACAACTGAATGAGGCTGTCTTTGAAAATCTTGAGTCTCAACAATACTCCCTGGGTGACTTTAGATGTGGGGCTGTGTTGTCCCAGGAGGCTGCTGGAGACGCAACACCAGGACAGCAGCAGAGCTGAGCTGCCACGGAGTTCACTGCTTTAGTCTGTTGGGAAAGCCACGTAGGTTGCAACAAAGTTTTTGGTCTCAGCTGTCTGGCTGCTTCCCCAGGGCTGTCAGATTTCTTTTTTAAGTGTTGTGTCCTGTATAACATTCTGGCCTCTCCTTGAGGCTGCATTCGTTTCTCTGGGACTTCACTTTCTGTTCCTGCATTGCTTCGACTGATTTCTAAAGGGTCAGATCTCAGCATCATGATAGGAATTCAAGCCCTTCTGTGTTTTCAGTGAAGCTATTTATTTGGAGGTGAGGATATAGTATGGGTGACAGTGTGAGCTATGCCTACAGGGGTAGGCTGGAGGTGATGGGGGTGGGAATGCCAGTGGGCAGCCAGGGCTTTGTTGAGCAAGGTCCTGACTCCACGTTCTAGAGGCCACTTGGCCGATTGGAGACCCTTGGAGTCAACCTGTCCGAAGAACCCACAGTAGGGAAGACAACCACCAAAGCTCTGGCTTCCAGTCTTGCTTAGACCTGGTAGTAACCTACCACCTTCTAAGACTCTGAGAGTTAGCCTTCAAGAACCTGCAGAAGCTTCTGAAAGCAATTTCAGTTTCAAACGACATCAGACCTAAATCAGGATGTGAGGACAGCAGCCTGCTTTTAATCAATCACTCAGGTCTGCTGCTTTATGATCCTACTGGCAAAAAGTAGATTTAGTCCATTTAATAAGATGGCCCAGCCAAAGTGTGACCAGGGCCCTGTGGGGTCCTCACCTGGGAAATAGCAGAACAGATTCTAGGAAGAGCCAGTACCTGCCTGGGTGGCTGGGTGGCTGGGTGTCCGGGGCCCCTGGGGGGAGTCACTTATGCCTAAGGGTTTCTGACTGACACTCCTCATTTAGAAGGTGACCCTGAGCAGAGAACCTTTTAATTAGCTCAGATCCAGCCCGCTTTGTGTGGGTGACTGTCAGTTTCTTTGCCTTTTGTGGCCCTCTGTTGCTATGGCAGCACTCTCCTAACAATGGATTTTTTGGGCAGAGGCGAGAATTTACAGAGGAGGCTGCCCTGCGTGGCTCCCAGCCAGAGCATCAATAGCCTGATCAGACCTCAAGGTTAGAGATGGAGCTGTCTGTGAGTTTCACTATTCACCATCAGCATGGCACCCTGGAGGGGTGGGGGTGGTGAAGGGAAGCTTGCTTATCTTTTATAAAAATGAAGTAATTAATTTAAAAAATTGAAGTATGAAACTATGTATTTATCATGTGCAACACGATGTTTTGAAGTATATATACATGATTGCATTACCTATATAGTTTTCATCTTTGGGGTGAGAGTACTTACCAGTCAGTCTCTAGTATTTTTCAAGAATACAATATATTGTCATTCACTATAGTCACCATGCTGTACAGTAGAACACTTGAGCTTATTCCTCCTATCTCACTGTAAATATGTGTTCTTTGACGAACACCTCCCCAACCCTCTCTCTGCCCTAACCACCCCAGCCTCTGGGTGGTTCTACTCTCTACTTCTATGAGGTCAACTTTTTCCTGGGTATATAGCCAAAGGAAATAAAATCAGTATGTAAAAAAGATACTTGAGCTTTCATGTTTATTACAGCACTAGTCACAATAGCCAAGTTACAGAATCAACTTAAGTATCCATCAAAAGATGAGTGGTTAAGAAAATGTGGTGCATCTACACAGTGGAATACTATTCAGCCTTGAAAAGGAAGGAAGTCCTGCCATTTTCCACAACATAGATGAAGCTGGAAGGTATTATATTAAGTGAAATAAGCCAGGCACAGGAAGCTTGCTCATTTCAAGGCTAAAACAAACAAAAATACCAAACTTTCTAAAGAAAAATACCTAGGAAGTGACAACACTCCTTAGCTATGGCATTTTGACTTCCCTAACATCGACTATTCCCATGGAGATGGGAAGAACACAGGAAAATCTTTATTAACAGGAAATACATGCCTAGCCCAATCCATTTGTTGAGTAATGATGTCAAGTCACAAGGGAAGGCGATTAAAACCCTGAGATCCAGTCCACACATAATCCAGTCTCCTGAGTCATATCAACATCTCTGGTCGTATAAACACATTTATTCTATCCCATGAGGATGTATCAGGATGAGATGATCCCAAGGCAGAAGCGGCATCTTTGCAAAGGGCTCTGCCCTCTGGAGGCGTCATTGAAATCCTGCTATCGATCCTTCAGACTGTCTGGAAGGAAAGAAACGGGCCTGGCCACAGTCAAATTCAGGCAAAGCCTAGAATGCAGCCTTGAGCGCTTGTCCTGGGAGTCTGATCTTAGAGGCCCAAGTCTGGATGGTGCACTCTGGAGCCTGAGGGACGCTTGTGAAGGACACCACCTCTTTCTGGCTCTCGTCTTCATTTCTGTCTGTTTTTCACCAGCTCCACCAAGCCTGCACTGTGCATCCTCATCAGGGGCCGTGTGTCCACTGCTGGTGCGGCCTCCCCATCTCTGTTTTGGTGTGGTAGGCCCTGGGGTGCTGGTTGGCCTGACTACTGGTGGTCAGTGCTGGCATGGTGCTGGCATACAGGGCAGCCTGGGCTAGAGGCTGATGAAACCGGGCTCCTTTCCACCTAGTGATGTGGTCCCACGGAGGACCATGAATTACCCACTGAATCCTTAGATCCTCAGGGGAGCGAGTCTCATTCCACGGACACGGGGTTGCTTCAAGACAGAGGGAAGACTTGCTATGTCCATACTCATAAGAATGTTTCATTAAGTGCTAAATAACTACTGTAATTGCATTACCTACAGTGTACTTGATTATTTAATTCAGCCTGTTGAGGAATTAATTACTATTGAATCAGCATGGTCATTTAAAGGATAGGCACGTTCACGGAGTTTCGGTGCCAGTAATGACACACCACCGCTCTTTCTCTCGGTCGGACTTGTTCGAACAGCTGGAGGCTGACTTCAGTTAGCACCCTGGATCCTCTAAATCCAGACAAACATGGGCTGGGTGTTGTCAGAGCACCCACAGGGGGGCTATATCTTCAGGACACCAAGAACATTGCCAGTCTTGTGCCGTCACTACTGGGGACTCTGGACATAAGGCAGGAGTGTCTCCAACAGTGAATACTACTGCTGAGTCCCCCAGGAGTCAACTGGGTGTTTGTGAAGTGGAAAACCAAAATTGTATTCAAATATTTCCAATGGGCCAGCATTGCTCAGAGGAGAGGGATGATTAAAACAAATGAACAAACAAACAAACTTCTACTCTGCCAAAAACACTGTCAAGAGAACGAGAAGACAAGCCACAGACTGGGATATTTGTAAAAGACACATCTGATTAAAAAAAAAATCCTGCCATACAAAATATACAAAGAACTCCTAAAACTCAACAATAAGAAAGTGAACAATCTAGTTTCAAATTGGGCAAAAGACCTCAACAGACACCTCACCAAGAAGACATACAAAGGACAAATAATGGCCGGGCATGGTGGCTCATGCCTGTAATCCCAGCACTTTGGGAGGCCGAGGTGGGTGGATCACCTGAGGCCGGGAGTTTCACCTGGGCAACATGGTGAAACCCCGTCTCTACTAAAAGTACAAAAATTAGCCAGGCATGGTGGCATGCACCTGTAATCCCAGCCACTTGGGAGGCTGAGGCAGGAGAATCAATTGAACCTGGGAGGCAGAGGATGCAGTGAGCAGAGATCGCGCCATTGCACTCCAGCCTGGGCAACAGAGTAAGACTCCATCTCAAAACAAACAAACGGCAAATAATTACATGAAATGATGCTTGATATCATATGGCATTATGGAGCTGCAGATTAAAACAAAAATAAGATCTCACCCATTAGAATGGCCAGAATTCAGAACACTAACACCACCGCATGCTGGCGAGGATGTGAAGCAATAGGAACCCCCATTCGGTGCTGATGGGAATGCAAAATGGTACAGCCACTTAGGTAGACAGTGTGGTGGTTTCACACAAAACTAAGCATGCTTTTACCAAAGGATCCAGCAATTGTGCTCTCTTGTATTTACCCAAAAGAGTTGTAAACTTGTATTCACATGGACACAAATATATAGATGCTTATAGCAGCTTTATTCGTATATCAAAACTGGAAGCCATCGAGATGTCTTCAGAAGGTAATGGACAAATAAACTGTGGTATATATCCAGGCAATATAATATTATTCCACGCTAAAAATAAATCAGCTGTCAAACCATGAAAAGACATGGGGGAACCTCAAATGCATATTGCTGAGTGAAAGAAGTCAGCCCAAAGGGGCTGCCTACTGTACATTTCCAACTATATGACATTCTGGGAACAGCAAAACTATGAAGACAGTAAAAAGGTCAGCGGTTGCCAGGTATTGGGGTGAGGGATGGCATGAATGGGTGGAGCATAGGGGATTTTTAAGGCAGTGAAATTACTCTGTATGACATCATAATGGTGGATGCCTGTCATTGACCATTTCTTCAAACCAACAGAGTGAATCCTAATGTAAACCATGGACTCTGGGTGCTACTAATGTGTCAGTGCAGGGCCATCAGTTGTAAAAAATGTAACAAATTATAGCAAGCTCTAGTGGGACGTTTGATGATATAAAAAGCTGTGTGTGCAAGGGCCCAGGGGCTATACCGAACTCGATGCACTTTATAAACAATTTGGCTGTGATTCTAAAACTGCTCTAAAAAATAAAGCCTAGGAATTTAAAAAATACACAGGACTTTGAACAATATTACATGTCAAGATTGAGATCTCAAGATTACCGGAGAATCATCACTTTTAATCAGGTGTAGCTGTGTACCTGTAGTTTTTGCATGGAGCTGACCAACTTCTTGACTAATTACTTCAGATGGGAACATACATGGATGAAGCCTGAACAGGCAGCCAGCATTTTCCATCTTTTTGTGATGCTGCTGGAAAAATCAGACTGCTGGCTGAATGCTCTGGCTAGATCTTGACAAGGTTTTTAAGTGTTTTGGGGTTCTTGCTGATCAGCAGGATTTTGCAGAAAGATTACTGTGAAAACCTCAAACCTCAGACAAGAAACCTTGTCTTCTCATCCTCTTGACAGTGTTTTTGGCAGAGTAGAAGTTTGTTTGTTTGTTTGTTTGTTTTAATCATCCCTCTCCTCTGGGCAATGCTGGCCCATTGGACATTTTAGAATCCATGAGAAGGGTGTGCACCTTCCTATGTCATCTCTGGGGATCTTCTCTCTGTGGGTTGTGGATGGTTTTCCCTGTGATTGGTTTGAGCATCTGAAGTTAAACCAAGAGACAGCTAGAAAATGCTGAGGAAACCTTTTCTGTACAAAGATGTCAATTGCAGTCAATCTGTAGCATTCTCAATTAACTTTATTATAATGGCTAAAATTTACTGGGTGTCCGTAAGTACTAGGGATATTTAAAATCTGTAACAACCCTGTGAGAAAGTATTGCTCTCATTATCTTATAAATGAGGAAGTAAAACTTAGAGAGGTTAGGTGGCTTATGAAGTAGGGATTCCGACCCACCTCTGGCTGACTCCAAAGCCAGCGTTCCTTCTCCTGGGCTTCCTGCAGAGTTCTCATCCTGCTCTGATTCAGCAAGGGGAAATTTCAGCTCAGCCACCCACAAACCTTTAAACCACCCAGGAGATTTCACTGACCATTGTCAAAAATAAAGTCAGATAAACTTTAAAAATTTGAAAGTTTACTGCGTATGCAAAAGAACAATTTGAGAACCAGGAGACTTCAAACCTAAGGTGGTAAGAGGAAGCTCAGGCTGGCTTATAATGCAAAAATGGGCAATCATTTACCTTTTGCAGTGACTGCTGACACAATGGTGTTTTCCGAGAGCAGAGGTTGGTTAAAAGGGATCATCTTACTCCATTTTTGGAAGGTGACTGAAGTTTTTTGATGACCAGAGGCATTTACAAGAAACAAACTAAGTTTCCTTTTGTGGCCTAGCCGGTTTTGTCTGCTAAGAGATTCTCAAGCCTGGCCTTCATTTTATTTTATTGTAGCACCATCTTCCAGAAGGGCCTGCTTTAGCTAAGAAAATCTATGCTGTGAGATGCAAATGGGACTGGATCCACATATCAAATCTCACTTTCCTTCACCTAGGAGATGCCACTTGTTGCCCATGGATAGTCTAGGTCCATTTCTTGGTACATTCAGGTTTGTAAACCAAAGTCCAGTTCAGGACACCGTGGGGCTCCCACAATGTTGCCAACACACAGATGATCCCAACAGAAGGCCCAAATCTCAGAATCCATCCCCAACATGTGGACTTGCCCGCAGGTCTGCTCCCCACTTCTGGAACCAGAGGTCACAAGCCCTCCCTCACTCAGCAGCTCACCATAGTTTCAGCACCTCTGAGTGTAAGGGAGCTCTTTTTCTATGGTCAGCTGAGACTTGCCTGCCTCTAGCTTCCTCTTCTTATGGTGGTCCTGCTTATAATTACACAGAATAATGCTCCCCATCATGGGCCAGTTGGCAGAGGGGAGTTCCAGACCACTCCTCAGGCTTCTCCAGCTCCCTTTTCTTTTCTTTTCTTTTTTTTCTTTTCTTTCTTTCTTTTTTTTTATGCTGTAGTGAGAAGACCCCCATCCTAACTCACCTTTGAATTCAGATTTCCAGTTTTGTTGTACGTGGAGAAGATGAGGTACCCTTTGCACAATGTTGCTTGGAGTCCTATCATTTTAATTTACAATATATGCAAGAGAGAAGGTGGTGGTGGATGCATGAGAATCCTTGCATTTTGTTTTACAATAGGCACAAGGGAGAAGGACATGGTGGGCACCATCGATGGGAGGGAAGCATCCCAGGCTGGCAAAGCCAAACTCAAGGGCATTCTTGAACCAGCAGGCAGACAAAACTTGTCCTGGCCTTGCCCAGCCAGCCTATCCCCTTGGGCCAGCCCCAAAGTCCCATGCGTGTTTCACTTCTTACTTTATGTTTCCACTGGAGGCTATTCACAAACTCAAACTCAATGGAAGTAAGTGTACCAACTGGTTTAACCCACGTGGCTCTCAGGGACAAATATACAAACCCTATACTGCTCAATTTCACATTTTTAAAGAGACTTAAACAAATCAAGTGATATTTTCATTATGGTAG
Organism: Pan paniscus; assembly: GCF_029289425.2. Classification (NCBI taxonomy): domain Eukaryota; kingdom Metazoa; phylum Chordata; class Mammalia; order Primates; family Hominidae; genus Pan; species Pan paniscus. The sequence goes on along the minus strand of NC_073253.2, from coordinate 6,494,315 downwards.
TAAAGTACAGAAATGTCACATGTATATTAGCTGGGGAATCAAATAAACTGAACTTCCCCCTTTTTGCTTCTCTGTACCCCCTTTCATCTCAAAACTATTAAGAAAAATAAAATAACTACTTTAGAGGGAATTTATTTTGTTTTCCGCTCTCTCTCTCTATATATATATGTGTGTATATATATATATGTAGGTAGATAGATAGATAGATAGATAGATAGATAGATAGATAGATAGATACACACATTATTTCTCAAAGTATGCTCAGGAAGATAGGGAAGAAAATCTCATCTGCTTTAGAGCCATTATTAATGTAGTATTTGTGACTTGATCTGGGAATTTCTTTGCACACACAATGATACATTTACAGGTTTAATTCAGTTATTTATTTCCCTCTGATGACAGTCTTGTATCTGAATACCACTTCTTCCTGGATGTAGAGAAAAAAAGCTTTCTGTAACCAGCAAAATAAACAGCAGACTCATTTCTCACCTCCAATTCTAATTCATTGAAATTCTGATGTTTCTCTCACCTGACATCTTTTTACTACTGCTCCTACGATAAGGTGAATAGTACTACTGCCTTTGTGCCGTTGACCCCTTATGTCTCATTAGGTCTAAATTCCAGAATAGAAGCAGATCAGGGCAGAAGATCATAAAAGCAAGTCATAATAGCACTGGATGAAAAGATCTTAACAGGTGAAGAATTCATGGCGCTGCTTAAATGCAATGTAATTTCAAGACTCAAAGACTGGTATTTTCTGAAAAGTTCAGGAGAAGATGAGAGATTTGCTGCATTGAGAACTGCAGAATGTATAAATTAGCAGGGGAAGTACATAGGCAGGAGACAGGATCATTCTGAATGCATGATAATATGCATTTTAGCATTTATAGTTGCCTTGTATAAATAAGGGGCAATTTTAATTCTGCCATTCCTGCAACAAAGGCTAACATGTTTTGGCTTCTTCATTTAAAATGGTGTATGCTGCATTCAACAGGGCATTTTAACACTATATTTGGTAATCCATCATAATGAGACTCTATAATGCAAAGGAAGTCTCAAGTTTTGTAGCTGGGCACAGGGTGCAATGGAATTGAGAATACATTCTCTTGGCACAGAGCATGAATTATGGTTTCCATAATGGGCTGCAGTTCCCTGTAAAATGCTTCCTATTTATTGAAAGTGAATGTTAAATTGTTAACAGTGTATTTCTCTGCATTTCTCAAATGATTATTTTATGGCAAGAAATGAAATATGGATTGCAGTCATAAAAGCCTTTGTACTAAGCATCAATTCAAAACAGTTTGCTGCAGCAAAGCGTGGATGTGAATCAATGAATGGCAGTGGTCTGGACCCAGCCTTCCCAAAGCGGCAGACAACCTGTTAGTGTCTGCAGCCCTTAGGCCAGGCCACTAACCCATGTCATGCTTGCTGAGCCTGGCTAGGGGTGCTGTGCATCCAGAAGATGGACACGTCCTGGGAATACGCAGTTGAACTCTGTGTGACAGTTAGTGGAGGTGGGCACGTTTGTGTGTGTGCGCGCGCATGTGTGTACTGGTGCTGTGGATGAAAAGCCATGATTCATGTTTAATTTGACTCTGTGATTTCCATGGCATCCTCTTGATGTTCCTGGTCTTTCTATGTGGGGATGAGCTGCACCTGCTACTATCACTGGTCTGAATCCTAGGATATATATCCAAGCTGCCCAGATGTACACCGTTGAATGTGAAGGGGCGTTTTGGTGAACTGCATTGAGCACCGGAGGAAGGAGAGGGGATGGATTGCAGAACAGCTCCAGGAGCACAACAGAGAGTTAGTGCTGGAGACAACCTGGTGAAGTTCATCTGGGCACGTGGCCCATTTAAGGCATTGAAGCTGGGTGGGGCCATGAATTGGTTGCCTGTGGCTGCTATAATAAAGTAGCATAAATTTGGTGGCTTAAAACAACAGAAATTTGTCTCTCTGTTGTGGAGGTCAGAAGTCCAAAATCAAGGTGTTGGCAGACCATGCTTCCTATGAAGCCTCCAGAAAAGCATCTTCTGTGCCTCTTCTAACTTTTGATGGTTGCTGGCATTCTTGTGGCTGCATCTCTCCAATCTTTGCCTGAATCTTCACATCGTGTTCTCCCTGTGTGTGTGTCCAAATCTTCCTCTTCTTATAAGGAGAAAACTCATTGCATGGGCCTACCCTAGTTCAGCATGACCTCATTTTAACTTGATCACAATGACCCTGTCTCTGTCCACACATCACCATCACCCTACACTGCAACCCATGTGGTAAATGGAAATTGTAGGATTCCAAGCAAAATTCAGCAAAGGATCCCTTAATCATGTACATTTTTACTAAAATTGTGAATCGACCAAGACCCTCTTTCCAAATAAGGTCAAATCCACAGGTTCCAGGAGGACACACGTCTTGAGGGGACACTGTTCAACCGAGCATAAGCCCTGCATCTAGTTCTTTCCAGTGGCCCGTGGTGGAATTAACGTGGGCCACTTCTGAGCTGAAGCCCTTAAGAGTTGGTGCAAGACCCTCTAGTACCCTCTTCTCCTGTTGCGCCTTGTGGAGTTGCATGTGATGGGTAGGAGGCAATTACATGCTGGTGGAGCCCCTGTGGGCTTCTGTGCAGGAGAGAGTTAAGCTAGGTAGTCGTCTGGTCTTATAGTGAACATTGTGAGAATGAGAAAAAGCAACCCTGTGCTGTGTTAAGCTACCTTGGGGACAGAAGCAATCTTCTAGGTTGATGAGTTTGAGAACTTTATGGGGTAGAGGTGTCTCCTCACCCTTGTTTCAGACCCTCCCCTCTGAGGACCTATGTCCTCTCCTCTTTCCTGGGCTGAGCTCAGGGTGCAGATTCCGTCCTAGCCAGGGGAGCACTGCACTATGTGGTCCAGCACTGCCAGTGATGACAACTAAATGAATCCCACTAATTCTGAGGCCAGGGATTGGCGAGTCTACTTGGCAGGCTGACGGAAGCCATGGTCTTCAACGTCAACTTAACCAAAATAAAGGCTCTAATTTTCTTTTAACTTTTATTTTAAGTTCCGCATACATGTGCAAGTTTGTTATATAGGTAAACTTGTGTCATAGGGGTTTGTTGTACAGATTATTTCATCACCCAGGTATTAAGCCTCGTACCCGTTAGTTATTTTTCCTGATACTCTTCCTCCTCCCACCCTCCACCCTCTGATGTGCCTTAGTGTCTGTTGTTCCCCTCTATGTGTCCATGTATTCTTACCATTTAGCTCCATAAGTGAGAACATGTGGTATTTGGTTTTCTGTTCCTGCATTAGTTTACTAAGGATAATGGCTTCCAGCACCATCTGTGTTCTTGCAGAAGACATGATCTCATTCTTTTTTATGGCTGAATAGTATTCCATGGTGTATATGTACCATATTTTCTTTATTCAGTCTACCACTGATGGGCACCAGGGTTGATTCCATGTCCTTGCTATTGTGAATAGTGCTGCAATGAACGTGTGTGTACATGTATCCTTATAATAGAATGATTTATATGCCTTTGAATATATACCCTGTAATGGAATTTCTGGGTCAAATGGTATTTCTGATTTTAGGTCTTTGAGAATCGCCACGCTGTTTTCCGCAATGGTTGAAGTAATTTACACTCCCACCAATAGTGTATAAACGTTCCTTTTTCTCCTCAACCTTGCCAGCATCTTATTTTTTGACTTTTCAATAATAGTGATTCTGGCTGATGAGGTGCTATCTCATTGTGGTTTTAATTTGCATTTCTCTAATGATCAGTAATGTTGAGTTTTTTCATATGTTTGTTGGTTGCATTTATGTCTTCTTTTGAAAAATATCTTGTCATGTTCTTTGCCCACTTTTTAATGGAGTTGTTTGTTTTTTCTTGTAAATCTGTTTAAGTTCCTTACAGATGCTGGATATTAAACCTTTGTTGGATGCACAGTTTGCAAAAATTTTCTCCCATTCTCTAGGTTGTCTGTTTACTCTGTTGAGAGTTTCTTTTGTTATGAAGGAGCTCTTTAATTAGATCCCATTTGTCAATTTTTGCTTTTGTTGTGATTGCTTTTGGCTTCTTTGTCATTAAATCTTTGCTTCTTCCTATTTCCAGAATGGTATTGCCTAGGTTGTCTTCCAGGGTTTTTATAGTTTTGGGTTTTACATTTCAGTCTGCTGGTTATTTCACCTAAGTTTTTCTCCCAGATGGTTTAGAAAGTGAGTGTGGAAAAAAAGGATGGCATTCATTGGTTCCTAATAGAGATATTATATCTATAAAACAAAACATTTGACATAGGAAAACCCAAAAGGGTACCTAGCTTTTAGAATATAAAATAATATATACTAGTAAATAATAATAATAGTAATCATAACAATAACTCAAATTTACGTAGTGCTATTATGTTCCAGGCATTGTTTCAAGTACATTATGTCTGTCTGTCTATCTATCTATCTATCTATCTATCTATCTATCTATCTATCTATCTATCTATCTAACATCTATCTATCTCTCTATCTCTATCTATCTAATCTATCTATCTATCTAACATCTATCTATCTCTATCTGTCTATCCTATCTATCTATCTATCTATCTATCTATCTATCTATCTATCTATCTATCTATCATCTATTCCTGTCTATCTATCTATCTATCCTTCCATCCATCTATCATCTATCTGTCTGCCTGTCTGCCTATCTATCTATCTATCTATCTATCTATCTATCTATCTATCTTCTATCTATCATCTCTCTCTCTCTCTCTCTGTGTCTGCCTATCTGTTTGTCTATCTATCTATCTATCTATCTATCTATCTATCTATCTATCCTCATTTAATCCCCATGTCAATCTCCTGAAGTAGATACTGTTTCTCCTCTCATTTTTTAAAGTTGAAACCGAGTCACAGAGACATAAAGTAACCTGTCCATAGTGTCTTCAGAGTGTTTTCACTTAGATTATCTTCTAAAATATGACTGCTAAAATAAAAATTCCAGTAGATGACTGAATGAAATAAAGGAAATTATCCACAACATAGAGAAAGGGATAAACAGACAATAAGATAGCTATAAATAGCCTTTCTCATACCTAGATCAAAAAGTCTTCCCTCCATTCTTTTCTTTAACTCTATTTCATCTACTACATTTAGATCTTTATTCCATGTATGATGTGAGGTAGGGATTCAGTTTTATTTTTTCTTATATATTGAGCCAGGTTTCCCAACAATGTCTACTGAGCAATCTTTCTCCATGATTTGTGGAGCCATCACTATCAGACATTAAGTTCCCATATATGTAAGAGTCTGAATCTATTCCCTTCCATTGGTCTTTTTGCCTGTGCTTACACTATCAACTTTTGTTTTTTATTAGCAGGTCTTTGTTGAATGCCTTCATAATTGATTAAGGTAATTCCAAGATACTTTATAAATTTGTTGTTTGTGAATACTATCTTACTTTAAATTATATTTTTGGTTTGCATGAAGGTAAACTGTGTAATTTTTTAGATTGACTCTGTATCCTGCAACATTTCTCAACACTCTTATTAGTTCAAATAGATTGTTAATTATGTTGGTTTCTCTAGGTGAGTATTCATGTCTTCTTGAAATAATGACAGTTATATCTCTTCCTTTTGCATATTTACAGCTGTTATTTTTTCCCCTTCCTTATAAAGAGGTATGTTCAACAGTAGAAGTGATAATGGGATTCTTTCTTGATCGTGAAGGAAATGCTTGTAGGTCTTTCCCTTCTATTCTTGTTTCCTACTAGATTATTTTATTTGATACATTTCAGCACCTAGTTGTAATTATTTTCTGAAGAAATTGGGATACTCTGATGATATTTTCTTCGTTAGTATATTGATGTTGTAAATTAATAGGTTTTAAAATAGTGAACCATCCTTGCATTCCTAGGATAAATTTTCCTCGCTCATGGTGTTCTATTTTCATTAATATACTGTTGGATTTGATTAGCCACTATTTTATTTTGAGAACTTTATACTAACATTTGTAAGTGAATGAGGCCACAGATTTTATTTTTTATATTGGTCTCCTCAGTTTCAAAATTAATACTGGTAATCTCATAAAATAAGCTGTGTATTTCAAACTGTACTTTCTGAAAGAACTTGTGTAAGAAAGGAATGAACTTCCTTAAACTTTGGTAGAATGCACCTGGACAGCAAGTTAGGCCTTTTTTGTTTTGTTTTGTTGTGCTTTTTTAAAATTTTAATAAGAAAAGGCCAATTTATTTAATATTTACATATTTTATATATATCATCTATTCTTCTAGTGCCAATTTGGTATTTTATATATTTTTAGGAGTGCATCTATTTCAACTAAGTTTTCAAGTTTATTACTGTTTTATAGGTTTTTAATTTTATTAATGCATAATTACTAATAATATCCTTATGTTATTTTTATTTTACTCTCTACCTGCAATTTAGCTTTCTTTTTTGTTCCATCTTTTGCTTTTTGCATCTTTTAATTTTTTATCTTGATTAGTTTTTGCCATGGTCTATATAAATAATCTTTTATTATGTCAGTTTTTGACTTTGTTAATCTTTTGTATGATTTGGTTCTCTGTGATACTTCTGTTTCTATCTATGTTTTTCACAACCTTCTTGTTTGTTTATATGTCCTTCTTTTTTTTCCATCTTCTTGTTTTTTTTTTGAAATTAAATTTTTTATTTGTATGGATTTAGGGGTACAAGTACAGTTACGTTACATGAATGTATTGCATAGTAATAAAGTTTGGGCTTTTAGTGTACCCATCACCTGAATAGTGTATATGGTAGCCAGTAGGTAGTATTAATATTTCATCCTTCACTCCCTTCCAACCCTCTCACTATCTGAAGTCTCCAGTGTTCATTATTCCACTCTGTATATCCATGTGTGCCCATTGTTTAGTCCCTACTTTTAAGAGAGAACATGTTGCTTTTGATTTTCTGTTTCTGTATCATCTCACTAAGGATTATGGTCAACAGTTTCATCCATTTTTCTGCAAAAGAAATGATTTCATTCCTTTTTATGACTGAGTATTATTTCATGATATATATAAATCTCCATATCTGTATCTATATATAATTACATATACATATATATAATTTTTTTCATCTTCTTAAGTTAACATAGCTGCTGTTCCTGATGATAGCCAATGAACAGGAAATTGAGTTATATGTATATTATTGAGAGTTTCAGAGGTGAAAAATTGTATTTCTATCTATCTATCTGTCTATCTATCTATCTATATTTAGATAGATATAGGTATCATGGCTTTTTTTTCCATCTTCTTAAGTTAACATAGGTGCTGCTTCCTGATGACAGCTTATGAACAAGAAATTGAGTTATATTATTGAGAGTTTCAGAGATGGGCTATGGAAGAACCAAAAATGTCTCTGGGATGACACTGTATGAGCTCTGTCTGGCCTCATCCTCCAGCTTCATTGCTTCCTGGCTATGTGATTCCCAGCAAATATCTCAGTCCCTCTGTGTCTAAGTTTCCTCATTTGGAAAGTGAAATTAAAATGGCATCTACCTCATAAGACTACTGTGAGGTTTAAATGGATTAATAGTTCTTTAATGCTTAGAACAGTGGCTTCCCAGGCTGGGCACGGAGGCTCACGCCTTTAATCCGAGCACTTTGGGAGACCGAGGCAGGTGGATCACCTGAGGTCAGGAGTTGGAGACAAGTCTGGCCAACATGGTGAAACCTCGTCTCTACTAAAAATACAAAAATTAGCTGGGTGTGGTGGCACATGCCTGTAATCTCACCTACTTAGGGGGCTGAGGCAGGAGAATTACTTGAACCTAGTATGGGGAGTTTGCAGTGAGCTGAGATTGTACCATTGCCCTCCAGCCTGGGTGACAGCAAAACTCTGTCGAAAAAAAAGAAAGAAAGAAAAAGAACAGTGCCTTGCTGTAGTGATGATCAATAAATGTTAACAAATGATGATGATGATGATGATGATGATAATGATGATGATGCCAGTGACAGCGATGTGGGTTAGTATGAATGTAAATCTCAAACATTAGAGGAGGCAGTCCTCACAGCTTTTTCTGTGCCCTCACATGTATCCATGATTTCCTCTTTTTAGGTATACAACTAGGATGATATTTTTCAGCTTTTGCATCTAAATGGGACCATATGACTGGTTCTCACCAATGTGGTATGAGACAAAGTGATGCGTGAAATACTGAGTTCAAGCTACTAAAGGAGAGTGTGCCCATCTCCACCCTCTGTCTTCCGCATTCACCAGGTGAATGCAGAGGAGAAAAAGGCTCTAGCATTTGATGGAAGTTTGGAGCATTTTCCCTTGTTTGAATTTTAGTAGTTTGTGGTTTTTAGGAATTATTATTTTAGGAATTATCATTTAGGAATTATTTTAGGAATTATTAATTATAAATTAGTTTAGTACAGTCGCTGCCTCAAACTCCATTTTTAGGCCTGACTTAAGAGGTTTTGAAAGCAAGTTGTACCCTGAGACCTTTGCCCTGGTTAAAGTCTCCCCTCTCCATGTGGTTGTTTGTGATGTAGCTTGTGTGTTCCTCATCCCGCTGGCCCCCAAACCCCACAGCTGCTGAGTATGGTTAAACCTAATGGTCAACCCCAAAGTCATGCAAGTAAGTTTTCTCTTTGCATGCGCTTTCTTTAAAGAAGCCACTCACGACCTCCTCCAGAAAGCCTAAGGAGTGACACCCATAGACTTTGACAAAGGCCTGGTCCCACCGTTCCTCTCTTTCTCTCTTGCTCCCACCCACTGGTTAAGCTTCCGCTCCCTGTGGACTTTCCATCAGCCTCCCTTTGGCACTGCTAACCTCTCTGGGTCCTGTGTGTAAATATCTTCTTCTGTGTTATGCATTTTGGTTTCACTTCCTCATACGTCTCACCTGAAGCACACACTGAAACCTAATTTTCCCTGTTCAGGTCTCTTCTGGAGTGTGGCTCTCTGGACTATGGCTGCTCTGAACAGAAGGAACTTAAGATCAAATTAGGAAGAAATTGTAACCATAAAAATCACAACAGTCTGTTCCATCTAACTTGTTGAATCTATGGTGTAAAGTTGTTCACAGTATTCCTTGTTATGTTTTTAATGACTGGAGGATCTATAGTGATCTTTCCTATTTTATTTCTAATGGTATTGATTGATTTTTTAGAAGATGAAGGTTTTCACAACAAATCCTGCTTAAAATCATGCAATGGATTTCCATTGTTTATCTTATAAAAGTCCAACTTCATGGATGGCAGGTCACCCAGGGTGTGCCCTGACCTCAGTCTTGTCTTTCCTGCTAGCTCACCTTTCCCTGCTCCCCAAGCTGCTTTTGCAACTACTCTGGAAAGACTTGAAGTTCAAAAGCCATTGTGCGTCCTCCTCCTCTGGCCTTTAACACACCACCTCTTCTGCCTGCAGACTTCTTCTACCCATTTTCCCTTCTTTATTTTAGTTCCTTGGGGGTTCACCTTGCTGTTCCTTTAAAAAGTCGAGCAGCAGAAAAAGCAGGAAAGAACCTGAGATGTGGTCAGGATGTAGCTTACATGAATCATATGCTCCCTTGCTCCACCCAGCTTTCTCCAAATCCGTTCTACATCATACAAATGATACTGCCTTCTTTCTGAAGGAAATGTATGGCAACAGCATTGACAGCAGCTGCCTATTGATGAAGTTATACATGCCAGTGTCTGTGTTTCAGTGTCTTTTCTGCAATCTAATTTTATTACTGTAGAAGGGCGTTGCCACCTCCTTGCCTCACAGGTGAGGAGCAGAGACTCAGCATAGGTAATGTTGCAGGGGATGTGGGGTCTCTTCTGGTAGCCCCTCTGCAGCCTCCGGCACTCTGCACTTCTCTCTGTTCTGGAAGGTCCTCCCCGATCTCTGGCTTCCATGCAGGTTTGCCCAGGATGAAGCTCTGTCAGGAGATAAAGACATTTATTCTCTAGGCTGCTTCTCTGGCAGGAGATAAAAGCACATATTCTCCTGGCTTCCTTTCTGGCACTCCCTTTGGGCTGGTTTCTCTCTAGGTGACCAGATCCACACAATTCTCCTTCTACCATCTGGCATCGGCACCTTCATTTCATCTTTTCAGGCTTAGGCCTGGTAATAGCTCCTCTGCTACAAGCCCTGGGCTGCTGAGCTCTCCCTTGTGGTTCTCCTATACCCACACCTTTGTAAAGAGTCCCTTAATGATGAAATTCTCCTCCAGTGCCCTTATTTCTTTTTTCTTTTCTTTTCTTTTTTTTTTGACAGAGTCTTGCTCTGTTGCCCAGGTTGGAGTGCAGCAGTGCAGTCTCCACTCACTGCAACCTCTGCCTCCCAGGTTCAAGTTATTCTCCTGCCTCAGCCTCCCAAGCAGCTGGGACTACAGGCATGCACCAGTGCACCCAGCTAATTTTTGTATTTTTAGTAGAGAGGGGTTTTCCCTATGTTAGCCAGCCTGGTCTCCAACTCCTGAACTCAGGTGATCCACCTGCCTCGGCCTTCCAAAGTCCTGAGATTACCGTGCCTGGCCCCAGTGCCCCTATTTCTAATGTTTCATCTACTTCATATTGAAACATGACAGATCAAGCAGGTCAATGGAAGAAGTGGGGCTTCAGTTTCATGTTTAGGGTTTCTAGGTCCCAGGTTCCTGACGGCCACTCTCTGCAACACTGTCTTTACCTTCCCCAGTTTTCAGTCACAGAAACAGGCTTTTCGTCCTGTATACTACCGGTGTTGGTTACTGAGTTATCCCATGGGCTTAGAATTCCTTCTGGCTGAAGAGGTAAATGTCACCAAAACAAAACAGATAGCACTGTCTGAAATTCACATTGCCCCTTGGTATATTTTTAGTAGGACTTAAAGGCCTAAAGGTTGAAAGAAAGTAAGGTGTGTTGTTGAAAACCTAAAACAAAGACAGTCAAGTTTCTGAGGAACCTAATGAAAAACCTAATGTGTCATCAGATGCAAAATATGCAGATATGCGATGTGTGATGTGAAAGGTCTGATGATCATTCGAACCCTGGTACTCTGATTCATCTGAAGTTACAAGACATGAACAAGGGAAAGAACTATATTGAAAAACATTGCATGGATGGTTTTGGAAATAATTCTGGAATACCTGGTAAGAACAACACAAGCCATGCTCAGCCTTTCTTCAGCTTGGGCAGCTGTTTTAAGAAAGAAAGATTTTCCTTATTCCATAACTCCTATATTTTTTGCACTATATCAGGTGCTTGTATATGCTTTGTCTTACCTCATCTAAATGATAGCTTTAAGAGGCATGCGCTCAACATAGTGAAAACCCATCTCTACTAAAAATACAAAATTAGCTGGGCTTGGTGACACGCTTGTAGTCCCAGCTACTTGGGAGGCTGAGGCAGGAGAATCACTTGAACCTGGGAGCCGGAGGTTGCAGTGAGCCGAGATTGTGCCACTGTACTCCCGGGTGACAGAGCGAGACTCCATCTTAAAAAAGAAAAAAGAAAAAAAAAAAAAGGCAGATGCTCTTGTATCTATTTATAGAGAAAAAAAAAAAAAAAGACCAGAAGACCGGAGTTAAGAGAGGTGAACTGACTTGTTCAGGGGCACAAAGCTAGTGTAGTAAGTGATTGACCCATCTTCAAACCCAGATTTCCTAAGAGCATATATTTTTTTCAGCCAGAAGAGAAAATTTTTAGTTCTAGGAGAAATAAAAATTTGAGAAAACCTTTTTAGGGCAGATGTAATTATATTGCTCCTCGACAAACAATATCTTCCTGAAACAAACAAAAAGAAAATCAAGTAAACAACTGATAAAAATGTTGTTAACACAAAAGTGGCCAGTAGTTCTGCACCAAATCACCAGCCTTCCAAAAACAGAACTTCCCTGTACATCACAACAGGGAAGGGACCCTAGGGCCGCCCAGTCATGAAATGTACTCATTTTATGACCACTTCATGTTGCGTGGATCACACATTTGGAAACTATTGGCTGCATGTTCTTGGCTAGCAGTATGTAGGCAATAATTCCTTATTCAAGGAAGCAAAAGGCTTGTTTTGCTTTGTACTTAAAAAACAATTATGCAGGACAAATACTTTCTGGAGAAATACTCAATTTTTCCTGAGGAAAGTCGTGGATACTTATGGGTAGTACATTTTCACAATTTTAGTAGTTTATCGCTCTCCTGTGCCACCAGTGTGTTCTTTTTAACCCATTGGTCTTTTAAACAGGCCTCTCTATCTTTGTACCCGCTGTCAGCCTGTGGACTTAAGTACCTGTTTTATCTCCACTGTGTTTCCATTTGTACTAAGTTCTACCTGCTGAAGTTCGCTCTCACAAGATCCTTTCTGTCCTCTGCATCAGTGCCTTCCTCTGTGCTGGCTCATTCACAACAGCCAAAAACTAAGCTCTGCTCTGTCTCATCTTGAAAGAAAGAAAACAGGCCAGGCACGGTGGCTCATGCCTGTAATCCCAGCACTTTGGGAAGCCGAGGTGGTTGGATCACCTGAGGTCAGGAGTTTGAGACCAGCCTGGCCAACATGGTGAAACCTCATCTCCACTAAAAATATAAAATTTAGCCGGGTGTGGCGGTGGGCGCCTGAAGTCCCAGCTACTCGGGAGGCTGAGGCAGGAGAAGCACTTGAACCCAACCCGGGAGGTGGAGGTTGCAGTGAGCAGAGGTCGTGCCACTGTACTCCAGCCTGGGTGACACAGCAAGACTCTGTCTCAGAAAAAAAAAAAGAAAAGATAAAACAGAGACCCTGCTAGATACTATGCATTACTTTGCTGTGTCTTCATTTCTTTCTCCCCTCCTGCAGCAGAATCCTCCCTCTTCTCTTGTGAAACTTCAAGTCTTCCAGCATAAGCTTGCCTTCAGTCTCCTTTGCTGGCTTCCCTCCTCTTCTCAGCCCCAGGGCTCCCTCCTCCAACTATTTCTCCCTCTATCCTCTCCTGGGCACTCTCACCTGGTACCGTCACTTTTAAACACCATTATATGCTGGCAACTCCCCAAATTAATCCTCCAGCCCCATCTTCTCCCTGAACCAGATGTGCAAATGTGACTGTTCACTTCCATCTTCATTTCCACACCTGAAGGATGTGTTAATGTGACGTGTCCAAAAAGTCCCCCACCTCCACTCCAAATCTGCTCCTCCCTCCATCTTCTCCACTCAGTGGATGCCACCTCCATGGGTGGCTGTCCCCCACCTCCACTCCAAATCTGCTCCTCCCTCCATCTTCTCCACTCAGTGGTTGCACCTCCACTCCAAATCTGCTCCTCCCTCCATCTTCTCCACTCAGTGGTTGCCACCTCCACGGGTGACAGTCCCCCACCTCCACTCCAAATCTGCTCCTCCCTTCATCTTCTCCACTCAGTTGTTGCCACCTCCATGGGTGGCTGTCCCCCACCTCCCCACTTCCACTCCAAATCTGCTCCTCCCTGCATCTTCTCCACTCATGATTGCCACCTCCACGGGTGGCAGTCCCCCACCTCCACTCCAAATCTGCTCCTCCCTCCATCTTCTCCACTCAGTGTTTGCCACCTCCACGGTGGCTGGAAGCTTGGCCAAGAGCTCTGGAGCACTCCCTGGCTCTCCTTTTCTTACGCTCCACCTCCAATTCATCGGCAAGGCTGTCCAATTTCAGTTTCCAAGTCTATACAGTCCACCCCTCTATATCCATGGGTTCCGCAGCCATGAACTCAGCCAACCATGGATCAAAAATACTTGAAAAAAATTTTGTTATTGTTGAACATGTAGACTTTTTCTGATCCTTATTCTCTAAACAATATAGTATAAAACTATGCACATAACATTTATATTGTATTAAGTATTAGAAATAATCTGGAGATTATTTAAAGCATGTGGGAGGGTATGCATAGAATATATGCTGTACACACCATGCCATTTCATATCAGGGACTTGAGCATCTTCAGATGTTAGTATCCAAAATTCGTAACCCACAGTAAATAGATTCCTCCAAAAGTGGGAATCATCATTTGAAAAACTGGCAGCTCTGGCCATGTAATCTTCATGTATTTTTCAGGCACCTTACATATTAGTAGCGTTGGTAGCTTTTAAAATAATGTCTTATTTAGTTCTGTCCTGACTCTTGGATTTTAATTGCTTATTGTTAATCAAAGCCACATATCATTCTCAACTTGAATATCGAAAATAAAATAAACAGAATGGGTTTATTTACTTCTCTTCAGTCTAGTTCCCATGAAATGAAATAATGTTGTCTGATGTCAATCTACTTTCAAAGGAATTCCTCCAAATGATGTTCTTGGATGTATTTCTTTCTTTTAGAATAATTTCTTAAACTAATAAACAACCACTCCAAGCTTTATCTGTTTCACCTAAAGGTGTTTTAAAAAAATTCCAAGAGAACTGATTAAGTTCTATACACCATTATGGCTTTCAACTATATATTTGGGGTATTTTTTATCTGAATTTCATTAGACATTTAATTTGTGTGTGAGAGAGAGAGAGTGTGTGTGTGTGTGTGTGTTTGTGTGTGGTTTGGAGAGAGTAGTTACCAAAGAAAGGTTTAGAATATGTACAAGTCTGAGATATCATACTCATTAATATTCATTCAACAATATTTACTAAGCAACTGCTCTATTCCAGGCACTGTTAGAAACAGAAATCCCTGCTCTCATGAAGTTTACATTTTTCCTATAATGTTTCCATTCCTTGCATAGAAAGATAAGTAATATATAGTCTAAATGCATAGATATATGCAGATATGAATAGGTAGGTAGGTAGGTAGATAGATGATAGATAGATAGATAGATAGATAGATAGATAGATAGATAGATGTGTAGATAGATAGACAGAAAAAATGATGGACCTCCATGTACTCATTTCATTCTCTACTGTATTCAATACCCAGAGTTTGATTCTTAACCCAAGGGAGAATGCTGTAAATTATATTGAGCTGCACAAATATTTGTATAGGATACAACTCAGTATGTAATTGGACCACACAAGTCTACAAGGTAAAGAAGACCACATAGTCCCTCTGGGGGACTGCCAGTGTGCTTGGTCTGATTGGTGGGAATAGACAACTGTACAAGTGGTTGTGAAAGTGGGTTGGAGAAGGGGCCCCCCAAAAAAGTCAGCATGAGTTCAGGAAAGTGGCACATCTCTGCAACAGAGTCAGGTGTGATGGGGCAAATAGAGTTAATGTGAAATCGCTCTTTCAGCTGCAATTATACGTAATGGGTTGAATAGTGTCCACCTCAAATGTATATCTGCCCAGAGCCTCAGAATGTGACCGTATTTGGAATTAGGGTCTTTGCAGATGTAAATGAGTTATGGATCTCTAACTAAAAGTATCTTAGGTTTAGGGTGGGCCCTAAATCCAATGACTTACAAGAACAGGAGAGGACACACAAAGAGGCAGAGAAAGCTGTGTGAAGACAGAGACAGAGATTGGAAGGATGCGGTCACAAGCCAGGGAATGCACGGATTGCTGGAGACCCCAGCAGATGGGAGAGGCATGGGGCAAATTCTCCCCAAGAGCCTTGGGTAGGAAGTGTAGCCCTGCAAACATCTTGATTTTGGGCTTCTAGCTTTCAGAACTGCAGGAGAAAGTATTTCTGATGTTATAAGTCACCAGTTTTGTGGTATTTTATTATGGCAGCCTTACAGAACCAATTCAGCATTACAGGAAAATGAAGATTTTTTTTTTTTTTTTTCTGATGGAGCGGGAGAGATGTGGTCTGAATGGAACTTAATAATTGAAAACTGGCAGCAGAAAGGCCTGTATTAATTTCTTACAAATGCAGTAAAAACATGCATGACTGTCCAAGAGTTACACAACATCTCCATGCCTCAATTTCCTCTTCTGTTTGAGAATAATAATAGTCTCAGCCTCATAGGGTCTGGCTCCAGAGCCTGTACTCTTAACAGGAGTTTGAGTAAATCAGGGATGGCAGTGACCAGAAGGAAGAGCAGGTAGCAGTGAGGGGGTGGGGAGGACATACCGTCAGAAGCAGACCTGAAGGAAGTCAGGGAGAGGCACATGTACAGGTGGTGTTGAAATCTGGATCTAAGAAAGAGAATCTAGTAGCCCTGCATGTTTTGCCCAAGGGACACTCAGTTGGCACCTGTCATCTCCCTGTAGGCCAGAGGTGAACAGGAGCTGCCATTACCTGATAGTGACAAGGCACTTGGACCCTTGTTTTGTTTTGTTTGTTTCTATTTCTTGAAAGCTAGGGGTGATCTGCAATGGACTGAATTGTGTATTTCTGCCAATATGGAAAAAGCGCAGTATTCCAAAGACTTCTGTGCTGACTATAAATGAACACTTGTTTGACAGTCAAGTGACCACATCCCTTTTTGTGGGTCAGAAAGTTTTCTGCTAACACATCTGCTCTTGCTAAAGGAAGCCAAGCCAAGGGTTTGATTCAGCTGCCTGAGGGATGCCAATGAATAATAGAAAATGGTTCTCTTCTTTTTCTTCTTTTTTCTTATCATATTAAATGGACATGCTGGAGCCACCAGAATCCCCATTTCTCTTGGTTTTTGTTTTCTCTTTTCTTTATATTTTGACCTTGTTAAATAATTTCAAGCATCCTCTAGCCCAGATGACTACAATCAAGAGAGATGATGGGGTTTTCACCGAGGTTTTTCATTTGGGCTGCCTTTATTTTAAGGATTGATCTCCATTGGTAGAGAAAACCTCTGTCTCAAGTCTGCCTCTCAGTGACAAATAGATATTGTCTTGGATGTAGACACTGAAGCCTTTATTGACTGTATTTAAATTATGTACACATTGAACTAATAAATGAGTGAGCCGATGAATGAATGAACAGCCATTGGTTTGATAAGGGATAAGGTGGAACCTAACGGTGGGTGAGGAGAGGGCCAACTTCCCAACAGTCCCACAGCCAGGTCCATGACCACATCAAAGAAAAATGACTGGTGGGGGTAGCCGATCACCTGGGGGGAAAACCCATTAATATCCGGACCCAGGGCTGAGCGTGAGTGATCACCACAGAAACATCTGGCTAAATGAATTCCTGAACAAAACCCGGTTCTGCCAGGAACAAATGGGAGAGAATGGGAATTGGAGGTTGAGTTAAAAGACAAACGTGCCTGCTATGAGCTGTTTGTTCTATTTGTCATATGTGGTATTTTTATAGCAGAGAAACTGAATTCTTTTTAAACATAGCTCTCTTGTTTTCCTTTACAGTTTCCAGCACTAGTGCAAGGGCTTGAGAGCCTTCACAATGTCTCAGATCCCCTACTAGTTACCTAGGCTTCATTTTAGCGCTTAGATGGTCTAAATTGTTATATTTACATCTTGAGTTCATTTAGATATAAGGGGAGATAAGGGAGTCAGTATCCGCCAGTATCCCTTAGTAAACAGATTATAGGCATGTAGTCAGGGTTGAGAGAACCAGCAACTGCTGCCGAGGCCCGAGAGAGGAGCAGGAACAGGAGCCGTTCCCGGCCATCGCTCTATTCCAGTGATGGCTGGAGCTGCGGGAGGGACCGCGGTGCCAGAGGGTGGCGGGGACAGTGATCTTGGCTGGACACACGTTCACTGGTGGAACAGCAGTGCTGAAGCTGGCAGAAAGTGGAGAAGAAAGACTTTTTCCCTCCCCTCTTCCTAGCCCCAGACTGTCAGTGATTCCCGTGGCTGACACATTTCAAGCCAGAGGGCAAAGCCTCCTTGATAAGTCAGTTGCAGGGATTCACCTCTCTGGGCACAGAGCTGGGCAAAGGAGGGGTGTGCGGTGGGGGGAGGGGATGCAGAGTCAGTACCACCATGACTGAGTTCCCCCAAACACTTGGCAGTTGTTGTAATTGTCTATTCTGTTCTTACCTCACCTTTGTCTGCTATTAATAAATTTTGATGCCTGCTTGGTGTCTCTGCTATTTCATGAAAATGGCAAGAGTGAGACAGAATGTCTGATTAAAATTTGGGAAGTGTAGAACTTGGGTCCTTAAAGGAGTTTCTAGAAAGTCATTATAAGGGTTGAGAGAAGGGGTAGTGGCAAATTCCATTGTTTTCATGAGAGAATACTTGTGTCCATTCATTAATTCATCCATTCCTCAACATGCACTGGTGACAGCTGCGCTCTTGCTGGCCACAAAATAGGCAGGGAGGATGGTGAGGAGGCTGGCACTGTTACTGCAGGAAGCTGGTGATCCAAGAATTAGGCTCTGGCGGTCCTGCAAGGAGGGCCCTAGGGAGGCACGTGAGGGTGTGTGAGCTTCGAGTGGGCTCATAGTTAGCCTAAGCAGAAGCTCACAGGGATGTCACTCTTTTTGGGGTACTGGAAACTGTCATGGAACATCAGCGATGATGGGATGCAGGTGCCATTGGTGCTTTGGGAATGTCCAGGTCACTCATCCTCTGAGATCAGACTCCATTTGCAGATGTTGCTACTCTTGCATCTGAATCATGGCTGTTCTTGTAGTCAGAAAACTTTTTGAAATGAACAAGCACAGGGTTCTGGAGGAGGCTGCAGATGCCACAGTCATGCCTGATAACACACCTTGAGACTGGCATGGAAAAGCATCCTCAGGAAATGACATAGAAAGAAGCCCAGTGCTCATAACAAACGACTGAATGACGGCAGCCACTGGCTAGGTTCCTGTGGTGTTTAATTTTATGTGTCAGCTTGGCTAGACTGGGGCGCCCAGACATTTGGTCAAATACCAGTCTACATGTTGATGTAACGGTATTTTCTATATGAGATCCACATTTAAATCACCAGACTTTGAAGAAAGTAGATTAGCCTCCATAATGTGGGTGGGCCTCATCCAATCAGTGATGGGTTTTATTGGAAAAAGGCTGA
Organism: Pan paniscus; assembly: GCF_029289425.2. Lineage (NCBI taxonomy): Eukaryota > Metazoa > Chordata > Mammalia > Primates > Hominidae > Pan > Pan paniscus. Next base: position 6,475,579 of record NC_073253.2, on the reverse strand, counting down.
CCTTCCCAGGAAGAAGAGGCAGTTCTGCCAGTAGATGGCCTTTGGACTTCAACTGTCATTCTTCCCTGAGCCTTCAGCCTGCATGCCCACCTTGCAGAATTTGGATTTATCAGCCCCCATAATTAGATGAGCCAGTTACTTAACATCAATTAATCTCTCTCTCTCATACATACACACACATGTGCACACACACACTGTACAGAACCAGGATATGTATGTGTATCTGTGTATCCGTCTAGATAGATAGATAAATATATACCTACATCTAGATATACATCCTGGTTCTGTTTCTTTGGAGAATCCTGACTAATGCAGTTGCTCATAAGAAAAATAATAACCTGAGATTCCATTGCTGAGAACAGATATGAATGGCTCTTCATTTCTTTTCATATAATTTAGTGTTTTCTCATTTTACTAAATAAAAAAATTTAAATGCAAAATGAATGTGCAGAAATATTTAGTTTAGAAATATGCATCTGCGCATGAGTGCAGGTAGCTTCAAGGGTCTAATGAATAAACAAAGGGGAATGAATGAATACTGGCTCTATTAAGCAAAGACAAAAAGTTAGCAGTCATACTTCGTTTCTCCATTTTTGCTTTTCAAAACCATAAGCCAATTATTGCCTATTCAAAATACTTAACTTTCAGTGTAGTCATTAATTGCATTAATCTAAGAAATTGTGTTTGCTTTGGAAAAGATGATTTAGAAATATTTTGAAATTTAATCCCCAGGAGGGCAAGCTCAGAAAATAATTTCAAAAGCTAGCATCTCTGTCTCATTTGGAGTTATTATTCAACTAACCTTTAGTGCGTGGGTTAGAATTATAAAAAAGTGGATAATGTATACATTTAATAATCTCCTTCCCTCTTTCCTGAGGATACTGACTTAGTAGAATGATACTGCACTGTACCTAACTCTGGCTAACAATATAGTTTGTGCTGGGCCCTGAATATCTACTCGTAGAGAAAGATTCCACAAACAAGATTTTTGCAATGAGACTTCTGTAGTCATTTTTCCTGAGGAGGGGTGCTGGAGGGAATGCATGACTAAAACCCAGGACAGGAGTCTTGGAGGATGACAGCGGTAAACACAAAAGCCAGTAAACCAGGCAACAATAAAAGCAGGTGGGAGAAAGAGAAAGTGAGCGTGTTCTCTTAGTGTATGTAAGTCAAATGTTAGCAGAGACCTTTACAAATTGAATAAACATACTTACTGGATTACCCAGTCAATTTCAGGACAAAAACAAGTGGGTTTTCAATAAATAGAAAAAATATTGTGGAGGCAAGTGGTACAATGTGATTCAGCCCAGACGAGAACAAACCATCGCTTAATGTAAAATGCACCAGTTAAAGGAATGTATGAATGTTTGTTCAACAACAACAACAACAAATGACTATCTTATGTATGACAATCAATATAATGATGCAAAAGCCAGACTTAGACTTGATTGATCTCATTAAAATTTTGCTAGTTAAGAGTAAGAAATGATAAACAGCTGCCCAGCAGCACCACCATTAGGAATCTAAATTGGCATAATGGGAGGTAAACACAGTCAAATATTTTGTAAAGCAAAAGCGCTCTCAGCTCTTTTTTCACAGAAAGTCTTCTGAAAAGGACACGCTTCCATGGAACAAGGCTGGGAGCTGTGTGGAGCATGCTAAGATAAACAAAACTGGGGCGAAGGTGCTGAGCCACCTCCCGAGAGAAGTCCCAGTGGCAGCAGATCCCAGCAGGTCCTCCGGGCTCTTGCCTGTGTCCAAAGCCCAGGAGACTCTCTGCAGTGTCTTTAATTACAGTCAACAGAGCAAAGTGCCAGCCTCCTTCCTGAAATAAGAAATGGCTGGAGCCAAAACAGATGTGATCGGAGCAGGTCTAGGGGCAGGGAGCAGTGGAGGGCAGGAAACAGCTATGTGGCGACAAGACACATGACCTAGCAGATGCTCAATGCTTTGGTCAAAAGCAATTTATTGAGTGTGGAAAAGCTCACATGGTCCACCAAGTGCTTGGTGAGGTTGTTCTGCATTCTCCTGAAGAACTGATTATGGCCCCAGGATTGGTCTGGGGTGTTCGCATGTAAGTCTTTTTTTTTTTTTTTTTTGAGATGGAGTCGCGCTCTGTTGCCCAGGCTGGAGTGCAATGGCATGATTTTGCCTCACTGCAACCTCTGCCTCCTGGGTTCAAGTGATTCTCGTGCCTTGGGCTCCTGAGTAGCTGGGATTATAGGCGCCTGCCACCATACCCAGCTAATTTTTGTATTTTTAGTAGAGATGGGGTTTCACCATGTTTCCCAGGCTGGTCTTGAACTCCTGACTTCAGGTGATCTACCTGCCTTGGCCTCCCAAAGTGCTGGGATTGCAGGCGTGAGCCACAGCACCAGTCCCACACGTAAGTCTTGGCTCCAGGCATAGAGTAGAAATTTCTTATCTGCTTGGGGAGAACAAGTGAGGGCTGCCCTCTCTTCAGCCAGCATGCAGAGCTGAACAGTGTGAAAAGCAAAGGCACAGAATTCCGGGCGCACACACTTGGCCAGAACCATGCGAGCAGCAGACACAATGTTTTCATTTTCATAATTATGTTCTAAAAATTTAAATATATTTCAGAGTCTCAGCCAAAGCTATGCACATATAACCTACCAGCTATCCTATCTTCTCTTTTAAATGTCCAGGAAAAAAAGTTCCACAGGATTTCTAGAAAGCGTATTTATATGTAACTCATGTTTCTAGGTTTCTTCCTAGAAAAGGAATTGAAACAAATATTTCAATGAACTTCTAATCAGTTATCATCATTGAGCATTTGTTATTTTCTCATATATATATATTTATATATACACAATAAATTCATTTTTCCCTGTTAATCTCCTTTTCTTTGACAAGCAAGCTGTGGACGGAACTGTGTTTTCCCAAAATCACATGTTGAAGCTGTAATCCTCATTGTGATTGTATTTGGAAATATAACCTGAAGGAAGTCATAAAGGTTTAATGAGGTCATAAGGATGAGTGTGGGGCCCAAATCCAAGAGCATTGGTGGCCTGTGAGGATCTCTCTCTCTTTCTCTCCCCCTAAGAAGAGGCTATGTGAGCACACAGTGAGAAGACGGCCGTCTAACAAACAAGGAAGAGAGCCCTCCTTGGAAACCCACCATGTTGACACCCCGATCTTGCGCTTCCAGCCTCGACAACTGTGCGAACATAAATTTCTGTGATTTGAGGCTCTCAGTCTCCAGTATTTTGTTTTGGCAGCCCAAGCTGACTAATTCAAAGCATGGGCTCTGCCGGTTCTGAGCATGCTCCTGTGTTTTTGTTCTGGAGGCCCCAGGGGCACGTGGAACTGTTCTCGCTATTGGGAATGCCCATGGGTGCAGATCTCATGTGTGCTCTCCTGAATGTGGCTTCAGTCCCACCCACCACATTCCCTTTGCCTGCTGTGTCTGGTTCTTCTGGCTCCTCCCTGACTCAGCTTCCCTTTCCTTAATCGTTTTTTTTTTTTTTTTAATTTTTTTCCTATCTCTCAAGGGCAATTTCTCAGCCTTCCACTATTTGCATTTATTTTTCTGGATGTAGTTCTTTTCTATGCAGTATAACTTACATTTCTAAGTGGGTCCCAGGAAGCCCTCTCCAGGAATGTGGTGGAGCCTGTGTTTGGCAGCAGTGCAGATGCACTTAAAGTAGCTAAAAAAGCAACTTTCTTCAAAATGCTTTGAACAAAGAGCTCATCCATTTACCCCATGAGCATGGTCAAACAAAAAATGAAATCAAGTGTCATAACTCTAACTCTACAACAGATTGAACTAGAGTGAGTTGAATTGAAGAGATTAAAAGAAACTTGGTCCCACTACATTTCTTGACCCTCCATGCAAAAACACAGTTGCAAAACTCAGAACAGAGTAGTAAATTGTCATGGCATTCTCATGGGAACCTCTGCATTTGTGGATCAGCATTAAGGAAAAACAACCCTGGTTAAAAGATGGAGGAGAAGTGAGGATTTGAATGGGTTGGAAGTGACACTGGTTCTCTGTTCCATGAGGCAAGCAGACCTGCCTTTTCTGGGCTGGGTCTTCAGATGAACAGGTCATCAGTGGGGCAACATCAAAGACACGGTCAAGTTCTGAGAGCCTAGATCCAAGTTCTCGGCTTTGCTCAGTTCACACTTCACAGGAGGCACATTCTCACAACTCCACTGCTATGTCACTGCAGGTTGCCCTGCATGGATTCTCTTTTCAAAAGGGTTTGAATGTGAGCTCTAGAGTAGTTGACAATGAAGAATGTTTTAAAACTCATTTTAAATTATTTGAGTTCCAAAGAACGGTGTTAAAAGATAAGCTTGGGCCGGGTGCAGTGGCTCGCACCTGTAATCCCAGCACTTTGGGAGGCTGAGACGGGTGGATCATTTGAGGTCAGGAGTTTGAGACCAGCCTGGCCAACATGGTGAGACCCCGTCTCTACTAAAATCCAAAAATTAGCTGGGCTTGGTGGCAGGTGCCTGTAATCTCAGCTACTTGGAAGGCTGTAATCCCAGCTACTTGGGATGCTGAACGCAGGAAGTGGAGTTTGCAGTGAGCCAAAATCACACCACTGCACTCCAGCCTGGGTGACAGAGCAAGACTTTGTCTCAAAAAAAAAAAAAAAAGCTTGGGCACATTACAATTTTCATAAGTTGATTTGAGCATTCGGTGATTCATGCACTGGGCAGCAACCAGACCACAAGAGGTTCAGGGCTCCACTGAGGGAGCGTGAGGTTCAGGCTGCTCGCGGAAGCAAGATCAAGAAAATATTTGATTGGTTAAAGTGGAAAGTCCCTAGTTAGAGGTTTAGTTGGGAGTTTCAGCTTGGCAAAGTCTCTGGTTAGAGGTTAGTTGGCAGTTTCTGATTGGCTAAGCTCAATTTCGTTTTCCCAGGTTGTGACCATTTACTCTGAGTAGGGTTACAGTTACTTATGTAGGAACTCAAGTCACTGGAACTGTTTCAGCCTAATGGCCTCCCAACTGATTATTTTTAACAACTGTAATGATCATGGCTAAGAGCTACTGAGCATTTGGACATGCCAAGTGCTGTCCTAAGTCACTTGTATGCACCACCTCATTTGAACCTCACAACAAACCAGGAAGGCGGGAGCCATTATTAACCAAATTTTATGGATAAAGAGGCACAGAGAAGTGAAGGAGTGTCAACAAGAGCATGTAGTGAGTAACTGGCAGAGCTGCTGGGAGGGCACTAGGCTGCAGCTTTCCTGCTCTTGACCACATCAGTGACCACATCAGCGCAGCAGAGATGCCTGTGTGTCCATGGTGGTCAAAGTCAAGATCTTCAGCAGGCCCTAAGTCAAATGCTAAATAATCTTGCTTCTTGTGTCTGTTCCAATCATCCTACTCATTCCCTCTGTAGTTAATCAAGGGGAAAACTCAGCTGAAATATTCCCGTTGCTTTATGCTGTCAGTCTTCTTTCTTCTCTTTGCTATGCAGATTATGAAATGTTGCCATAAAGACATTTTTTGCTGCCTGGTCTTCTCCTAGGTACCTAGGGCCACTTCCTTCATTTACCACATCAAGAGCCCCAGGTGCATTCTGATGCCCCATCACTGGCCTGTTCTTCCATCTTTCCAGGGCAACAGGGACCAGCTGGAGACCAAATTGCCGAGAGTCTGGTCTCAGAGTGATCTTTGAGTGACCACTGGCCCGGCCAGTCAGGTGGCCACCAGGGATTGCTCAAGGGACTGCAGGGCTTCCAGGGAGAGTGCGAGGTGTGGCAGAAGAGATTTGGCCACTTACCAGCTCCCAAGAGGGGCACCCTAGTCCCTTGGGGCACAAGGGGCTCTGAGTGCAGCAGTGTTTGGTCACCCCAGCAAGTTCCAGGCAGGTTCCTCATAGATTGGGTCCAAAGTGGGTAGAGGTGTGTGTGAGTGAGACCTCACCTCTTTTATTAAACAAACAGCAGGGCTGGGGTGTGGGGGAGGTGAGTGAGGGGCTTAGGGCACAAAACAGGGAGGCAGCTTCGGTCTCATGGCCGATGCTCTGCTTGTACCACCTGGAGAGTGGGGCCTCCTTCCACCGTGCCCTGGGGGCTTCACTGAACTCGCCCTAATATCAGCTGTCAGGAGCTGAAATGTGTTTCCCTCTACAAAAGAAATGTTGGTGTCCTAATCCCAGAAGCTCAGAATGTGACCTTATTTGGACACGGGTCTTCAGAGAGGTAATGCAGTTAAAGTGAGGTTGTTAGGGTGAGCCCTAATCCACGTGACTGGTGTTCTTATGAGGAAGGGAGGGTTTGGCCACGGGGTTTTGCACACAGTGAGAAGGCCAAGTGAAGGTGAGGCAGAGGTTGGGGAGATGCATCTCCAAGCCAAAACACACCAAAGAGGGCTGGCTGCCACTGGAAGCTGGAGAGGGGCCAGGGCCAGAGGCTCCCTCAGATCCTCTGGAGGAAACAGCCCTGACCACAGCCCGATCTCAGACTCCAGGCCTCCCAACCGTGAGACAATAAATGTGTGTTGTTTAAGCTGCCCAGCATGAGGCAGCGTTAGGGGGCCCGCCAGCCCCTGGCCCTGACAAGCATGGTTGCTTTGGTGCTCAGAGTGCAAAGTGCAGCCCGCACTGAATGGGGAGGGAGGAGGAGTGTGGTGTCGGCTCTTCCCTGACTCCAGAGGCCCTGGCACCACTCGGCATTGGTGGGGAGCTCAATGCGGCGAGGCCTGGGCCCAGCTGAGGTGGGAAGAGGCAGGAGTGGCTGGGTGGGGCTCCTGGACACAGCCTCAGGGTGAGGGCCTTACAGCAGAGCCCTCAGCAAAGGAGGGAGGAGAGGTAATCGTGGGGGTAACACTGTCCCCAGAGTGCCTCTTGAAAACACACAAACAATGCCCAAAGGGACCCCCAGACCTAATGGGAGCCAGGGCAATGGGGGCAACCTTTGATGGGGCTAGAGGTTTTCCAAAACCAAGAGCACACAGACTGAAGTGGCTTGCAAAAATAGAAATTACAAACTGCTTTTTCTCTGCACAGTTGTTGTACACAGAGGGTTTTGAGTTCATAAGGGCGGTTACTGCCTCCATTTAATGGACTTTGTTAAGTGCTGGGCACCATCATACACAAAGGGAGAGCTGTATAGTACAAGGTCATGAGGCTTTTAGAAATAGGGACCTTCACCAAGTGCAGAACAAGCACTGGATTGAAAGCTCAGAGACCTAAACCTCAGCCCATGAGCATCTGGTAACTTTGATTAAGTGACACAGCCTTACCAGGCCTTAGTTTACTCAACAGTATAATGAGATCACTTAATATCCTGTCTTAATATTTCACAGTTTTATGGTATGCTTGTTTTTCTCTGAGATTGGGATTTAGGCACCACATAGAGGAACATCTTTGTGTTCTCAAATGCAAATTAGAAATGAACAAGACTAAGAGTCCTGCCCTAGGGAGAAGACATGAACAAGCATGGTGGGCGTGGTGGCTCCATGTCATTCAGCCAGTGGGGAGAGCGGTGGAGAGGGCTCTCCTTGCCACCAAGGTGACTGGTGGTGCTCAACTGTCCCCAAACTAAATACAGCAGCCCATGTACTAATGGCTAGAGCGTCGACAGGTGCTCAACGGAGAGAGGCTGGAATCCATCAGTGGGGTGGGTGGGATCACTCAGCATGTTCAAGGACTTCTCCAATTCCCACAGTTTTCAGGATTTCTCTTTGGATTCTGTATATAGTGGGAATAAAATCTGCAGAGGCAGATATCATGTTTTAAGCTTACAATGATTCAGCTTTCTGGGGAGCAGGTTGTGCCGTACTAAATGGCACATCAACAAGCACAGGGAACAGTGATAAACAGTTTATGAGCCACCATAAATGTAGAGGAATACCACTTGGATAAAATAAGCTTGTTCAATCGTGTCCCAAGCATAGGTTGCAAAATGAACATCTCACACTGGATTTTTATCTAAACTCTTGGTTAAGGTTTCTATTTCCCTATCGAACCAAAAACCTTTCCATTGTATGTTGTGCTGGAAATTTGACGAATGATCCCTCCTACCTGATTTTGTGCCGGCATTAGAAATTCATCATTTCAATTTATCATCCGTCTCCTTGGTGTCAGAGCTGACTTGTTCTTTGCCTCGGCATTATTTCCCTCTGTGCTACCAGGAATGGCTTGCAGGCATCACACAGCCAAGGCTGGCTCAACCACAGCGGCAGTGGGACGTGTGGAGCTTGCCTGCTCCCTGCCCTGCACTTGACAAGCTAGTTGGGCTCACAGGACTTCAGAGATAGCTTCCTGCCACTGATCACGAAATTCTCAGTGGTAGAAAAGTGTCATCATACAAGAGCCTGCACTGAGACTTATCCAATGTCCTCTTGTTTCTCATTGTTGAAGGCTTGATGAACCTGGCCTCCTCCACTCCAGCACAGCAGCACTTTGAACATTTACCAGGGCGTATGGACTATGGTGATGGATAGCAAGTGGGTGTGCAAAGGCCAGCAGAGGCAGATGGCAGTCCCATTTGGGGTTGCAAAGGCAGGATTCCAGGGCCAGAGCTGCCAGGCTAGGAGGCTCACATGGGGGCATGTAGGCTTGAGGAAGGCTTCGGCAGGTGGCTCTGCCCCTCTGCCTGTGGAAAGGTGTTCACAGACCCCATGCATCCAGAGGCTGGGAGGTGAATGTGGGCCAGTAAGTTAAGAGCCAGGGAAAACCCCATGAACTGGGTGGGGCCTTGGTCAGTTTTTTTGTCTCTTCAGAGCAGCTGCTGACCTCTCCCAGGCGCCGAGAGGCTCCTTGCCAGTGTTAGTTGTTTGGTTCTCTTTGAATCAGGCAGCTTCTTTCCAGGCACCCCCTGCCCAGCCCTATCTTCCTCGCCTTCCAGCCTGCAGGCCTGGGTGGATGCTAACACTCACCTGTAACAACCATCGAGCGTGGCTCTGTGCAGGGCTCCCCGTGGACCTGCTCCTGTGGCTCAGCTCACCAGCAGCACAGCATCTTCCAGGCCCTTCTGCACAGGGACCAGACCAATGGCACGTCCTCTGCTATAAGAGTCCTATATAGGGCCACCATGTGTGCAGTTCTAGAGGGCAGGGTGGGGTTGCACTGGGTCAAAGTGAACAGCCCTATTAGGAAGGGCAGCCTCAGGGACACAGGCTTTCCACCCCTGCTCAGACACATAAGAATGGGCTATGGGCCTGAGACACGTCCTTACCAAAAGGCAGCATCCTCACAACCTCTCCTGGACCCATCGCCTAGTATGGGAACATCTCTCCCTGTTTCAGAGTCATTGTGTCCTCTGTTCTGCTTCAGTGTGTGCATCACATGGCACCTGGCCAGCCCCACTGCTATGTCTGTCCCCTGTGGGGAGAGGGCAGGTCCTTCTGTCGCAGCATAAGAGGGAAGAAGGGTGTGTGCCTGCCAGTGGCCCTGCATTGGCTGCTGGGAGGGACCCACTCGTCGTGGCAGACCAATGCCCAACATGGAAATGGATCTTTCCCTGCTTCTTTTCCACGTGAATACAGCCCTGTTTCATCCAGTGCTTAACTGCTTGTGATCCTTGGCGACTGTGATGCCAGAATGCAGTGGGCAGAAGTGCTTCTTATAATAGGCGACAGAGGCCACTTGTATTCCCCAGAGGTGCATGGTATGCAGTGCATACAGCGGGTGCATGGGGACCTGGTTTCAAACTACAAGGATGCATGGAACTTTGGTGCTCTGCCTCCCACATGGCACCAAGCCTCCCTCCTTCCTGGAGGCACTTTCTGCAGAGCCTGCCCCCCTAACTGACCTCACAGCATCAGACCAGCGCCCTTTTCCTGTTCCTCCTTGGGCCGTGTACCCTCCCCACAGGGGAGCAGCAGGCATCAGGGGCAAAACCCACATACCTGGGAAACAGCACCAAAGTGTCCCACTCCATAAATGCTTTTTTCTCCTCCACATAAAAATATTTTTCTTTTGCTTTTCAGATTAATAATTGATTCATACTTAGTGTAGAGAAAAGGGCAAGTAATATTTTTAATACATACTGTTTAAAAAGGAAGGACTATTTGAAATGTTGCAACCCAAAAAATCATCATTATTGGAATAATGAAATCCATTAATTCCATTAATGAAATCCATTTCCATGCTTTCGTGTGTCTCTGTATGAATCCCTGCTTTCCAAGTTGATCTTGGAACTAGGGCGCAGCATGCCCAGCTCAAGAGGATCCAGTGTAGAAAGATCGGTGTGAAGGGGCTGGTCCCTGGGCTTGAGCCCAGGCCAGCTGCCCTCTGCTGGTCCCTCCTACATGCTTCTGGCCACCCTGTCCCCTTTTTCCAAGACTGACCAGCTCCCCAGCATGTGAACGCAAGGAACAATGACTCCGTGTTCCTCTGCAGAATGTGAGTGCGTGCAGAAAAACAAGGGGCTCTGAGAGTCCTTCCGTTGAGTGTGGATGCAGCCAGGATGGGAGGAGCACATTCTGGGGCTCCAAGGAGGCTCCTCCCTCTCCACTGCCCATCAAGGCTCAGGTTATGTGCCACCTGCACCCTGCTAAGAGGTTAAAGCAAGAGCAAGCATCCCTCTCTAACAGAATCTCTGCTAATGGGAAGCCATCCATCTCACCACAACGGGTGCCTCCCTCCCTATTAGCTGCCAGCAATATTGGTCCTTCATTTCCCAGCTTCTTGAGCTGCTGATTCATGGCTGTCCTCAGGCCACCAGTCACCAGCCAAACCCTCCAGGGTTCAGACATCGGAGGATTTCTAGGCATCCTGGAGATTCACCCTCTGTAGCTTCAGACACAGTGTTTAGTTTTGCTCCAAGGAAGTTGTGTCTGTGAATCTAATAAAACCGCCTCCCAGTAACCAAGATCCATAATGATCTAGTTGCGGTTTACAGCTGCCATGGAGTGCTGCCCCAGGAAGCAGACTGGGAGGGAGTCGTGTCTGTGTTTCTGTGTCTCCTTTGGGGAGTGAGCCTCTAAGGAAGTGAGGGTGGTGGGGCCATGTTCGAGGGAGATGTGGGCTGGTAAGTTGGGTGCTGCCAAGTCCCAGTGTGATGGGACGGTTACTCAGGGTTTTCACAGACTGAAAGGGAGGGGGCCTTGCATGCATGCAACCTTGGCACTGTTGCAGCATCCTTGCTGCAGCCAGTTGCTGCCATCGCCCACCCCCTGGGGGCCACCCTTTCACGAAGCAGCTGTTCTCTGTGGCCAGGGGCAATGCCCAGTGTATTAGTCAACTAGGGTTGCTGTAAGGAAGTGCCACAGACCAGGGGATGGACACAACAAATGTACGGAGTTGCAGCTCTGGAGGATGGAAGTCTGAAATCAAGGTGATGGCAGGCCCAGCTCCTTCTGAGGGCTGTGTAGGGAGGAAATCTGTGCCAGGCCTCTCTCCTAGGCTTAGAGGTGGCAGACCTCTCCTTGTGTCTCTCCACATTATCTTCCCTCTATGCATGTCTGTCTCTGTGTCCAAATTTGTCCTTTTTAAAGGACATCAGTCCTGGGTGGGCGTGGTGGCTCACGCCTGTAATCCCAGCACTTTGGGAAGCCAACGCGGGCAGATCACCTGAGGTCAGGAGTTCCAGACCAGCCTGGCCAACACGGTGAAACCCCGTCTCTACTAAAAATACAAAAATCAGCCTGGCGTGGTGGTGCATGCCTGTAATCCCAGCTACTTAGAGGCTGAGGCAGGAGAATCTCTTGAACCAGGGAGGTGGATGTTGCAGTGAGCCAAAATTTCATCACTGCACTCCAGCCTAGGCCACAGAGGGAGACTCTGTCTCAAAAACAAACAAACAACAAACAACAACACAACAAAACAAAAAACAAAAACAAAATACGAAAACCATAAAAATACTAAAAACATGTAAGTAAAGAACACCAGTGTTACTGGATTGGGGCCCACCCTAAGGACTTCATCTTCACAAATTGCATCTGCAACAATCCTATTTCCAAGGAAGATCACATTCTGAGGTTCTGAGGATTAGGAATTCAACATATTTTTCTAAGAACAAAATTCAACCCATAACACCAAGGAAGATCCCAACTGAAAGTCATCAGTAGGTGACGCCCCCAGTAACTGGGTGATGGGGTATGCTGGCCCCAAAGACGGCATCGCCGTGTCCACCTCCACAGCTTTGCTGAAAGCCTAGAAAATTCTTGAATAGTCTAAATTTAGTTTTCATTTTGTGGCTGAAAGCTGTAAGCTTTGCCAAATTAAATAAACTGTCTAGTCCATGTTTCTATAACATTGACATTTATCTTGTCATCCAAAATAGATGTACCATAAAAGTGCATATTAACTTTGTCAATTCCATATTTATTTGAATTCTAAATTTTTCTTCTCTTCATCCCTGATTTGGATTTTTGGAGTGACGGTTTGTTCTCAAGCTTGTAATATACAATGTCATGCCATTTATTTCATAGTTTTCTCGAACACATAAGAAAATGTTTTTCCCTTACCTTATATATATTTTTTACCTTAAGATGATTTTTTATTTTAATAAAACTCAGATTATTATTGATACACTCTTCTCAAATCACTATTATGTAAAATTTTCTGAGGAAACCCACTTATGCCGAAATTGTTCTAAGGCCTTGTTAATTGGAATCTGTGGATGATGATGAAAAAGATTCCCCATTGTCAATTTCGCTTGATCCTATGCAGCAGTAAGTCATGACCAAATGAAGCGGTGAGCGTATTGGATGGGGCGTTAGGAGGGCCAGGTTCAGACCCCTGGCCTGCCACTCACTTGCTGTGGACCTCGTGCAAATATTCACAGCTCTCCTATGTATTTCCACATCTGGTGGGAGCAGCAGCCCAGGCAGTGGCTACTGTTGAGAGGGTGAGTGGAAGATTGTACTTATTCTCTTATTCTAGGGAACTTTCACATGTGGTCACCACAGCAACCCATGGGAAAAGCCAGTCCAGACAGCCAGTGCTGTTCCTCCCAATGTGTTATTCAGAGCACTTCAGCAAAGCTGGTTAAATCTATTGCAGGCAGAGCTCTCTTTGTTCCAGCTCATCATGAACTGCAGGTTGGTTGGACACAAGAGCAATCGCCTATGCAGTGTACCTGGAGGGACACTCACAGGTCTCCAAGGCTCCCCCAATCAACTTTGTTTTCCTGTCAAAGATCTGATTTCTCTCACCTGGTCAGAGTTGGCCTTATCAGAACATTCCATTGACTTAGCAAATATCTAAGTCAAATGAGTTCATGGGGGCCACCAAGCCAAGAAGGCCACATTAAAGTACGGATGTTGCTGGGAGGGGTTACTGTTAGCTGACTTGACTTGTTAACATCAAAGATGTCAAAACTTGAATCATGTTACTGTGATCATGGGATAGAGAAGACTTAGGTTTTGCCTGAGGTCATGGAGAGGGGACACAAGAAGGGGCATCCCTACAAGAGGGGAGTCTGGGGAAGACAGGGCCAGCCTGGAAGCAGCAGGTGCCTGTGTATGAAGGAGAGTTTGGTGGGAGCATGAGTGGGGGCAACCAAAGGGGTCGTCATGACTTTGCTCTGGAGTCTCATTTTGGGAAAGAAAGCAGGGAATGTGGTAAATGTGCATAGTTTTCTCAAAAGCATGAGTTTATTAATATATTTAGCATACTAATGCAACTTATTCATATGATATTAACATTTACATCTGTATATTACCATTAAAAAACTAGAGATAATAACCAACATCTATGATGACTTTGGCTACCTTAAAAATTATAAATCAAAGTGCTTGCCACCTATATTAGTGCATCACTTATTTAGTGAAAATCGTGGTCTAATATGAAGCATTTGGCCCAAGGCTATGTCCGTAACAGGTACTCAATGCATATTTATTATTGGTATTATTATTATTTAAGAAGCCTTGGACTCTAATTTATAGTTCTAGTTCTTAACTACCCTATAAAATGAGGTTTCTGAACCTTACTTGAATTCTGATTAAATTACACTCAACATTGTATTTAGCAAATTACATAGACACTGTATCCATTTCCTATCTGCTTACTAGTTAAAACTTCAATTAATTTGGGGCAGGGTTCTTCCTGGTATTGAGTCTAGCTGTTCTTGTGGAAATTGGAAGAGGACTAGTTGTCATGAGCCATCACATCCTGTCTTGGGCACACGGCAGCACTGAGACATCCTAACAATTTCTACAAATACATAATAGTGTTAACTGCGGTTAAATAAGGGGATTTCTCTACTCTTGGTAATAAAATTATCCTTTCACTCTTTACTGTCACCAAAGCATCATTCACCTGTTATCTCATTTGAAACTCATGAAAGTGCTGTGGAGTAAGGTGATCACAGGTCTGGACCCTAGTTTATTGAAAAGGAAACTGAGACCAGAGGGACACTTGGCTTTTGGGGGTTTCATGGCCTGTGAGCAGTGTGAGAGCCTAAGTGACAAGCAAGATTAACTTGGTGTGATTTCTTCTTCCTAAGCCTATTTTTTTAATGACCAATAAAGTTTCTCATGAAGAACACAAAAGAAAACAAACACTCTTACAATAGTTTAGTGTGAGATTGTAATCACAGATTGTCTTAGCTCTTTCAGGCTGCTGTACGAGAATGCCATAAACGATGTGGCTTATAAACAACAGAAACTTATTTCTCACAGCTCTGGAGTCTGGGAAGTCCAAGATCAAGGTCCTGGCTGATTCAGTGTCTGGTGAGGGCCATTTCCTGGTTCATAGACAATGGTGTGTCACTGCATTCTCTCATGTAGAAAACAGAGAGAGGGAGAGGGAGAGAGAAGCAAGCTGCCCTTATAAGGGCACTAATCCCATTCATAGGGCTCCACCCTTATAACCTAATCACCTCCCAAAGGTCCCACCTCCAAATATCATCACACTGGGGATTAGGTTTCAACATATACAATTTGAATGAATGCAAATATTCAGTCTATGGTATCCCACACTGGCCCCCAAAATCCTTAAAGTGCATTCATTCCATCCAAATAGACCCCTAAATCCCAATTCATTCCAGGACCAACTCAAAAGTTCAAAGTCCAGTGTCTCATCCAAATAAGATCTAAATAGCATATGAGTTCGACTCAAGGTATGATTCATTCTGTGGCAAATTGTTCTCCAGCTGTGAACCTGTGAAATCAAACAAGTTATGTGCTTCCAAAATACAATGGTAAGGCAGGCATGGAACAGACATTCCCGTTCCAAAAGTGAGAAACAGAAAAGAAAACAAGAAGTTACAGTCTCTAGGTAAGTGCAAAATCTAGCAGGGCAAATGAAATTGAGCCTAAGGCTTGAGAATAAGCCTTTGAGATGCCCCCACCGCTGGGGCTGCAACTCTGCCTCTGAGACACACTGGGCTTCTCAAGGCAGAGGTCAAGCCCCCATGACTCCAGGTGGCCCTGCCTCCATGGCCTCCCTGGGCATCAGCCTAATTCAGGGCTGTCTGTGGTGGCTTTGCCTATTGAAATCCACATGGAGGTACGCATGCTTCCTAGGCACGTGAGCCCTGGGTGCCAGCAGAGATGGCATCATGTGATAACAGTAAAATTTGCTGCTTGTGATATAGGAGTTAAGAAGAAATTATTTGGGCAGAGAGTGAGGATATGGAAGTCCTCAGTAAGGTTTTCCTTTTAATGTAAAGCAACCCCCAAATCATTTTTTTTTTCCTAACAAAGAACAGCCTGTAAAATTGAGCTGCAAACATAGACAAGGAAGCTGGAAACTTGCACGGGTGAATGCCAGCAGCTGTGCCAATAGGAAAAAGCTACCTGGGGGCTAGACATGTCCAACATAGTGGCTCCATCTTCCCCTTTCCTTGTCAACCACATGCACAGTAAGGAGCAGGCAACATGGTGCCACGTAAGTCGAGACTACATTTGCATAATATAAGACTAGGATGGGCTGGTCAGCTTCCTCGTGTGCTATGGAAACATCACACCTGGTCCAACCAATCTTTGGGCCTGATGTAAATCCGACACCACCTCCTCAAGCCTGTCTATAAAGCCCTGTCCACTCCACCATGGGCCAGAAGTCCCACTCAGGAGCCCCTTTCTCTTGCAGGAGAGAGAGCTGTTCTCCTCTTTCTTTTGCCTATTAAACCTCTGCTTTTAACCTCACTCCATATGTTTCCATGTCCTTGATTTCCTTGGCATGAGGCAAGGATCCTTGGGTATTACCCAAGACAATGACACTGCTTCACCTACACCCACTGAAGCCTGTGTTGCTCCTGCCAGAGCCACAGTGTGGGTCCCCATGCTCTCAGAGAGCAGAGCCCACCATGAGAGATGACCAGGTGGGCCAGTACATGTGGTGCTTCCACGGATACCAGTGACTACCATTTTGAAACTGCTACAACCCCACCCCTAGCCTTTGCACTCAGCCTGTGATGGGAGGAGCAGCCCTGATGATCTCCAAGTGGCCTTCAGGATCATCCTTCCACCCTCTTGGAGAATAGCTCCTGGCTTCTGTTGGGATGGATGATCCTACTAATCTCAGTATCAAATGGCCTCTTAGCCACACCCTTTGCATTCTCTTCTAAACATGTTTTCTCATTCTCCTCAATACGAATAGGCTAAGAACTTCCCAAATCCTTAAGTCCTGCCTTCTTTTCAATGAATAGTTCTGTCTTTAATTTGTTTCTCTCTTCTCCACTTTACTGTAGGCAGTCAAGAGAAGCCAAGCCTACCTTCATCCCTTTGCTTAGAAGCAGCTTCAATTCAATATCCAATTCATCGCTTGCAAGTCCTACCTTGACAAAACACTAAAATTTAAATTCAGTTTGGACTAGTTCTTTGCTGTTTCATAGCAAGGGCTGTGGTTGCTTGCTCTCCATTTTCCAGTGGCATGTTTCTCATTTTGGTCTGAGACTGCAGCAGGATGGCCTTTACCATCCATGTCTCCACCAACCTTTGGGATGACTTACGTATTTTCTAAGATTAAGGCTTGCTCTGCGGCGTTCCTCTCCCCCGGCTTCCTAGTCACCTGCTGTTGTAGACTGCATATTTGTGTTTAACCACTGAAGCTCCTGTGTCAAAATCCTCACCCCCATGGTGATGGTATTAGGAGGTGGAGCCTTTGGGAGGTGATTGGGCCAGGAAGGTGGAGCCACATGGATGGGATTAGTGCCCTTATGAAAGAGGACCCCAGTAAACAGTAAACTCCCTCAGCTCTTCAACCACGTGAGGATACAGGGTGCCAACTTAAAATCAGAAAGCAGGACCTCCTCAGATACCAAATCTTCTGGCACTTTTTTTTGTTCTTTTTTCTAATTTTTAGTTTCAGGAACATGTGTGCAGGTTGGTCCCATAAATAAATTACGTATCACAGGGGTTTGGTGTACAGATTATTTAATCACCTAGGTAATAAGCATAGTGCCCAATAGGTAGTTTTTCAATCCTCACCTTCCTCCCACCCTCCACCCTCAAGTAGGCCCCGGTGTCTGTTGTTCCCCTCTTTGTGTTCATGTGTACTCAATATTTAGCTCTCACTTCTAAGTAAGAACATGTGGCATTTGGTTTTCTGTTCCTGTATTAATTCACTTAGGATAATATCCTCCGGCTGTTTCCATGTTCCTGCAAAGGACATGATCTCACTGTTTTTGATAGCTGCATAGTATTCCATGGTCTATATGTACCACATTTTCTTTACTCAGTCTACCCTTGATGGGTCTTTAGGTTGATTTCATGTCTTTGCTATTGTGAATAGTATTGCAATGAACATATGGGTGCGTGTGTCTTTATGGAAGAATGATTTGTATTCCTTTGGGTATATATCCAGTAACGGGATTGCTGGGTTGAATGATAGTTCAGTTTTTAGCTCTTTGAGGAATGACCACATTGTCTTCCACATTGCCGAACTAATTTAGACTCCCACCAGCAGGGTGTAAGCACTACCTTTCTTCACAGCCTGTCTTCTGGAACTTTGACTTCAGACTTCTCAGCCTCCAGAAATGTGAGAAATAAGTCTGTGTTATTAATAAACCATTTGGTATTTTTCATTTGATACTTTGTTATTGCAGCCTGAAGGGAATCAGATGCCTCTCAAAGGCCCTGCCTCTGAAGACCATCATGTTGCGGGGGTTATGTCTCAACGTAGTCATTTTGGGAGAATATAAGTATCCAGGTTCTAGGAAAAAATATTTAAGATCTTTAGCTTTTGCTGAGTTCTTCTGCCTCTGAGCTTTATTTGTCCACCATGTTGTTCTACCTGCCTCTCTGGCATGCAGCTGCAATGGCTGAGTCCCCAAAGTCATCGTGTGCCTGCAAAGTCCAGATAGTCTGAACTGTAGAATGGTAAGATTTCTGTTTTTGAAGGCACAGATCTGAGAGCTTCCGCCTTTGTGTGTGCCCACACTGCTTCTTGCCTCCCCTAGAGCAGGACCATGTGCTCCCAGGACATGTCAGTCAGCAGCAACAAGACCTGCTGTGTAGAGGAGCATGGTGTCCCTGTCCTCCCATGTCCCCTCTGCACATCCTCTGCATGATCATCTTACTGGTCTCTGTAGAGGTCTCTTGAGGCCTTAGTATTTCCAGTAATGTTCCAGGTTTCAAAAATGTCTGAATGTTCTGACAATTCAGAAAATGTCTTGGAAAGCACTCTGAGCTAGGCACAGTGCAAGGTGAGGCTAGAAGAAGGTGAGCAGGCTCTGTCCTTGTGCTCATGGTGCTCGAGCCTGAGAGGGCAGGATGGTGTGAGTTTTCAAGTCACTCAAGAGTGGCGTGGGAGTGAATCCATATTGTCCCACTCTGGGATGCTGACCAAGCCAGCCTCCAAGCTGATGAGGACCATTGACACTATTGGAAAGCAACACATATCTTAAAAGCATTCAGGACCCATGGGAGAAGGGAACATGAATATGAGGTGGGATGGAACCAAACAGAACCTCTGCTAACTACCATAAGGTTAATGGGTCTGCATTAGCAGGCAATAGGAACCTAAACACAAATGATCTACTTCACGAGATATTTCTTCAAGAACAGTATGAGGATTTAGAATAACGATACTCAAAATAGCATACACTCAAGACATCTTGGAGTAAGAGGTTTCAATTGTACTTTAGGGCAAAGAGGTGTCAGGCTTATAAATACTATCATGCTGCAGGCAGGCATGTAAACCCTTCTGAGGATTCATGATTGCAGTAATAGAATGGCTGTGTCAGGTAGCCATGGTAGTCTTTGAGGCAGTTAATTTTCTCTAAAGAGGAAGAGTTCAAAGACCCAGGTGCAAACAGGTGCAGGTCCAGGGAGTATCCTTCCTAGATGCAGTGTGTGTTGGAAGGACTGCAGAGCTTTGTGACTCAGGAACCGGCTCCTGGCAAGGGGAAGTCAGGACTCCTGATATTCAATTCCTTTGGATCATAGTAATCGGGTGGAATAGGAAGATTCCAGGGATCCATATCCCTTCACTGGCAGCAGAGGTGGAGTGCTCTTGGAGTCTTGGTACAAAGGGCGTGTGATAGCCTGGAATATTCAGAAAACTCCCTTCACTGGCAGCAGAGGTGGAGTGCTCTCAGAGTCCTGGTACAAAGGGTGTGTGACAGCCTGGAACATTCAGAAAATGAAGTAATTGTCATCACAGAGTGAAATGGCTGCATGTTTCTCCAGCTGGCAGCTGCTGGCCCAAACACTGACGAGACCTTACAGAAATATGTCAAATCTTTCTAAGATCAATTCTCATGAGAAATGACAAAATTATTATTTTTAATTATTCTGTGACTACATTTCCCCTGCTATTTAGCTTGAAAGCTGAAAGAAAGGTCTTATGAAGGTGCTATTTTATTTATTTATTTGTTTATTTTTATTTTAAGTTCTGGGATACATGTACAGGATGTGCAGGTTTGTTACATAGGTAAATGTGTGCCATGGTGGTTTGCTGCACCTACCAATCTATCACCAAGTTGTTAAGCCCCACATGTATTAGCTATTTATCCTGATGCTCTCCCTCCCCCTCACCCCCTGACAGGCCCCAGTGTGTGTTATTCCCCTTCCTGTGTCCATGTGTTCTCACTGTTCAGCTCCCTCTTATAAGTGAGAACCTTCAGTGTTTGGTTTTCTGTTCCTGCATTAGTTTGCTGAGGATAATAGCTTCCAGCTCCATCCATGTCCCTGCAAAGGACATGATCTCTTTCCTTTTTATGGCTACGTAGTATTCCATGGTGTATATGTACCACATTTTCTTTATCCAGTCTATCATTGATGGGCATTTGGGTTGATTCCACAGGAAGACGCTATTTTATTAAATAGTGAAGAATGCAGCAGAGAGAGCTGATGCTTTGAAACTCCTGATGGCAAGTGGATGCCGGGTGGTGTAGGGAACAAGCAGCCAGCTGCAGGAGCAGTGCTGTTAAGATTCCTGTGGCCCTATTGATGAATGAAAGCAGCTTTGTCTTACCAAGGGACTTTGCCAAATGTAGCATGTTACTGGGCCGCTGGAAAAGAGGCTTTCAGCCATCCAGTGTTTCAATTCAGGAGCCCTCTACCATTTCTCAATCATTGTGTGTCCACCCCCTGCCAACATGTTTCTTCCTCAACTTCTGCTGGTGGGCTGTCCTCCTGGTATTCAGAACACTGATCATTCTTTACTTTTTGTCTTGGGGCAGTTTGATTCTAGAATGTGCCAAAAGAAAATGAGCTCAATGGAAAATGAGAACAGATGGTGTGTTTGCAGGCAGAGGAAGTATAGGCCCAGGTTCTGCTCCCTTCTTGTTATGAGAAAGTTGCTTGAGCTACTTAAGATGCAGCTTCCTTTTCTGTAAAAGGGGAGTAATTTTAATCACACCTGTATTTAGGGTTGCCTGGAGAATCAAAAAGAACTTTTTTTTTTTTTTTCTGAGACAGGGTCTTGCTGTCACCCAGGATGGAAAGCAGTGCCAGTCACTGCTCACTGCAGCCTCAACCTTGCAGGCTCAAACCATCCTCCCACCTCAGCCTCCCTAGTAGCTGGGACTATGGGTGTGCACCACCAGTCCTGGCTAATTTCTGTGGTTTTTTTTTTTTTTTTTTTGTAGAGATGGGGTTTTGCCATATTGCTCACACTGGTCTTGAACTTCTGGGCTCAAGCAATCCACCCTATTTGGCCTCCCCAAGTGCTGGGATTACAGGCATGAACCACTGCACCCTACCACACAGAACTTTTTTGAGAACGTGTTTTCTGAACTGTTCAGAGTTTGGTGGATGTTTAATTTTACTATCCCAGTCAAAGCTCCATTGTGGAGCCTCTGGCAGGACTGTGTTTCCAACCTGCTTTTGCTTCTCTGGACTCCATCCAATGTCATAACATCCTTCCCTATCCGTGTGTGCTGGAGCCATTTCAGATGATTTCAGCTCAGAAGAGACCCAGTGGGGGTCACATTTGGCAGGGACACCCCAGCACAAGCAAGCTGTCCTGCTCTGGAGACCCCCAGGGTTGTAGCTCCATGAAAGTCTTGCCTATAGAGAATGGGGAAATCCTGGAGAACAGAGAGAGGGGCCCAGGCTCTCAGCACACCACAGACATTGCACGTGTGATCTTGGAAGAAGAACTCTTGGGTTCTGGTGATCCCAAAAACCCTCTCCGCAGAGAAATCCACTAACTTCTTCTAGTTTTAATTTACTAAGGTGAAAATTTCTACTTTTGCTGAAATAATCACTAAGCTATATTTTCTGTAAAACAGGAGGTCACAACTTTGTTGCCCCATCTGAAGCTACCGTTGTCCCCATATAATTTGGGAAATCACTTTGGCAGTGGAAATATAAATAATGTGATCTCATCAGGACTGAAATAATTCACAAACCAAAATATCATTAATAGACTGAGAGAGAGAGAGAGAGAGAGAGAGAGAGAGAGACAGAGACAGAAAGAGTGTGATCTGAAGACAAATATTCAAAACAGGGTTCCCTAGCCAGCATCTTTATTTGAATTTCCAGCAACTAAGATGGCTCAGAAACATAACTGTCTTTGGAATCTAGTACAAGCTCTAGTTCCCCTTCTAGTTGGCAGAATCAAGGTCCAGGTTTCTAAAATGTGGAGTGCCTGGAGAGACTTTAGGCTGTGGAATCAGGGTAGCTTGAGTTCAAATGCCTGCTCATGTCACCTACTACATGGGCACCTTAGTCAGTTCACCTGGCATCTCGAGGCAATTCCTCTGGTCTGGGCTGGGCTTGGCTGATCTTGACTGGGATCACCCATGTGGATTGACTGGGAACTGCCCAGTCTGGGACGGCCTCACCTGACGTGACACGACCTCATACTCTACCAGGTGACTGCAGGCTCCTATACAGTGTCTCGGCAAGGACCCAAGGGAATATGGTACTAGGCTTGGACTGGCACCCATCACTTCTGCCACACTGCATTGGCCAAAGTAAGTCACATAAGGGCAGTCCAGGTTCAAAGGGTGGGAAATAAATTCTACCTCTTGAGGAACGAAGTTGAAAAATCATATTGCAAAAGGGGGATGCATACATAGAAGGAAATAATGACTGCTATTTTTGAAAGCAATCTAACACAAAAGGTTAAAAAAAAAAAGCCAAACCAAAACAAAAATTCAGGTCACCATTCAGACTTGGGAAGGAGGAAGAAATCCCGGTTGTGCTTTATGAGTTGGTGGCTCCTGGCATATCTTACCTTCTGGCATATCTCACCTTCTGGCATATCTTACCTCTGCTCTCTCTTCTGAGCTGAGACAAGACCGAGTCCCATCTTTGGCAAGGGAAGGGGATGAGTGCCTCATCTCCACTGTCCTCATACCTGAGGTGATCCTGGCAGACACACGAGCTGCTCTGGAGCTGTGATAATTGGGATAAAGTCTGTACTAGCCCATTTTCACTTTACCCCTCTCCTGAGTTGAGATGTTAGGAGAGCTCCCTCGATATAAGGGTTTGTTCTTTTATCTGTTTCCAGCAGTAGCCTCCTGACAGGCCACTGTAGGTAGCAGGAGAGGCATATGGGGAGAAACTCTGTGAACCTCCTCTGAAGTGCAAATGAAGTACAATCAAACTTTACCTGAATTTAATTTCCTTATTGTTTTGCCAATTTTGAATCACTATATACAAAATGCCCCTTCTCCTGCTGTCAACGAGCTTCGAGTTTACTATGGCCCAAACTCAACCCAAATGGCACAAATGGGTTCTGACACAATGTCAGCTTCTCCTGAAAGTTGTGAGGACTCAAGGATCTCCCTGGAGCTCCTGTTCACCGCAATGAATGCTGCTGGCCTCTCCCCAAGAGCAGGCTACGGACCCACCGTGCGGTCTCCCCAGTCTCTTAGATGTGCTGGCCTGGAGCCACCCTACCTACTAACAGTATATTGGATGCCTCCTTCAGCACAAAGCAAACTGCTTGCAGGATGTACAGAGGGACTCTGTCCACGTTTGCATGTCTCAGGCTCCTAGAATCTTGGGAGGAGCAGTAGCCAATACTGCCCCTTGTGCCTGCTGGGATTGTGATCACATAAGCCATGGTGGGATCTGAGAAGATCTGGTGTTTAAAGAAGCTCAGGTCTGGGCTGTGGAATTTAAGTTGGTAACCTCAACTGCTTACAGTTGAGCCATACATTTACATAAATGTTTTCATGCAAAGGAGATGAAATAGAAGAAAAAACCCTTTCTTTGTCAATATTAATACTGGAGCAAACTCTGCTTTTGTATAAAACAATGAGAACATGGTGAGGGGCTATTGATAGCAACAGTGAGAAATGCACACTTGGCTGGTGACTGTTTAATCAGGGAGGTTTGTTTGTTAAAAAATATAATTAATAGGAGATGTCTTTGCAATGTCTGTCACAAATTGTAATGCAATGAAAAAACTCTGCAAAACCAGGAGATATTTTTTAAAAACCTGTGATTTTTTTCAAGACCAGAAAACATGAGTCGGATGGAATCTCTCCCTGCATAGAGACCTCAGCAGGTTTTTCTAACAAAAGAAAGCTTTTGCACCCAGAGCCTGGGAGCAGTGTGTTACATGGGCGCTCCTGTGAGCTGGACAAGCAGCTCATTAACCCGCTCACCATGCCTGCCGGCAAGTAGGTAGGAGGCATCGTTATCTGCTTTTCACAGATGGACAAGGCAGAACCCAGAAACATCACACAGGTGACTCTGCAAGTGGCCCTGGTGCTCTGCTGTCCAAGGTCAAAATGCTTTCTAGATCATCCGATCAGGCAAGTAGGTTAAGCAGAAAGAGGGAACTGAGAGATAGCTTGGGGGAAGCCAGAGTCTCGAAGCCCCTGAGAGCTGGGGCCTTGTTGGAACCCACTACAGCCCCAAAATGCCACTGTGGGAACTGCCCCTTGGAAATTAGTATCTGGTCCTCCTAATTAGATTTATCTCTTAAAATGCAAAACTTTAGAAGTGCAAGTTTGGATGAAATGTAAAGTATGAATGATTTTATTTTACTTTTTAAGTACAAAAACAAAGGCTGCTTGCTTCTTAGTTTTGCAAATGTTACCTCTTAACCTTGATACCAAACAGATGTCCAGGCCCCACAGCCCCCATGTGGTCAGCCTTTTTAGTGCACCTGGGTGTTGGGTCTTGTTTGCTTTCTGCCTGTCATCCCAGTGACCCCAGCACGCCCATGCTTGTGTGCTAATGGCCACCCCAAAGCAGACCTAATGAGGTGCACCAAATGGAGCTGCAGTGTGCGCAGGGGGGAGGTACACACCTCATTAATCACCCAGGCTGCCTTCTGGGCCTGAATGGTCTGACATGGGGCATTGTGAGGGCGCCTGCATCTGCCAGGCCCACCAGATGCCTGGCGCAACCTCCTGGCCCAGGGAAACCATTCATCTATGTCCATTATTGGCCACAGTGGACTCAGCTCCTAATTAGGGCCTGGTGAAAGGAAAGAGAGAAGGTGCATGCACCCTCTCAGGCTGTGCTGGAATGGGCCTGTCTCACCTCACATAAAGGGCCGGTGGCATGGCCTCTAGGGACAAGCCAGGAGTGAGTGCCAGAGAGGCTGGCTTTGTCAGAAACACTCACAGTGCTGGTGCCTCTGGGCGTCGGGGAGCCAGGCTCTGCATTTGTGGGCTTTTATCTCACAGGCTGGTCCTTGTTGCTGAGAGGGCTGGGATAAGTGGGCTGCCTTGAAGATACCAGGGCCATTGCGTTGTCCGGGAGGTGGGAGGTAGGCCCACACCCCTCTGCCTTTCTGCCCCCTTGGACAGTGTTTCTCAGTCCTGCATCCTCTGTCTTTTCACCGTCAGATGTCAGAGTCTGGCCCGGCATCATCTCTGCAGTGGCAAGACTGCAGGACTTGGATGGCTCCGTGAGCATGGCTGCAATCATCTCTGTCTCTCTCTTTTGCTCCCTCTAGCTCTACGTTACATGATCTCCCCATGATCCTTTACAAACTGTACCCATTGAAAGACTTGACAAACAAACTTACAGGTCAGACTGCCATTGCCTTTGTCAGTTGGTTTTCTTTTTTTTTACTGAGATGAAAAGTAAGTTGATCTGCTGCCAAATTACCACCACAGGAATTTACTGGGAGCTTGTTTGAGAATGCTGCCTCCTCTCTTGGAGCTGCAGGGTTTCTACCAGCCCGAAGATGCTAAGGAAAGAGACTGGACCTTCTTCTCAGGCCAAGACAGAGGCGGGAGCACCCTTCCTTTGGAAGGAGGTTGGATGTAGTTCACAGAGTGGAAGTCCAACAGATTCTACATGCCGAAGCCAGCCAGGGTCAGCTAGGTTTTCCCAGTGGCAGTGACAGAGTGCTGTCAGTCTTTACTGGATAAAGGAGTTGCGTCCACAAGATGCAAACAGAAGCTGAGGACTTGCTTGAGCCTCAATGAGGAAATTTGCTACAAAGAAGCTTCCAGAGCATCCATCCAGACAGATGTGTATTCATTCATTCATTCTTTCATTCATTCATTAATGCACACTTTTCCATTTAAGAGACACTGTACCCCGTATCCTGGAATACAATCAAGGATGGTTCCTAGGAGCTTTGAGGGCCCTGTAGAGCCATCCCTTGGGGTTCTGTTTCTAATCTCCAGCCTCCAGTGTGGGTCCTCACTGCTATAAGGTCACATGGGGAGGCTGCTCAGGATAAGCCTAGAATGGGCCTGAAGTTGAGCCCCCTCACAGGGCCCCCAGCAAGGCCCTTCTTTGGACTTGAGTCTTCCTTTCGCTTTCCTGCCCTTGAATCTCCCCTTCAGCCATATCCATTTCCATGAGAGCTGATTTTCACCCAGGAGAAGGATGCCTGCTCCTTCAAACAGAAGCAGGTACAGTTGGCCACTGAGAGGAGGCCAGAGACGTCTGCCCTGGGAGCCATCCAGAGGAACCTCTGCCCTGGCTTCTAAGCTGAGACGAGACCCAGTCCCATCTTTGGCAAGGGAAGGGGATGAGTGCCTCATCTCTGCCATCTTCACACCTGAGGTGATCCTGGCACACAGGCTACTCCCAGAGCTGTGATAATTGGGATAAAGTCTGTATTAGTCCGTTTTCATGCTGCAGATAAAGACATACCTGAGACTAAAGACAATTTGTGAAAGGAAGAGGTTTAATGGACTTACAGTTACACATGGCTGGGAAGGCCTCACAATCATGGTGAAAGGCAAGGTGAAGCAAGTCACATCTTACATGGATGGCAGCAGGCAAAGAGGGAGCTTGTGCAGGGAGACTCCCCCTTATAAAACCATCAGATCTCATGAGACTTATTCACTATCATGAGAACAGCATGAAAAAGACCTGCCCCCATGATTCAATTACCTCCCACCAGATTCCTCCCATGACACGTGGGAATTGTGGGAGTTACAATTCAAGATGAGATTTGGGTGGGGACACAGCCAAACTATATCAAGGTCCAAGGAAGAGCCCCATGGAAGAGCTTGCCAAAGGGTGAAAGGATTCCTAGGTCCTGTTATTTGGAGGGCAGAATGAACACATTGGGGGTGCCTGCAGCCTAGTTTACATGGAGAGATGGTTTTCCTGGTCTCACTTATAAAATAGAGTGATTGTGTTCTTCCAAGCTCCCCGCCCCCTCTAGTAAGTGCTGTCAGTCTTCACTAGGGGAAAGAGGCCACATGAAGACAAGGTCTGTTATTATTATTAAACTGTTCAGGACTTGTTAGCATATTCATGAGGATATTCAATTTAAAATATATCTCATTTCCTTTGAGTGGCAAATGATTCCCCTTTTTATGATGGTTGTGGAATTTAATATTGAAGGGATTTCACTTGGCAGTTTGCATCTGTGAAAATTCAGTTCAGAGTGGTGGTGCATAAAAGGGAGAAAGAGACCAGGTTGTTCAACTCAGCAAATGAAAAAAGAAATTTTGCTGAATCTCAAGAGTTTATATGTAGCACAGACAGCATGAATCAAAACACTCCACACTCCTACATGCTCACGATGGCTTCTCTCACAGTAAGCAAGAACAAGTGTGTGCTTCTCTAGTTTTTCAAGGGAGGATGCATTTGGCAAAAGAACGGGTTGCTTTCTTTGTGTGCAGTAGCAGCTGAGGATATTCAATGATATCGTATCTACCATCTTTCAGTGAGAAATGGTGATGTGGTGACACTGGGGTGGGCTAGGGTGGATAGGGGCTGGTGAGTGGGTTCTCTTCTCTGAGGGAAAGGCAGGGGCCATTGCTGTTTCTTGTGCAACAGGAACAGTTGCACAAGTGTAGTCCTCACTGCTGCACACGCACCGGTGGTGCTGAAGATGTGCTAATGTTTCCAACCCAGTGGAGAAGTAGAGTTAGCACTCCAAATTGATTGATCCTCACTCTGGACTCCAGAATAAGCCTAGAATGGGCCTGAAGTTGAGCCTCCTCACCAGGCCCCCAGCAAGGCCCTTCCTTGGAGCTGAGTCTTCCTTTTGCTTTCCTGCCCTTGAATCTCCCCTTCAGCCACATCGATTTCCATGAGAGCTGATTTTCACCCACATTGATTTCCATGAGAGCTGATTTTCACCCAGGAGAAGGATGCCTGCTCCTTCAAACAGAAGCAGAAACAGCATCTGACATATGCAGGGAAATTAATTCCAGTTCAACAGATCAAGAGAAAAAAACATATTTCCCTTAAACAATTCAAATGTTGGAAGGTTTTAGGAGGTGTTAAAGAAAAAGGAACAATGACAACACAAAGGAAAGAGGGCTGGAGATTATAAAATGCATCCTGCCTGCTTATAGGAAGCCTTGAGGATAAAGTCGGGACCAGAATTTTGGATTTCAAGTGGCTGCCAGGACCCGTGTGACTCATAGGGGATGGAATCATTACTATTATTCATTCCATTCCAGCATATCAGAACTTCTGCTTTACTTCTCTACTGCATAAAGTTTCTGTTGTAACTCAAAATACTGAATGCATTACATTTGCTAAGCTTTCTTCCTTCTGATAATGTTTATAAAAATGGAAATATATTCTGATAGATCTTAGAATTTTGAAAAATTACACCTTTTTCTAATGAAGGGCATATTCCCTAGCCCCCACATTCTGCATCCAGAAAGTAATCATTGCTGATTCTGTCCTTGAACTATTTCAGTTAATTAAAAGAATGCGGAGGAAGCCTATCTCTCTGGCTCGGTATTGTTAATTACAAAGGTATTCAATATGCCACTGCAAATGGCATTCTGCTAGTGCTTAATTAAAATAAATACAAAAATTTAAATGAACTAAACAGATTTTGGCACTGGTCTGTGGTTACTGGGCCAAATTTTATGTGTGGCTATAACATGAGCATAGGAATTAATCTTTACTCTTTGCTCTTAATGGCCTGGCATCTGGCCAGAGGCAGGAGCGGCAGCCCACTGTTCCATCCACTGCATCAGTGGAGATCGCCTCCACTCACCTTCCTCACATTCTTGTCCCTACAGTCTCCCCATCCATGGGTGGCTTTAGTGAAACCATTCAAAATCTTAGGGGAGGGATTGTTTCCTGAATCCATCTTTCCTCTAAACAATTCATAACGTGAAGAATAACATATATTTATTTACTGCGTTTCATCACTGGGCTCTGAGCCACTTTTCAGATGTGAACCCATTAACCTTACCCACTCTTTGCAATGTGGGGAGTTGGAAAGGAACCCTCTTCCGGATTGACTGACAAGCAAATGTGTTCTTGTGGACACTACTCCTTCCACTGTGAGTTCCAAACCTCAGCTGCTGAAAAATGACCTTTGGATCATCCATAATGGTGCTGCTGTGGAACAATTTGATGCCACAAATCAAATGAATTTCTTCACAAAAATCAAATGGAATGTTTATCCACAGGTTTCCAAGCATTTAGGGCCGCTGTTTGTATATAAATGACTGATGGGTCGGACCTTCCTTGATCCCCCATCTGTGGACCCTATGCGCTGGGACATCTGGTGAGCAGAAGTGTGTCTGGGAAGGTAATGAAATTGCTGTCGTTACTGTGAAATTCACTCCATTTCTTCAAAAACAACTAAAGTTAAATTCAATTTAGAGAATATATTAAGTGCCTTGAAGTAGCAAAGGAGTTGTTGGGTTAAAAGTGAAAGAAACGGCTGGCTCCCAATACGAAGGGAATCACTGGAGGGCACTGGGATGGGTGGGGTGGCTCTCTGATACCCCAGGAGAAATGGAGCACTGAGAGAAGCAGAAATGAGGTAGGAGCTCCGGAAATGGTGCTGCGAGCGCTGGATCCCTCTCTGGACTCTCTTCCAACCCTCCCCTCGGCTTTTGTCTCTCTCTGGCTTCTTTTGCTTCCTATCCTCCCCAACCCCATCTCCACTTCCTCCTTCGCCTCTCTCAGGACTGCTGCCTCTGCCTCTCGTGGTGAATGAGGGCACCAGCCTGGGCTGCACATCTTACTGTTTTAGGCACTGAGAGAGTCTAGCCTGGTGCCACCCTAGTCCTGAATCAGGAAGCCCAAAGTGGTAGCTTATTGGTGCTGGGAGCAGGGGTGCAGGCCCCCATGAACTAGACTGTGGCCACTCCTATGAAAACCTATAGTGTGGGAGGAGGAGGAGCCCCTAAGGGGGAAACTGCTCTTGGTTAGAAGGGGGCCTGGACAATGCGTGTCCCCTACACGCATGCTGGCAGGGGCAGAGCACAGTGCCCAAGGCTGCAGGGCACTGTAGAAAGGAGTGTGAGATACAGGCTCTCTGTAGAACAGAGTAAGGGGCATAAACTAAGTGAACTGGTGACTGTCATCCAAGACGCGGAACAGAGCCTGAGGTTCTGGCTCCGTGAAAGCCAGTTATTGAACGAATGAATAAAATACATTTGCTCCAGGGCTGCATCTGTGGGAGGTTCTCCCAGGTCATGTGGGCAGGCTGCAGGGGAGTGAGTGTACCCCACAGGGTCATCAGAGAACATGAAGACATGGCAGGCTTGGGGACTCTAGGGCTCTCCCAGGCAGCATTACTAGGGCAGTGGAAAGGAGGGCACTCCAAAAGTAAAAGAACGGTTTGAGAAAGCATAAGAAAAGCAGGGAAGCCTGAGTGTCGCCCGGAAATGATGGGCAGCCTGGTTTGCTGGTGTGTGGGTGAAATGATGTGTGTTGGTTTCTAGGGCTGCTATAACAAAATACCACCATCAGGTGGCTTAAACAACGGAAACGTATTTACTCAAACAGCGTTGGAGGCTGGGGTCCGAGATCTAGGGGTCAGCAGGGTTGGCTTCCTGCAAGGCTTCTCGTTGGCTTGCAGACCGCCATCCTCTTGCTGCCTCTACATGCAGGCTTTCCCCTGCTGAGCATCCTTGGTGCGTTTTCTGTGTGTCTTAGTGTCCTCGCATTACAGCACCAGTCCCATTGGACTAGAGCCTCGTAATTACCTCTTTGAAGACCCCGTCTCTAAATACAGTTACCTTTTGAGGTGCTATGTGTTGGGGGTTCAAAATAAACATTGGCGAAGGGGCCCTAATTCAGTTCATAACATGATGTAACCAGTCTTTTACAAGGGTCCCATTTTAAGGGACATTGAAAGTCCCAGTGAGGAGTTTGTCCTCTACCCTCAGTAAGCATATGCAGTCAGACTCAGTCCCTTGAATAATTAAGCAATCGGTCAATGGCCAATAAGATCACCTGGGGCATGCGATTGAAATGGGAAATAAGTTGGAAGATGCCTCTGTTAGTCCCACTTTTTGGTGATGTGGATCAATAACTTGCAAGGTTCCAAGTCGAGTTAGCAGCCCTGCCTCCCATTTGGCGCTCCTGGTGCTGGGTCTGCAGAATAGCGCTAGGTGGAGCCTCATTATCCTATTGGCCCCTAGGTTGCCTCCAGGGAGGGAAAGGGGGAACCAAGAGCTTCCAAGGGCATGGTGGGGGGTGATGTAGGGCATCTGTGAAGCAAAGTCAGCAGGTGTTCCGGCCACTGACATAAGAACCAGGAAGTAAGTACCTGGGACACGAGGTGAAGGGGTAAAAAAAAGGTAAAACAGTATCTGGAGCTGAGATGTCAAAGGCATTTGAACCACAATGACCCCCATCTTGAATAAGGGCTGGGTAAAATGAGGCTGAGACCTCCTGGGCTGCATTCCCAGGAGTTAGACATTCCTAGTCACAGGATGTTTACGGTTAAGGGAACAGGTTAATAATGTTTACTGAACAGACCCAGGACTTAACAGACTCAAGAAATGGCCTGATGTCCTGATATCTTAGGGGCAAAGTCATTCTTAATTTAAGAATAAGTTCTGCTTTAAGAATAATGATACAGATTCTCATGGAAGATAGTAGTTACAAAAAGATTAACAATCATTTGTCACGAGCCCTTGCCACACAGCACACCTCCCCATGCTATTTTGTTTTGTAATTGCATCAGTCCATTCTCACACTGCTATAAAGAACTATCTGAGACTGGGTAATTCACGAAGAAAAGTGGCTTAATTGACTCACAGTTTCTCAGGCTGTACAGGAATCATGACTGGGAGGCCTTGGGAAACTTACAGTCATGGTGGAAGGTGAAGGGGAAGCAGGCATATCTTACTACAGCAGAACAGGAGAGAGAGTGAAGGGGGAAGTGCCGCACACTTTTAAACAACCAGATCTCACGAGAACTCACTCATTATCACCAGAAGAGCAAAGGGGAAATCAACCCCTGTTATCCAATCACCTCCCACCAGGTCCCTCCCCCAACACTGGAGATTACAATGCAACATGAGATTTGGGAGGGCACAGAGAGCCAAACCATATCAGTTATGTTACATCTAAACAAGCATTGTACCTAAGTTGGACTCATTCCTCCTCTTGCTTTTGGGAATGACCTGCTCTATCTATGAAGTAGCCATTCTTTTGTTTCTTTACTTCTCTTGCTTATAAACTTGCTTTCACTTTTCTTCTCTTGCTAATAATCTTGCTTTCACTTTACCCTGTGGACTTGCTCTGAATTCTTTCCTGCATGAGATGCAAGAACCCTCTCTTAGGGTCTGGATCTGGACCCCTTTCCAGTAACGGAGGGTCAAGGTGAGAGAGAACCAGAAGAGACAGTGACAGGAGCTGCATCAGCAGGAAGACCCTGCCATAGGGGTGCTGGCTCTCTCATGCACCGGATTTGGTTCTGGTGTCTGGGGAGAAGCTGGACCTATTTTGAGAGGGGCCGAGGGGGACAGGGGCGAGGGGTCATGAGAACAGCCCCACGATGCAGCATTGCAGTTGGCGGTTTACCCTCTTGCTTCTCACAGGTTGGCTGCAGCCCTCCCTGCATTGACCGCCTCCTGTGTTGGATCCTTCATGACCCCAGCTTTGCTTGACCCAGAAGACAGACAGGTGTTCTCTCTGAGCAGGAGGAAGCAACACTTCCTTATAGCTGCACTGGTGCAGGGCTGCATTAAACCAAATACCTGTTTCTTCAGGATATGTAATTAGTGCCAATTTTGCAGGAGACTTCTTAGCACTGATTAAAAGCACTGGAGGCAATGGTGTGTGAACTGTCAGGACCGTGCCTCACCCTCTCGGAGCTGTGCATGAGACACCCTCGGAGGGAGTGATAGTTGTCAACATTCTTGCTGTCAGAAGTACAACTGGAGGCTGGGCGCAGTGGCTTACGCCAGTAATCCAAACATTTTGGGGGGCCGAGGATGGCGGATCACTTAAGGTCAGGTGTTCGAGACCACCTGGCCAACATGGTGAAATCTTTTCTCTACTAAAAATACAAAAATTAGCTGGATGTGGTGGCATGCACCTGTAGTCCAGCTACTCGGGAGGCTGAGGCAGGAGAATCACTTGAATCCAGGAGGCGGAGGCTGCAGTGAGCCAAGATTGTGCCACCGCACTCCAGACTGGGTGACAGAGTGAGACTCTGTCTCAAAAAAAAAAATAAAAAGAAGTACAACCAGGTACCCCTCAGAATCCTTCAGCTTCCACAAATGGGGAAAATTACCAGGCTGACATCTGGCATCTTCAGAGTCACTCTGCAACCTTTCTCGCACAACGCTTGTCTGCTTCCAATACAACCTCCAAACCAAGCCACGTTCTCCACATTGGCCTGCCTCTCTTTTTCCTTCCATTTCTTCTCCTCTTAGATACTGCATGCTTTCTCAGCTTGCCATCTAAAAATACTTAAAGAAATTGTAGGAACTTTAGTTTATTTAATAACATCTAAATAACATCAATGTATGGCTGTAAAAGTCACAGAAATTAGGGGCGAAGCCTGTAAGTAAAACAGAAAATACACATTTACTTAATAAATTAACGTAGGATTAAACTTAAACATAAATATGGGCTGTAAAAGACGCACTTGACCAACATAAAAATGAAAGATTTAATCTTTTCTAATGTGTTTGCTCAACTAGTTAATTCTTCATTGCCTAGCTACAGCAGGCGAAACTCATTTTCACTGAGCAGGGAGGGAGCGGCCTCTCAGGTGCCTGAGGTTTGCGGAATCACCTGCTCCAGCACCTGTGTGGGTCGCAGGTGTTCAGGACCTGGAAAGGGGAAGGACAGGAGTGAGTTTTCTCCTGGGGGCACTGAAGGAAGTAGCAATGTGCATGCAATGTTCAGGGAATCCTAGAAAACTGGCCCAACCTGAAGGATGACTGTGTGGGGAGCCAAGGTGGGGTGTGGAGGAAAGGGGATCTGGGAGAGGAAGGTGCTGAGAGGCCGAAACAGGAGGGCCTGGAGTCTGTTTAATTAAAAAAAAAAAAAAGATAGTTGAGAACCAAAAGTAGTGTATAGCAATTTAAAAACTAATATAAAACAATTCAAAATTGAGCTGAGTAAAGGGGAATGAGGGAACCAAAAGCTCATTTTTTGTAGAAGGGAGTTGGTAAGTTGTTTCTGAAGTTAGTAAGTCAAACAATAGCTACGTTAAGCCTTTCATTTAGAGAGGGCGGTAGCTTAGGAGAACTAAGGTGAATGCTCTAGGAAGCAGAATTGCCTGTCAGGAGGGTCCACGGGAGGCTGGTTTTTCATTAGAAATCTTATTATGTGATTGGACCCGTGACCTGTGCATGAGTTACTTAGGGAACACATCCAAATTCTTTTCAAAATCCTCGTCAAAATGTGACGTTTCTCAAAGTCCACATTGATAATTAAATAGACATTATTTTTAGAGCAATTTTAGGCCCAGAAAAACTGAGCAGAAAATGCTGAATTCCCATGTACTCCCTTCCCATGCCCATTTTGCCTTGGTACATTTGTTACAATCAATAAGCCAATATTGATATATTATTATTAATTAAAGTCTAAATTTGCCTTACAGTTCACTCTTTGTGTTATATATTCTGTTTTTTTTCAAATGCATAATAGCATGTTGCACCATTATAATATTACACAGAATAGTTTCAGTGCCCTAAAAACTTTTTAAAAACCAAATTTATTAACTTTTAAAAGCATCTCTTGATGTCCAATTTCCATAATATTGTGCCTAATCTTCTCTCTTCGCCCAGTTTTTATTGGTTCTTTATTTTCACATTGTCAAGGCTGATAACATTTATAGTCTACTTTGAAATTACTTTTTATTTTTATCAGTTAGTATAAGAAGTTGAAAATCTTTACAGAGCATACACTATTATGACTTTGAAAGCTCATGCCCTGCGGAATCAGGTGTTATGCTAATCTTATGTTTCCTTCTTTACAGGTCCTGGGTCATGACTCTGGCATGACCCTGGTTACTAGATGGAGAATGTTTCTAGCATCAATAGCAACTGAATTTTATTTTCTTATCTTATTCAGTTCCTCATAATTGTGTTTCATTTTTATTTGCTTCCTATTTTGAGCTTGATTTTATTGTACAGGTTCTTTATTTTTATATATTTTCTAGTTATCTTTTTTATTCTTGTCAAAAGAGAATATCACTTTTACACTGTGTCTCTGATATCATCTATTCTGTTTTTCTGAAAGACCTACTGTGAGCACAATCACTGCGCTTCTAGTTTAGATGGGTAGCTTTCTAGATTAACTGTAGCACTTTTGTTCTGCAGTTTCCTCATGAGATTAGAGTCATTCTTCTTGAACTTGCTGTCTTTCTCTTTCCTGATATTATCCTTCTTCGACTGGAGTAAATCCTCAAATAACTTTCTAAGAAAAAGCATGGACACTTTTTGAGTTTTTGCATTTCTGAATCTATATTTATTTTCTTTGAAGCTGAGTTGGTAAGTTGATTGGATTTAGAATTCTAGACTCAAAGAAAAATATCAGGAGTTGTTGCTGAGAAGTCTGATGCTGGTCTCATTAGTATGCTTTATAGGAAATCTGCTCTCTTTCTCTAGCAGCTGTTAGACTCTCTGGATTCTTGGTGTGCTAAAATTGTACAAGATATCTTAAATGAACTATTTTTTATTCATTCATTTTTATGCTGCTTAGTAGATTCCTTTAGGCTTTTGATTTATCAGTTATGGTCTCAGCAGAAAACAGATGTCTACTCAACATAGGATAATTTGTAAAGAATTTATTTATGTTAACATTTGTATGGCATATTGTTATATGCATATTCTTAACACTGCCACACTGATGATAATCATTTGAATCAACTCCACAGTTGCGTTATGATAAGAAGTCTTTGATGATCATCCTTGAGTATTGACTTTTTAAACATTCGTATGATTAACATTTTTAAAGTAATTTTTATTGTGTATATTTAAATCCTTTTAAAAATCTATATGTATCTCAAAACTTCATGTTGAAAGATATTTAAATTTGCAAAATGTAGGCAGAAGTGGGAGACCAGAGAGGATAGTGCAGGACCCTGCGGTATGATAACCGAGCTCCATTAACACCCCAGACCATAGAGAAGCCACTCTGAGGAAGCTTGGAGAGGGGCTCAGCCTGCCAGCTGCAAGCCTGCAGGGAGAGGCTGTGGGAAGAACCCTGATCTCTGATCTCTGTCTTCTCCCCTTCTGTAGCAGCTGCTGCCCATTGGCTAAGCCCAGCTGGAAGCCAGAGGGCAGAGTCGAGGTCCATGTGAGCCTGACTCCCAGGGCGTTGAGTGGAGTGGAGAAGGGTAGAGAATGGATCTGAAGTGGCAAGCAGGAGCCAGCCAGCCCGGAAGATGAGTTCTTAGCTGTGCAACAGAGCTAGCCATTTTTCTTTGAGTTTTTGCCTCTTGGTTTTCCATGTTTTTCTCTTTCTGGAATCAGTTGAATGTTGAAGCCCTTGATGTCTCTTGTACTTTTCTTCTGTTTGTCCTTTTGCTCCCTGTTCTGGGAAATTTCCCAACCTTCTATTAAATTTTTTCCCCCACCGCCCCCACAAGATGGAGCTTCGCTCTTTCGCCGAGGCTGGAGTGAAATGGTGCGATCTCAGCTCACCGCAACTTCTGCCCCCCAGGTTCAAGCAATTCTCCTGCCTCAGCCTCTGGAGTAGCTGGGATTACAGGTGTGCACCACCATGCCCGGCTAATTTTTGTATTTTTAGTAGAGATGGGCTTTCACCATCTTGGCTAGGCTGGTCTTGAACTTCTGACCTCAGGCGATCCACCTGCTTCGGCCTCCCAAAGTGCTGGGATTACAGGCATGAGGCACCGTGCCTGGCCTATTAAATTATTTAATTTAGGAAAACATATGTTTTACTTCCAAGAGTTCTTAGTCTCTGTTCTCTTTTCATTGCAAACTATTCTTCTTTTAAAAAAGAAATCATTGGTTTTTCACTTACTGACTTATAACCTACTATATGGCAGACACTGTTTTAAGCCCTAGAGCTCTAATAAGGAGCAAATCCACTGCTCTCGTGGAGCTGAGATGTCATCTGTGGGCTGACCCATAGCAAATGAACAAGTAAATCAATACTTGGTATGTCACCATGTAGTGCTGAGTTCTGTGGGGACAAGATGCAGGTAAGGTGGCTCGGGAAAGGCAGGACTGACAGGGGAGATTGGGGAAGGGTTGTTATTTTATAAAGTGCAGACAGGAAAGGCCTTGCTGATATGGTGACTTTGGGATGTAGATCTGAAGGAAGGGAAGGAGCCAGCCATGATGATATGTTTGCTGGATGCAGTAATTGGTCAAGTCACTTTGAAGAGTTTCATGAAGGGTCTTTCGTTTTGTTCTGTTTTGATCTTCCCCGAGATATCACATCCCCCTCACCTCTCTCAAAGGTCGGTTGAATTATAGTTTCTCTTACGTGTCCCATTTCTTTCATTCTGATGGTTTTCTTCACACGCTGCCTGATCCTGCAGTCTAATCATTTTAAGAATGGCTGGGTGGGTTAATATATCTAGAGATTGGGTGTAGATTTCCTCTGCTGTTGTGCGTGGAGAGCTAACTCCTGAATATGGAACCCCTGGAGAGTCTTGGGTATATAGAGGAGGCCTGTTGCTGGACAGGACTTACCTAAGTGTCAATGAGTGAGTGGCTGGCTTTTGGGAAAAGGTTTACTACATCTGTCTATCCATCCACTTGTCCATCTAACCATTTGCCTGACCATCCATCCATCCATCCATCCATCCATCCATCCATCCATCTATCCATCTATCCATCTCTCCATCCTTCTTTCTTGCCTTCCACCCATATAATCGATTTATTTTTCCTGGAGAAAAGTCTGAGATGTTGGAGCTCTGTGTTCACCAAAATAGACTTTCAGTACCTCCATCCTCCCACCCTGTTTTTGGCTCCTCTTCCACCTCCACCCACTATCTGCCATCTATGGGTCTACAGCTTCTCTTAGGTTCTGTGCACAACAATTTATCTTCCCCTTCCAGGGCATGGTGTGAAATTTGAAGCCAGGTCTCCTGGGTACCCATCCTGACTTCCACACTTATCAGCCTTAGGATCTTGGGCAAGTCATGTAACCTCTCGGTGCCTCAGCCTCCTCAACTGCAAATGGAAATGATGATGGCACTGATCTCAGGTTGTTGTGAGCCTCGATGTGAGAATGTAAGTCGAGGGTTTATCACTGGGCTGGACACCTGATCCTCACTCGGTGCATGTTACCTGATATCATGG
Organism: Pan paniscus; assembly: GCF_029289425.2. NCBI lineage: Eukaryota > Metazoa > Chordata > Mammalia > Primates > Hominidae > Pan > Pan paniscus. Next base: position 6,437,413 of record NC_073253.2, on the reverse strand, counting down.
TGCTCCAATTACTATTATTAATCACTGGGCTGGACACCCAATCCTCACTCGGTGCACATTACCTGATATCACGGTCCTCCAATCATTATTATTATTGCAGTTATTTTTCTTATCCTCTGCTCTATGCCTTTTCAGTGAAATTTTGGCTGTAATGTTTTATTCTGTTTTATCACTTTTTAAGCTTCCTGGAATTTGTTGAAATCTCTCATTTGTCAATGAACTCTTCTTTTTCTCTTTGCCATTATGAGTTTATTCCTCTGTTATTCTCTTTTGTTCTTTTCTGTTCTTAGTCTCTGTCTCTGGTAATCATTTTGCTCTCATTTTATTGGTGTCTCATTAGCAGGGGAGACACAAAAGTGAGTGCTTGATCTTTTCCTCTATTTATTTTTTGACAGTTCAAAACCACCTAAGATGACTGGGTCCATTCTATTCAAAAGATAGAATAGCAGCTTCTTTGTGGTGGGCGCTGGGCTCTTTCACTTCCGGCTCAGCTGTTTCATGAGTGGTCTCGCTCTGCCGGTCAGAGCTTTGTGTAGGTGTCTCCTTGCATCTGCTCTCTCTTCAGGGCCTGCAGATCATAGAAATTTATTTTCATGTCTCTCTCAGGGACCCCAGAGCATGTCACACAGCATGACCTTTTCACTACTAAGTAGAAGGGTAAATTACATTATTAACTGACCCTCCACAAGCACTGTGTCTGTACTAAAGAATAGCAGGTAACAGGTGATGGTTTGCTGGGTTCACTGTGATCTCAGGTACACGTCAAGGACTTGCTTTTCCAGTGGGGGAGAATTGTGTTGTGGCAAATCAGGAGCACTGAGTCACTCCCTATTCCACAACGTTTAGCTGAAAAATGGGAACAACCACTCTTGCTACTGGTTTGCAAAATATTTGTGAGGTTTAATGAAAGAGAAGCAAGTTTTCTTTTCAAGCGTGCTCAGTGTTGTGTCACAGCCACGCTGGATGTAAAAATACATGAATAAAACTCAGGCTGTTTCTGACCACGACTGAGCCTTCCTCCTCCACAACCCTTCATGGTGACTGTCAGTAACAGGCAAACCAACCTGATGTTTTCTCATTAATCTTTGAAATGTTTTCTCTGCTAAGGGTCAACAAGGAGCTAAATGAGAGAAAAGATAAGAAGGAAAACAAACAAAAATTAATAAACTACATAATTAAAAACTAAAGAAAACACACCAGTGGCTTCTGAACAATCAGAGTAGCAGTGTGAGGACAGTGTCACCTCCCCAGCTGCCTCTGTCCCTCATCCTCCCCTAGAGACCTTGCCTTCATGTGGGCTCCCAGGGGATGTGGTTCTTTGACCTCTCCTCATGGTGAGCGTGAGTTTGCCCTCCCTTGTGTGCCAGCAGTGGGTTGTCCAGGTGCATGTTTATCATTGGACCCCCATGCAGGGTATTTATGTTGCTTTAGTTCTTATTGTCCAGTCATGCACTGATTTTGTGGAGATGATCTTCTTCCGTGAATCCGATGGTTGCTGGGGAAAGATGGAACTTGAAAGATGGAAGTCTTCACAGAGTTTCCCTGAATAGTAGGAAAAAACAAAACAACTGGCTGTTTCCTCCTGCTATACTCTTAACACAGATCACTTCTGGTGGGGTGGGGTTTTTTTCTCCACACCAAGTAATTCTCCAGTGGACACCCACTGGGTGTCCTACAATTCAATTCAACTCTGACGCTAACCAGAGTCCCACAAACCCCACAGGTTAAGGGCTCAGTCCTAAAAGACTGCTTCCACTTCAGACACCAATAACAAGTACCAGATTGTGTCCTATGATTATGACCAACCAGCTATAAATCAGGGTCTCCATGACCCCCTCCTTGGATAATTTGATAGGACAGCTCACAGAACTTGGGAAATGCTAACATTAACCAGTTTACTAGACAAAAAAAGGATACAGATGAACAGTTGGATGGAAGAAAGGCACAGGGCAGGGTTTGTGGGAAGGGGTGCACGGCTCCCATTTCCCTCTGAATGTGCTGCCCTCTAGGTACCCCTATGTCTTCGTCAATCTGTAATCTCTCCAAACTCCATAGTTTTGAGATTTTAATGGAGGCTGCATCACAAGGACATGATGCCTTACTAACTCCATTTCCAGCTCCTTTCCCTCACTGGAGAATGGGAGTTGGGGCTGAAAGTCCCAAGCTTCTAATCATGGGTTGGTATTTCTGGTGACCCGCTGCCATCCAGAAGCCCACCAAGAGTTGCCTCACTAGAAAAAAAAGATGCTCCTGTCACCCAGGAAATTACAAAGGTCTGAGGAACTCTGTGTCAGGAGCCAGAGTCAAAGACCAAATATTACAACAAAGATGTTCCTAACTCCCCTATTGCTTAAGAAAATTCCAAGGGTTTTAAAAGCTCAGTGCCACGAACCAGAGTTAGAGACCTATGTATGAATATAAATATATTTTTTATTGTTTCACATCCCCAGTCAGACAAATCATAAAGCAGAAAGGAGTGTGTGCATCTGCTTTGTATTTGTTACCTATTCTTGGGTGACAAAGTGCCCCAAAACTTTGTAGCTTAAAACAACAATGGCCATTTATTGTCTCTCCCCGCTTCTGTGATCAGAAATTCAGGAGTAGTTTGGCTGTGACATTCTGGCTCAGAGTCTTCCATGAAATTAGAGCCAGACAATCACTGTGAGGAAGTCATCCCAAATGCTTCTTTGCTTGCATGGGTGGTGCCTGGGTGAGGGACATCCCCAAGCTGGGCTCTTTGGCCATCAGTGGTCTCTCCATGTGGTCTCTGCAGCACAGCAGGGATGGATTCCCTAGGAGGTGGCTCAGGGCTTCAAAGCCACCTTCCCTGACAGGGAGAGAGAGCCAAAGGGACAGGGAGAGACAGGAGTGTCCAGTAGGATACATCGTCTTTCCTGACCTGGCCTCAGAGCCACACAGTGCCACTTCTGCCACAGTTTATTTTCAAAGGCATCTGCATAAACACCCGGGTACAAGGAGGGTGAAGAGAAGCCTCTAGCTCTTGATGAAGGAGGTTTTGAAGGAGCACACGGGGCAGGAACCATCACTGTGGCTGTTGTCGGAAAGTAGAACCCACCACACGCCTTCTCTTCAGGTAGAAACCACCACGCACCTGCTCTTCAGGTAGAAACCACCTCATGCCTTCTCTTCAGGTAGAAACCACCTCACGCCTTCTCTTCAGGTAGAATCCACCACACACCTGCTCTTCAGGTAGAATCTACCTCATGCCTTCTCTTCAGGTAGAAACCACCTCACACCTACTCTTCAGGTCTTTTTACTTTTCTTTTATGACAATGGTAACCTTCCCTTAAAATGGATGGCCACTCTCCCCTGCTTACTGTAATCACATGTACCTTGTCACCTCTCAATCCCACTGGGGTAACAACCTCGGTACATGACTTGGGACCTGATACTGTTTGTCCCACTATTATTAATAGATGACTTTAGACAGCTCACTGAAGTGGGGCCAGCTTTTCCCTCTCTAAAATTGTAATGAAAATGCCCATTCTGGGCCAGGCACTGTGGCTCACGCCTGTAATCCTAGCATTTTGGGAGGCTGAGGCAGGAGAATCACTTGAGCGCAGGAGTTCAAGACCAGCCTGGGCAACATGGTAAGACCCCATCTCTACAAAAATTTCAAAGTTAGCCAGGCGTGGTGGCTCGTGCCTGTAGTCCCAGCTACTGGGGAGGCTGAGGTGGGAGGACCACTTGAGTCCAGAGGTTGCAGTGAGGTATGAGCACACCACTGCACTCCAGACTGGGTGACAGAGGGAGATGCTGTCAAAAAAAAAAAAAAAAAGAAGGAAAATGCCCATTCTGGGCACCTGGCCAGAAAGACCTGTGACATCTTAGGACCCAGGGGAGAAGAGAAACACCACATGTGAACAAACGCTCTTAACATATCTCCAAGTTTCAGGGTAATGTCGGTCCTATGGCCTGAATCCCTAAGTCCTTCCTCAGGAGAGGTGCACAGGCTGTCACCTGGTTGTCTGTTTCAGCCAGGGGCCCACAATGGACAAGGCATTGGTTGCAGGTGCTATCTGGAAGTCAGCTATTTGGAAAATATGGAATCAGGGCATCCACTTGAAGCCCACCTTCCTCTGGATTGGCTGCAATATCTGGGCCTACCCTTCTTGGGACTGGCCCCAGTACCTGGGCCCTGAGCATTTTGCAGCCACACTCTCTGACCCCTTGCGGCTCTGGAGGCCTCTCCCAGGCTCTTTGTGCTGATATGACTTGGGCCAGAGCCCAGGGTTTCAGGATGAGGACTGAGGTTGGGAGGGGAAGGGATTGGAGAAGGAAGAAGAAGGGGTGAAATCCCAGCTGTGAGAGGAGAGATGAGAGGTAGCAGCATAAGGACATCCTTTGTGGCCAGGCAGGAGATGAGTGGCACTTTGATGGCTGGTCACAGGGAGGAGGTTGGTCCATAGAAGCATGCCCGAAACTGCTTTTGGTCGACCCCACTGAAGAGGACGAGCATGTGCTGCCAGGGCCACCTCCCATGGGCGCAGCTTCTGACTGTGAGGAGGACACTCAGGAGCCTGGGCAGCAGGGATGTCAGCCTCTGGCCTTGAGGTGGGTCCCACTGACTACTGGAGACCCTCGAGTGAGAGGTGACAGGGGAAGCAGATGAGAGGCCTCTCTGCCTGCTCAGACACCTGCCAGGTGGGGTCCTGAGGGGTATGCAGGGATGAGGCTGGCTGCCTCCTCTCCTGTTCCTTGTCTGGCTGCAGGAGGGCCCCATGCCATCAATCACCAGCTACGGGTCATGTGCTTGTCGGGATGTTCTGGAAAGAGCAGGATTTCATGGCTCTGTCTGGTCAGAAGCTTCAGTTTCCAATTACTGGGGCTTGATTAACTCTCCAGGTAAGAGGGGACCCTTGTTGCACCAGTGTCCATCCTCAGGGCCCTCTGTGATTGTTGGCATCCCAGGAGGTGGTCACCTTACAAAAGGGATCTCCACATCTCAGGGCAGTTCCCAAGTTGTAAACACAAAGAGTGCTGCCCTGGGAGGAGCCCACGTGAAGAGGGTCTGGGAACTGGTTTCCAGCGACCGTGTCTGGGTGTTTTCTCCTTTCACAGCAATCTTCCATGCCAAATTTTGAGATTTACCATACGTAAAGGTGGTAATCTGATGCAGTCACACTCCTTCCCCTTGCGTGTCCTCTGCGTGACGCTGATGCGATAACCTTGCTTCTACAGTGGTTCCTCGCAGTGTGACTCAGAAATCCTGGCCAGTAGGGTTTACCTCCCGGGCAGCAATGCCACACTCCCACAGCTGTAGAGGACACCAGCAGGATGTGATGTTGACTCTAAGAGGTTTCAACCCAAACTAGACACTGGGGAGGAAAAGACATAGTGCTGAATATTTGTTTCTGTCATATTTTGGAAATTAAAAAAAAAACATTATGAATACACACATACACATAAGTTATTATCATGTTTTTACTTTATTTATAGAGTAATTGGTAAAGAGGACACGTGATAGTTCTTGTTTCTAATTACTTTTCCATGCAATTTCCATGGAGCATAGTCATTCACATTTATTTGTCTTTATTTATTATTTTTTTTGAGACAGAGTCTCAGTCTGTTGCCCAGGCTGGAGTATAATGGTGAGATCTCTGCTCACTGCAACCTCCGCCTCCCGGGATCAAGCAAGTCTCCTGCCTCAGCCTCCCAAGTAGCTGGGATTACAGGCGCCTGCCACCATGCCTGGCTAATTTTTGTATTTTCAGTAGAGAGGGGGTTTCACCATGGTGGCCAGGCTGATCTTGAACTCCTGACCTCAGGTGATCCACCCACCTCGGCCTCCCAAAGTGCTGGGATTACAGGCGTGAACCACTGTGCTGGCCTATTTATCTTTGTTTTTAAGTCTTCAAGGATGAGCTCTCTCGGAGATGAAGAAAGGTAACCAGGAGAGTAGCCGACCTGCAGCCAGGGGCTTCATCACCTCTTCTCACTCCTGTCAGAGTGGGAGGACAGGGTGTGAAGGCTGACCTGGGGACAAGGTCCCCCCAGGGCAGTGGGTTACCATCCCATTGATTTGGACCTCACCTGAGCCCATTCCTTGAAGCCAGAGATTTGCAATTTTTCAAAAAACCAAAACAAACCAAGGTCCCAGGCTCAGCAACACTTTCTCCATCTCGGGAATGTGGGCATCCTTACTTGCTCTGCCACCTGAGCTTGGCATGGGGTGCAGGTGGTGAGCCATTTCTCCAGATGCCACGGGGAAGCCTGGCGAGCTGGTTGCTTAAGGTGACCAGGGCTGGCGCCCATCCGCTGTGACCACTCGTGACGGCGCGGGACTCCCAGAGGGGTGGGGGTCTCGGGGACCCTGAGGGAATGGCGGCATGGTCGGAGGCTGGGGCAGGAGCATCCAGGTGTTGATGATATGGGAGGCAGCTTTGAGAGCGTGGGGTGTGGTGTTCGGTCAGCTTTTATAGCTCATGTTGGGAGAGCCTCCCGGGCATCCGGGGCGATTTCATGCTATGTCTCCCTCACATCGGCAGGGGCCACGCAGCCAGCGATCAGTCTCCACCATCCACAGCCTCAGGAGGTCAGATCGTGGCCGCTGAGGAGAAGGCCTGGAGAAGGGCAGGATGGGCGTTTTGTTTGGAGGGTAGGTTGTGCCTCGCTGAGGGTCTCTGCTGGCTCTGGACTCCATCTCCGTCCAGGTCGGGTGTCTTCAGAGGACAGCATCTGCACTTCTCAAAACAAGTTGGTCAGGCTCACACCTGAGCCCAGCTTCTGTCACCTTTTGCACTTCTCCGAGCCTCGCTCTGTCTGTCTCTCTGCGGAGAGGAGTGAGGCGGCTCTGCACCTGAATTCACCGCAATCGCTCCGTCGTAAGGTACAGTCTCACCACAGCTGGAGCTTCAATGGATGTAAAATGCTTGTAGCAGACAGAGGAGCACCCCAAACATAAGTGCCAGATTTCAGTTTTCTAATGGGCTGTGGAAACAGCAAAACGACATAATCCTGTCCTGCATATTGATTACTTCGACACTAAAAGCTTCTCTCCTCTGTTATACAAAGGAACCCAGACAAGAAAAAAAAACAATAACGACAAAGAGCAAACCTCCTGTCAGGGTGGCTGTTCCGTTCTCAAGCAGGAGAGCAGCACCCATGCAGAGGGAGGCGTTTTGTTGGACTCCGCGGGCGTCAGCCCTGGGATGCAGTGCAGGCATCAGCTCCTGCCCAAAGACAATGCTGGGTGCAGACCAGAGAACAGCAGCCTCTCAGCCCAGGATTTGCCCTGAGGTGGAGGGAGGAGTGGCTGAAAGAAGTGAAAAAAGGAGGTATCTGCCAGCTGATCAGAAACCTGAAACCTCAGTGCCTCCAGACACTGCTCATAGGAGGAGCCTGTAATGAAGGCAGTCTAATGGGAATGACCTGGCCTCTGCAGGAGCAGCAGAACCATGTGCCCTGTGGCCTCCTGAGAGCAGGGCTGCCTGCACCTCCTTCAGGATGGAGAGGAGGCAGGGGAACAACCAGGGAGTTGGAGAGAGGAAAGGGCGCACCTCCCTCAGGATGGAGGGGAGGAGGGGGAGCACCATAGGAGAGAAGGAGAGGAGGGTCACACCTCCCTCAGGATGGAGGGGAGGAGGGGGAGCACCACAGGAGAGAAGTAGAGGAGGGCCACACCTTCCTCAGGATGGAGGGGAGGAGGGAGACCACAGGAGAGAGGGAGGAGGGTCACACCTCCCTCAGGATGAAGGGGAGGTGGGGAGCATCATAGGAGAGAGGGGGAGGAGGGTCACACCTCCCTCAGGATGGAGGGAAGGTGGGGAGCACCACAGGAGAGAGGGAGAGTAGGGTCACACCTCCCTCAGGATGGAGGGGAGGAGGGGGAGCACTACAGGAGAGAAGGAGAGGAAGTTACACCTCCCTCAGAATGGAGAAGAGGAGGGGGGAGCACCACAGGAAAGAAGGAGAGGGGGTCACACCTCCCTCAAGATGGAGGGGAGGAGGAGGAGCACCACAAGAGGGAAGTAGAGGAGGGTAACACCTTCCTCAAGACGGAGGGAAAGAGGAGGGAGCACCACAGGAGAGAAGGAGAGGAGGCTCACACCTCCCTCAGGATGGAGGGGAGGAGGGGAACACCACAGAAGAGAGGGAGAGGAGGGTCACACCTCCCTCAGGATGCAGAGGAGGAGGGGGAGCACCAGAGGAGAGGAGGGTCACACCTCCCTCAGGATGGAGGGGAGGAGGGGGCACTACAGGAGGCAAAGAAGGGAGGGTCACACCTCCCTCAGGATGGAGGGAAAGAGGAGCAGGCATTGTGTAGGAAAGACAGTCCTGGGGTGGGTCACACTGGAAGAGATAGGGTGGCTCAGGTGGAGGGCAGTCAAGGACAGGTGCCTGGAGCTGCCTTCCAGGTAAGTGGGGGCACCCACTTCCTGCTTGCTTGCTGGGTGAGACACAGTGGTGCCATGGGTCTCTGTCCAGGTCTGATTGGGAGCCCTGCCCTGCCCCTTTCTGGCTTTGTGATCATGGTCAGTGGCAGAGTTGCCCTCTGCCTCTGTTTTCTCATCTGCAAATTGGGGATTTGTAATAATGACCCTACTGGAGTGTGTCTGCTGGAATTCTTTATGTGAAGGTCTGAGAGGATGCCTGATGTGTGGGAGGCATTCCATCAGCAGGATCCTCATGTCACTCCTGCAGCTGATACTCCTGCCCTTTCATTGCTATCACTACAGCTTCTGCAGGTTTGTTCATGTGCCATCCTACTATCCACACCCCACTGTTAAACAAAACTTGTCTACAGCAATGGCTCCAAACTTGTGGGTACATTAGAATCTCCTGGGAATCTTGTGAAAATTCCAAAGCTTAGCCATGTCCCCAACCAGTAAAATTCTAATCTCAGGTTGAGACTCAGACCTCAGTGTGTTTTGAAGCTACCCTGGTGATTCCAATGCACAGACAGGTTTGGGAATGACTGGCCTAGACAGTGTATTAGAGCAGAGGAAAGAGCCAGCCATTGGTACATACTCAGGTGTTTGTAAAGACTGTCTTTTTCTGGTAAACTGTTAACTCCATTTCTCAATATTCTTCATGACGTAGGAGACCACCAACCCAATGGCCAGACTCCATTGTGTGGACACAACTAAAAATCAGGTGCTGATTAAACCTTAGCAGGGTCCATGGCCATATTACAGCATCTTAATTTAGAAGGAGCGATGTTGTTCTCGTCCTTCTCAATGTCTTCTCCCCTGATCAAGCCATTCTCTGGGGACTTTTGTTCAAGCTGGATCCAAGGATCACATAATCTCCCATGACCGTGCCTTTCCTACTGAAGTTTCAAGCTCCGTTTGAAAATAGGAGATTCAAAGGAGAACAAAAGATTTCAAAATGGATTTACCAAGACCCAATAAGGGGCTATTTTTACCCATTAATTCTAAATGCCTTTCTTCCTGCTGCAAGAGGGAATTCATCATCTTTGGCAGCATAGCTGTGCTGTTCTCCCACACAATTCATTACCCTCCCTACCTGCCCAGGCATTTCTGTCTTTTCTTCCAAATGGCTGCACCTCTTTCGCTATCAGGCCGATGGCTTCCCTCTGGCTATTTTGCCACATATTTATCCACATCAAATCTTCTCTTCTTTGCACCTGTCCATTTCAGAAATTTAGATTTATCTATTCTGTGACTGAGTGAGAAATTTCCTGTGTCAGAGTTGCTTGAAATTGTTTGCAGTGGGAGTTTAGAAATGGTAGAATGCTGGAGTACCCTGCCTGCCTTCAGTGTTGAGGCTGTGAATGTCCCCCAGGGAGGGCCCTGAGCTGTGCTGGATGTCACTGCAGGCAGCTACAGACTCTCCCAGCATGCCCTTGGCATGAAACAAACACAGATTGGATTTTATGTCCCAGCATTTACATCTGGGATCAGGCTTATTCTGGGATGATTTTGAGATCAGGCTTATTCTAATGTTTTCTTCTGCTCCCATCCAAGTTTCTTCCTTTTTTTTTTTTTTTTTCTTTTGAGACAGTCTTACTCTGTCACCCAGACTGGAGTGCAATGACACGATCTCAGCTCACTGCAATTTCTGCCTCCCGGGTTCAAGGGATTCTCGTGCATCAGCCTCCGTAGTAGCTGGGACTACAGGCATGCACCACCACAACTGGCTTATTTTTGTATTTTCAGTAGAGACAAGGTTTCACCATGTCGGCCAGACTGGTCTCGAACTCCTGGCCTCAAGTGATCCACCCGCCTCAGCCTCCCAAAGTGCTGGGACTACAGGCATGAGCCACAGCGCCAGGCCAAGTTTCTTATTTTTTATCTTAAATGACACACATGGATATCACTTTACACTTGTAAAACAATATGCCCATAGTTTTCTCCCAGGGATGCTGTATCTGTCTTGATTCTCGCCTAGGCTCAAGCCTTTGTAGATGGGCCCTCGAGGAGCACTGGTCTTCCCTGTGCTTTTCTACCTCGCAGTGAATGTACGTGTTGTGTGAACACCACGTTCCTTTTTGCCCTTTCCTTGCTGTTTCTCTTCTCTTACCTTTCAGGCAAGTGAAGCTATGACTGGTTGTGTTTACATCAGTCTCATCAGCCTCATGGGCTGAAGGGCTTGCATATCTTCTCTCCTCAGCTTCAGATGCTGAGAAGCGATTGCCTTGCCCTCTAGGTAGGTGGAAGGGGTGTTTCCTTTCCTTCTCTGTTTGTACCTTAATCACATGCTGTGCCTCACCCGCTGCTCGGATCTTGTGTGTGTATGTGTTCCAGTAAAACTTTATTTACAAAATTAGGAAGTGGTTCAAATTTGGCCCACAGATCATAGCGTGCCAACTCCTGCAGTAGACCTATGACATGCTCACTGCTGTGTTCCAGATACACCTAGAAGCGAGCATGCTCAACATGATGTTTGTTGAGACACAAGATGCTCGACAAATACATGTTGAAAAAACAAGTACATAAATGAATAGAAAGAGAACAACCCACAAAGACAGAAATTAAACTCACCAGTAAACACATAAAATTGTTCAAGCTCACATAATGAGAGGCAAGTTAAAATCATGGCATAATTTACTTACTCTCAGATTCACAAGGTTGATTTGTTTTTTCTTGTTGTTCTTTAACTTTTATTTTAAGTTCTGGGGTACATGAGCAGGCTTGTTATGTAGGTAAAGTTACATCGCTGGGGTTTGCTGTACAGATTATTTTATCACCCAGGTATTAAGCATAGTATCCATTAGTTGTTTTTTTTGATCCTCTCCCTCCTCCCACCTTCCACCCTCCAGTGGGCCCTGGTGTGTGTTGTTCCCCTCTGTGTGTCCCTGTGTTTTCATCATTTAGCTCTCATTTATAAGTGAGAACATGCGGTGTTTAGTTTTCTGTTCCTGCATTAGTTTGCTAAGGATGATAGCCTCCAGATCCATCTATGTTTCTGCAAAGGACATGATCTCATTCTTTTTTATGGCTGCATAGTATTCCATGGTGTATATGTACCACATTTTCTTTATCCAGTCTACCACTGATGGGCATTTAGGTTGATTCCCTTTCTTTGCTATTGTGAACAGTGCTGCAATGAATATAGGCATGCGTCTGTCTTTATGATAGAAGGATTTATATTCCTTTGGATATATACCCAATAATGGGATTGATGGGTCAAATGGTATTTATGTTTTTAGGTCTTTGAGGAATCACCACACTCTCTTCCACAATGGCTGAACTAATTTACACTCCCACCAACAGTGTATAAGCATTCCTTTTTCTCTGCAACCTTACCAGCATCTGCTATTTTTTGACTTTTTAATAATTGCCATTCTGACTGGTGTGAGATGGCATGTCATTGTGCTGTTGATTTGCATTTCTCTAATGATCAGTGATGTTGAGCTTTTTAAAATATGATTGTTGGCTCCATGTACCTTTGTCTCTTTATGCCCATGGACATAAGAGATCACGTGCTTCATCACACTCCAGGAAAGCAATAGCCATTACTATAAAATACAATCTTTGCTCCAAAAAAGAAAAAACTTAAAAAGAGGGTCCTTAAAGGTTGAGGGAGGGGTGGGGCAGGAGCAGGGGGGAGCAATGTCCCTGTTGCACAATAAAAGGAGACCCCAATAAACATAATCATGCTGTCTCAGGGAGAGGAAAGTGACGCCAAGAATGCCAACCATGGTGTTTCAAGAATTCCCATCTAGTTCTCTCCATGTCAGAGGAACCACGAGCAACCCCCCTGTTGCTCCCCAAAGCTGCACAGCCCCAAATCTCAACCTAGAGGGTCTGTCTCTCCCTGCAGGAAATTGAGGGGGAGGTTGCTGAATGAGACCACATGAAGCTTTGGCCAGCCCCAGCTCTCTGAGATCCATCTCTCTCTGATGCTTCTCCGTGCAGCCTCTGGGTTTGAACAGTGAGAACTTCCTGTTTCTACACTCTGCCAGCTCACTAGCTGACACCTGTCATGTCAGAGCCCTCACCTTTCTCTGTCTGGCTTTCACAGGCTCCCTGTGCTATAAGACATGGCTCCCTGTCTCTGCTCTGCTTCTCTTAATGGCGCTGGCTGTTGCTATCAGGTGACACGGCAATATTTCACTGCAGCAGTGGTCGGAAGCCATATACTGCTCTCTGTGGCTCTTGCTCTCCAGTAGCCTGGTTACATTTTATCCTCTTATTTACTGGGTGCATCATAAACATTAGGTAAATTGATAAAATCAAAATCATAAACATAACCATGCTAATAAATCTATACCATATCATTTTCTTCTTACTACTTACCTACTGATTCTTTACTATATATTGACCATATATCTATCATTAATATGTTAGATTTACTAACATAAGGAGACTTTGATGCTGAAGAAAAATGATACTATAAATAAGTCCCCCAGAATGTGTTAGTTTAGAGCAGGCAGGGATGACCATCGCCAAAATGTTTATATGAGAACTGACCTTAAATGTGGCAATGGAATAATTCCAAACTAGAGCACATCTCGACTAATATTGTAAATAAAGGGAAGCAGAGGCATGGATAATCCAAAGCAATGAATAATAAAAGAGGTTTTATGCTTTGGATTAAAGTATTTATTTTACATTTTGCAACTCATATGTGTCTTTCATGCTGTTCTATTTAAAGTGGCTTCTTGATTCCACAGTGACCAAAGATACCAGAGGCAGAAATGGGCCAGACTAGGATTTGTTCTATGACTCACCTGCAGAATGAATGCTGTATGTGGAGCAGATGGCAGCCACACTCAGCAGCACACACGGACACAGTGCTGGTCTCATGTCAGAATGCATTAGTGTTCAGAACCACATATACTCCATCCCACTCTATGCTGTACATCCCTGGAATATTCTGTTGGTCCTGGAACATTGCAGACGTGATGGGGACAGGGGCTTAAAACATGCTTGTGTCATGGGGCTGGCTCCCTGGCAATTCTGTCGTCACCATGAGAAGATCATGCTTGGTTGGCCCATGACCCATGAAAAAGAAAAAAGAAGAGAGATGTAAAGAGCAGAGACCTTTGGCTAAGCCCAGCTGGGTACGAAAGCCTCTGGGTTAAATGACCAGGGTGATGCTCTTCCTGCTATGGGGATATGCAGTCTTTCTGGGTGGGGTTCTGGGGACAGGGTGACTTTAGCAAGCAAGAGAGGCAGTGCCGCTGGGCACACAGGGAGCAAGCTGGCATCATCTCTGCTCCACCTGTGGGCAGTGGAGACTTGAGCCCATTATTTGAAATCTCTAAGCCCCAATTTTCTCATCTGTAAAATAGCAATAATTATACTAATCTTGCAGGGATTTATTGAGAATTAAATGAGCCAAAGTATATGCATATAAAACACTCAGCACAAGTCCTGGCTCTTAGAAAATGCTCAGTACAGTGGCTGGTAAAAAAAAAAAACTACAGCAGAACATGGGAAGCACTGCTGGTGGAAAATGCTGGGGTCTGAGTGTACCCCCTGCACGCTTTCTGGAAATGACAGAGACTATGGTACCTGAACTAGCTAAGGTCTGAGGAGTTATAGGTATTTATGACAAAACACTTCCTTGTTTTCTGTGAATTGTGAATCCTCAAAGGTGTTTTTGCATGATGGAATTCTATCTATAGCATGTATCATTGAGCCCACAAATAGATGTCAGTGTAGGTGAATTCAGTAATTAGTTTTGAATCCTACACATGTAATATTTTGTAACAGGAGTCTGAACCCAGCAAGTGTTTTCTAGCACTGTTATGTGATGCATGGTTAGCTCTGGGATAATACTATCATCCAGCCCAGCCCTGCCTCTCAGAAAGAAATAAAAATTAATGTTCATAGAATGACTGTAGTTTGTATAAAATTATAGATTGATAGTTTGTCAGACATAAAATGGGGAAAGGAGATAAACAGAAAGCAGTCAATTCATGGGTTATATCTCATTTTAAGATTTATTTTTAATTGACAAATAATAATAATGTATATTTATAGGGTACACTGTGATGTTGTGATTTGTCTATACATTGTAGAAAGAATTAATCCAGCTAATTAACATCCATCACTTCACCAACGTATCTTTTTTTGTGGTGAGAACATTGGAAATCTATTCTTTCAGCAATTTTAAAATGCACAATACATTGTTATTAAATGAGGTCAAGATGTAGTGCAATAGATCAGGAAAAGGTATTCTTCCTGTCTGATTGAAACATTGTACCTTTTAAACAACATCTCTTCTTTCCCATTCCTTCCCTCCAGCCTCTGGTAACCACCATTCTACTCTCTTTTTATGGGACCAACTTTTAAAGATTCCTCATATGAGTGAGATTATTCAGTATTTTTTGGATTAAGAAAATGTGGCACATATACACCATGGAATACTATGCAGCCATAAAAAATGATGAGTTCATGTCCTTTGTAGGGACATGGATGAAGCTGGAAACCATCATTCTCAGCAAACTGTCACAAGGACAAAAAACCAAACACCGCATGTTCTCACTCATAGGTGGGAATTGAACAATGAGAACACATGGACACAGGAAGGGGAACATCACACCCCGGGGCCTGTTGTGGGGTGGGGGGAGGGGGGAGGGGGGAGGGATAGCATTAGGAGATATACCTAATGTAAATGACGAGTTATTGGGTGCAGCATACCAACATGGCACATGTATACATACGTAACTAACCTGTACGTTGTGCCCATGTACCCTAAAACTTAAAGTATAATTAAAAAAGAAAAAAAGAGATTATACAGTATTTTTCTTTCTGTTTCTGACTTATCACTCTTAGCATAATGTCCCTCAATTCCATCTGTGCTGTTGCATATGACAAATTTTCTTCTTTTGAAGGCTGTATAGTATTTCAGTGTGTATACGTGCTGCATTTTCTTTATTCATTCATTGATGGACACTTAGGTTGATTCCATTTACTATTGTGAATAGTGCTGAAATGAATGTGGGAGTGTAGATAGATATCTCTTTGACATACTGATATCGGTTCCTTTGGCCATATACCCAAAAGTGGGTTTTCTGGATACCGTGGTAATTTTACTTTCAGTTTTTTGAGGAATCTCCATACTGTTTTTCAAAAAGGCTGCACTAATTTACATGCTCACCAACAAGGGTTCCCTTTTCTCGACATCACCAACAACACTTGTTATCATTAGTCTTTTTGAAAATAGCCATTCTAACAGTTGTGAGGTGATAGCTCATTGAGGTGTTAATTTGCATTTCTCTAATAATTAGTGATGTAGAGCATCTTTCATATACTTCTTGGCCACTTGTATCTCTTCATTTGAGAAATGGGTGTTCAGATCCTTTGTTCATTTTTTAATCAGGTTATTTGTTTTGAGTTATTTGAGTTCCTTATATGTTTTGAATATTAACCCCTTATCAGATGCATGGTTTACAGATATTTTCTCCCAGCCTGTGTGTTGTCTCTTCACTCTGTTAATTGTTTCCTTTGCTGTGCAGAAGGTTTTCAGTTGGGTGCAATCCCATTTGTCTATTTTTGCTTTTGTTGACTGATGCTTTTAGAATCTTATCCAAAAGGTCACTGCCCAGAACAATGTTATGGAGTATTTCCCTATATTTTCTTTTAGCAGCTTTATAGTTTCAGGCCTTATATTTAAGATTTTTATCCACTTTGAGTTGATTTTTTATATGTTGTGAGATAAGGATCAAATTTCATCCTTCTGCATGTGGATATCCAGTTTTCCCAACACCATTTATTGAAGAGACTGTCTTTTCTCCATTGTTTGTTCTTGGCACCTTTGTTGAAAATCAGTTGACTCTAAATACTTGGGTTTATTTCTGGGCTCTCTATCCTGTAGCATTTGTCAAAGTGTCTGTTTTTATGCCAGTATCATGCTGTTTTTACTGCAATAGGTTTATAGTAGTTTTTGAACTCAGGGGTTGTGATACCTCTAGTTTTGTTTTTTGTTTCTGTTTGGTTGTTCTGCTCAAGATTGCCTTGGCTCTTTAGGGTCTTTTCTGATTCCACACAAATTTTAGAATTGACTTTTCTATTTCTGTAAATAACACCATTGGAATTTTGATGATAGGTATTGCATTGAATCTGTAGATTGCTTTGGGTAGTGTGAACATTTTAACAATATTAATTTTAACAATATTAATTTTTCCAATCTACGAACCTGAGCTATTTTTCCATTTATTTATGTGTTCTTCAGTTTTTTTCACCAATATTTTACAGTTCTCAGTGTACAGATGTTTCACCTCCTTGTTTAATTTACGCCCAAGTATTTTATTTTTCTTATGCTGGTGTGTAAATGGGATTTTTAAAAGTTTCTTTTTTGGATAGTTCATTGTTAGTGTATAAATAAGCTGATTTTTGTAGGCTGATTTTGTAAGCTGCAACTCTACTGTATTTATCAGTATTAACAATTTTTGGTGGAGTGTTCAGGATTTTCTTTATTATAATTTAGATTACCATAATTATAATAATTTATATTATATATATGATACTTTATAGTTAATATAACATTTTTAATTTAATAAAATAAATATACAATATAAATATAAAATATATTATATATTAAATCTTTAATTTATTAAATGTGAAATTTAATATATTATACAATCTATTATATATTTAATTTATTAAATATGAAATTATATATTTTATATATAATAAAATTATAATAAAATTAATGTTATATTTATATATAATAAAATTATAATACAATTTATATTATAAATTTTATATACAATATATAAAATTTTATATTATGTATTTTATATGAAATAAATAATATAAGCTATAAATAAGTTATTATTTATGTTATATATAATTTATATAATTATACATAAATTATATATAACCTATATTATAATATAGAAAATGATCATGTTATCAGCAAACATGATAATAATAGTCTTTAGGGTTTTCTATATTGTATATAATGTATATGTAAATGTATTATAAATATTTTGTATATTATAATATGGAAAATAATATCATGTTATCAGCAAATGGAAACAGTTTCCCTTTTTTCTTTCATATAAGAATGACTTTGTTTATTTTTCTTGTCTAACTACTCTTGCTAAGACTTGCAGAACTATGTTGAATAGAATTGGCAAGAGTGGGCCTCCCTGCTTTGTTCCTAATCTTAGAGGAAAAGCTCTAAGCTTTTTACCATTGAGTATAATGTTAGCTGTGGGCTTGCCCTATATTGCCTATATTATGTTTAGATATATTCCTTAGATAAGTATTTTGTTAAGAGTTTTTTTTTTATCATGAACAGATGTTAAATGTTGTCAAATGGTTTTTCTGCATCTATCGAAATGTGGTTTTTGTCCTTCATTTTGTTAATGCAGTATATTGTATTTATTAATTTACATATGTTGAACCATTCTTGCATCCCTGGGCTAAATCTCACTTGATCATGGTGAATGAACTTTTTAATGTGCTGTTGTATTTGCTCTGCTAGTACTTTTTAGAGAATTTCTGTATCTACGTTCATAACAGATATTGGCTGGTAGTTTTCTTTTCTTATAGTGTCCTTGCCTGGCTTTGGAGTCAGCATAATGCTGGCTTCAAGAAAGGAGTTTGAAAGTATTTCCTCCTCCTCAATTATTTGAAGATTTTGAGAAGGGTTGGCATTAGGTCTTTTAAAAATGTTGGGTAGAATTCAGCAGTGTAGGAATCAGGTCTTCAGCTTTTCTTTGATAGGAGACTTTATTACTAATTCAATCTCCTTACTATTGTTCTGTTCAGATTTTCTGTTTCTTCTTGATTCAGTCTTGGTAGGTTGCATGTTTCTAGGAATTTACCCATTTTTTTCTAGGTTATATAATTTGTGGGTGCATAGTTGTTTATAGGAGTCTCTTATGATCATTTATATTTCTGTGGTGTTGATGTCATGTCTCCTCTTTCATTTCTGATTTTATTTATTTGAGTCCTTTCTCTTTTTTCTTTATTAGTATAACTGTCAATGTTGTTTATCTTTTAAAAAACCCAACATTAGTTATGTTGATGCTTTCCATTATTTTTCTAGTTTCTGTTTTGCGTATTTATTCTCTAATCTTTATTTCCTTTATTTTGCCAAGTCTGAGCTTATTTTGTCCTCTTTTTCTAGTCCTTTGAGGTGGAACATTAGGTTTTTTGAGATTTCTCTTCTCTTTTGACTTAGGTGTTTATTGCTAAAAGCTTCCTCTCAGGACTGCTTTACTGCATCCCATAAATTTTAATATGCCTCCATTTTCATTTGTCTCAATTTATTTTTTAATTTCTCTTTTAATTGCTTTCTTGATGCCTTGGCTATTCAGAAACAATTTGTTTAATTTCCACATATTTGTGAGTTTTCCAACATTCTTTCTGGTTTTGATTACTAGTTTTATGTAATTGTGCTCAATATGATTTCAGTCTTCTTAAATTTATTAAGTCTTGTTTTGTGGCTTAACGTATGATCTATCCTGGATAATACTTCTTGTGTACTTGAGAAGGATATGTATTCTGTTGCTGTTGGACAGAATGTGCTGTATATTTCAGTCAGGTCCATTTGGTCTAAAGTGCAGTCAACTCTAATGGTTTCTTATTGATTTTCTGTCTAGATGATTTGCTTAATGTTGAAGTTGGGGTATTGAAGTCTTCTATTATTATCGTATTGCAGTTTCTCTCTTTAGATCTATTAATATTTGTTTTATATATTTAGGCGCTCTGATTTTAGGTGCATATATATTTACAATTGTTACAATTTCTTAATAAGTTGACCTTATATAATGACCTTCTTTGCTTCTTTTTATGGTTTTTGACTTAAAATCTTTTTTACTCTGATATAAGCATAGCTATTCCTACTCTCCTTTGGTTTCCATTTGTGTACGATATCTTTTTCATCCCTTCACATTTAGTCTATTTTGTCCTTAGATGTGAAATGAGTCTCTTGTAAGAAGCATACAGTGGGGTTTTTAAAAAATTATTTAGCCACTCTATGTCTTTTAACTGGAGAATTTAATCTATTT
Organism: Pan paniscus; assembly: GCF_029289425.2. Lineage (NCBI taxonomy): Eukaryota > Metazoa > Chordata > Mammalia > Primates > Hominidae > Pan > Pan paniscus. The sequence goes on along the minus strand of NC_073253.2, from coordinate 6,418,011 downwards.
ATATTCAAAGTAATATTGAATGGTAAGTATTTACTATTGCCATTTTGTCAATTGTTTTCTAATTAATTTGTAGATCCTTTTTTCTTTATCTTTTGCTGTCTTTCTCTGTGGTTTGGTGAATTTCTATAGTAGTATGCTTTGAATCCTTTCTTTATATCTTTTGTGGTTTTGCTTTGTGGTTACTATGAGCCTTACATAAAAACATTTTATACTAATAACAGGTCAGTTTGAGCTTGGTTATAAGTTAACTTTGATCACTTATGCAAACTATGCTTTTACTCCTTGCCTAATTTATTTTTAATGGTATGTTTTGTATCTTTTATGCCTTTTATTCCCTTAACAAATTATTGTAGCTATTTTGCTAATTTTGGTTTTTTGCCTTCATACTAGTTATATGATTGACTTCCACACCACCATTATGATATAATAGTGTTCTGAGTTGAACATATACTTACTTCTGCCAGGAATTATATATATATATATATATATATATATATATATATATATATATATATATATTTTAATCTCTCTCAGTTTCTTTATTCATTCATCCATTTATGGATACCCAGGTTATTTCACTTCCTCTGGATACATACCCAGAAGAAGGCTTGTTGGGTCTTATGATGGTTCTATTTGTAATTTCTTTTTTTTAAATTATACTTTAAGTTCTAGGGTACATGTGCACAATGTGCAGGCTCATTACATATCTATACATGTGCCATATTGGTGTGCTGCACCCATTAACTCATCATTTACATTAGGTATATCTCCTAATGCTATCCCTCCCTGCCCACCCCACCACACAACAGGCCCTGGTGTGTGATGTTCCCCTTCCTGTGTCCAAGTGTTCTCATTGTTCAATTCCCACCTATGAGTGAGAACATGTGGTGTTTGGTTTTTGTCCTTGTGATAGTTTTTAAATATTTTCATGTTGCTCTGCTTTCCCTACTCATTTCTCTGTGGAAATTTTTTTAGTTGACCAGTGTATGAGTGTATGACAGTCCTTTTTTTTTTTTTTTTTTAAAGACAGAGTCTCACTTTGTCACCCTGGCTGGAGTGCAGTGGCATGATCTAATTACTTTTCCATGCAATTTCCACGGAGCATAGTGATTCAAATTTATTTGTCTTTATTTATTTTTTTTGAGATGGAGTCTCTGTCATCCAGGCTGGAGTGCAATGGTGCCATCTCAGCTCACTGCAACCTCCGCCTCCCAGGATCAAGCAATTCTCCTGCCTCAGCCTCCCAAGTAGCTGGGATTACAGGTGCACAACATGATCCCCTGCTAATTTTTGTGTTTCTGGTAGAGACAGGGTTTCACTCTGTTGGCCAGGCTGGTCTTGAACTTGTGACCTCAAGTGGTCTGCTTGCCTCCACCTCCCAAAGTGTTGGGATTACAGGCATAAGCTACCATGTTTGGCCAATGTGTGAGAATCTTTCACCTGGATTATGGATTTCTCTTAGAGGGAATTGGTCCACATGTGGGTTCACTCAGTGTATCTGTTTGTGGAGTGATAGTTAGGATTCTCCTCTTCTGCCATATTGCCAAAGTCAACCCTTCATTGGCTATATCCTTAATGAATGCTTCTCACCTACTTGCATATTTTGAAGATGCTGCCTTGCTTTATAATGACATTGTAATAATAATGAACATTCTGAGGTTTGGCATATGGGAAGTGATAAAGCATGTTTTAGGAATGCTTGACCTTTCTACCACTTTCCCAACTCTTCTTGGCTTATCAACGTGAGGAGGCAGCACAGTTTGTAATTACTTCATCAAACTGTTCATCTTTGTTTATTATACAAGGAAGCCACTTAATTTGACATACATCAACAGAATCTTCCAATATTTAATGCAACATGTTGCTCTGTAGGATGCAGAGTTGACCAGGAGATGTTCCCTGACCTCAAGGGGTTACGCAGATAATTTTGTGTCATAGGTTGGGCTTCTTAGGAGCAACTCTGAGATGGAGATGTGTGTGCAAAAAGTTAATTTGGAAGTTGTTTGGGGATCCACACCAATAGGGGAGGGAAGGCAGCAGGACTGGGCAGAAGAGGGAACTGAGATGTTAAGCAGCCACAGCAGAGGCTTCAGTTGGTCCTGGATCTTAGGGGAAGTCTGGAGCTGAGAAGTCTTTTTTAGTTGCCATCTACTGGGGCAATGGGGCTGGGCCTTTATGTTGCCTCCGTAAACTGTTATTTATCATTAGCTCCCCCTGGAAATGGGACCTGACCTTGCATGTGGCAGCTTTCTTTAGCCAAATCCCAAAGCAGGCCTGCACTGCCATCTGTCAGCATCATGGGACTGAGGTCCTAGCAGTTCACATGCATGACGAGTATGGGGTCTATCAGAGAAGCTCTAGGGGACCTCAAAACCAGGAAATGATTTCCTAGGAAATGCTTTAGGAGGGATAGCTTCTGAGGTGGGTTTAGAAGTATGGAAAATATTTTGCACACCACATGCCCTGGGTGGGTAGTGTTTAACTGGAGATGTCAAAACCTTGAAAGTCTGTGAGACAAGTTTGGACAAGAGTCAGGAGCTGTTCTGTCTGGTCAGAAAGCAGAGACGGGATAGTGGAAGAGCAAGAGATAGTCAGGGAGAGACAGGCTGAGACCTATTCTGGAGAGGCATAAGAAGTAGGCTCAGTTTCTGGGCTTTCTTCTTAAAACTACCAATGTTTCTCACTAAGAATGAAGTGATCAGAGCAGGGCTGAGCCTTTGGGCAGCCATTTAAGTGAGTCTGGAGAGTGAGAGGTAGGAAGGCCTATGAACTAGTGGTTCCCCAAACCCAGGTGAAGATACACTTAGTATAACTGAGCTAGACTGGGTTGAAAAGAGGGATAAGGGTTTCAAATGCCAGACTTAGTGCATAGAAGCTGTTTGTTGCCCAAAGAAGGATTGTTAAGGGTTTTTGGATCTGCCTTACTATAGAGTGCATGACCCAAAATGGCACTGAAGTGTCAACACTTGTCAAGGTAAGATGCTCAGAGAGCACTAGCTGTATTCCAGTTTGGGGTAAACACCTTTTAAGCCTCTGCTGAATGTCACAAGGGTATTAAAGAATGTATCACAGACCCTGGCCTTGACAACAAATGCCAATTTTAGCATTTTCACTGTATCTTCTTTAGTCATGACTAGTTATGTACCAAAGAGATGTGGATTGCAGGTACATGTTTTTAGTCTAAAACAATTGGTTGTGCAGCACTGGTAGAATGAATAACTAGTAGCGTTTCCTTTGAAGACTTTTTTTCCCATTGTGAGTCTGAAAGAGAATATGATGAAACCAAATAGGATGCAAAGATGGGCTTTCCATTCATCTGTAAACTGTTGCCGTCAATATTAATTGCCATCATTTACTATAATTAATCAATTAAATCATTAATTTAATCTCTTGATTCATTGGCAACAAAATGCATAATAATGTATATTTGCCAGAATGATTTGCGATCTCAGTTAAAACAGTAATTAAGCAATTAAATATAAAGGAATTCTATTATTTTGGATTGCTTTTTCTTACCAAAGCAGTTAATTACAAAGTAGAATAATTAGTCAGAGATGGATACTAATGAAAGTATGAGTGGCAGTGAGAAACATGGCCAAGGAAGGGTATGCAAAGTCATTGCCAAAAGGCAAGGAGTTGATTGATGTTTAGGTAATCTTTTTCACTACAAAACAAGGGTTCTTATAGTGCTTATTTCATGGGAAAAATAGAAAGAATAGCTAACAACAATCATTGAAAAGCACTGTGCAAATGCAATTTTCTATTAAATATTTGAAAAAATAACAAAATAACAACAACCACTTATTTTATTTAAAAATCAACACTTTGAGCCAAGGAAAGCTATTGGTAGTTGTATTTGTTCGTTTTCATGCTTCTATGAAGAAATACCTGAAACTGGGTAATGTATAAATTAAAGAGGTTTAAGTGATGCCCAGTTCTGCATGGCTGGGGAGGCTTCAGGAAACTTACAATCATGGCAGAAGGGGAAGCAAACTCGTCCTTCTTTACATAGTAGCAGGAGAGACAAGTCCCAAGCAAAGGAGGGACGTTCCTTATAAAACCATCACATCTTAGGAGAACTCACTCACTATTGTGAGAACAGCATCGGGAACTGCCTCCATGATCTAGTCACCTCCCACAAAGTCCCTTCCCGAACACGTGAGGATTACAATTCGGATTACAATTCAAGGTGAGTTTCTGGTGGGGACACAGAGCCAGACCATATCAGTAGTATTGGACAAATAAAAAGTATCATTTAAATGACTTTTGCCTGCTCCCACTTTATTATTGTAAGCTGTAGCCTAGACGGGAAGTCATTGCCCTGCATGTGAAGGCTGCCTTATGGAGGTTTCTTCTTTCCCAGGACCCTTGCTGCACAGGGCTCCCGTAACTCATCACAGAAATCCATAATAAACTTGATAAACTCTGGAGAAAATATGGAAACTCATTCTGGGAGGGTTTGAAGCCAGCAGGAACTGGAGGAGAGTTGTGCCTTACAAGGAAATCTCACTTCTGGTTAAGAAATCCATGACCCTGCTGGGACAGGTGTGTCACAGGTGGAGAGGAGATGGACAGTTTCCAGACACTTTTCTCACCAGGTTAGAAAAAAATGAAAGCTTTGAAAAAAAACATTTTTATAACATAAACATTACAAAGTTTTATATATCAAAATACATCATAAGCCAAATAAATAGAAGCAATGGCTTAAATTAACTGACTCTTTGTGGTAAATATTTTTATCCACCTAACGTGTCTTTCAGCATGCCTGAGAGGTGGGCACACTACCTATCTTTAACCTAAACATGAGGAACTGAAGTCCAGAGAAGTAGGGGTCCTGACTGAAGGCAGCAGAGCCACTGAGAGGCGGGGCTGAGATGCAGACCCCCCTCCCACCCAGTTGGGCTTCTGAACCCAGAAGCTTTAACCAGGACCGTATTTAAAGTATATACAGAGCTTTCTAAATCGACTAACAGAGATAAACAACACCGAAAACAAATTGGCAAAGATTTGAATAGCAAATCCAGAGAAGAACAAATCTGAATGATTCATAAGCATATGAAAAGATCAAGTTCACCAGCCTCAGGGGAATGCAAATAACATAAAAAGCAACTATCATTTCACACACATCCCACTGACAAAAGCTAAAATAGAGCAAAGAGCCCACTGCTAGGGATGCTGCAGTGTGAGCAGGAACATTTCTGGCGAGACATGAAGTGCTACCTCCTTCAGCAACAGCGATTTTAGTGAACGATACCCATGTCTGTGTCTTCAACAGTCTCCCTCCTGCGAACCCATTACACAGACAGGAACACTGAGTCTTGCAGGCACATATGGACAAAGATATTATTGTGAGGTGGCAAAACCTGCTAAGCATTTAATTGTCCATTGGTAGGGGAATTGCTGAATGATTGAATTATTCCAGCTGCATCCACCGCATGGATTAGTATGCAGTTATTGAAAAGAATGCATTAGAAGCTATATCAAATGGATTAGGAAGATTTATACAAAGTACTGTTAAAATAGGAAGAGAAGCATGCATAATATCTTTTTATTTCTGTAAAACCAATAGTGTGTAAGTTGTATGTGTGTGTGTGACTATGTAAGAATGCCTAGAAAGTGGCACCTTGGGTTTCTTAGGATGGGGTAGGGAAAGGGCTTCCATGAAAAGGAGGGAATAGGGCAGAAAAAAAAAACAGAAAGAGGCAAGAAAAAAGAAAATGAAAAAGACTGCACTTTAAACTAGCATAATCATATAATCCAATTTATGTAAATTAAACCTGTGAGTCCACAAAGAAGAAAGAAAAATAGAGATACTGATAGATCTGTATCTACCCTCTTCTCTATCCACTGACCAAAAGGGATGCCCGTAATAATTGAAGAAAGCAAAGTATGGGTTAATGTGCGCAATACAATCACATTTTGATAAAAACAAAAAACAAAAAACACCCCTCCCCATATACGTGCAGATCAACTGGTGTGGAGGACGGGCTCCAGGCTGTGGGGTTGGTGATTCCTGGAGGAGGCTAGGACAGGCGGGCAAGCGAGGAAAACAACTTTTTTTTTTTGCAAATAATTGTTTTATTCCAATTGGAATATTCAGATACATCTTTTGTTTTGCAATTTCAAAAATGATAAATAAAGACATATTTTAAAATAAAAAAAAGGTCAAGACCCACACTTCAAACTAATGACTGTTGTGTCTCCCATGAATAAGCTAAACTTTTTTCCTCAATCAAACGTCTCTGGGTGGTCTTGGATAATTCTGGATGGACCCCCAGGGCTCCTGTGACCCCCACCCCATCGTTTTGGTGCATTCAAAGGATGCCTTGTGCACTAAGGTGCCCTTAGAGCCCATGAGCCCCACCCTGCTGGGTGTGACTGGCTGTCCGGAGGCTGGAGCAAGACCCACGAGCTCCAGTGGACTGGGCAGAAAGATTTGCCAGAGAAAGGAGCCAGATGAGAACATCTGGCTCGAGGAGATGCTGAGGACTGAAGTGAAAGTGTGAACAGGCTGGAGTTGGCTTCCTCATGTATTTGTAACCTTCAGCCTCTAAGAACAATTGCACATATAATCTTTCAATGTCAGAATTAAATCCATATTGAAGAAGAAATTGTGCCTAACTAACAAGGTGTCTTCTCCTTCCCGCATGTTCACAGAGATAATGAAAGTACCACGGCACCCTTCTTTTCTGCTTCCTGTGTTGCCCAAGACAACTCAACTGAATTCCTCAGTGACCCCAAGTTGTCCACATGGGGGACCAGAAAGAAGGGAGCTGGGGCAGGGCATACTGAACATAACCTGTTTATTCACATTCATATACATATAGGTGGGTTATTTTCTTTAATATTAAAAAGCCCAGATTTTTGATGCTAGATTTTCTTTTCTCTTGCCATAAATAGCTCAGTACATTGCTTAATACATAGAAGACTTTGACCACAAGTGCTGACATGCACACACAGACAGACACACACACTCCTTATCTTTAATGTCAATTCTGACTCCAGTCTGTCCCTAAGCTGTGAAAATGAATGTTGAACTATGGACACCCAACAGACCTAGCCTAATCCTCTCCAAGAAGTGTCCAGATTACCTTGGCCAACTGTTAACCTTTGTCCCCAATAGTCCTGGTTTTATTTGAAAACCTCCCAGCACTGCTTGTGTCTCCTGTGTTAACAGGCAGTTGATGAGGGAACTGTGTCTGCCATGTTAATCAAGTACAGCTGGAAGATGCAGAGGTTCAGAATTACCACTGGGGAGGATAAAGGGGCCTGCGTATGCATAATTGTGTGTTTTCTATTTTGTGTATGGAGCTGCCTATGGAAACATCTTTGGGATTTTTTCTCCACTCTAAAGGCCAATGGGGCCTCTGCTTTTGAGATAAAGGAGGAAGCTAGCTGCCTTCAACTTCCCTTTGCTCTCCATTGGGGAACTCTGTGATTTGCATTTTAGATGTAAATTCATGTAAATCAGCACTTATTTTCAGATGAAATCCTACCATTGAGAACAATCTGGAGTCATTCTCTAATGCCAATATGCATTTGATCCCCATATAATTTCTCAGCATATGGATTAAACCTGCAATAAGGGTGGTACAATCATGATTGGGTATGCAAGACAATTGACCCTTATTTTGCCACAACGACGGGAAAATCTAATTATAACGCCCTTGCCAGCATCTGAGACAAAGCAAGGCTGCATGCCAGGTCAGTCAATTAGCTGGTGTGTGCACCACCCAGTACTATCCCTTTGTTGGTCAGTTACATTCCCTTTAGCCTTTAGTCCAAAGAAAGCACCCCATCCCTGGCCTGGTTATGGCCAGCCAATGCCTTTGGTTTCAGTGAAATAAGGGAATGCATGAAAATCAACCCAAATTAACCATTCCTCAGGGGCAGACCTTACCACCTGGCTGTGTTCCTGTGAATGACGGATGCGTCATGCTGATGATCACATCTGTGGCCTGAGCAGAAGACGTAAGGGAAGACGCCGCGATACTCAGGTCATTGAAATAAACAGATGTCGACAGGACACAGCAGGTGCAGCCCTCATTGGGCATGAAGAAAACAAAGGGAAGGTAGAGAAGTTCCTGAAGCCTGAAGAGTTCAGGAGGTATCTAAAGGAACCTACTTTCTATATGTGAAATATCATTACATGGATTTATATAAGCTTCAGAAAAAAAAGCCACTGAGCCTGAAATGAAAGAGCACCCCACTGGAAAAATCATTGGTCTATACCGTAAGACGTTATTTCAGACTGATTATGAAGTGGCTCCTGACACGCTTTTGTAAAAAATATGTGACAAAATGCATCCTGGACAAGAGGCAGGTGGAAAGAGGAGATGTCCAGGTGAGAATGTCTGCCAGAGGATGGCCATGGATGGAATGGTTCTTGGTAGTCTTCAGTGCATCCCGGATGAAATGAACTCAGCAGCCTCTCAGACAGTTCTGCTGGGGGCAAAGGAAGTTCGAGTAGATGGCATAGTCTCTCTATAATACCAGGAGACAGATTTCCAACAATAGTGAAAAGAAATGAGACTTTTCATTACCTCCTTATGATTCTTGTAAACCTGTTTCAAATGAAACAAAACTACTTTTGATATGTGAATGCCTAGTCTTTGCTGATATTTTCCACTTTCCTTCTGTTTGAAAAGATTTGAGGCTTGAAGTTTGTCATCACCACTAACTATTGTTCTGTCTCAGGATTTCGGCTGATTCCCCTGAGTCGTCAACAACCATGGCTTATTCTTTGGGACCTGACAGCCTCCACAGGCCCAGAGTCAGATGGGAGGGATGAGCAGGTGGAGGTTAAATTAGCAGGAAGAGCCAGCTCATTAGTAGGGAGGGATGGGGGTCTGCTGGGTCTGCCAGGAAGCAAAGGAGGTAGCATCTCTTTAAATGGAAGGGCAAGGGGAATTAGTGAGGAACTGGTATTATAATGCAGACAGAAAGGCTGTCGCTAGATCTTTATGCTCATTCCCATAATGAGTGGGCAATAAATACAGGCGTCCCACTGGAGAGCCCACAAATGGAGTGAAAAGGGCCATTTAAGGAGGAGGTGTCTGTAGAAAACAGTGACTGTGCTTCAGGGCTTGAAAACTGAATTTGAGGAAGAGACAGAATAGGATGAATTATTCTAGTGATGGAAGAGCCATTTTCAAGAATAAAAGGGGCTGCTAGGCTGAGGAGGGTAACCAGCTGTCCCTTCTTTCCAGCGACACTAGAACAAAAGGAAGTGAAGTCAAGGAACAGCAGGAGGGAAGGGGTGTGGAGTGGAGGGTGCAGGGACAGGGTTGGGGGATGAACAGCCCAGTCGTGAAACCTGTGAGACCTGGAGAGAGGTCTCAGCCTGAATCTGCCTTAAGAAGCTCCCTGATAAGAGAGGGCACTGCCTCCATGGGGCTCTCTGAGGACAGGCTGTGGGGAGAGGAGGGCAGACATGGCCTGGAGGTCAAGCTTGCTGGGCTCTGAGTGTGCACTGCCTCAGAAACAGTTGTCACAGACTGAAGACAATGGGGACTCCACAGGGCTGAAACTGCTTGCAGGGGTCCCCCTCTCTGTTTACACGATCACAGATGAATCCTGCAGCGCAGCTGAGGTTTTCACCAGTATGCCTATCTCCTGCCTTCTCCACTTCTTGGACAAGCTCCACTTCAATTCTGCCTCCTTGTTTCTACCAGTCAAACCCCACAGGCACACGCTTCCAAAGTAATTACGTAATAGCAGCCTACGGCAAAACAAAGCAATGATCGTAATGATACTGGCGAAAGATGGAGCCACAGACTCTTCTTCAAAACCTTTTGAAGTCACAAATAGTTCTCTATTTTAAAGGCGATGGCTACTGATTACATTAGGAATAATCTCTTTAATCTTTGGAGAATGGAAGCTGTAAATTCAGTTCGTGTAATGCGGCAAAATTTTCTGCTTCAAACAGGTTGTTAGTAGCGAACGATTCATTCTGGCTCTCAGTGCCTGTCACTTTCTGAAGGCACTTCTCTTATTTTAGTATTTCCTGTTTGGGAACAAGGTAATGGAAGATGAAACGTCACTTACGGAACCTTTGCTGAGGATGAGCAGAGAGTAAATACAGCCACAGAATGCTTTTCTCCTTAATCCTCATAGAAATCTGCGTCCTTCTCTTCTCTAATTTCATACATACTCATGCCTAATATCACCAGCCCCGCTCAGTGATTCATCTTCCCAGCAGTTATCAGGCATGGTCATGCTTGCTTAACAGAGGAGATGGGAATGATCAATAGATTAATCACTAAGCCTTGTGCAATCAGATGATAGAAGCAACATCCTAGCTGGCCAAATGCTTCTTTCAGTTGAGATTATTTTGTTTGTTTTAACAGAAACATTGCAAGGTCTAGGCTGGTGCGGTGTCTGGGGAGGGTGGCTGACTTCTCTTCACTAGTGCAAGAGCAGAAGGCACGATGACCTCTTCCCTCTGTTCAGCGTCTTAGGAATGCTGTGAGCCCTTACCAAGTTTTGTCCGGGAAAAATAATCTAACCAATTTTTAAAAAAGGCTTCATTCACATGTCATAAAACTCACCACTTGAAAGGATATATTTTAGTGTTGTTTAGTATATTCAGGTGTGCGACCATAACCACTGTTTAATTTCACAACAATTTTGTCACTTCATCGCCTCTTCCCCAGACCCTGACAACTACTAATTTACTTTCTTTTTCTATGACTTTACCTATTCTGGACATTTCGTGTAAATAGAATCGTGGGATCACACAATACATAATGCTTTTTGACTGCCTTCTTTCACGTAGCATGTTTCCAAGGCTCATCCATATTGTAGCCTGTACCTGAGCTTCCTTCCTTCTTGTTACCAAATACAGTAAATCCTCACTTAATATCGTCAACGGGTTCTTGGAAACTGTGGCTTTAAGTGCAATGACTTATAATGAAACCAATTTCTTTTCTTCCATCAATATAATGAAATGATGTTGAACAAAATTGCGTTATTAAAGGACCTGTTGCAAGTCCTTTGGCTTAAAGTCACAGTTTCCAATAACTCAAGTCAGAACTTACTGTAATATTCCATTGTATGGGCACACCGCATTTTGTTTATCCATTTCATTAATTGATGGACATTTATATTATTTGCACTGTTTGGCTATTTTGAATAATGTTGTTATGAACATGTATGTACAAGCTTTTGCATGAACACGTTTCATTTCTCTTAGGCATATACTCAAGGATTGATTTGCTGGGTTCTGTGGTAATTCTACATCCACCTTTAGAGGAACTGCCTTGCCCTCCACAGTGGGCGTGCGCCACTTAACATCCCGCCAGCAACTGTTAGGCTTCCAATGCTCCACCTCCTTGCTAATGCTTGCCATATTTTCCCTTTTCTAATGATAGTCATTCTCGGTGTGTTTGAAGTGGTATCTCATTGTGGTTTTGATGTTCGGTTTCTTCATTACTGAAGATGATGAGCGTCTTTTTGTGTACTTGTTGGCCATTTATATATCTTCTTGGAGAAATATCTGGTTGAGTCCCTTTGATCTTATTTTAATTGGGCTATTTGTCTTTTTCATTGTTGAATTTTAATTGTTCTTTATATTTTCTGAATACAAGTCCCATACAGATATATGATTTGTAAGTATTTTCTCCTACTTTTTAGACTGTCTTTTTAGTTCCTTGATAGTATTCTTTGATGCTCAAAAGTTTTTAATTTTGATGAGAGCTTGGCCAACTTTTATTAAAAAGGCTTAAGTCAATATTTCTCAGTTTGTTTTTATTATCGCCCCCCTAAAGAGAAAATTTCAATTTAATTGAATAAGATAAATTAAGTATTGAGAAACAGATTTTTTTTTGGGTAGCATTGAGCTTTGAAGGACCACAAATCATTGCAATATGTAAGACTTTATTTTCCTCCAGGTGTCAATTTTTGCCTCCTTACTTCCATTGAGAATGCTTAGAATGGCTCAAAAGAGTTGCCTTTTACTTAAGCAAGGGGTGAGAGTGTGGACGTGATCTGAGCCACCCTTTGTGTGAGTTTAATTTGCTCATGTCCCCAAGACCTTTGTCCAAGCCCTGAGTCGTCATCATGTCCTTTCAACCTTTACATGTTGGAGGGAAAGGAGCTGATGGTTTTGTTCTTCTCATCCAATATAGACTTAGACCCCTATTTGCTACCAATGCCTCTGCTTATTTCTAGCACATTGTTTCATTTACACAATTTACTGCTTAATTATATAGTATGGGCATATGTAGCTGTGTTTCTATCTGCCTGTCCTCTTTTGCTGATGTTTTCACATAATGCACATCACCAGCACTGAATAAACTCTTGGAATGTTGATGTAAATCTTACTTCTTCCAATTTGATTTTAAGGTTCTATGCTATACAATGTCTTGAAGACATTTTTTATATCTTTGCAAGTATGAACTTGGTGTTGTGAACAAGTATGGATTTAATACTTACTGGCAGTCTAAAATTTGTGTTTTTCTTTGCAAAAAGAAATGATGCAGTTGCTTTGTTGGAATAACAGCCCAGTGGTTCTATTTTGCTGTGCTTCACTGGTTTTGTGGGTGGCATTCATGCAGTCAGAGTTATCTGTTCTGTTGCATAGCCATCCTGGTCCAGGCAGAGGGGAGTTGATACAGTAGCAGCAAAGGTCCCAGATACCTGAGATAGAGGCCTGAGGACCTAGGAGAGAAACAGGATGGAGAGTGTTCTCCCAAAGCTATTGGAAACCATGCTAGTCTAGAGGCTGGGTAGCTTAGGAAGTGGAAGCAGAGGTCAGGACCAATCAGTTGTATTCAGCGTCAGACAGGTGGGTCCCTAGGAGGCTGATGAGGGATGAGGAGCCACAAGGAGATGAGGAAATGGCATAACACAGGTTGCGATGAAACAACCCTATAGGAAGCTGCAGACAGCCCAATCCAGTAACCGCTTCTACTGGGAGATGGCCCAGTAGGATTTGAAGGTGTAGCCTGTTCCAGATGACTGCCTGGTACAGCATGATGAGAAGTCAGGGGACAGTGAACAGCCCTGGGAGTGTGCTCTATCCCTGTCCTGAAGACAATGAAGCCAAGCTGGCATTCAAATCCTGGAGGCTAGGGAGCTATGTGCTAGCCGGGTCCTTTTGGTATTCTTACTTAGAAAGCTTTTAAAGAGATGGGCCAATGGATATGTATTAACTCTAGACTCTATACTGCCTCATAATAAGGGATTTTAAAGTACCTCATATCTATAATGACAAAACTTCATTTTTCCTCTGAACTCTCCTGAAATGCCTATGGACACCTCTGTGCACCTTCACCTCTGACACCTGTCCTCATGTCACTTGGTCCAAGGGGCTGTGGGATTGGGGGTTATTTAAGGGGCAGGGTTTTCGGGAAGTGACACTTAGGCCGGCTCCTTTTAAGGCCCTCAGAGGCGAAATGCTTTTTCTCTCTCTCTCTCTCTCTCCTTCCATCCTCATTTTCTCCTCTCTCTCCAGTAACTCCCATTGTCTTCATTACTAAATTTCTCTCTTGCTTTTTTCTGTTCTTCTTATGTAGGAGGAGAGTGGGTTGGTAGGAGGGAGATGATGGAGTTGGTCTTTCATGTACTTTGCAGTCCAAGGGTCTCCTGGTGCTCTTGTACTGTGTGCTCTTGACGACTGTGATTTTTCTTATTGCTATGAACAAGCCTAGTTAGTGGCCCTAGTAACATGCTGATTAAAACAAGGAATCTGGAATAAGAGATAGCTACATGGCTCTATGAGGGGTCCACCGAAGACAGACATGGTGGTTTGCCTTCAGTAGAGATCAGGTCTGGTGCATCCATTCTGCTCAGCCAGTGTCAGATGTTGACAGTCTCCCCAAGGCCAGGCCAGCCAGGCTGGGGCTGTTCTGATCAATCCAGAACATCCAAACATGCTGGTTTCTTCTCTTGAGACTCTACAGCAGCTGGCAGGCAATACAAGATTACCAGGAAAGGGCTGGACTTACGCAGCCTGCAGTGTGGTTCCCGAGGAACGTCACGGGAGCCCCCACCAACACACACACAGCACTGTGAGCCCCATTGTGAATGTGGACCCTCAAGAAGAGGATGGGCCCTTCTTCACCTAGTGAGCAGTGCACAGTTGGTCTCCAATAGGCATGTGGGTCTCCTGGTGAAGAACAGGAAAATCTAAACTTTTTTGGAAGAATGTTGATGTGTCTCAATGGCTTGTGGGCTCTTGGGCTCTCCCTTCCTCAAATACTCAGAGGTCTCAGAGAACACCGACCCCCATACCTTCATAAGAGAGTCTGAAACTCCAAACAAACCCAGATGTGCTTTGATGACTGGAAGTGCATGGGGGCATCTACCGTTGAGGCTATGGAAGAGGTCTTTGAACACATGTGTGTCCTGACTTCTTTTTTCTTTTTTTGTTTGCAACAGAATCTTACTCTGTTGCCCAGACTGGAGTGCAATGATGCCATCTCAGCTCACTGCAACCTCCGCCATCCAGGTTCAAGTGATCCTCCTGCCTCAGCCTCCTGAGTAGCTGGAATTATAGGTGCCCACCACCATGCCCAGCTAATTTTTGTATTTTTAGTAGAGACAGGGTTTCGCCATGTTGGCCAGGCTGTTCTCAAACTCCTGGCTTCAAGTGATTCACCCACCTTGGCCTTCCAAAGTGTTGGAATTACAAGGGTGAACCACTGTGCCCGGCTTGAGAGTCCTGACTTCTATACTTGGCTGTGTTTGCTGGGTAAGAAACACCTTCAGGTGAACTGATTCACAGCTCCCACAGCGCTGAAATGGGGTCTTGCCAGGTATTGCTAGGTGATCAACTGGGATGCAGCCAAATCAGAACTAATGGCCACAATGAGTATTCCAGATTGTCTGTGACTTTCTGCCTCTTTATTGTTTCCCAGTCCTGATTGCCCAGATAACGAGGCATGACCAGCTCGGGTGGCTGCTGTTGCAAAGCCTTCTCTACTGCAGAAGTGTTACCTTTCTAGAGAGGATAAAATTAGTTGATTGGTGCAAAAGTAATTGCGGTTTTTGCCATTACTTTAAACAGCAAAAACCGCAATTACGTTTGCATCAACTTGATAGATGTAAGGCATGGTTAGAGCTTACATTTCACAGCTTCTTCCCTTTCTTCTTCTCTTATCCTCTGTTGTACCAAATGTTTTATTTCCTTACTTTAAAAGCAGGTATTATCCTCAAGCATAGAAGGTTGAAAGATTAATGATCGCAAGATCCACTGTAATTCATACTTTCTTGGACTTTGTGGTAATTTCTTTAGCAACAAGAATCTCATTATGGTATTCTCTCTGTCTACATTGGGACACCATTGAGTTTTCTTGACTTATTTCTTGAAACCTGTCACTACCTAGGGGAAGATGTGTGTTCATCCATGACATGTTTATGGCAAGATTTAGAAATCCAGGATAAGGGTGCTTTTAAAATGAGATGCCTTTAATTTTCTCTATGTATGATAAATGTGATGTTCAGAGGAATTGATAACAGGTTTACTCTTCATTAAATAATTATTTATCACTTATTATGTGGAAAATACCTTAAGTACCATGAGGGCTTTGTGGTAGCATGACCTAGTGTCTCTGACTGGAGACAGCTCATCATATAGTGACCAAGATCAAAACCCACATGGGGATACTGGAAACCAGTAACTGTGAAACCAGACAGTTCTGCCAGCAAATGATCGCATAGTCTAGCATTTCAGATGAGGGCAATTTAAGCTTGAGTGACTTGGTGCAGACATTGAATTAATTAAGATTATGAAAAAATAAACAATATTTAAGAAATCAGATATGAGAGAGAACATTCTTGGTGGGGGCATGGTGCATGAGAAGAGATAGGGGGATAGGAAAAGGCAGGAACAGCAGCCCACTATGACTTGGGTCATCACAGAACACACAGAAGGAATTAGATGTACGCGAGGGTGCTGTCAGACCACTGCCACCCAACAAGAGTTTTAGCTCAAGTCCAACTTACAGTGGGTCCAGAGGGTCCCTGGACTCATCCTGTGGTCATTTCCTCAGTGTCAGAATGTATAATTGGCATCAACATATTTAGCAGCTGGCAGAACCCCCACATTGGCTCCCTGAGTGGGAGGATGAGGGCTATTATGATAGGAAAGGCCAAATGGAAGTCTTTAGAGCTGGCTCTACCTAGAAAAATAGTTAAGTCAAAAACAATATCACATCCCTGAAGGGACTGCGGAGATTAGTGCCACCATCGAGGACCTGAAAGACACAGGGGTGGTGATTCCCACCACATCCCTGTTGAACTCTCCCATTTGGCCTGTGCAGAAGACAGATGGATCTTAGAGAATGACAGTGGATTATTGTGAGCTTAACCAAGTGATGACTCCAATTGCAGCTGCTGTACCAGATGCGTTTCATTGCCTGAGCAAATTAACACATCTCCTGGTACCCGGTAGGCAGCCACTGACTTGGCAAACGCCTTTTTCTCCATTCCTGTCCATATGGCCTACCAGAAGCAATTTGCCTTCAGCAGCAATATACCTTTACTGTCCTACCTCAGGGTCATATAAACTCTTTGGCTTTGTGTCATAATCTTTTTCGGAGAGACCTTGATCACTTTTTGCTTCCACAAGATGCCACACTGTTCCATTACATTGATGACATGATGCTGATTGGATCCAGTGAGCAAGAAGTAGCAAACACATTAGATTTATTGGTGAGACAGTCACATGTCAGAGGATGGGAAATAAATCTGACTAAAATTCAGGAAACTTCTACCTCAGTAAAATTTCTAGGAGTCCAGTGGTGTGGGACCTGTTGAAAGATAATTTGCTGTATTTGGCCCTTCCTACAACCAAGAAAGAGGCACAATGCCTAGTGGGCCTATTTGGATTTTGGAGGCAACACATTGCTCATTTGGGTGTGTTACTCTGACCCATTTATCGAGTGATCTGAAAGGCTGCCAGTTTTGAGTGGGGTGTAGAACAGGAGAAGGCTCTGCAACAGGTCCAGGCTGCTGTGCAAGCTGCTCTGCCACTTGGGCCATATGACCTAGCAGATCCAGTGGTACTTGAGGTGGCAGTGGCAGATAGTGATGCAGTTTGGAGCTTTTGGCAGGCCCCCATAGTTCAATCACAGTAAGTAAGTAAGTTACATGAGGAAGTGGCTCAAATGCCCATGGTCTCCACTCCTGCCACCCTGCCTTCTCTCCACCAGCCTGCACCAATGGCCTCATGGGGAGTTCCCTATGATCAGTTGATGGGAAGAGAAGACTAGGGTTTGGTTCACAGATGGTTCTGCGTGATATGCAGGCACCACCCGAAAGTAGACAGCTGCAGTCCTACAGCCCCTTTCCAGGACATCTCAAGGACAGCGGTGAAGGGAAATCTTCCAAATGGACAGAAATTTGAGCAGTGCACCTGATTGTGCACTTTGCGTGGAAGGAGACATGGCCAGATGTGCGATTATATACCAATTAATTGGCTGTAGCCAATGGTTTGGCTGGATGGTCAGGGACTTGGAAGAAGCATGACTGGAAAATTGGTGACAAAGGAATTTGGGGAAGAGGTATGTGGATGGACCTATCTGAGTGGTCAAAATCTATGAAGGTATTTGTATCCTATGTGAGTGTTCACCCATGGGTGACCTCGGCAGAGGAGGATTTTAATAATCAAGTGGATATGATGACCCATTCTGTGACACCACTCAGCTCTTTCCTGAGCCACCCCTGTCATCACCTAATGTGCTCATGAACAAAGTGGCCATGGTGGCAGGTTTGGAGGTTATGCATGGGCTCAGCAACATGGACTTCCACTCACCAAGGCAGACCTGGCTACAGCCACTGCTGAGTGCCCAACTTGCCAGCAGCAGAGACCAACACTGAGCCCTTGATATGGCACCATTCCTTGGGGTGATCAGCTAGCTAGCTCATGGCAGTTTGATTATATTGGACCTCTTCCATCATGGAAAGAGCAGAGGTTTGTCCTCACTGGAATAGACACTTACTCCAGATACAGGTTTGCCTACCCTGCACACAATGCTTCTGCCAAGACTATCATCCATGGACTCACGGAGTGCCTTATCCACTGTCATGGTATTCTACACAGCATTGTCTCTGACCAAGGCATTCACTTTATGGCTAAAGAAATGCGGCAGTAGGCTCATGCTCATGGAATTCACTGGTCTTACCATGTTCTCCATCATCCTGAAGCAGCTAGACTGATAGAACGGTGGAGTTGCCTTTTGTAGTTACAATTACAACACCAACTAGATGACAATACTTTGCAAGGCTGGGGCAAAGTTCTGCAGAAGGCCGTGTATGCTCTGAATCAGCATCCAACATATGGTACTGTTTCTCCTATAGCCAGGATTCATGGGTCCAGGAATCAAGGGGTGGAAGTGAAAGCACCACTCATGACCACCCCCAGTGATCCACTATCAAAATTTTTGCTTCCTGTTCACATGACATTATGTTCTGCGGTCCTAGAGGTCTTAGTGCCAGAGGGAGGAATGCTGCCACCAGGGGACACAACAACGATTCCATTAAACTGGAAGTTCAGATTGCCACCTGGACACTTTTGGCTCCTCCTACCTTTAAGTCAACAGGCTAAGAAGGGAGTTGATGTTGGTTGGGGTGATTGACCCGGATTATCAAGATGAAATCAGTTTATTGCTCCACAATGGAGGTAAGGAAGAGTATGCATGGAATACAGGAGATCCATTAGGGCATCTCTTAGTATTACCATGCCCTGTGATTAAGGTCAATGGGAAACTACAACAACCCAATCCAGGCAGCATTGTAAATGGTCCAGACCCCTCAGGAATGAAGGTTTGGGTCACTCCACCAGGGAAAACAAAAAACAAAAAACAAAAACAAGCACAAACAAACACAACCTGCTGAGGTGCTTGCTGAAGGCAAAGGGAATACAGAATGGGTAGTAGAAGAAGGTAGTCGTCAATACCAGCGTATGTTTTTTTAGTATTTTTTCCCCTTGAATTTATTTTTTTCTATTGTAATTGGTATTTTTATTTCTGTTTTGTATCCTTTTATTGTTGATATGTAGAAATGAAATTGATGCTTATATGTTGAGTTTTGGTAAGCTTTTAATTTTGCTAAATTTTTAAAATTATTTCTAATGAATTATATATGAATTCTTTTTTATGTAAAGAATTTATATCATCTAGTTGTTATAAATTTTTTATTTTCTTTGTTATTCTTACCTTATTATGCTGATTGGGTTCTCCAGTACAATGTTGAAAGGAATTTGTGATATAAAGCATCTTTGTTTTGTTCTTGATCTCAAAACAAAACAAAAAAATGAAATTTTTAACAATTAAATAGAATGTTTGCTATGGATTTTTTGTAGATGCCTTTTATTCAGCTAAGGCATATCTCTTCTATTTCCAGTTTCTTAAGCAATTTTTTTCTGTGTGTGTGGAAAACTTGATCAAATGCTGTTTCTGGATCTATAACATTCCACACTTGATCTGTCAATACCCTGGATTACACTGAATGAGTTTTCACTGTTGAACCAACCTTGTGTCATAAAGCCAGGCCTAATTTATTCAGAATGTTTCATGCTTTTTAGTGCTTTACTAGGAAATCATTCTTTTCATATTTAATGCAGTTGCTGATGTATTTGGATTTAAACATGCCATCTTAGTTTGTGATTTGTAGTTTTCCAACTCATTCTATAAATTTTTATCTCTTTCATGACTTCCTTTAAATTAACAGAGTATCTTTTTAAAGTCATTTTTCCTCTTCATAAGTTTGAGGGTTTTATATTTTGTTTCTATTATTTTAAGTCCTATCCTATTAATTTCAACATGCCTACTTAACTTACCACTTCTAAACTAATTTAATATTTGTATTCTCTTTTCAAACGATGGAAAGAACATATAACACTTGAATTCATTTTTACTCTCTCCTGCCTTCACTATTACTGTTGTTTAAAAAATTATACTTTAATCTTCAAAAGACATCTTCTTTTTTATGTTATAAATGTTATTTAAATGATGCATATATTCCACTTTCTTTGGTTTTAATTTCTTCTTACATTTTAAACTCTCTATGTGAGATAATTTTCTTTCTGTTTGACCTACATTCTTAAGAATTTTTTTTATTATGTTGTTGAAAGCACTCTCACTTTTTTTGGAGTAAATAATGTTTAGCACTTATTCTTGCAAGATATTTTCAAGGGGGATGTAAAATTTTATCCCTTCTTCACGTTGAAGATGTCATTTCCATGTGTTATGGTTTAAATGGTTGTTATTGGGAAGTCAACTATTATTTTCATTCCTTCAAAGCACTCTCTGTCTCTGTCTCTCTGTTTCTGTCTCTGTCTGCACACACTGTCTGTGTATTATGTATATGCCTTATATATATGTATTACATTAAATATATACATATACATATATATGTATATTTCTGTCTGCTGTTAGAACTTTATCTCCCTTTGGGTTTTGGAAATTTTATTATGATCTGTTTTAGTGTGGATTTATTTTTATTTCTCCTGCTTGAAATTGGTTGCACTTTTGAACCTGAATAGTTAGGTAAATTATGA
Source organism: Pan paniscus (assembly GCF_029289425.2). NCBI lineage: Eukaryota > Metazoa > Chordata > Mammalia > Primates > Hominidae > Pan > Pan paniscus. The sequence goes on along the minus strand of NC_073253.2, from coordinate 6,397,508 downwards.
CAAAATAGCTTGTGAGATGAGGAAGAGTTGAAAATATGATATCACAATGAAAGAAACAACCATATTTGGAAGGTGTCTGCTGGAGAGGTAGGAGTTGAAACCGTCAGGGCCAGGTGCTTAGAAAATAAGCAACATGGAGCAGATGCAATTTCAGAGTTGGTGTTGGTCACACCTGAAGGAAACTCAGAGGCTGTGTGAAATGTAAATTACCTTTCTTTTCAACATCTCACTGAATTCCTATTACAAAGTTATAAAAGCGAGAATCCAGTAACAAGAGATTTCTAAGATTAATTCTTGAAGTCCATCACCATGGTGAAAACTCTGAAGAATAAGCTTGAACCTTAGGGTCACAATTGCAATTTAAATTTTTTCTGACGTTAAAAAGAAGGTTGAATTTTCAGCTGTGTCATAAAATTTGAGTATATGTATTGAAAATAGGTATAAAAATGACAGCGTCAAGCAAATGAAATCTGTTATCTTCACAGAAGGCAACATATATAAAATATAGACACCTTAAAGCTCTTACAATTGTGAAATTTTTGAATCATTTCTTTTTAAGAATACAAGTAATAAAAGTAGATTTTATTCCTGTAGCTTAATGCCTTGATTAATTAATTATTCTTGAAGATACCCTGGTGAGTGGTGTGTAGTGCCCATTGATTTCTAGGACTCATACAAGGCGGTGCAAGTGCATCCATGGGGAGCAGTTCTGATGCATCAATCCGTTCCAATTGCTTTGTTGAAACTGATCCGTATTTGGCTTTCTAGGAGGTAGGCATTGTCACCCGGGTCCCTTTGTCGGCACTCTGGGGATTGGCTGTGGCTATGGTTTGAATGTATCTGGTCCAAAATTCAGGTGTTGCCAATGTGATGATATTAAGAGGTGGGGCCTTCCTAAGGCAATTAGGCCATAAAGGCTCTTCCGTCATGAATGGGATTAGCTGCCCTTCTAAAAGGGCTGAAGGGGCCAGGTGCAGTGGCTCACTCCTGTAAGTTCAACACTTTGGGAAGCTGAGGTAGGTAGATCACTTGAGGTCAGGAGTTCAAGACCAGCCTGGCAAACATGGTAAACCCAGTCTCTACTAAAAATACAAAAATTAGCTGAACATGGTGGTGTGTGCCTGTAATCTCAGCTACTTGGGAGGCTGAGGTAGGAGAATCACTTGAACCCTGGAGGCAGAGGTTGCAGTGAGCTGAGATGGCACCACTGCACTCCAGCCTGGGCAACAGAGCAAGACTCTGTCTCAAAAAATAAAAATAAAAAAAAGGGATGGAGGAGTGAGTTCATCCCTTTGGACCTCCTGCCTCCACTATGTTCCTCCCCTCTGGTGGATGCAGCAAGAAGACCCTCACCAGACACCAGCTGCCAGTACCTCGATTGCACAGCCTCTAGAACCATGATAAATAAATTTCTGTTCTTTATATATTATCTAGTCTCAAGTATCTTGTTGTATCAGCCCAAACAGACTAAGACAACTGTTGCTATTTATTCTAGAAGAAATAAGAGAGACCTCGAGCTTTCACAGCCCATCAGGTTTCTTCCTGTAAACTACCTAATCTCTTAATTCTCTTCTATTCCCCAGGGCACTAAGAGAAAAACACACAGACCCATTAGCTCTCAGATAATCAAAGGTTCTCAAACCTTTTCCATTTCTGAGGAGCAGATATGTGACCCTCTACACCCCATAAACCCAAAGCCAACCTCAGCAATGAGCCTTGAGCATCCATTCTTCCCTTCTCCCTTGCTCCTCCTTGGGTGTGCCTCTTTCTCCTGAAACTGCACCTGCTATTAGATGATGTCAATCCCAGCCCGCTGATGTTGCCTAACAAAAAGATTCTGTATAAACACAAGCCCACCAGCAGTAGCACTGTAAGCCTCCCTTTGTAAGTCTTTGTAAGAAGGATTTCTGCTATGTCAGCCTTCCTCATAGCTTCCACTGATGAAAAGTTACCTGTGTGTGTATGCATGCATGCATGCACCTATGTATGTGTTTGTCTGTTTGGTTGTTTTGCAGTCAAACAGCTGATCCACATGAGATCAGACTCAAATTCTCACTGGACCCTCTACTAGAATAACAGACACACCAGCCTTGGGTTAGGTACTCAGAATCCACCCCTGGAGAATAATGATAACAGCTCTGCCTGAAACTCACAGACGGTTCAAAGGATTTAATGCAACATGGCAGGAAAGTCTTGGACCACCCTTAGTCCTCACTTTGCTACTGATTGGTTGGATGATCCTGGATACAGTTGTTTTACCATGTGCAAATTAGGATAATTCTCACCTAATTAGGGTTGCTATGAGGGCTAAATGAGATAATGCATGCCCATCCCTTGCCTGTCCCATGGTAACTGTTCAATCTGAGGGAGATGCCCTGGCTGGTTAGAAGATGAAGATGATTGGCACAGATGGTCTCTAAACCCTTACATCTGGTCACTCTAACACTGCTGAGTCAGGGTTCAGGGGTGTATATTTGCCAATGAACTTACCTGAATTTTTATATCAAACTTTCTTTTGATATCTAAACGGAAGCTCAGAAGACAATGATATGGTAGCCAAGTTGTGTAAAGGCTTCTCTCTGTCTGTCTCAGACCCTGCTTACCAGGGAACGTGTGTAACCAGCACCAGTGAGCTGAGATGAGGAAGCTGTTTGCTAAACACCAACTATGTGTTAGACTTCTTCATACAAGCTCATTTAATTCCAATAAAACCCCTCCAAGGTCGGCATTATCAAATTATTTTTTGCAGCAAGGTCTCAAGGGTGGAAGGAGATGAAGCCAGAGTTTTAGCCCTGTACTTGCCTAAATCCAAAGCCTGTACTCCCTCTTCTCAACTGTCCTCTGGATATCAAGCCAGGGGTCCAGAAGAGAGGAAGGATGGAGCAGTGAGCTCCCTGGGGAGGTGGAGGCTAATGGAGTTAGGGGTGCAGAGCCGTCTAAAATGGCCTGATGGTAGCACATGCATTGTTGATGGTCAGGGTTTTTTCTGTCTTGGGTTGGAAACAAGCAGGCAAGAGTTTGAGACCAGCCTGGGCAATATAGTGAAACTCTGTCTGTTAAATAAATAAATAAATAAATAAATAAATAAATATTATTTATTTAAATAAATAAATAAATATTATTTATTTAAATAAATAAATATTATTTATTTAAATAAATAAATAAATATTATTTATTTAAATAAATAAATAAATATTATTTATTTAAATAAATAAATAATATTTAAATAAATAAATACATAAATAATAATAAATAAATAAATTGGCTGGGCATGGTGGCTCACATCTGTAATCCCAACATTTTGGGATACCAAGGCAGGCAGATCACCTGAGGTCAGGAGTTTGAGACCAGCCTGGCCAACACAGTGAAACCCAGTCTCTACTAAAAATACAAAAAATTAGCCTGGTGTGGTGGCGTGCACCTGTAGTCCCAGCTACTCAGGAGGCTGAGGTGGGAGAATCACTTGAACCCAGGAGGCAGAGGTGGCAATGAGCCGAGATCATGCCAGCCTGGGTAACAGAGTGAGACTCTGTCTCAAAAAAAAAAAAAAAAAAATTAAGACAGGAGTGGTGGGGTGCACTTGAGGTCCCAGCCACTTGGGAAGCTGAGGTGGGAGGATTGCTTGAGCCCAGGAGTTCAAGGCTGTAGTGAACCATGATTGCACCACTGCACTCCAGCCTGTCTCAAAAACAACAATGACAACAACAACAACAACAAGCAGGAATGGGACATTCTGCAGAGAGTCAAGTCCAAGAGTTCACCACACGTAGAGAGCAGGAAATTAAACAGAGGGTAACCCTCCCTGTCTACCTCAGTTAATGCCTCTGTTAAGGACTGCATGTTGTACGACCCCAAACACATATGTTGAAGCCTTAATCCCCAATGTGACGTCATTAGAAGGCAGGGCCTTTGGGAGGAGATTAGATAATAAAGGCAGTGCCCTCATGAATGGGATCCGTGCTCTTATGAAAGAGGACCAGGGAGACACCCTGCCCCTCACTGTGGGCACAATTGTGTGAAGACACAATGAAAAAGCAGAAAAATGGGTCTTCACAGACACCGAAACTGCCTTGATCTAGAATTCCAGCCTTCAGGACTCTGAGATATAAATTTCTGTTGTTTGTAGGACACATAGTTTATGGTATTTTGCCATAGCAGCCCGAATAACTAAGAGGGCCTCTTACCTCTTTCTTTATGCAAAGGTTGTGATGGTTTCTTCCTCATGGTTGGATAAACAAGTGAGTGAAGACTAAGGTCCCAGATAGACTGTTATGATCTTACAAATTCAGAAAAGAAGACTTAAGTGTCTCTAATGCCTGAAAGGTGTACAAAACAATAGAAAAGTGGGCCAATTACACACATTTCCTGCTTTACGATTGTCTGGTAAAGAAAGAGTAAATTACTCTGGAGTTTCTTTAAATTCATGCTTCTGTAGAGCATAAAGACAGTGTGGCTACTAGGTCATTTATTACTAAATGGAGAGCTTCAAAGACAGAACAGATGTGTAGGCAAAATACGATTTGATTTACAAACATTCAGCTTAAATATTTCAAGAAAATATCTGTTAACAGAGCCAAGGTATGGCTGCCCCAGAAAGATGTGTGTGTTGCTGACGTTAAGAAACTCCACTGTTGGAATGCTGGTGTTCTGTCATTCTTTACCAGATGACTTGCTTAGTTGGCTTCCTATCATAGGAACATTTCATCTGCTTCTAGATTATTAACTTCATTTCACATGTTACAATCTTAAATCCAATTTCTTCTGATCTTTATTTAATTGGAAAAAGCTAACTGAATTTACTAGGCTTCTGTACTATGTGTTTCTCTTACTGTGAGGTCAGCGGCGGTCTGGCTGCCCTGCCTCCATTTGGACAGTTCTTTTGCCGATCCCTGACATTGAATATGGTCTGCATATGGGAGCACAATCCACTCTTTACTCATGGCACACAGCTGGCTAATTACACCTGTCATGAAGAAGATGGTTTGCTTTCATTGCTTAGGATAAATTGCTATTCTTCCAGTATTGGTTTTTGGATTATGATGATTTTAGGAATAAAAATAGTACATATTCATCTATTCTTAAATATCCATTTTACAGGAAGGTAAATCCAATGGTCAGGAGGTGAGTTCAGAGTTGCACAGATTTAGGTTGAATCCTAGCCTTGCCACCTGCTGCATGCTGGGATTTTCTAGCTCAGTGAGTTGTTTGTTAAGCTATTGTGTGGCTGAAAGCTCGCCCCTCTGGACTCTTGTGGGCTGAGGCCGGGGCTCTGCAGACCACATTCCTGCTTTGCCAGTTGCTCTCTGTGAGGCTCTGCCAAAGCGCTAGAGGGAGGCCTCAGGCCGGGGGCAGTGAGGGAATGAACTCTCCCGTTTGGCCATTTAAGCAACACCCCTCACCATGCAGAGCCTGTTAGTTTCAGCCTCTGGTTTTTATTCACACTTCCCAAACCGATGAACCCCCCAAGATACCAGCATCAGCAAGACAGCACCTCACTTCTGAGATATAAGTATCAACGTCATGAGCCCTCACCTCTAAAGCTCCAGTGCTCCCAGCACCAGTGGCTCCAAACTCTTCATGCCCTCGTCCAATTTCCTAAACTCGAATAATCTCAGCCTTTTCACTTGGTTTGCCAATCCCAGGGAAGGAAGCTGTTTCCTGCATGTTCAACCTTTGCGTTGTTGTTTTCTTGTACCTTTTCAATGCTCTTATGCCTGTTTATTCATTTTTCCATACTAAATTCTCTCCGTTATAATAATTGGTGTGATTTCTGTTTTCCTAAATGGGCCCTGGCTGATACTGTTGATTTCTTTATACAAAAAATAGCAATAAGAATACCTACTGCTACAGGCTGAATTGTGTTCCCTCAAACCCCATTCATATGCTGCAGTCTTAATCCCTGGCACCTCGGAATGTGATCTTGTTTGGAAACAGAGCCATTCCAGGTGTAACGTGTTACCATGAGGTCATTCTGGATTAGAGTAGGCAGTTGATCCAGTGACTGGTGTCCTTAAGAGACACAGACACAGGCGTGGAGAATGTTCTGTGATAACAGAGGCAGAGGAGGGAATGAGGCATCTGCAATCCAAGGAGTGCCAAGAATTGCCAGTGACACCAGAAGGGAGGAGAGAGACAAGGAACAGGTTCTTCCTCAGAACCCTCAGAAAGAGTTAATTCTGCCCACACCTTGATTTCAGATTTCTGGCCTCTAGAGTTGTGAGAGAATAAACATCTATTACTTTAAACCACCCAGTTCGTGGACCTTTGTTGTAAGAGTTCTGGGAATATACTCATTGAATGGTTATATAGAGTAAACGACTGGAGTGTACCCTGTTTGGGACCTGACACATGTAAATTCTCAATAAAAGAGACCTATTCTTATCATCATTATGTTGACAATTATTGGTAGCTCTTGTAGTCTGCGCTTGGCCTGCACTTGGTGTTTTATTCAGCTGCCAACAAGTCTCGTGGCAGGAGCACGTTCTGAGGGTCATGGGGTTTGTAAACAGAGGGACCCCCGTTAAAGGTCTATGCCAGCTCCCAAACTCCTGGTGGGATCTGCTGAGGCTGCTGTGAGGATGCATAATTCTATCATCTTCTTCCTTCACACAGTCCTGCTTCCCTTACCCCTCACAGGTGTTTTCCTCAAACCATGCAGGCACATATCTTTCTCTAAGTCTGATCCCCTGGTGAACTTGACCTGTGATACCTTAAAGTAAATATAAAGCCTTGCATTTGAATTTTACAAAGTACGATTTGCACTTGTATCGGGCCAGAGTTGAAACAATGGATTCTATAGACAACTTGTGATTTTAAATAATTATTAGTTCATCTAATAGCTCAACGCTGTTCATCAATATGAACAAATTGATCCAAGTAGGCAGGCTTTGGCTACGTGGCTCCTATTTCAGAACACTTATACATTCTATTTAAGAAACATAGTAGATTCTCAGGTTGTAGTTCTCGGCTGATTTAAATGTTACTTCCCCAATCATAACCCCGGCTGGGGTGGTCTCAGATGGAATTCAATGTCCACCAATTTAAGACTGTGCAGCTCATGGGCCTTCTGATGCAACTGGGCTAAACGTTGCTTGTAGAAGATTGTATTCGGACACATGTAATCCTCTGTCGATACTAGAAGAAAATAGACTCTAAATGATAAATAATTAAAATATCTGTGACAGTGCTCTTCCATTTGTTCTATTTTAAAGATGTCTTCAAAGTCATTTGTAATTTGAAAAAAGATGTGAATGGTTTGGAGTTCCAGATTTCCTCCTTAGTAGAGTGATTGTTTTCTTCTGCACATCTCTGTGCTCATTTGCATGGTAATCCACAGGTACAATACTCCACCGGGAGTAACAAGTCGGTACAGCAATTGCTACATTTCAGGAAGAAATGTGGGGTGTTCACTGTTTACCATACAGATGGGCTACTGAACAAAATCCATGAAGATATTCTAATTATCTTAGACTGGATAAGGAAGGGAGTCTCGAACATTCTTGCATTTCACCTTGCTTTCTCTCATTTCTTTTAGAATGGAAAGTTAGAAGTGAGTAAGCATTTGGAATGCAGGGTAGTAGCTCCTGAACATTTTCAGTAAAACTTCTTCTGTGATATCATTTTGGGGGGAGTTCATATGAGATGATTGTACTTTTTTTTTTTTAAGACAGAGTTTCGCTGTTGTTGCTCAGGTTGGAATGCAATGGTGTGATCTCAGCTCGCTGCAATCACTGCCTCCCGAGTTCAAGTGATTCTCCTGCCTCAGCCTCCCGAGTAGTTGGGATTACAGGTGTCTGCCACCACGCCCAGCTAATTTTTTTAATTTTTAGTAGAGAGGGGATTTCACTATGTTGGCAAGGCTGGTCTTGAACTCCTGACCTCAGGTGATCCACCTGCTTCGGCCTCCCAAAGTGCTGGGATTACAGGCGTGAGCCCAGCTGAGATGGTTGTACTTTTAATAAACACTAACTGAGGAAGTATGATAACAGATGTGAATCCTGTGACACTTTGAAATGGTTTTGTATTTTGCTAATCATTGTAGCATCTACATTTTTGAAAAACAGAATATACGTGAGTTAGAGAAAGTATGTGTATGTAGGTTCATGTATGCTATTTTTATTTATTTATTTACTTTTTAAAAAAGCATAGTTGGTGCAGGAACTCCCCCACTGCTGCAAGATCCTGAGATCCGTGGTTGGCAAGGGAAACTTCCAGACTGGTCCTGTAGCCTGTTTTGTCCTGGCTGTCCTATTAATTGGCTGTGTGACCTTGGAGAACTCAACCTGTTGGTTGTTTCTGTAGAATAGAGTGTGGGTTTTAGAAATGCAGCTCATTTCAGTGTCACCTCCCGTGAGTCTCTTCTGAATTTAGGGCCATGGTATTTTGCATGCAGCGATTTTCTAACTCCAAGACACAGTTTCTACCTGCTTTGTGAATACACTGCCGACCCCTTCATGTTTTTGCCCCAGAATAGCTAATGAACATCAGCAGGGATCAGGAGCTCCTGTGAACATTAAATTAACTGAGGAAGCTGCTGTCCATGTGGCAGTAATGGCCAGTGCCCCAGTCCCCAGGAGGTCCTCTCAGCCTGCAGTTCCTAGGCTTGGCTAGTGGTTGTTGATGGGGCCATTAATCATACGTCCTGTGCCGGCTCGTTTCAGACCTCCTCCAGGAGCTGACTGATTTGTGCCCTTTTTCTCTGATTTTCTCTCTTTTTCATGTATGCGTTTAACCATCAATATGAATTCTCTTGCTCCTTGTTTGACTGAGTGCAGAGCAGGGCCAGGTGGTTCTCTTCTCCTTCGTCTCTTGCTTGAAAGCAGAGCTCCTTTACTAGGACTTAGCAATGGCAGAATGTGTGGAGGATTATGAGACATTTCAACCCAGTGTTTCAGTCTGAAGACTACATAGACTTTGTGGTTAAGATAAAACATTCTTATCAAGTTCACACCAACACTAAAGAAGACTTATGGATAAAGTACTTTTTAAAGCTTACTTCCTTAAACCTTGATCAAATTTGTATGTAGCGCAGCTCAACAATTTATAAATTTTTCAATTATAGATTGTCTTTTTAAAAACTGGATGCATTTTTTACTAAAATTGTATTGGAGTAAATTTTAATTTATGAAAATTTTATATTGATGATTTGGTCCGCCAATAGCTTGTTGTACACATGAAACTTAGTTTCTAGCACTGAGAATTATTGTTTATGGCCATTATTTCCATGAAGTTCGATTTTATAGATCTAATTTTCATAAGGAAGTTATAATACTTTTGCCAGTTACTTGCTAACAAACTATACCACTTTCAGTTTTAGCCTCTGACATTTTTTTCTAAATAGCAATAATATAGAAATAATGACAATAATTATAGATTGGATGAAATAATTTTGTAGGGTTTTCTTTTGATAAAACAAAAGAAAATTATTTGCAATTTCTCTCAGATATGACAGAATTCCTTCACTAACTAGGTTTGGGGAATTTTGTTGTTAATTCCACTTTTCAAATTCTTTGGGTTACATCTAGAAAATAAAATGAAGTACGTGATATATCTTTCTATACTACTTTAAATGGTATCATGTATTTCATTTTATTTAACAAACTGTATGTAAGAATTGTATACTTAAATCTCCAAAATATCTTGCTGAGAGAAATTAAAGACTTAAATAAGAAGAAATGTAAGTTATGTACATGGATTAGAAAATTTAATATTGTTAAGATGTTAATTCTCTTTAAACTGATCTCTAAAATTTATACAATCCCAATGAAAATTTTAGCCGAATGAATACATAACAAAATATACACTTTAGATTCTAGTTGAAATTGCATGAAAATCTTAGATTAATTTAGGGAGGGTTGATATACTCTATTGAATCTTCTAATCCATCACTATTTAGGTTTTCTTTAAACCTGTAATTTCACTTTTTGCTGTATCCTTCTCAGCATTTGACATCAAAGTTAGATGTACTTTCTGTTGTTAAATTGCAAATGTATTTTAAGTTTATACATGTACTTTGTCTTCATCATTTTAACAGGTGCAGGTCGTGTACATTCACCACTTTTTTCATTCCTATATTGGTTTTTGTGTATCCTTCTTTTTCCCCTTGATTATTCTTGCCAGAAATTTAATTTATTGTTCTTCTAAGAAGAATCAACTGTGCCTTTGTGATTCTACCTCTCATTAATTTGTATTCTTATCTTTATTATTTTCTTCTTCTATTTTAGTAAGTTCACTTTATTGTTCATTCTCTAACAACTTGAAACAAGGAAAGACCAGCCTTTTCAATAAACTGTATGAATCAATTGGATATCTATGGGTAAAGAAATGAAATCTGACCTTCAAATCAAACCTTATAGGAAAATGAATCACATGTGGATCAAAGACCAATTGTGAAAGATAAAACAATAAAGCTTAAAAAAATTACAGAGAAATATCTTCATGTTCTTGGGGCAGAGAGCACTTCTCAAACATGACACTAAAAGGACTAACCATTACATAAAGGATCAATAAGTTGTACTAAATTTTTTTTCTTTTTTTTTTTTTTTGAGATGGAGTCTTGCTCTGTCACCCAGGTTGGATTGCAGTGGCACCATCTCGGTTCACTGCAACTTCTGCCTCCTGGGTTCCAGCAATTCTCCTGCCTCAGCCTCCCAAGTAGCTGGGACTACAGGCATGCGCCACCACACCCAGCTAATTTTTGCATTTTTTTAGTAGAGACGGGGTTTCACCATATTGGCCAGGCTGGTCTCGAACTCCTGACCTCGTGATCTGCCTGCCTTGGCCTCCCAAAAGGCTGGGATTACAGGCATGGGCCCCCACATCCAGCTGTACTACATTAATAGTATGAAATTTTATTCACCAAATGACACTATAGAGAGAGTACAAAACAAAGCCATGGTGTGAGAGAAGATCTTTGCAAGACTCATATCCAGAGTTTATAAAGGCATCCTAAAAATGTATACAAATGGCCAAAAAAAAATGAAAAAAATGCTCAACATCACTAATGATCAGGGAAATGTAAATCAAAACCATAATGCAATACCACCTTACTCCTGTAAGAATGGCCGTAATCAAAAAATTAAAAAATAATAGATGTTGGCATGGATGCAGTGAAAACGGAATACTTTTTACACTGCTGGTGGGGGTCTAAACTAGTGAAACCACTATGGAAAACAGTGTGGAGATTCCTTAAAGAACTAAAAGTAGAACTACCATTTGATCCAGCAATCCCTCTACTGGGTATCTACTGAGAGAAAAAGAAGTCATTATATGAAAAAGATACTTGCACACACATGTTTATAGTAGCACAATTGTAATTGCAAAAAATGTGGAACCAGCCCAAATGCCCATCCATCAACAAGTGGATAAAGAAACTGTGGAATACTACTCAGCCATAAAAAGGAATGAATTAATGGCATTCACAACAACCTGGATGGGATTGGAGGCTATTATTCTAAGTGTAGTAACTCAGGAATGGAAAACCAGACATCGTATGTTCTTGTTCATAATTAGGAGCTGAGCTATGAGGATGCAAAGGCATAAGAATGACACAATGGGTTTTGGGGACTGAAGGGGAAAGGGTGGGAAGGGAGTGAGGGATAAAAGACTACAAATTGGGTTCAGTGTATGCTGCTTGGGTGATGGGTGTACCAAGAATCTCACAAATTAGTATTAAAGAACTTACTCATGTAACCAAATACCACCTGTTCCCCAAAAACCTACAGAAATAAAAAACTTTTCTAAAAAACACAGTGCTGGCTACTAAGGAGAAAAAAATAAATAAATGTATAAGCGAAAGAAAAATAACACAATTAAAAAAATGAATACAAGTATTGAACTGGCATTTTATAAAGGGGGACATCTAAATAACCATTAAATGTTTAAAAATTCATTAGGGAAATGGAATATAAACCAACAATATGATATACCATATTGTTTTGATATAACACTCCTCCTTAAAAGGCAAACATTAAAAAGAAATCAGTAAGACAATACCAAGTACTGTCGAGGGTGTGGAAAAACCAGAACTTCTCTCAGATACTGGTAGTGGGAGTGAATTTCTGCAGGAACTTTCACCACTCAGTTTTTTTGGCAACATCTTGCAAAGCTCGACCTGCACATGCCCAGCAACACCTGAATCATAGGTACAAACCCAAAAGAAATGGAAACATATGCACAAGAGACATGCAAATGAATGTCCACAGCAGCATTATTCATAATAGCTAAAACCTGGAAACAACTCAAAAGTCCATCAAAAACAGAGTGGATAACTTGGGGTATATTTACACAATGCAATTTGATACAGCGAAGTCAAAAAAGAAACCACTGCTCCACGTGCAGTCACAATATTGAGTGACAAGAGTCAGCCAAAAAAGTGTGCATACTGCATAATCAATTTATGCTAATTTTAAGAAAAACAATGAAAGGAAATCTATGGGACAAAAGGCTGAGAATACTTTTGGAGTGGGAAAGTTCTGGGAGGGACACCTCCCTGGTTTTGGGGTGCTGGAAGTTTTGAGTATGTTTATTTGGGGGGTAGTTCCATGGTGAGGCCATTGTGTAAAAGTTAATATGTCAGTGACACAAGGTTCCCTAAACCTCCAATTATTTCCCTCCCACTGTTTGCCTCCTTGATGCCTACTCAACCTTTAGGCCTCACCTTAGATAGCATATCCTCTGAGAAGAACTTAATTACGTCTTCAGCTATTTCCTCTTTCAGGTCCCCATACTTTTATTTCATAGCATCAAAAGGAAATGGCTTCTATGACTCAAACAAAGTTTGAAAGCCTTCCCTGGAGATGTCCCTTGGGGAGCACCTGAAGACCAAGTGACGCTCTGAGCAGAAGCAGGGCACGTGGTGAAGTGAGCAGCAGGTGTCCTTGTGGTTTCATTGAGGGAGCAGGTTTCATTCAGGGAGCAGGTTTCATCTTCACCATCAGCTATACCCGTGGTTGGAACGTGTAGATATTGTTCTGGCTTAATCCCAACCTGATAACTGTCAGGAAGGTACCATGGAGAACCGTTTTTGCAACACTTGTGACTTGTGAGTTACTCAAGGTTGAGTGTGGGGCAGGTAGTAGGAAAAAGGGAAAGGAAACAAGAGTCAGAGGCAAGGGTTCTTTTTCAATAGTGTTTTTACAATCCATATGTATATAAATATATACATAGTATTTAATATAGACATATCTATAGTATTAGAGCTATAGTATTTTTGCAGTCTCTCTATATCTATAGTATTTAGTATAGACTGCAATAGTATTTTTGCAGTCTATATGTATCTATAGACTGCAAAATATGTACCTTATATATAAAATATGGGTAAATAGTCAGTGTATTCAGACCAAATTCAGTGTATGTGAGTAGGTATGCATACATATACATATTATGTATACTATATATTATATAATATAAATATATATTCATATTGTTTATATATTTATATACAATATAAATATGTATTCTATATAATAATATATTACATGTTATAAATATATGTTTTCTAGAAAAATATGGGTTATAAATCTTATATATTACATATCATATTTATATATTATAAATATACTATATCATATATAATATTAATATTTATAACATATATATAATATGGATATGTATGCATACCTATTCACATACACTGAATTTGGTCCACTATCCTCAAAAACAAAAAATATTGTATTCTGAACATTCATATTTCACATCAATGTTAACTTTACTAATTTAACTTCTTTACTTTTGGGAATATAATCATATCCACTCTAGCCACTATAAAGGAGCCATTGGCTGCTGGCTAAATCCCCTCTGTGATCTTCCAGGCCGGGCCACAGGCAATTCCAAGGCTCTGGGGGCGGCCCTCCCCAGGCCATGCTTGGTTCAGCCAGTGTGTGGAGGCTCTGGAGGCAGCTACAGCCAAGGACCTTGGCCCCTGCCCACCCCCTACCCCAGAGGGCTGTTCTTCTATGCAGAGCTGGCTCCTAGCCTAGGTGCCTCCATCTGGAGCCTCTATCTGGGGCCTTCAGCAGAGGCCAGGCTCAGATTTTTCTGCTGAGACCTCCTTACTGGGGGAGGGGAATCCTTTCTCCCACTCTTCCTCAGGCCTCAGTTATTGTCCACGCCTAGCACTTTCTCCTCCCCAGCCCTTCTCTTGCCAGGGGTCCCTAAAACTGCAGAAGCCTCTTGTTCCAGGCTCCCTTAGTAGTAAGGCACCCCCCACGCCTGTGCTGGTCCACCTGCCCCGCCAGCAGCTGCCTTCCTGGTCAGCCTCTAGCACACACGGTCACAGCGGGAGACGAGAGCTTCACTGGTACTTACATTTGCTTGTTGTCTTCATTGGCTACTCCAGCTCCTGGCAGCTCAGCCCTCCTCAGCCCAGCTGAACTCAGAAGGAGGTGAGAAAGCCCACGACCAGCCCAAGCTGGGGGCTGCCTTTCCATGGTATGGAACCTGGGCTTCCTGGACCCTAAACCGTGAGATGGGCCTGGCCTTCCACCCACTGGAATCTCCACAGCCCGAGAATCCCACGCTAAGAGAGCCATATTCCTAAAATCCAGCCGTGCCCTTGCTGCAGGGGTAAGACCTCCCCCGGGTATGAGCTCCGCGACCATCAGAGGGAACCGCTGCCCCCGTGTGTGCTGCACTGTTTCCCCAGCTTTATTGCACATCCTGTGGGCAGCGGGCACTCAGCCCCTGTCTGCTGAATTGTACCACAGGAAAGGCAGTCCTTCCAGATTTTTAAAAATAATCCCTATAACTGGCTTATGTCTGCCAAGATAAATGTCACTTCAACAGTGCTGCTGAAATATTTAATGTGATTAGTACTCGCTCATTTCGTATGTAAAATAGGGAGGAAAGGAAAAGAGAAAGATGAGGAATTTGAGGGACACGAGTGTCAAAAGCACAGTCAGTAATGTAGTTTGGGTGTGAGACAAAGAGCTCACTTCTTGCTTTCATGTTTAACTGTAAAAGAAATCCAAGTTGTTTCCCATTAGATCTGATTAAGTCACAGCAAAAGTCTCCTTCCCCATGGTGGTTCTGGGTTTTGCTTTCTTGAACTCCCTCCTGCCACTTTGAACACAGCCCTTCTTGGCCACCATGTGCCTGCAGGTTGCCCATTCCCAGACTGGACTCAGTCTGCAGGTCTCACCTCCCCAGTTATTCTCAGCAGCTCAAAGTGTGTGAAAGCAAGCTCATCAGATTGTATGTCACATAAAATAAAAGCATTCTGTGGTTCAATCCCACCACCCTACCCCACCCCACATCCACTTGTTTCTATTAATTATTGTGTACCCCAGTCAGTTGTGATGTGAGCTCTCATGCTGCCCCTGGCTATCACCCCTTAATGTGAAGGGCACTCCAGCAGGAATGTTAATTTTTGACATTCAGAACTGTGGCTCTGGAAGGAACTTGTATAATCCCAGGAGAACTAATAAGGTGTCCTATCAGGTCTCCCAATCTCAGTAAGGTGTTCCTTCCAGTCAAACATGTTGGAAGAAGAAAACTTATAAATCGATGAACAATATTCCAGGATTGGCACATACAATCACCATGTGAAGTCTTGGCCAGTTCTTCCCACTTGTGAGCAGGTATTTCCCTGAAGAGGTCCTCTTTGTCCCTATACTTGTCAATTATACTATAACACAGTCTATATATTGGAGGAAGTATACCTATTTGGAAGAAATGAAATGCCATCTTTAGCTTCATTCAAGATAATATTTATTGACTATCTGCATGTGCTGGGTACTAAGATATCTGCTGGAGGTAACATTCCTAGAGAACTCTTCAAGTATCTGAAGATTAACCAAGACACTTCCACACTTATAAATTTAATGCAAGGTGACGAAGGGCATGTATTAGTTGATTCTCACACTGCTATAAAGAAATACTTGAGATTGGGTAATGTATAAATAAAAGAAATTTATAATTGGATCACAGTTCCACAGGCTATGCAGGAAGCATGGCTGGGGAGGCCTCAGGAAACTTTCAGTCATGGCAGAAGGCAAAGGAGAAGCAAGCTCGTCTTACGTGGCAGGAGCAAGAGAAAAAGAGAGAGAGAGAATGGGGAGGTGCCACACACTTTTAAACAACCAAATCTCTGAGCACTCACTGACTATCATGAGAGCAGCACTGAGGGGGAAACTCACCCCCATGATCCAATCACCTCCCACCAGGCCCCTCCTTCAACACTGGGGATTACAATTCAACATGAGATTTGGGTGGGGACACAAATCCAAACCATATCATTGTGCCCCTGGCCCCTCCCAAATCTCATGTCCTTCTCACATTGCAAAATACTATCATCCATTCTCAACAGTGCCCCAAAGTCTTAACTCATTTCAGCATTAACTCAAAAATTTACTGTCCAAAGTCTCACCTGAGTTGAGGCAAGTCCCTTCTGCATATAAGCCTGTAAAATAAAAAACAAGTTAGTTACTTCCAAGATATAATGTGGGTGTAGGCATTGAGTAAATATTCCCTTTTCAAAAGGGAGATATCAGCCAACAGAAAGGGGCTACAGGCCCTGTGCAATTCCGGAACCCAGCAGGGCAGTCATTAAATTTTAAAGCTCTAAAATAATCTTCTTTGACTCCATGTCTCACATCCAGGCCACACCAATGTGAGGGGTGGGCTCCCAAGGCCTTGAGCAGGGTGTAAAGGGACATACTCCAAATGCTAGGGAAGCCTCACTGTTAAGCGTTAGAGAAGGAAGAGCTTGAAATCTGTTGTTTTCAGGGGAAAAAAATAAACCAAACTAGAATGCCACTGAGAAACCTACCAACTGAAAACACCCATTAAGCCAGGGTGGTTGATACCACCCACTATTTTTTTTTTCATCATTTCTTTATGTGCATTGCCAGTAGGATTCAGGGTAGATGGGATAAAAACAAGGTTTTCACCAACAGCATGAAGTGGTAGAGCTACAACACTGCCAAAGAGAACAGTTCAGGGCAAAGTCACCCAACAGAATTATTCTATTGAATTGTTGAGTTGAAAGGCATTACAAGATGCATACGATTTTAAAAACTCTTTCTCTTCTTGACTTCTTTTTAAAAACTTATTTTTTATTTCAATAGGTTTTTGGGGAACAGGTGGTATTTGGTTACATGAATAAGTTCTTTAGTAGTGATTTCTGAGATTTTGGTGCACCCATCACCCAAGCAGTGTACACTGTACCCAGTGTGTAGTCTTTTATCCCTTGCCACCTCCCACCCTTTCCCCTCAGTCCCCAAAGTCCAATGTATCATTGTTATGCCTTTGCATCCTCATAGCTTAACTTCCACATATGAGTGAGAACACACGATGTTTGGTTTTCCATCCGAGTTACTTCACTTAGAATAATGGTCTCCAATTTCATCCAGATTGCTTCAAATGCCTTTACTTTGTTCCATTTTATAGCTGAGTAGTATTCCATATTCCATGGTGTGCGTATCACATTTCCTTTATCCACTCATTGGTTTATGGGCATTTTGACTGGTTCCGTATTTTTGCAATTGCAAATTGTGCTGCTATAAACATGTGTGTGCAAGCATCTTTTTCTGTATAATGACTTCTTTTCCTGTTGTTAGATACTTGGTAGTGTGATTGCTGGATCAAACAGTAGATCTACTTTTAGTTCGTTAAAAAAGCTCCACACTGTTTTCCATAGTGGTTGTATTAGTTTACATTCCTACCAACAGTGTAAAAATGTTCCCTTTTCACCTCATCTATGCCAGCATCTATTATTTTTTGATTTTTTTAAATTATGGACTTTCTTGCAGGAGTGAGGTGGTATTGCATTGTGGTTTTAATTTACATTTCACTGATAATTAGTGATGTTGAGCATTTTTCCATATGCTTGTTGGCCGTTTGTATATCTTCTTTTGAGAATTGTCTATTCGTGTCCTTAGCTCACTTTTTGATGGGATTGTTTGTTCTTTCCTTGCTGATTTGTTTGAGTTCTTTGTAGATTCTGGATATTAGTCCTTTGTCGGGTGTACAGATTGGGAAAATTTTCTCCCACTCTGTGGGTTGTCTGTTAACTCTGCTGATTATTTCTTTTGCTGTGCAGAAGCTTTTTAGTTTAATTAAGTCTCATCTATTTGTTTTTGTTGCAGTTCCTTTTGGCTCTTGGTCATAAACTCTTCTACACATTTGCCTAAGCCAATGTGTAGAAGAGTTTTTCTGATGTTATCTTCCAGAATTTTTATGGTTTCAGGTCTTAGATTTAAGTCTTTGATCCATCTTGAGTTGGTTTTTGTATAAGGTAAGAGATGATGATCAAGTTTCATTCTTCTACATGTGGCTTGCCAATTATCCCAGTACCATTTGTTGGATAGGGTGTCCTTTTAACACTATATGTTTTTGTTTGCTTTGTCAAAGATCATGTGGCTGTAAGTATTTGAGTTTACTGCTGGGTTTTCTGCTCTCTTCCATTGGTCTATGTGCCTATTTCTATACCAATACCATGTGGTTTTGGTGACTATGGCCTTATAGTGCAGTTTGAAGTTGGGTAATGCGATGCCTCCAGATTTGTTCTTTTTGCTTAGTCTTGCTTTTGCTATGTGGGCTCTTTTTTGGTTCCATATGAATTTTAGGATTTTTTTCTCTAATTTTGTTAAGAATGATGGTGGTATTTTGATGGGAATTACACTGAATTTGTAGATTGCTTTTGGCAGTATGGTCA
Source organism: Pan paniscus (assembly GCF_029289425.2). Lineage (NCBI taxonomy): Eukaryota > Metazoa > Chordata > Mammalia > Primates > Hominidae > Pan > Pan paniscus. Next base: position 6,378,853 of record NC_073253.2, on the reverse strand, counting down.
TTTTCACAATATTAATTCTACCCATCCATGAGCATGGGATGTGTTTCCATTTGTTTGTGTCATCTATGATTCCTTTCAGCAGTGTTTTGTAGTTTTCCTTGTAGACGTCTTTCATGTCCTTGGTTAGGAATATTCCTAAGTATTTTATTTTATTTTTTTTGCATTTATTGTGAAAGGGGTTGAGTTCTTAATTTGATTATCAGGTTGGTCGCTGTTGGTTTATTGCAGAGCTACTGATTTGTGTACATTAACTAATTTTGTATCCTGAAACTTTGCTGAATTCATTTACCCGTTCTAGGAGCTTTTTCGATGAGTCTTTAGAGTTTTCCAGGTATGTGATTATATCATCAGCAAACAGTGACAGTTTGACTTCCTCTTTACTGACTTGGATGCCCTTTATTTCTTTCTCTTGTCTGATTGCTCTGGCTAGGACTTCCAGTACTATGTTGAATAGAAGTGGTGAAAGTGGGCATCCTTGTCCTGTTCTAGTTCTTGGGGGAATGCTTTCAACATTTCCCCATTCAGTAGAATGTTGGATTTGAGTTTATCATAGACATTACCTTAAGGTATGTCCCTTCTATGCCAATTATGCCTAGGGTTTTATTTATAAAGGGAGGCTGCTTTTTCTACATCTATTGAGATGATTATGTGATTTTTGTTTTTACTTCTTTTTATATGGTGTATCACATTTATTGACTTATGTATGTTAAACCATCCATGCATCCCTGGAATGAAACCAGGGATCATGGTGGATTATCTTTCTAATATGCTATTGGATTTGGTTTGCTAGTCTTTTGTTGAGGATTCCTGCATCTAAGTTTATCAGGGATATTGGTCTGTAGTTTTCTTATTTTGTTATGTCCTTCCCTGGCTTTGGTATTAGGGAGATACTGGCTTCATAGAATGAATTAAGGAGGATTCCTTCTTTCTCTATCTTTTGGAATAGTCTCAATAGTATTGATACCAATTCTACTTTGAACGATAGAATTCAGCTGTGAATCTGTCTGGTACTGGACTTTGTTTGTTGGCAATTTTTTATTACCATTTTAATCTTGCTGCTTGTTATTGGTCTGTTCAGAGATTCTGTATCTTCCTGGGTTAATCTAGGAGGGTTGTGCATTTCCAGGAATTTATCCATCTCCTCTAGGTTTCCTAGTTTATGCATGTAAAGATATTCATAGCAGACTTGAATGATCTTTTGTATTTCTGTGGTATTAGTTGTAATATCTCCCATTTCCTTTCTAATTGAGCTTATTTGGATCTTCTCTCTTCTTTTATCAGTTAATCTCACTAAAGGTCTATCATATCTTTCCAAAGAACCAGCTTTTTGTTTCATTTATCTTTTGTATTGTTTTTTTGTTTCAATTTCATTTAGTTCTGCTCTAATACTCATTATTTCTTTTCTTCTGCTGGGTTTGGATTTGGATTGTGCTTGTTTCTCTAGTTCCATGAGGTATGACCTTAGATTGCCTATTTATGTTCTTTCAGACTTTTTGATGTAGGCATTTAATGCTATGAGTTTTCCTCTTAGCACTGCCTTTGCTGTATCCCAGAGGTTTTGATAGGTTGTGTTACTATTGTCATTCAGTTCAAATACTTTTAAAATTTCCATCTTGATTTCATTGTTGACTGAATGATCATTCAGGAGCAGGTTATTTAATTTCCTTGTATTTACGTGATTTTCAGGGTTCCTTTTGGTGTTGATGTCCAATTTTATCCCTCTGTGGTCTGAAAGTGTACTTGATATAATTTCAATTTTCTTAAATTTACTGAGACTTATTTTGGCCTATCATATGGTCTATCTTGGAGAATGTCCCATGTGCTGATGAATAAAATGTATATTCTGTGGTTATTGGGTAGAATGTTCTGTAAATATCTGTTAAGTCCATTTGTTGTGGGGTAGAATTTAAGTCCATTGTTTCTTCATTGACCTTCTGTTTTGATGAGCTGTCTAGTGCTGCCAGTGGAGTATTGAAGTCCCCACTATTATTGTATTGCTGTCTATCTCATTTTTTAGGTCTAGTAGTAGTTATTTCATAAATTTGGAAGCTCCAGTGTCAGGTGTGTATATATTTGGAATTGTGGTATTTTCCATTCAGACTAGTCCTTTTATCATTATATAATGTCACTCTTTGTGTTTTTAAATTACTTTTGCTTTAAAGTTTGTTTGGTCTGATATAAGAATAGCTATACCTGCTTGCTTTTGGTGTCCATTTGCATGGAATATCTTTCCCCGCCACCCCTTTACCTTAAGTTTATGTGTGTCATTATGTGTTAGATGAGTCTCCTGAAGACAGCAGAAACTTGGTTGGTGAATTCTTATTCATTCTGCCATTCTGTGTCTTTTAAGTGAAGCATTTAGACCATTTACATTCAATGGTAGTATTGAGATGTGAGGTACTATTTTATTTGTTGTGCTATTTATTGCCTGAATACATTGTGATTTTTTTCCATTGTGTTATTGTAATATAGGTCCTATGAGATTTATGCTTTAAGGAGATTCTATTTTGGTGTATTTCAAGGATTTGTTTCAATATATAGAGCTCCTTTTAATAGTAGTTCTTGTAGTGCTGGCTTGGTAGTGGTGAATTCTCTCAGCATTTGTTTGTCTGGAAAAGACTATATCTTTCCTTCATTTATGAAACTTAGTTTCACTGGATACAAAATTCTTGGCTGATTATTGTTTTGTTTATGTAGGCTAAAAATAGGACCCCAATACTTTCTACCTTGTAGGCTTTCTGCTGAGAAATATTCTGTTAATTTTTTAGGTTTTCCTTTATAGGTTACCTGATAGTTTCGCCTCACCAGCTCTTAAGAGTCTTTCCTTTGCCTTGACTTTAGATGACTATGTGCCTAGGCAATGACCTTTTTGCAATGAACTTCCCAAGTGTGCTTTGAGCTTCTTATATTTGGATGTCTAGATCTCTAGCAAGGCTAAGAAAGATTTTCTTGATTATTCCCTCAAATATGTTTTCCAAACTTTTAGATTTCTCTTCGTCCTTGGGAACACCAAGTATTCTTAGGTTTGGACATTGAACTAGTCCCAGACTTCTTGGAGGCTTTGTTCATTTTTAAAAATTCTTTTGTCTTTGTCTTTGACTGATTCAGTTAATTCAAAAGCCTTGTCTTTGAGCCCTTAGTTCTTTCTTCTCTTTGTTCAATTCCATTGCTGAGACTCTTCAGTGCATTTTGCATTTCTCTAAGTGTATCCTTGATTTCCAGAAGTTGCAATTTTTTTTTAATCTATGCTATCTATTTCACTTAAGAACTTTTCTTTCATATCCTGTATCATGTTTTTGATTTCTTTAAGTTGGACTTCACCTTTCTCTGGTGCCTCCTTGATTAGCTTAATGATCAACTTTTTGAATTCTTTTTGAGGCAATTCAGAGATTTTGTCTTGGTTTGGATCCATTGCTCGTGAGCTGGTATGATCTTCTGGGGGTGTTAAAGAACTTTGTTTTGTCATATTGCCAGAATTGTTTTTCTGGTTCCTTCTCATTTGGGTAGACTCCGACAGAGGGAAGACTTGGGATTCAAAGGTTGCTCTTCAGATTCGTTTGTTCCATGGGGTGCTCCCTTGATGTGGTGTTCTCCCACTCTCCCTCGTAATGGGGCTTCCTGAGAGCCAAACTATAGTGATTGTTTTTGCTCTTCTGGGTCTAGCCACTCAGTGGAGCTACAGGGCTCTGGGCTGGTACTAGGGAGTATCTGTAAAGAGCCCTGTGATGTGATCTGTATTCAGGTCTTATAGCCATGGATACCAGCATCTGCTCTGGTGGAAGTAGCAGGGCAGTGAAGTGGACTCTGTGAGGATCCTTGGTGGCATTTTTGTTTGTTTAGTGCACTGGTTTCATGTTAGTTGGCCTCCAGCCAGGAGGTGGCACTTTGAAGAGCGCATCAGCTGTGGTCCTATATGGAGTAAGCCAACTTGCCCTAGGGTCACCTGGTTAAGTATTCAGGTTTCCCAGGCAGAGGGCAGGGCCATAGAGCTCCCAACAGATTATGACCAATGTCATTGGCTACCAGGGTGGGTAGAGAAAGACCACCAGGTAGGGGCAGGGATAGGTGGGTTTGAGCTCAGCCTCTCCTTGGGCAAGGCTTGCTATGGCTGTTGTGGGGGTGGTGGTGTGGTTCCCAGTCCAGTGGAGTTATGTTCCCGGGGGGATTATGGCTGTCTCTGTAAGTCACAGAGGTCACCAGGGAAGTGGGGGAAAGCTGGCAGTCACAGGCTTCACCCCACTCCCACACAGCCTGTAGTCCTAAAGGCCAGTCTCACTCCCACCATGCCCCATAAATAGCACCAAGTCTATTTCCAGGCAGTCAGTGACCAGGGCTGAGAATGTGTCCCAGACCACAAGACTTCCCACTGAGAAAGCAAGCAGACTCAGTGTTTTGGCATCTCAGGGAGCCTGCAGCAGTGATCCAGTTTCTTCAAAGGGTCTGTGTATTCTCTCAGCTTTCCTGGTATGTTCCTGCAATAGTTCTTGAAGCAAAAGTTCATAACGAGAGTCTCCACATGCTGCTCTGTCTCTCCAAGCAGGAGCTGCAAGCTAGTCCTGCCTCCTATCCATCATCTTAATCTCTCTCTCTCTCTGCCCCCCGCGTTTTTTTTTTTTTGAGATGGAGTCTCACACTGTCACCTGGGCTGGAGTGCAGTGGCATGATCTTGGCTCACTGCAACTTCTGCCTCCTGGGTTCAAACAAGTATTTTGCCCCAGCCTCCCAAGTAGCTCAGATTGCAGGTGCCTACCACCAAGCCCAGGTAATTTTTTGTATTTTTAGTAGAGACGGGGTTTCACCATGTTGGCCAGGCAGGTCTTAAACTCCTGACCTCGTGATCTGCCCATCTCCCCTGGAGTATGCTGGAATTACAGGCGTGAGCCTTTAGTTTTATTTTTCTTAAACTTTATATCAAAGAACAACTCTTTGATTGCTTCAAGAATCTATTTCAGAAAATTACAAGCATGAGAGTATTTTTCAATTTGTTCCCACTGGACTTCTTGTGAACAAAGCTTCTCTTTCTTTCTCATTGGGCCCCTAGGACCCAGCCTGTTACCTGGAGTGCTGCAGGGACTGTGTGGACACTAGCACATTGACAATTGACAATTGTCTTGTTCTAACAAAGGTGCTGAGCAGGCTACCAATAAGATGCTTAGTAGAATTTATCTAATATGTAATGAAGTCTAATGTAAAGCTGAGATAGCCAATAGGTGTGATATGGTTTGGCTGTGTCCTCACCCAAATCTTATCTTGAATTCCCACATGTTGTGGGAAGAACCTGGTGGGAGGTAATGAATCATGGGTGCAAGTCTTTTCCATGCAGTTCTCGTGATAGTGAGTAAGTCTCATGAGATCTGATGGTTTTAAAAATGGGAGTTTCCCTGCACAAGCTCTCTCTTTGCCTGCTGCCATCCATGTAAGATGTGACTTGTTCCTCCTTGTCTTCCACCATGTTTGTGAGGCCTCCCCAGGCATGTGGAACTGTAAGTCCTTAAACCTCCTTTTCTTTATAATTTACCCAGTCTTGGGTATGTCTATATCAGCAGTATGAAAACTGACCAATACAGTAAATTGTTATGAGGAGTGGGGTGCTGCTGAAAAGATACCCAAAAATGTGGAAGGGACTTTGGAACTGGGTATCAGGCAGCAGTTGGAACAGTTTGGGGGGCTCAGAAGAGGACAGGAAAATGTGGGAAAGTTTGGAACTCCCTAGAGACTTGTTGAATGTCTTTGACCAAAATGCTGATAATGATATAAACAATGAAATCCAGGCTGAGGTGCTTGCAGATGGAAATGAGGAACTTGATGAGAACTGGAGCAAAGTTGACTCTTGTTATGTTTTAGCAAAGAGACTGGTGGCATTTTGCCCCTGCCCTGGAGATTTGTAGAACTTTGAACTTGAGAGAGATGATTAAGCGTATCTGGCAGAAGAAATTTCCAGGAAGCAAAGCATTCAAGATGTGACTTGGGTGCTGTTAAAGGTATTCAGTTATAAAAGGGAAACAGAGCATAAAGGTTTGAAAAATTTGCAGCCTGATCATGCAATAGAAAAGAAAATCTCATTTTTCTGAGGACAAATTCAAGCTGGCTGCAGATATTTGCATAAGTAACTAGGATCCAAATGTTAATCACCAAGACAATGGGGAAAATGTCTCCAGGGCAAGTCAGAGACCTTTGTGGCAGCCCCTCCCATCACAGACCTGGAGACCTAAGAGGAAAAACTGGTCTCATGGGCTGGGCCCATGGTCCCTTTGCTGTGTACAGTCTAGGGACTCTGTGCCTTGTGACCTAACCGTCACTAAAAGGGGCCAACATATAGCTTGAGCTGTTGCCTCAGAGGATGGAAGCTCCAGCCTTGGCAGCTTCCATGTGGTGTTGAGCCTGTGGGTGTGCAGAAGTCAAGAATTGAGGTTTGGGAACCTCCACCTAGATTTCAGAGGATGTATGGAAATGCCTGGTTGCCAAGGCAGAAGTTTGCCACAGGGGTGGAGCCCTCATGGGGTATCTCCGCTATGGCAGTGAGGAAGTGAAATGTGGGGTCAGATGCCCCACACAGAGTCCCTGCTGGGGAACCACCTAGTGGAGCTGTGAGAAGACCACTGTCCTCCAGACCCCACAATGGCAGATCAACTGACAGCTTGCACCATGCACCTTGAAAAAGCTGCAGACACTCAATGCCAGCCTGTGAAAGCAGCTGGGAGAGAGACCATACCCTGCAAAGCCAAAGAGGTAGAGCTGCCCAAGACCATGGAAACCCACCTTTTGCATCAGCATGACCTGGATGTGAGACATGGAGTCAAAGGAGATCATTTTGGAGCTTTGAGATTTGATTGCCCCACTGGATTTGGGACTTGCATGGGACCTGTAGCCCCCTTGTTTCAGCCAATTTCTCCTATTTGGAAGAGCTGTACTTACCCAATGCCTACACCTCCATTGTGTCTAAGAAGTAACTAACTTGCTTTCAATTTTACAGGCTCATAGGTGGAAGGGGTTTGCCTTGTCTCAGATAAGACTTTGGACTGTGGACTTTTGAGTTAATGCTGAAATGAGTTAAGACTTTGGGGGATTGTTGGGAAGGCAAGATTTGTTTTGAAATATGAGGACATGAGATTTGGGAGGGGCCAGTGGCAGAATGATATGATTTGGCTGTGTCCCCAGCCAAATCTCATCTTGAATTCCCATGTGTTGGAGGAACCTGGTGGGAGGTAATTGAATCATGGGGGCAGGTCTTTCCCATGCTGTTCTTGTGATAGTGAATAAGTCTCATGAGATCTGATGGTTTAAAAAATGGAAGCTCCCCTGTGCAAGGTGTCTCTTTGCCTGCTGTCATACATGTAAGATGTGACTTGCTCCTCCTTGCCTTCCACCATGATTGTGAGGCCCCCCTAGCCATGTGAAATTGTTGAGTCCTTAGACCTCTTTTTTCTTTACAACTTATCCAGTCTTGGGTATGTCTTTATCAGCAATGTGAAAACAGACTAATACATGGCGATACCCATACCCACACTCACACCTGCAACACACATCTCACATACACCCGCTTTGCTGTTCTGGATTCTACTTTCCAGTCTCAGCAGCTGTGAACAATGCATAATCGAGCCTGGGGACCACCCATTGCTGCACCAGCTGAGATCTCCAGGAGTTAGTTTCTTTATTCCAGAATGATGAGGTTGGGCTGAATGTTGGCTCAGGTTCTTTCTCTTCCAGAAAAGCCTCTATGGGTCTGTTGATAATTTTCAGAAATTAAATAATTTTATTTTGAATGCAGGTGGGTCATCATAAAATAAAGTGGCCCTGACATATGCCCATGGTGATCATTTCTTTTTAGGAAAGTTAACCAAACTCAAGCAAAGAAGACCATTATTAATTTTGTTTTCAAAATAATTCCAATTGTATTGGTTGGAACACTTCATTCTAAGAGTCCTTCCCACAGATGATCAAAGAAAAAGAAGTGTGCCATAATAGCAAATAACAACTTCTGTAAAGACCTCTTTTCCATGGAACCAAGAAACCCTGTTTTTCTTATATGTATAAAGCTTCTTTGTTTGGATGAGAGGAATTGAAACACTGCCTCAGAGAACCACCCTCTGCTGTGAGCCCCCAGCTCCCTCCTGGTTGGGTGGGCCCTCCAGGTCCCTCTTGGCTTTAACTGCCTGTTCTGCAGAAATCTATGCAGTCATCAGAAAACCTAACCCTCATTTCCTTCTACTTCTTAGAAATTCCACAAGCTTGCCATCCTTTGCCTGAAGCTGTACTTCCTTTCCTTGAGCTAAATCTACATTTTACAAATATTAACAAAAGTATCAGGAGGTTCTCACAAGGGCTATCTATTTTCTTATTATACCAAACTGTACAGGAACACATTATCTTCACTCTATGCACGTGTTCAGTGTTTAACCTTTTGAAAGGAGAGATGATCTTGCAATTACTTTTCCTTCCCAATTCTGTCATTAATTTGACAATGTGCCTGTAAATACTGGTGACTTTTAACCAATTAATTCCATCCTACCCAAAATGTTGTTTTTCTGAAGAACAGTGAATGGGTTTCTTTTTCCAGCAGGCCTGATGTGGGCAGAAAGGTGACATTGTGTGCCAAGATCCTTGCCCACTGGTTCATTGTGTGATTCTGAGCAACTGCTCATCATTCATCATCAACAGAAGGGCCCACCTGGATGCAGTCCTGTGCTCTCAGTTGTCAGGTGTTTCTTCTTGGCTTCTTTGTGAAATGGTGTCATGGCTTTGTGTTTGCTACTCTGCAGAAATTTGGATCAAGGGAGCACTGCTGGAGAGAATAGAAATGGAGTTACGTGGACTGGAGATCAGATCACAGCTATTTCATTTACCAGCTGTGTGGCCTTGGGGAACTTGCTCACCCTCTCTGAGTCTGGGGAAGGAACAATGATGGCTGCATCCCAGGCACCTGGCTCTTTGTTGACCTTAATACAGGCCCTTGCTCCTCCTTTGGTGATTTTCCTCAGTGAGGGCACATAGAATGCACTGCTATTATATTGTCAACAGCAGAGCTTACTCCAAAGCTTCAGTGAGCTGGGATTTATGTGTCTGGAGACCCGACATTGAAGGGAATCTGGGAAGACACTCTGTCATTTTGTCTCCTGGAGCTGATACATTTGAACATTCACAAGTTGATGGAACCAATGATTTAGAAGAGACACCCTCTAGGAGAAGCAATTTTTTCTTCCCCCTGAAAAAGCAGTTACAGGTGAAAGGTAGTCATGAGAGGCAGTGGGGATGGATGAAGAGATTCTAAAGGTAAGTCTGGTCAGTAGGTGTAAGAACAGCACTCTGCTTGCTTTTAGCATCACTTGGATTTATCCTGCAGGATATAACTATAAAGAGAACCAAAGAAATAGAAGTGATTTGAAAGTAGTGATGGGCAGGGAATTGCCAGTCTTCCCCTCTTTAATTTGAAGTTGTGAGGATTGGCACAGAATATGGGCATCTGTGCCAATGAGCCAGGTCAGCAGCTCGTGGAGTGGGGGTGGGTGTTGCAGGGTGCTGCTCACCACATTGACTCCAGGACACTTTGGTGCTCAGGAAGCACACCCGAGGAGTCTAACCTGGCTTATCAAGGAAGAGGATGCCGGGGGGTGGGACAGGCAGGAGCCCACCTGTCAGGTGTGAGTCCTGTGGACACCTCCAAGCTGGCCATCAGGCTTCTTTTTGGAAGGTTGCTGATGTTAGCTGTTCTGAGATGTCACTCAGCTCTCAGCTCCAGTGATGTGCTTTTTGAATACGTTCAAAGAAAAATTGTAGACAAGTTACATTTCACAGAGTTTAATTGAGCAAAGAATGATTTGTGAACTGGGCAGTCTCTAGAACTGGAGTAGGTTCAGAGCAAGTCCAGGCTGCTGCATGGCCTGAGATCATTTATGGACAGAACCAGGAAAGTGAGTTATGGAAACAGCTGGATTGGCTACAGATGACATTGGCCTCATTTGAACATGGTTTGAATAGTGGGCCGCCTATGACTGGCTGACATCCTGTGATGCGCACAAGAATAGGCTACCATATTTATAGGTCCAGTTAGGTTTCCATTCACGATGTGTGGAGAGACCTTTAGGCTGTACTTAACGTACGCAAGGAGGCGGCTTTGGGCTAAAGCTAGCTTAACAAATACAATCGCTGCGCACAGAGGTCTCTGTTGACTAGCTGCAATTGAAGTACAACCCAGGGGTCTCTGCTGACACCAAACACAAAAATTCACTTGGAAGTATTTTCTTTATTTGGTGGCAAGTCACATTTTGGTCTTCACCTCTCTGATTTCACATACACCAGCACACAATTAGAATTATCACTCTCTGCATGTGGTGTGATTCTGGGAAGGTATAGGTGGGTGGAGTGGAACAGGTTCTCCCATGACTTCCTGCAGGACCTCCAGTGGGTTAGTCTCTCCATCTCAACTTTCTTTTTTATAATATAGATAAGGTAATAATTCTCAGACCACAGCATAACAAAGGGTGTCTAAGGTGTTTTGTATAGCATTAGGGTTACATGAATAATATTTGTATGTTACTGGTACACATCTGTGTGTGGTATGTGAATGAGTGTGCACATATGTGTGTGTGAGTATGCTATTGTGTGTGTGTGTGTATGTGAAGGTGCTTTTGAGTGTGCATGTGAGTATGTGAGTGTATGGGTGTGAGGGATTGAGCCTGTGAGGATGTGTGTGAGTGGATATGTGAGTGAGTACAAATGTGAACATGTATGATTGTGCATGAGTGTGTGATGTGTCAGTGAGTGTCTGAGAGTGTGGATGAGCTGTATGAGAGTTTGTCAGAGTGTGTGTCCACTGTGTTGAAAGGTAGTGGTGTCCCAAAGCTTATGTGTGCCACGTTTGTTCATGTAGTTGCAAAAAACCCATCTAATAGATGCATCCCCCAAATCTTAAAAAAAAAAGTGAGTTTTGATTCAAAAATAAACTATCATGAATGGAGAAAACACCTCATATCCCAGGAAACCAGTTGAAATTGATAATCCTAATGTCCTCAAAGCATCACGGCCTCTTCACTGCCTCTGGGGTCTCCTTGCAGACACACCCCCCTCAAGTTGACTTAGAGTGATTTTCGTAGGCTCTTTCTCGAGAGAGAGATGCTCCCCACCAAGCTGCATCCTCCCATCCAGGCGTGTTCCTGCCTTTCTCAGGCAGAATGCAGAGAGTTGCCCCCTTTACCCTCCACACCACGCTCCAGGGCATAGCTTCATAAGACCCCCAAGTTCTTCTCAAGGTCTTGAATTCTTATAAAACTCCATCATTCTTCTTGTGGTCCCTAATTTAAACAATAAGAGACTTCAGATGTATTGAAACCACAGATCTTGCTTTACCATATTGGATTATTTTTTAGGTAGAGGTGATCAGAGTCCAAGGAATGACAAATGCCATGAAATTTCCCCTGGCATGTGGGAAACTAGTAACTTGGTTGACCCACCACATTCTTCCCGCAGTGCCCTCTGGAGATGGGTCAGTGGATGAAGGAGTCCCCATGGTGATGGTGCAGCTGCCTCGCCATATAACTGAGCAGAGCCAAGGAGGCATTTTGTTTCATGTCCTGAAGCCAGGAAGCAGGACCTCAGATCAAAGCCGGAAGAGAGTCCAGCCAAAGGAGACAAAGGTGAAGGACATGTACAGACCCTCTGTCCCGCAGACTTGAGAAAGTCCAGAGGCAAAAGACCCTGGGGTATAGGACGAGAGCCCTGCATATACACAAAATGGGTGTTCTTCAACAAACATGTTAAATATGCAGATAGTCTCTGAGGGGAGACGTAGCCTTGAGTTAATTGTGAGTTCATAAAGCAGTCTTATGTAATATTTATCTCAAAGTAGGATTATCTCCAATTAGCAGGAAAGCACTGCTGCATCGGTTACATTTAAAATACATTAGGCAAGAATTGTATATAAATCAAGACTTAAACAGGCTTTGGCTTTAGTTTTCAACAGAATGCCTATTCTTGTTTGTTTTTGCTTAACATCATAGACAGCGCTAAATGTGGTTTAATGATCTCAAAGTAATTATTTAATGAGGAAGACCTGCTAGAGTTTGAGTGGGTGGTTTAAGGAACAAATCTAGAGTCCTTTTGTCCTGACACTTTGGCCTGTTTTATAAAAATGATGTGAATTTCTCCCTGGAGAGTGGTGCACTTAATTAATGAAGATGGTTGTAGGGCTAAGCCTTCCCCGAAAAGAAAATAAGTTCAATTACATGTATATAGGAAGGAGCGAGGTGCCACACATCTACTGGGAATTCAAAGACATCCCTCCAGATTAAAAGCAACAAAACCACAACAGGAAAACACTACGAGCTACTTTCGAAGTCTCTGAAAGTCCATCAAGCCTAAAACTTTCCATCACGTTTGAGTATCACTGCAGTAACACCATGCCCATCTCTGTTTTCCTGAGCACTCCATTGATTAATCAATAATAAAAAATTGATATACTACATACACTATATATAATATATATAATCGATATATAGTGTATATAATATCAGTATATAGTGTATATAGTATATCAATAAAATATAGTATGTAGTATGTATAGTATATAGTATATCAATAAAATATAGTATATCTATACATATAGTGTATATAGCATATATAATGTATTTAGTATATCTATATACACACACAGTATATATATATATATATATATATATATATATATATATATATATATGCATTCATTTCCCTAAATGTAACTTATTACTTCTGGTTATTAAAGTCAGGATATTTTGCTAAAGCAAATTTGATGAACCAAAATTCAGATGAAACAAACTGCCAAAAGCAGCAGCTCAGATAATAAGTCCCACTAATTACAGAAAGCAAGTTTTCCATTTTTTTCCTGTAAAGCTCAACACCAAGCAGTTTAATATTTAACAGAAGTGCAAGCATCATGCCATGGTCAACATGTAGGGGAATCCCATCTTTTGCACTTGAAACTAGCAGTTGGTTTTAAGTGTTGGAAGTAACAACACACCATTTCAAGATGAGCTTTATTCCTGACACTCTCAAGTTCATCCTGTGTGATTCTAGAGCCAATCACACCCCTTTCCTCTGGGCCAGACGCTAGCACATCCAAAGTGTTTTCAAAGCTAAGTAAGGGGAGGCCTTCTAGAAGACTTGCAGAGAAATACACTCTGCTGTGAATTTCAAGAGTAGGAGCAAGCCTCCCTAAATTAATTTTATCTGTATATTGCAGGATATGTTTAGGGTGCTTATGTGCAAACAAACTAATTTTACATCCTAATAAGTCTATAAGGGGCAATGATTACCTGGGTCTCCAAGCGTTAGCGTTGATGGACTCTATTTTCTTGCAAATCATGATGTCATTCAGACTTCAAAAAAATAGTTTGTTGTTGCTTGTTAAATTCGAAAAATTTATAGGGACAACCTCAAGTTAATGTGTTTAAGCCCTTTCAATTCCAAACTGGCATAACCACCATCACCATGGTTGTCCGGTTATTGCTTTGTCTTCCCACAGAGCTCAACAAAGGAGGAGCCGGTTGTCCTACTCTCTTGTTTCCTTTAGATGGAACAACAAATTTTGGGGCCTCCTTTCTTCACTAAGGCTCCACTCCACATTTATACCCTGTCAGGGTCAGTGGCTGAATTTGTCAGGGTTTAGCAGAGAAACAGAACCAATAGAATCAATCTATCTATATCTATCTGGAAAGAGACTCTAGATGTATGCCATCATCCTTCAGTATCTTCACGGTATTGGTTTCAGAACCCCATGTGAATACCAAAATCCAGGAATGCTTAAGTCCCTGATATAAAATGATGTAGTGTTTCCGTAGAACCTATACACATCCTCTCATATACTTTAAATCATCTCTAGCTTGCTTATGATACCTAATCCAGTGCCTACACATCACTACATCTATGTGCATGCAATGTAGTCCTTGGCATGTGGCAAATTCAAGTTTTGTTTTTGGAACTTTGCGGAATATTTTTTCCTGAATATTTTTTATCCACAGTTGATTGAGTCAATGGGTTCAGAACTCAGGACAAACTCAACTACACACACACACACACACACACACACACGCTATTAGTACTGGAAGAAGAATGCAAAAACCCAAAGAAACATTAATGAGCTGAGGTTTACTAAGGAGCTCAGGGTGGACTGAAGATAAGAAAAAAAAAACAAAAAACAAAAAACAGACTCAATAAGAAAGAGAAGACAGACCTCTCATGATTTATTCTGAAAAGACAAAAGCAGCTCCAGACATCTGCAAACTGACCTGGTTCTATCAGCCAGAGCCTGGTGTTGCTAGGAGCTGGAAGTCCCAGAAGTGCCTGAGTATTCTCCAAGGTATTCTGCCTTGGGCATATAAATCTTCCAGAACAACAACACAAGAGAAGGCTGTGACTATCATAGTGCCAGAAAATAACAAGACCGCTCCGTGGTCATATTGGAACAAACAGCGTGAACATTGCCCAAACCATAAAAATAGCCCATACGTCCCCCAATCCCAGTTAATAGAAATGGTTGCTGTTTCTTTAACAACTATAGCTTAAGCCATGGTTCATTTGTTTTGCCCTATAGATAAGATTTTTAATATACCCAATCATAGAAGTACTCTGACATTCTGAGAGCTTTCAACCCAGAGAAATTCTCAGCTTTCCTGAAACTTCCCCAGATCACCTTAACAAAAAGCTCAAATCCCATAATAATTCCTTTCTAACCCCCTCTTAATGAAACACCCCACAATTTACCATGGTGCATGTTCTTCCTTGTTGTAACAAGTCAATTAACACAATGCTGCTCATTCATAGATGCTTTAGTCCTTTTGGGCTGCCAGAACAAAATACCACACCCTAGGCAGCTTACAAACAACAGAAATTTATTTCTCATAATTCTGGATGCTGGGAGGCCCACGATCAAGGCGCCTGCAGGTTGGGTCTGTGGTGAGAGCCTGTTTTCTTGATAGAGAGCCATCTTCTCACTCTAACCTCACCTGGGGAAAAGGGTGAGGGTCTCTCTGGGGTCTCTTTTATAAGGGCACTAATCTCATTCATGAGAGAGCTGCTCTTTTTCCCTGTTCTCTTACCAGAGGCTACACTTCCTAATATCATTACTTTAGGAGTTGGGATTTCAACATATTAATTTTGGGGGGACAGAAACATTTAGACCCTAGCAACAAGTGAGCTCATAGTGAGGTTTAGGTAAGAGACATTCAAGAACCATTTCACTAATACTCACAGAGCATCTATTGCATGCCAGACATTCTGCTTAGAACACCATCTTGGGCAGGCACAATTCTGACATCATGGTATGCAGTCTACCAGGAAGTATCACAAAAGAGAAGAAGTGGAGGAATAGGAAAGCTGGTCACCATAAGAACCAACCTGGTCTGTGAGACCTTTCCAAGGAAGAGATGTCATTTCCGAGACCTAAATAGAAGTAGGTGATAGCTAGAAAAATAGTATGGGGTAGGGGTTCCCAAATAGGGAGGCAAGCAAGGGCGAAGACCCTTAGATTAAAATGTAGATGACACTTTGAAAGTTGCACCAAAAAACAAGTACAGCTGGATGTTGGAGTGTAGGTAGAAAACCCATCCTGCAGGTGCTGGTACAGAGAACCATTGTCCCAGTCAGGCAAATCATCCAACCATTATTGAGTGATTTATAACCCAAAGATCCAATCATTTCTCCAAGGCAGATTTTTCCTAAGATTGACTTCTTGGGATAATCAGTCAACTATGATTGACCCTTGGTAGTTTGTCAACATTCTGTGAGGTTCTATGGGAGAGCCCAAGAAGAAAGCTGTGGTCCTGTGCATGACAGTTGAGCATCCGTAATTGCTGAGTAGGCAGCAAAACTCATGCAAAAGAGCAAAGAACAGTTCTTTGTTGTGGTTGTTGTTGTTTTTGATATGGAGTCTTGCTCTGTCACCCAGGTTGGAGTACAGTGGCGTGATCTCGGCTCACTGCAACCTCTGCCCCCCAGGTTCAAGTGATTCTCCTGCCTCAGCCTCCCGAGTAGCTGGGATTACAGGCACCCACCACAATGCCTGGTTAATTTTTGTATTTTTAGTAGAGACGGGGTTTCACCATGTTGGCTAGGGTGGTCTCAAACTCCTGACCTCAGGTGATCCACCCGCCTCAACCTCCCAAAGTGCTGGGATTACAGGTGTGAGCCACCACACCTGGCTTAGAACAGAACAATTCTTAACAGTTCATAAAGAGCATGGACAGTTCCCTCAAGCCTCCCTCTCTTTTCCTTATTTTCCTGGTCCTAAATGTGTTTGCTCTCTCTGCTTTGATTGTTCTCTTACCTTTATGAAAATTATATAAATAATACATTAAAAATGAATATGAATAAAGAAAGCATTATTCCCCCATTATCTGATGTGTTATCACCTTCTCAACATTCATCTTTTAAATGTATATGTACTTAAAAAAAGTCCCACTCAAGCGTCTTCCCATTGCTCCTCCTTCATCTTAAGAACAATAAGCATGTACAGCAATTACTATGTGCCAGGAATTGTTATAAACTCCTTGGATCCTCAAAGCAACCCTAGGAAGTAGGTGCTACTGTGTTCCCTGTGTTCCCATGAGGAACTGAGGCAAAGTGAGGTGGAGTAAATTGCCTCCGTTCACACAACTTGGAAGTGGCCCAGCAGGGACTTGCATCTGGGCAGACTGGCCCCAGAGGTCATGCTTTTAACCACTAATAACATCTCTTACTCCATCTCATGTCTTGTGAGCCCACACGGAAAACATAAAAAAGTCCAAGGATGTTTAGGTAATGTTTTGAATGATGGCTCTATAACACTGCCCATATGATTCACACCTAGGGACTCTGGACATGCCCGTCCATCAAGGTGGCCCTCAGAGGGTCCATGACAACTGGTCAAGGTTGGTTTGTTACAAACAACACCTTGTTGTTGTTGTTCTTGATGGATGATGTCCCCACTCCCAATCTGTAACAGCAGGGCCAGCACAGAAACGAGACAGCAAATGCTGCTGTGAGAGGATCTTGCCTTCATAAGAGAGGGTTTTTTTCCCACCCTCCACCCAACACTGGGATGGATGCCTTGGAGCTGGTCTGCTAGACCCCATCCCTCAGTGATATTCCCAAACATGTTGAAACCTAACAACCGAACAGGGGGAGCTTTTACTTTGTGTCAAAATGCTCTAGGCACCAATCATTTCTTTGAACCACATGATGGACAAATTGCTTTTGAGCTTCCCTCATGATACTGAGTGTATTTCTTCTGAATGTTGAACTCTTAAGCCCATTACTAAGAAGCCAGCTTTCACCCAAGTCACTCCTGTACAATAGAGTTTTAAAAGCACATGATAAATGATAAAAAGAATAAGAAAACAAATGATTGGAATCATTTACACATTGTATGAAAATATAAATTTAACAAAACCCATGATTTATTTTAGAGAATAAGATTCCAGGTCACCAAATGGAATCATTGATCAATTGGACACCAATCAATTCTAGGTATCTGGCCCCCAGAGTCAATCCCAACTCTAAATTTGCTGTATTGTTAACAAAGAATGTATCTCATTGAGTACAGCAGTACAGGCTACATGCAACCTACAAAATTGTTGTGAGAGTTAAATTAATAACCCTGGGAATGTATACATGCAAGGAGATACACTCAAGTAAACTTGTGGTTGGTTTTACATATTTAAATTTTTTATTTTAGTAGAAATGCCTGTGAAAATGGTCCATGCTGCAATTTAATTTGCATATTTTCTCATCCTAACTACCTCAAGAGTTGACTTTGGACTAGCAGTCTGATAGCAAAACCTTTTATAGAACTCTTTGAGCTGCATGAAAGAAAAAAAAACTAAGTAGATTCAAAGGGATGATAATAATAAATCAGTCCACAAAATAGAGGGTTTTATTAATTTTAGTGGTTTCCTTAGGAAATATTGGTTTACTTCTTGAATAATTGAAAGTTTGCCGAATGCATAATATATGTGTGCATGGCAATGGAATCGGAGGCTCATTTGTATAAGCCACTGAGAGTTGGGATCACTCTGTACAGAAATGACAGAGGAGCCTGATGCTACTGAGCGAGCAGATGCCGGGGGTCCCTAAAGCACAATCTTCTTTTCATTTCTCAAGATGGCGAATGAACCATGTTCATAATTTCTGTATGAATTGTGCTCAGCATGACATTAGGTTGGTGCAAAAGTAATTGTGGTTTCTGTAAGTACTTCTAATGGCAAGAACAACAACTACTTTTGCACCAACCTAATAAAACATGAGAATAAAATATATTGGCATAGTCCTCCCTCTTGCCCTGTTTATGAACAGGGTGATGGCAGATGACTAGGCACACTAGATGCTTCTCCTGAAACATCCTTTCTTTGGGACCCCTGTGCTATTTCTAAGGCATGAATTTGATCATATGCCTCCAATGGTTAAAACCCTGCAAGGCTGAAATTCAAACTCCTTTGTAAGTGCTGTGGACTGACTCGTGTCCTCCCAAATTCATATAGGGTCTTTAGGAAGTAATTTAAATGAGGGCATAAGAGTGGGATCCTAGCCTGACAATATCGGTGTCCTTATAAGAAAAGTGAGAGACAGCAGCACTCCTGCCCCCTGTGTGCACACACAAGGAGAGGCCACTTGAGCACACAGCCAGAAGTCAGCCAACCGTCAGCCAGGAAGAGAACCTTCCCCAGAAACTAAATCTATTTGCTGCTTGACCTTGAACTTCCGGCCTCCAGAATTGTGAGAGAATAAATGCCTTTTGTTGAAGCCCCCCAGCCTGTGGGATTCTGCGAGGCAGGCAGAGCTGACTAAGACAGGAAGGTGCTCAGTCTTCTTCATGATCTGCCTTCTAATGTGTCTTGAGCCCTCTCTCTCCATGGCCTTGTGGAAGCTTCATCTTAGATACTCTGGGCTCTGTGAGGCTCTGGGAATAGACCAAGCTCTCAGGTCTTTCTTTCCTTCCCATCAGGAATGCTTTGTTCTCTTTTCCTCAGCCTTAGCTGAGCTACCACCTCTTCCAGACACCTGCTCAGGCCCACCGTTCTGGTCAGGTGCCTCTCTGTGGGCCCCTCCTGCACCTGAGCACAGGTATAACAGTGCCCTCACTCCACGATGTAACTGTTGGTCTCTGTTCTGTCACCCTTACTAGACCTCGAGTTTCAGAGCAGTGCAATCTACACCTTGCGTTTCTGAAACTCCCTTCCTTCACCCAGAGCTTGGCACACAGTGGGCAATGAGCAGTGTGGAGAGTCATGGTTGACCGAATAAGGAAGGGGCTGATGATATAGGAGACATATGGCTTTGTGCTCTACTTACCTTTGAAGTCAGAGATTGGGCCCCTTACGGAGAAAGGGGATGGGAGGTGAAGGAGGGGCCGCAAGACTGTCCTCTGTTAGCCTGTGTTTCACTACCTGCTACCAGACTGGAGCTGACTCTCTCAAATCCCCCTCCTTGCCCCTCCCTTTACCTCACCTTTCTTTTCAATTCCCTGCCCCTTCCCTTCTCCCTTTCTGGGGATAAAAGCCTTGGAGGAAGTTTTGGCCAGGAGTCAGAGGGGAGGTTTAGAAAGACGAATGTGGTAGGGTGTCCATTCCAGACTCGCGGTGCTGAGATGCTGGACGTGCAGTCTGGCCCTGGAAGACCTGCAAGCAGTGGCAGTGCTGTGAGGTGAACTGCACCCAGGATGGGAGCCCACCCAAGCCAACGGTCCAAGGGGCCAAATTCAAGACAAACCCGTGTGCCAAAGAGACTGGGACGGAGTGAAACATTCAGAAGAAATGAGGTCCCAGCCACCCCCGGCCTGTGGTCCAGGTACACTGACTGTCATGTCTATGGTTCCAGCCTTGGAGAGGCAAAGTTAATTTATCAGAAAATATTTACTCACATCTCCCATGTACCACCTTCTAGGTGCTTAGCAAACCTCAGTGAATGCATGTGACATAGGTCTTGCCTCCTGGGGTGTTACACTCCAGCAGAGGATCCAGAAACATTTCAAAAGATGCAATAACATTTTTTTTTTAAATCTATCTTTTAGAAGAAGAAAAGTCCTGTGGGAAAAGACAGAAGTAGAGCAGAATGAAAGGAAAGTCAAGGCCTGGTCCAGAAGGACTCAGTGAGTTCGGGTTGAAGGAGTGAATAAATTCATCCATCGATGCCCTAAGCCTCTTCAAAGTTACTTGACATTAAATTCCCCATCCTCACAGCCTTCTCTGCTCATCTGCCTCTGCCCTTTGTATCCCTCATCTTCAGCGCAGAAGGAACTCAGTAAATGTTAGATGAATAGATGGACTTTTGCTGTGGGTCCCGAATGAGGGATTCCTCCCATCTCAAGTGGACGTTGCAGTGGAGACTCAGTTCTGAATTCAGAGTCCCCCAGGGTCTCTCCTCATCAATTCAGAAGCCATCCTGCCTCACAGCAGCTTGATCATAAAACACAGCCCAGCCAGCACTGGGCACTTTGACTCACTGTTTTATTAATGGGTTCCTTCTGCAAATATTTATCACCTCCTTTGGGATTTCAGGTAGCTCTAGGCCCTAGTCTGCATTTACTTTGTCCTTGAGAAAGAACAAAAGCTGGGCTTTTCTAGTTGTCCCCTGTGAGAGTGGGGTTCAGATGAATGGTGTGGACAGAAACAGATCATACCATCTCACCCAGGGGACCAACCAACAACCTCCCGAAGAACAGATGAGGGACGTCCTTTGAAAAGTAAGGTCTAGATCAATGTGATTATCTGTGATTCATAGGCCCGCAGAGCCTCACCACCCTCCCTAGGGGCACTGCACATAGTCTTTGCTTGGCTAATGCTTGACGGTTGCTGCCGCAGAGTCAGGTGGATAAGGCAGGGGTTGGTGATGCATGGCCTCCCTTTTGCATTTTGGGACAAGGGACTGTGGCTCAGACGGGGCCCTTGACTTGTGAGAGGCTCACAGCCAGTAGGTGAGAAAGCCAGAATTGGAACCCACCATGCCAGTGGTGGGCACAAACCCCCATAGAAGGTCCTAGCAGGAGACTAGAAGGTAGGCACAGGGAATAGGGCCTCAAGAGATTGCAGGAGAAGAAGGAATATTCCTGAACCCCGGCAGGTCATCAGGAATCCAGAGTCCTGCATACAGAGTGCACACTCAGAGCCTGCTTGTGGGGGCTCGAGGCAGGAGTCCATGTCAGCTGGGAGTGGGGCACTGAGTTGCTTTGGCTTGGTGGAGCTGACCTCCTCGTGGCTGAGCCTTTGTCTGGGGGGAGGCTGCTCAGCAGGCAGCTGAGAAGCTGTGTCTCCACTCATGTAGGTGGGAAAGGGTTGCCCCGACAGCTCATCACTAATCTTAAGGCCCACTGGAGGCCTAAATGTAGCTTCTTGGGACAAGATGCTGTCCCATAACTTGATTCTAATGGTGGGACAAAATGGAGCGAAGCTATTATTCTTTTTTTAAAACAGCTATGCCATATGTGAAATATACATAAAATAGATGTGCGTCTCTGTGTGTGTATCCAGCACATACTTAGATAATATGTGAGTTCTGTCTCCTCACCTGACGTCCCATTGTGCAACGGGATATAAAGTTAAAACTGCTTGCCTTCTCCTCACCCCCACTCCCCAGGCCCAGAGGAAAACTATCTTAACAGACTTTTCTCTGTGTGTGTACTTTCCATAACCAGGGCTTCTCTTAATACAAATCTGGATATCCACAGGAAGTGCCCGCTAAATAGCAGACGACAATATGCTAGGGGGATTCCCACTAAGTCAATGACGTGTTTGTGGGGAATTCTATAGCAGCACAAAGGTTATTATAGAGAGGCACTTTGACTGGAAATCTGAAATACATGAAACCTGAAATCGTGAAGAGCCTGGCTCAGGGTGGCGGGCAGGTAAGAAGGCAGACGGCCCCTTGCTGCTAGCCTTGAGAGGAGCTGATATTTATAATGAACGTACTATACTTTATGCTCATTATAAATACCAGCTCCCTATGACCTTGAGATGGCAGATGGGGAAACAGGCACCAGGGAGTCTGAGGGCTCATCTAGGGCCCCACACTGGGGCAGAGACAACCCTGGGGCTCAACACGGCTATGTGCACGCACCTCCTCTCATGCCCCGGGGGTCACTGAAGCCCTGTACTCTCTGGGCCAGAGGCCTTGGAATGAGTGGCAGCCCAGAGGTGGGAACTCTATGATCTGGGGGCTGTGAAGGAACAGCCCAAATCCATCACACCTTGGCAAAGCGGGCAGGTGGGGAGCATTCTTGTAGCAATGGCCTCTCTACACCTAATGCAGACGCTCTGTTCCAAGGAGTAGAAAGCAAGAACATGGCACATCTGAGTGCACAGCGACACAGAGGAATGTGCTCTTTCTCTCACTGGGACTAGCATTCTGGGCCTGGAAAGGCTGGATTTGACCTCATGAGCAGGGAGGCAAATGTAAAGCTGCTTCCCTCCCCTCCCGGTGCCGTGGCGCGCTGCTACAGTGCAGGGAGCAATAAACAGCACCGGGAGAATGACTGGCAGCTGCTTCCCCACCAATCTTGAAATTACTCCCAATCAAAGAGTGTGAACCGCAGAGATAAAGCTGTTGTGAAACATGAACCGGCCCGTGGCTGCCTGCCTGCTTAAGCTCTTTGTTTTTTTGTTTTTGTTTTTGTTTTTTTGAAATGGAGTCTCGCTCTGTCACCAAGGCTGCAGTGCAGTGGCGCCATCTCCACTCACTCCAACGTCCACCTCCCTGGTTCAAGTGATTCTCCAGCCTCAGCCACCTGAGTAGCTGGGATTACAGGTGTGCGTTACCACGCCTGGCTAATTTTTGTATTTTTAGTAGAGACGGGGTTTCACCATGTTGGCCAGGCTGGTCTCGAACTCCTGACCTCTGGTGATCTGTCCGTCTCGGCCTCCCAAAGTGCAGGGATTACAGGCATGAGCCACCGCACCTGGCCTTAAGCTCTTTTCAATGTTTAATTCTTCTATTTTCTTTGGGCCATGTGCTTTTACCAGCTAAGTGATCTGCATAGGCTCCTAATGCAGTGCAGCTCTTGGTGAGCAGGAAGAGGCTTAAACTGAATGTCTTCAAAGAGCTGCTGTGATCTCCGCGTGGTGTCCTTGTGGTGGCCAGAGTAATTATCCACTCAGCCCTGACAGTGGGGTGAACCCAAGCTTGGCCTGCTCTGAGCAGACCCTGGGAACGATTATGAGTGGGCGTTACCTTCACATGATACAGTGGTGGGTGGGAAGCATGGTGGGAAGTGAGCCTGAGTTAATTTGCTAACCATATGCATCATGCATATGGTTGAGTCGTGACTATTCTTCAGGTTGACCTCGTAAAGTGGCATTTCAGCCACGGCCGATGGACTCTTACCTTATCTGAGGGTGCAGAACACCCCTCAGCATGTACCCCTCCTGCTCTAGTCCCACACCCCGCCTGCTGATTCTCACAGCCCTCATCACGCAGGCATTGAGGATTCTCTGTCCCAACTAACCTGCATGCTCTGCAAAACAGGCACCAACCAGGTTTTGTTCATCCACACGGCTCAGGTTATGCACAGATACCAGTGCTCAATAAATGAAGTCTGAGTGAATAATGTCTCAGTCATCCACCATATTTCAGTCCCTCCTTGGCTGCCTCTCTACCCCAGCCACAGAGGCTTCTGCCCACGACATCACCACCCCAGTTAGTGTCTAGAAAGTGTCTTATTTAATTCCTTTATTATTTTGCATTTTACAAAGTATTTCTCATTATTTGCAGAGTGATGCAAAGTGAATCTGAGCTCTCCTAAATGGAAAGACTAAGGGAAGAGCTCATCTCATACTTTGTGGGCTTGGTGTTTCAATCCACGTGAGGACATGATTGCAAACACTGCCCGGAAAGCAGGTGGACCTCATGCTCAGGCCGCTTTATTCAGGTTTCCCACGGTGGCACTATTCACATTTAGAGCTGCGTCTATCTTTGTTATTGGGGGAGCCCTGTGCCCCATAGGATGTTCAGTGGCAACCTGGCCTCTACCAGCTTATGCCACTAGCAGCCTCCTCTAGGACAAATGGCAACCAAAAATGTCTCCAGATACTGTTTATCACCCCCCAGTAGGGCAAAATAGTGCCAGGTTGCCAACCAAGACTTCAATGTGGTGGTGGAGGAACACGCCTCTCGCCAAGAGTGCCAGTGTTGATGGGTTCAGCAGACACTTCCGTCAGAGCAAGTCTGCTGCACACCTTCTGGCAATGGGAACTTATGAGAAAACATATTAATCTGTGATGATTTGAAAATATTTAATATGTTATTACCATTTGTGGATCAGAGCATCTTGTACTTCCTAAACTTTTTGCAATTATAGCCCAAGCAACTCTTCCAGCCCAACTTGAGTCTGAGATGGTTATCACAAATGTGCCCATTATGTGGATGGAAAAACCAAGCCCTGGAAGGGTTGAGAGGCAGGAGCAAGGCTGAGACAGTATGGCACTGGAACACAGGCCTTTTAAGCCCTAAGCTCTACAAAACCATTAGATTTTGTTGCTTCAACATTTCTTTTCTGGGGAGTAATTTGGCTGATTTTATTGGAATCTCCTGCCAGCCATGTGGTTATTACACTCTTGTTGCTTCTATAGACTGTCTACCAGATAGCTAGGTTTAGGGAATCCTGCCCCTGAAACGGGTCCACCTAATCCAGGACGCCTTGCAGGTTCTGGCTGGGTGGTGTGCTTGTTTCTATCACTGAAAAGAAACAATTAGACTCACTCGGGGGACCTGAATCTCAGAATTTCTTTGCTTTTGCAAAGGCATGGCACTATTTTTGGATGGCTGCAGATGCAAACAAGGGCTTTGGCAGGCAGAGGTGGGCCCAGCTGGGGAGACGATGCAGTTAACAGAATGTCATTGTGGAGACAGTGTTGGTTACCCTAGCTGCTGCAGGTTTGGGTAGACTCACAGCTAGCAACGGGCCAGGAAGTTTGGGAAACATCATCAGGCTGTTCTGGAAATGCTAATGAGCCCCTGCTCAGCTGTTGCTTTACCTGTCTGTTTGATGAGACGTGTGGGTGGGCATTGCGCTTCCCAGGAAAGAAAGCAATAACCCAGGCTGAAAACCTGGGCACTAATAAAATGCATCCAGAGGAGATGATGATGGCTTTATGTAGGAGTCATGAGGTCTTGGCAACAGCAAAAACAAGAGAAAGTGAGTTGGTAATGGGATGATCAATTTCACACTAAAGTACACAACAAACCCAAATTAAAGTCCGTGTTCAGGAGCCAGCAGAGGCATTGTGCTGACTGTAATTGTGGCTTCCATTAAATCACCCTCTTTGTCTTCCAGCTTCACTGCTAGGACTTCTACCTCCAAGTACAATAATGCCCCACATTGCATGGAAGGTGCAGTCAGCTGTAGTTCTCAGTACCTTTAATTACCAAAGGTAGGAGGGTCTGCAACAGCATGGGAGAATTTCTCAGAAACTGCTACTAGTATCATCTATTTAACAAACAAGTCAGCTGTCACCTGTTTTTAGGTTTAGCCACTGCCTTCTCACACATCTGCATCCCAAATAGACCCTGTGGTGTAACTGAATTTAGATCCTTTCCTC
Organism: Pan paniscus; assembly: GCF_029289425.2. Classification (NCBI taxonomy): domain Eukaryota; kingdom Metazoa; phylum Chordata; class Mammalia; order Primates; family Hominidae; genus Pan; species Pan paniscus. Next base: position 6,353,321 of record NC_073253.2, on the reverse strand, counting down.
TTGAGCAGTGTATGAGTTTCCCGAGGTTGCCATAACAAATTACCACAAATGTGGTGGCTTAAAACAGCAGAAATTTGTTTTCTGGCAGTTTTGGAAGCTGGAAGTCTGACCTCAAGGTATCAGGAAGGCTGCGCTCCCACTGAAGGTTCTAGGGGAGGATTCTTCCTTCTCTCTTCCAGCTTCTGGTGGCTGCAGACGTTGGCTTGTGGCTGCGTGGCTCCTGTCTCTGCCTCCATCTTCACATGAACTTCCCTTCTCTGTGTGTCTCTTCAAAGAACACCTGCTATTGGTAGCCGGGTGTGGTGGCGTGCGCCTGTACTCTCAGCTACTCGGGAGGCTGAGGCATGAGAATCGCTTGAACCCGAGAGTAAGAAGTTGCAGTCAGCTGAGATCATGCCACTGCACTCCAGCCTGGGGGACATAGCAAAACACCATAAAAACAAAACAAAACAAAACAAAACAAAAACCTGCTATTGGATTTAGGGTCCACCCCGATAATCCAGGATGAGTTCTTCTGAGTTCTTCACCTAGAGATCCTTCACTCCGTTCTTTACTCTGCTGTAGACTGAATGTGTATGTCCCCCTAAAATTCATTATTTGAAATCCTAACCCCAAATGTGATGGTATTAGGAGGTGGGGCCCTTGGGGGGCGATTAGTTCATGAGGACAGAGCCCTTGAGAACGGGATTAGTGCTTTTATAAAAGAGGTCTGAGGGAGCTTGGTTGCTCCCTCCACCATATGAAGACAAAACAACAAGTCGGCCATCTGTGAACCTGGAAAGTGGCCCTCACCAGACACCAAACCTGCCAGCAACTTCTTGCATTTCCCAGCCTCCAGATCTGTAAAAAATAATTTTCCATTGTTTATACATTGCCCAGTTTGTGGTATTTTGTTATAATAGCACAAACGGAGTAAGACATCCATGGATGTGACCCTTTTTCCAAATAAGGTCACATTCAGCGGTTCTAGGGGTTAGGAGGTGGAAATATATTTTGGGGGCCATCATTCAGGCCACGACAAGCAATGATGCATCTGAAAGGCCTGGTGTGGGAGAAGGGGTCACTACTTACTTGTGCTTCTTTTTGTGCAATGCACTATCATTTCTGGCCTGTGGATCTATAGTCATCAAGCCTGGGAGGGTGTGGCTGGCTACATCGCCTCTCATGTCTCTGCTGAAGGGCCTTCATGTTTCAGAGGAGTCTTTCATCATGTTGGGGATCAACTCAAAGCTGTTGTCTGGACAGAGGTGGGTGGAAAGACAGCAGAGGTCCAGCAGGTGTGAAATGACCTATGGGCAGGCGGATTTGCCCACATCTCCTCGGAGCACGGGGTCAGTCTGGGAACACAGATGCCTGCATGTAGAGTGCTGTGTCAGGATCTGTGGCCTCCCCTCAGGGTGTTGAATGTCTTTGACACCTGCAAGGGGAGGAGGGAGCTATAGTCATCAAAGAGAAAGTGGAGGCTCAGCAGATGCTGAATGAGTATGATGCCTGCGGAGTCTGTTATTCCCAGGTTTCCTAAGCCGTGTGCTGCTGAGGCCTGAAGGGAGGCAGGGATATAAAGAATGGACATGAACTGGTCCCCAGATGGAACTCTCTGCTCTGTCGGTCTCTGGGCTTCCTCGTTTAATCAGGAGACAGTTGGGAGAATGCAAGACTTCTGTGAGCCTATGAAAACATAGGCCTCAGTAATGGGGCAGCTAGGGAGTTCCAGGTCCCAGTCTCCTGGTCAGCACCTGTAAAGATCCATGCTTTCCTCCTGGTCTTGTGGATTGACTTCCTATCAGGATTTCTGAGCCTAGAGTCTCTCCTGAGGAATTTCCAAAGCCTACAACTCAACGGCATATCATTAGCTGATCTTAACCTGCTACTACTATGTTGGGCTCAAGTGACTGCTTTCCTTTTACAATCATTGTCTCCTTTGACAGATGAGAAAATTGAGGCACAGAGAGCTCAAGAAGCTTGCTCCCAATCACAGAGCTGATAAGTAGCAGATCCAAGATGCAAATCCAGGTGATGTGCCCCCAAGGCTCACACTCCCAGCTGCTGCACACAGAACCTCAGAAGCCCATGCTTCTGGCACAGTTGTGCTGCAATGAGTTTGTGTGAGTAAGAGTTCTGAGAATTTCTTTATTTCTTTCAAATTCTCCATGCTTTTTTGAGCGGTAGATGGTATTTTATATAATGAATACACAGTAAATGTTGAATCAAAATTAATTAATTACAGCATGAATGAGGCTAATTATGTAATTTATCATAGTCATAGATTTTCTATATTTCAAATAAAGATGATAGAATTTGCTGCCTTATAGCCTTAAATATAAGATGAGAAATGTAAATCCCAGCTCAAGTGCAATGGGCTTGCTGGAGAACCCAAGGGGGAGAGAATGAGGCTGCCATTTGTGACTGTCACTGAGCACATTCAGCTGAATTCCAGGGACAAGTGTGATTCTATTTTGGGGTCCAGGAAGAGGCTATTTTGAACCTTCAGATCTGGGTTGCCTCCTCCCTTCTCACTGCAGCATCAGCTCTCAAGATAATCGTGGCATCAGACACATGGAGATGTTAACCCTACTGCAAGAATCCAACTCATTAGTGAGGCCACCAATTCCACTGAAAACCCTGGATGCCCTTTTCCAGGAAGCATCTGCCTCTCATGAAATAACTCTCTCCTCCTTCTTTCCTTCCCTCCCTCACCATCCCGACCCACACCCGATTTCCCAGATAGACTTCTTTCAAAGAACTTTCTGTGTCATTCTGTTCATAATGTAAAGAAAAATAAATTAAAATAGGACTACTTCTTTTGTCCCAGAGATTAGTCTATAAAGATTGGCCTTTGTAACATGAAGAAAGGACAGAGCTCATGAAAAGTTCAAAAGAGGTGATTCCCATATGAGCTAAAATTTTTAAAAGTCATGCAGTGGGGAGGGCCATATGATGGGAAAGTTCATGGGGTGGGAGGTCCAGGGAGTGGGAGATCCATGTGGTGGGAGGTCCAGGGAGTGGGAGGTCCATGGGGTGGGGAGGTCCATGGGGTGGGAAGGTCCATGGATTTGGAGGTCTATGTGGTGGGAGGTCCATGGGGTGGGAAGGTCCATGGGGTGGGAAGGTCCATGGGGTGGGGAAGGTCCATGGGGTGGGAAGGTCCATGGGGTGGGGAAGGTCCATGGGGTGGGAAGGTCCATGCAGTGGGGAGGTCCATGGAGAAGGAAGGTCCATGGGTTGGGGAGGTCCATGTGGTGGGGAGGTCCATGGAGTGGGAAGGTCCATGGGGTGGGGAGGTCCATGGGATGGGGAGGTCCATGGAGTGGGAAGGTCTATGGGGTGGGAGGTTCCTGGGGTGGGAGGTTTATAGAGTCAGGAGGCCCATGGAGAGGGAGGTCTATGAGTGGGGAGGTCCATGGAGAGGGAGATCCATGGGTGGGAAGGGTCCATGGAGTTGGAAGTTCCCTGGGGTGGAAGGACCCTGGGGTGGGAGGTCCATGTGGTGGGAGGTCCATGGAGTGGGAGATCCATGGGGTGGGAGGTCCATGTGGTGAGAAGTCCATGGGGAGGCCCATGGAGCTGGAAGATCCCTTAGGTGGGGAGGTCCATGTGGTGGGAGGTCCATGTAATGGGAATGTCCATGGGGTGGGATGGTCCATGAAGTGGGGAGATTCATGTAGTGGGAAGGTCCATGGGGTGGGAGGTCCATGGGGTGTAGAGGTAGATGGGTGGGGAGGTCCCTGCAGTGGGGGATTTATGTGATAAGGGAGGTTCATGGGATGGGGAAATCCCTGGGGCAAGTGGGAGGTCCATGGAATAGGGAGGTTCCTGGGATGGGGAAGTCCATGGGGTGAGAAGGAGGTCCCTGGGGTGAGTGGGAGGCCCTGGGGTGTGGAGGTCCCCGGGGTGGGAGGCCCACAAGATGGGGTGATCCTTTACTGATAGCCTCTCTGGTCCTTGGTGTTTCCTGAAGCTCCAGGCAAGGAGCCGAAAAGCGGGGCAGGGTATCTCAGCACATGGAAGGGGAAGGGCTGCCCTGTGCTCTGCTGTCGTTAGCCTTCCTCTCCAGCATGTCTCGTCACCAGGGAGCATATTTATTGACAGAGAAGATGATTGAGAAAAACAGGAACCATCTTTCTTTCTCAACTTCCACTCAAATATATTTATTGAGATTTGTGATACATTAAAAAGAAAAATAATATTTAAAATTAAAATTTCACTGGTCGCATAGTATATAATTTGTCTTTTGGAAACCTCAAAAAAGACATCTTTAGCCAAAAAACCCAAACAACCTGGGATAATTACTGTTGACCATCCAGGGTTTATCTTTCAATCCCTTATCAATGTGATTAAAAAATAGGTCAAATTGCAATTGTCTTTTTTTTTGTCTTTTCTCAGCTCAGTGGAAGTTTATATAATAAAATCTCTAGTGGTGAGTGTACAATTTGATGAGTTTGACAAAAATATATAGTCATGTAACCATCAGCACAATCATGATATAAAACATTATATTCAGCCCCAAAAGTTTTTCTGTACCACTTAGCTGTCAATCCCTTTCCCAAGCCTCCAACACCTGACAAACGCGGATCCATTTTCTATCACCATAGTTTTGCCTTTTCCAGATTGCCTTGTAAGCATAATAGTATGTAGCCTTTTGTATCTGGCTGGTTTCACTTAGCATAATGCTTTGAAGATTCATCCATATTGCAGCGTATAGCAGTAACTTACTATTTTTTATTATCGAGTAGTATCTCATTGTATGGAGTTCTATAATATGCTTATCCACTTTCTGATTGATGGACACTTGGGTTCTTTTCAGATGCTGGCTATAATGAATAATGCTGCTAAGAATAAACAAACAAATCTTTACATGGACATATGTATTTATTTCTCTTGGGTAACTACCTGGGAGTGGAATTGCTAATGTCTTATGGTAAGTGTGCATTTAACTTGGTGGGATACTGCCAATCTGTTTCCTAAAATGGCAGTGCCATTTCCCAACCCGTCAGCAATGTAGGAGAATTTTGGTTGCTCCAAATTGTTGAATCACTTGATATTGTCAGTCTTTGTAATTTTAGTCACTCTGGTTTAATTTACATTTTGCTAACGACCAAAAATGACAAGCGTCTTTTCATGTATGTATTTGCTATATGCATATACTCTTTGGTGAAGTGTTTGTCCAAATATTTTGGCTAATTTAAAAAAACTGAGGTATTGGGCAGGCCTGGTGGCTTATGCCTGTAATTCTAGCACTTTTGGAGGCCGAGGCAGGCGGATCATGAGGTCAGGAGCTTGAGACCAGCCTGACCAGCATGGTGAAACCCTGTCTCTACTAAAAATACAAAAAATTAGCCAGGTGTGGTGGCAGGTACCTGTAATCCCAGTTACTCGGGAGACTGAGGCAGGAGAATCACTTGAATCCAGGAGGTGGAGGTTGCAGTGAGCTGAGACTGCACAACTGCACTCCAGCCTGGGCAACATACCAAGTGTCCATCTCAAAACAAAAACAAAAACAAAAATAAACAACAAAAAAAACCCCTGAGGTTCTTCCTAATTATTGAATTAAAAATGTATGTGTTACATTCTGAATAGAAATACTTTACTGAATATATGTTACTCAAATATTTTATCTCATATAATATTGTGGTTTGCCTTTTCATTTTCTTAATGGTGTCTGCTGTAGTCTAAATGTGTTCCCCAAAAACCATGTGTTGGGAACTTAATCCCCAATGCAGTAGTATTGGGAGATGGGGACTTTTGGCAGGTGTTTTGGTCATGAGGGCTTGGCCTTCAGGAACAGATCAATGCCTCTATAAGAAAGGCCTTCAGGAGGGGATTGGTTCTTACTTGCTCTTTTGCCTTCTGCCACGTGAGGATGCAGCAAGAAGGCCCTCACTAGACGCCACACCTGGATCTTAGGCTTCCCAGCCTCCAGAATGTAAGAAATAAATTTCTGTTTTTTATAATTTATCCATTGAATTAGGCTGTTCTTGCATTGCTATAAAGAAATAACTAAGACTGGCTAATTTATAAAGAAAAGAGATTTAATTGGCTCATGGTTCTGCAGGCTGTACAGGAAGCATGGTGTGCTCAGCTTCTGGGGAGGCCTCAGGAAGCTCACAATCATGGTGGGAAGCATAGGAAGAGCAGGCATGTCACATGGCCACAGCAGGAACAAGAGAAAGATGGGAGAGGTGCCACACTTTTAAACAACGAGATCTTGTGAGGACACACTTACTATTGCAAAGACAGCACTAAGAGCATGATGCTAACCCATTCATGGGAAATCTGCCCCATGATCCATCACCTCCCACGAGGCCCCACTGCCAACACTGGGGATTACAATTTGACATGAGATTTGGGTGACGACCCAGATCCAAACCCTGTCACCTGTTCTCAGGTATTCTGTTATGGTAACACAAATCAGAAGAAGATAGTGGCTTTTGGAGCATGAAAGTTTTAAATTATCATGATGTTTAATGTAGTTTGTGCTTCCTATGCCTTATTTTTAAAATCCTTGCTTTTCCTGAGGTTGCAAAGTTTTTCTCTATGTTTCCTTCTATAAGTTTTATAGTTGTAGCTATTATTGTTAAGCCTATTATCCTTTTTGAGTTAGTTTTTTTAATGGTATTGGTTTAGGTCCAGGTTTATTTATTTTTAGTATAGATGTCCAAGTGTTCTCTCACCATTTGTTGAAAAATGTATCCACTTCCCATATGGAATTACCTTGGCATCTTGTTGAAAATAAATTTCACATATATGCATGTCCTGTTTCTGGACTTTTTCTTTGGTTCCATTGTTCTATATGTTTATATGTATGTGAATGCTGTCCAGCTACTATAAATTTATAGTCAGTCTTTTAAGTAGTGTGGACTATCGAATTTTGTTCTTTTTCAACATTGTTTGGCTTTTCTACGTTATTTGTATTTTCATGTAAATTTTTGAATTAGCTTATCAACTCTACAAATAATCCTGCTGGGTTTTGATTGGAGTTATATTAAATCTATAGATCAACTTATGTATAATTGCCTACTTACTATGTTGAGTCTTCTGATTTGTGGACATGGTATATGTCTCCATTTATTGGGGTTCTACTTACTTCTGTCAGCTAATATTTTGTATTTTTTAGTGTACAGATCTTGAACTTTTTTGATAAATTTTTCTTTATATATTTCATATTTTGATGCATTTGTAAATGGTATTATATTATTTTATCAATTATATCTATGTTTCATTATTAGTACACAAAATTCAATTAATTTTTATATTGCAGTATCCTGCAGCCTTGTTTGGAAGATTCATTAATATTTTCCAAATAAAAGACCTTTTTTTTTTCATTTTATGTTACTAGTATTTCTTTTTTAAAATTTTTTTTATTATTCTTTAAGTTTTAGGGTACATGTGCACAACGTGCAGGTTTGTTACATATGTATACATGTGCCATGTTGGTGTGCTGCACCCATTAACTGGTCATTTAGCATTAGGTATATCTCCTAATGCTATCCCTCCCCCCTCCCCTGTTGGGTGATGTCTGTTTGTTTTTTGTCTTTTCTTTTAATAAAAAAATGAAAAATCTTTGCTTTAAAGTGCAGAACTTCAGTGTTCCCGAGAAGAAGAGAATGAGTTATTTTTCCCCTATGGACATAAAAGGAATGGCAGGAATTAGCATTTTAAGAAGTCTCAATACCTGATCATTCAGATCAAAGCACAGTGTCTTGCAAAGGTGCCTCTTTCCTTGCTTCATTCATTCTACACCCAGTTGGCATGATCGGAATAGAACAGGGAGACGGAAGAGAGCAATAACAGATGGGAGGAGAAGAGCAACAATAGAAAGAAACCCTGTTCTGCCTTCATTCGGATTCTCTAAAGAAGGAAATCCTGGGTGCTTTCCAAGCCGCTTTCCAGGGCACTGCATGTGTCCCAGGCAGCCAAGTCCTGCTCCCACCCCTTGGATTTGAAGCCCCACACTTGTCAGGGAGGTTCTACAAAGTAGCCACAGACAAAAGGTGATATGGCCTGCAGCCAGCTTCCTGCAGGGAGGAAACCCTATCAGCTTAACGGGAGCAAAGACTATGTAATCCCAAATAATGGACTGAATATTCACATGTCAAGGGAGAAGGGATTTAGAAAAAGGAATTAGGAAGTCAAAATTTGTCAAATTTTAACTGAGCACTGAGCTGGAGAAAGAAAGGCTACTTGTGGCATTGACAGGTGCCTCAGTCACTGGAACCGTGCACTGCTCCTGTGTTGAGGAAACCTCACCCCATCCCACTCCCTCCTCCCCACTCCCCAACCAGAGCGATCTCCCAAAGTGTGGACCCAGAGTACAAGGGCGTAGGAAGGGAAGAATGTATGGGAACTTCTGTTGACATCCCTCTTTTACTTTTCATGTTAGCGTTTCTTTTATAGCATCTGTAGCACATTAATATAACAGTGTAGACACAAATGCAACACACACACATATTACTGTACATGGTCAAGGTATGTTGTATTGATGTGGAATGTCATGAAAAAGTGTGTAAACATGTGGTCTTGAGAAAGCGTTCAATTATATGCTTAGATCTGGTTTCTGAGCCTGTGTTTACCAGCATATTTGGGATTTTACATGTGCTGTGATACTGAAAAGAAAGCCTGTCCATTGTTCAATTCCCACCTGTGAGTGAGAACATGCAGTGTTTGGTTTTTTGTCCTTGCGATAGTTTGCTGAGAATGATGGTTTCCACCTTCATCCATGTCCCTACAAAGGACATGAACTCATCATTTTTTATGGCTGCATAGTATTCCATGGTGTATATGTCCCACAGGAAGGGGAACATCACACACTGGGGCCTGTTGTGGGGTTGGGGGAGCGGGGAGGTATAACATTAGGAGATATACCTAATGTTAAATGACAAGTTAATGGGTGCAGCACACCAACATGGCACACGTATACATATGTAACAAACCTGCACGTTGTGCACATGTACCCTAAAACTTAAGGTATAATAATTAAAAAAAGGGGTGGGGGAGAAAGAAAAAGAAGAAATTCTGTCCAAAGCTGATGACCATACTTTGGGCTGTGGTGGTCTTGCCAAGGAGACCTGTCCCTGAGAGAGGCCCGGCATGACAGAACCAGCCAGCCCCTCTCACCTGCACAACACTTGCTTTTGTAGAGACTTTATTTTACCTTTACCTTCAGGTGTTTCTCTGAACTTTTCCCAAGCAGAAAAGCATCTGCATGGTGCTACCCTGGGCCATCCCAGGGAGATTTCCTCTAGAGAATCCAGAATAAAATGTTTCCTCAGGTACAAGCCAACCCCTGTTGCCATTCTGACCACCTATTGATGTGTAACAAACCTCTGCAAAACATTAAGCAACAATGTTATTATCTCTTGTGGTTCCCTGTGTTGAGGGACTCAGCTGGTGGTTCTTCTGCTCACTCTAGATCCTACAGGCATTTGCACTTTGGTAGCAGCTGGAGCTGGAGTCATTGGAAGACTCATTTGAGATACTGGTGTCACCCAAAAGAGGTCCCCAATCCAGACCCCAAAAGATGGGTCTTGGATCTTTTGCAAGAAATAATTCGAGGCGAGACCATAGAGTAAAGTGAAAGCACGTTTGTTAAGAAAGTAAAGGAATAAAAGAATAGCTACTCCATAGGCAGAGCAGCGGCAGGAGCCACAGGTTGGCCATTTTTATGGTTATTTCTTGATTATGTGCTAAACAAGGGGTGGATTATTCATGAGTTTTCTGGGAAAAGGGTGGGCAATTCCTGGAACTGAGGGTTCCTCCCCTTTTTAGACCATACATGGTAACTTCCTGATGTTGCCATGGCATCTGTAAACGTCATAGCACTGGTGGGAGTGTCTCTTAGCATGCTAATGCATTATAATTAGCATGCAATGAGCTGAGGTCACTCTCATGGCCATCTTGGTTTTGGTGGGTTTTGGCCAGCTTCTTTACTGCAACCTGTTTTATCAGCAAGATCTTTATGACCTGTATCTTGTGCAGACCTCCTATCTCATCCTGTGAATTAGAATGCCTTAACCTCTTGGGAATGCCACCTAGTAGGTCTCAACCTCTTTTTACCCAGCCCCCAGTCAAGATGGAGTTGCTCTGGTTCAAATGCCTCTGACACTGGGACAGTGGGCCTCTTTAGCTCTCCATGTAGCTCCAGGGACTCTCCTTATAACTCCAGGGTCTCTCCATGTAGCTACAGGGTCTTCTTAGGGGTCCCCAGGGTCTGGGTCTCTCCCCACAGCCTCTCCAGCAGGGTAGCTGCACTTCCAATAAAACAGCTCAGGGCTCCCAAGAGTATAAAAACAGAAGCTTCTAGGCCATCTCAAGGTTTAGACACTGGTACAGTGTCACTTCCAAAACATTATTATTCATGAAAAGAATCATAGGCTGGCCTAGAGTCACAATGTAGTCCTCCTACTACCCGAGAGTGAATGTTGGAAAATGGTTTATCTAAGGCCATTACAACCTGTTATCATTTGGATTTAGGGAAAATGATGAAGAATCAAACTTTTATAGAAGACCAGGGTATATTTTGTTTGGAAATAAAATGATAGGTACATTTGAGCTGTATGTAACCATCTGTCATGGGAACTGAGATACAGCTTGTTTTTTTTGTAACTAAATACTGCATATTTATGATCAAAGCACAAAATAAATTAGGAGAATTGAGGATGTCCTGAGATATCCACTGTCATTTCTTGAAACTTTTGGTTTTTAGGTCACAAATAGTAGAAGACAAATAATTCTTGTTAGGATCCTCTGTGACAGGGATAATCTTTTTCTCCCATGGATTTTAGAGGCTTTGAAATGGGCCCAGAGTGATTCAGCATTGTGTTTGTTGTTGTTAAGGATGTCTCCCATTTTTGGTTTATATCTGATTGTCATGTAATGGCTTTCAAGTCTGTCTGTGGGTTGTAGATAAGACTGAGATAGATAACCACCAAATTCAGTTTTATTTGCTTCACTGAGCAGAAATGGAAATCTACATAGTCTTCTTCTTAGGGACTGGATCAATTGAGACAGTGACTGGATCTATTGGAGAAGAAGCCTCAACTGTGCCCTTCTGCTCTCTACCTAAAGCGTACATGACCTTTGCACACTTTCATCAGCACTATCAATATGCACAATGTGCTATTTCATGCACAATGTGCTATTTCATGCACAAAGAGGGTCAAGACTGCCTGTTTAAGGAATAATTGGCCTATCATATTTCTTTTAAATTTCTACTGAAATGCTAGCTGGAACTGGAAAACTAACAGCAGTGGATATGACCTTCAGAAGTTTCCACTGGAATGAAGATCTGAAAAAATTGTCTCAGTGTATTCCATTTATTTATCCACTTTTTACACTTAGTAGATATTTACTATGCACCTAGTAGGGCTCGTTCAGATACAGTGTTAGGCACAGAAGCAGAAAAGCTTTCAGAAAGGAAGTGGGTGTTGGACTGGGCCTTGGAGGGAGCACAGCTGGGCATGGAGTAGAATTAACTATAGAGGGGGCAATAGGGGCCCACAGGACCTGGCATAATTAGCACATGCTCTGGAGCAGGAGTCAGCGGGATTGGTCTAGGAGGGGTCAGGTAGTAAATAACTTAGGCTTTGAGGGCTGTCAGGCCTTTGAGCCCAAGCTAAGCCATCATATCCCCTGTGGCCGCACGTATACATCCAGATGGCCTGAAGTAGCTGAAGAATCACAAAAGAAGTGAAAATAGCCAGTTTCTGCCTTAACTGATGACATTCCACCATTGTGATTTGTTCCTGCCCCAACCTAACTGATCAATTAACCTTATGACATTCCTTCTAGACAATGAGTCTCAGAACCTCTCCGCCAAGCACCTTGTGATCCCTGCCCCTGCCCACAAGAGAAAAACCCCCTTTAACTGTAATTTTTCACTACCCACCCAAATCCTATAAAACTGCCCCACCCCTATCCCCCTTTGCTGACTCCTTTTTCGGACTCAGTCTGCCTGCACCCAGGTGATTAAAAAGCTTTATTGCTCACACAAGCCTGTTTGGTGGTCTCTTCACGTGGACAAGCGTGACAGAGGCCACATGGCCTCTGTTGCAATGACTCATCTCTGCGGTGAGCCTGAAAGTAGCCATAGACAATATGCAAATGAATACTCTTCTTATTTTACATTAACACTTCACTTAATTAACATAGGTGGCGGGCCAGTTTGGGCCCATGGATCACAGTTTGTGGAATCCTGTTCTAGAGAAGTTCTCAAGCCTTGTATCCCTACGAATCTCCTGGGAGGCTTATTAAAACAGATTTCTGGATCCCACCCCCAGCGCTTCTGATTCCATCGGTCTGAATCATAATAGGGCCTGGGAATGTGCATTTGGATTCCCAGTGTCAAGGTAGCTGAGGACTCCCAGCTTGCTCCATTAGCATTCACCTTTCTTGGTAACTTAGTGCTTAGGCTTTCCCCAAAGTCAGTCCTCTGAGCCATGACAGGTGTTGAGTGGCAGGTGCAGCTGTGTAATCAGTGCACGTGTGTAACTACCTGAGCTAGTTCCCAGTTTTGACTGCCTGTACCCTGTCCCTTCCTCCTTTCTCTGTACAGCTACAGCCTCTCCTCACTGATCTTCCTGCCCAGATGGATCCAAATGCCCTTGACTGGTCTCTAACATGCTGGGTGGGTGAAGGAACAATGTTCCCTCCCCTCTGGGTTCTGAATTTATTGAGAAATGGTCAGAAGAGACAGAAAGGGATCAGACACATCATTCTTAAGATAAAAATCATTGCAAACACTTATACAATACTTATGAAGGCCAGGCATTCTTCTAAGATTTTTACCAACTCATTTACACACCATGGCAACTCCATGAATTAGTGAGGGTTATTGTCACCATTTTACTGATGTGGGCACCAAGGCATGGAGAGGCGAGTCACTCCGTGTAGTAGGTACAGTTACGGTTCCCATTTTGCCAATGTGCATGCTCAGGTACAGAGGCGTGAGTGACTTGCCCAAGGCCACAAAGGTAGAGCTGGGGGACCTGTCTTGCAGAACTACTGCTGGATCTCAAGGTCAAAGTTTGCTCCCTTGACCTCTTCTCTCAACTACTCCGGTCAGAGGAGACAGGTCTTAGAGGCCCAAGCAGGGAATGCCCTGAGGTTGCTAAATAAAGGAGAGAAGAGTGCTGCTTCTCTTAGGCATACATCCAAGACTCTGTGACCACACAGTGGAGCTATGCATTGTGGTGACTTTATTCCCCATCTGGACAGGTGACTTTCTTTTGTTGGAGTTTTGTTGTTTTTCTTATAAGCACTAGCATCCCATATTCAGGCAGCATATACTTTTGCATAGTTTTCATGGAATATTTCCATAGGCATCAGGTCATAAAGTTGAGTATGGTTTTAACATCAAACACTTTATATCTGGTGTTGAGAAACAGGATCAAGGCAAATAGTGTAAGGAGGTTTTCATTATCATGCTGTGAGGTTGTAAGTTGACCCACGGAATTGCTGACTCCATGTGGAAACTGGCCACCTTTGGAATTCTGCTGCATATTTAAGAGTCACGCTTGTGATTTAAAATTTACTCACTTTCAGTCTTTTGTAACATGATTCAAAAAATCATGAGATAAGAAAACACCTGGCATTTTAATAGTGCTGTCTGATTCGTGAGACATATTTATTATGGATCTTTCTTGTATAGTCATTGCTTCTAAGGATTTCACAAATAAAGGTGGTGGTTCTCTTGATGTGAAACTCCTGTGGTGTTGAAGGCTTACAGAGGCAACCACACTGAGCCTCCTCTGGAGCCAGGATCCCCTGCAAGGAGGTGCCTTTCCCAGCTACTCTGATCTGGGTGCCTTCCTCGTATGCGTGTCCCGGTGGCGCTGGGAGTCCTCCAATGCCTGCTGCTCTGGCCCCTCAGGATCTCGTCTTGGAGGAGGTGGATGGAACTCACTTGAAGGGAATCCCACAGCCCCCTGGGCATCCCCATTGCAGAGCACCATTTCCCACTGGCCTTTTTCAGTTCCCTTTTGGGTCTAAAAAGGGCTATGCTTTCTTCTCTTCATAGAGAGTTCACTTTGGACTACATCTCCATTAATTCCTAAATTGTGTCTCAGCTGGATTGTTATTCTCCTTTAGCTCCTTGTGCTCAGTCATCACTGTCCTGCCAGTGTTCTTTTAGTGATCGTGTGATTTGATGCCACAGTTTGGTTTTTCTTTTAAGTTATGTTCAATTTATTAGAGAGGCCCTGTATAAGAACCCCATCCCTGCGGACTCATTTATTGAGATGGAGAAGCCGACTATTGGCATGACTAGGAAAGTCTGTGCCATATGTGCAAGTTCATGTGTGTGCCACTGGGCTCGGTGGGAGAGAAAACAACGGAGACAAGAGTAGAATGCATGAAGGACTTTGGAAAAGAAGAGAGATATAATTTCTTAATAAATAGAGTCTAGAGCTTCAGCCTTAAACATAGTAAATCATATTTAAATGTTATTTATGTAAGCAATGATAAAGTAACACAATACATCAAAAATCATGTGATCCTAACAGAAAAAAAGCATTTGGTGCTCTCAGTGGGAGGAAAGGTCCAACATAACTTTGACCTGCAAAGTTTAATAAGATTTGTGCATGCAATTTCCATTACCTACTAGAAAATCATGAGAATAAGATTTTGGTTGTTGTTTCATTTTGTTTATTTTTATTCAGTTGCTTTGTTTGAAGTGTGACATGAAAATGTTAAGTGTTTTGAGTGCTGCATCTTACCAGGGGCTTAGCTACAGCAAGGTCAAACCAAAGTAGGTTTGTCCACAAGAATAAGAAAGGAGCTTGGTGGCCCACAGAACATTGGTGTACAGAGGTGTGGCATTATAGGCCACAGACGGGGGCAACCGAGAGCATTGGAGACTGGATGCAGTGTGTGGTTCTAAAAGACATCAGGGGTCAAGTAAGGGGGGCATATGGATCAAGCTCTGCAGGGAAATAAAACCAACAGAAGATAAATATATACAGACACACACACACACATGTTACTGGTGGAGGGTGTCCAGATTCTTGGCATCTTGAACAAAGAATTGAACAAAATGCACAAAAAAGCAAGGAAAGAATGAAGCAACAAAAGCATGCATTTATTGAAAATGAAAGTACAGGAGTAACCCAAGCAAGGGCCTCAAGTAACCAGTTACAGAATTTTCTGGGGTTTAAATACCCTCCAGAGGTTCCCCATTGGTTATTTGGTGTATACCCTATGTAAATAAAGTAGTGACCTGCATCAGTCTGATTGGTTGCAGAAAGAGACCAATCAAAGGCTGAAGTGAAGTTACAAAGTATACCCTATGTAAATGAAGACTTGGCCCACAACCAGCCTGATTGGTTGCAGGAGGGGACCAATCAGAGGTAGTTTCAGTTTTTCATCTGCCACTCAGAAAAGCAGGGAGTTGCAAAGAGAGTAGCCTCTGTTCTTTTTGCTACTTGGGCCTGGAAAATTGGCGTTCTCTTTTGAGTAGTTCTAGGAAGTCAGTGTGAATCGGCCTTAGGTTCCCTGCCTCAGGACCCTATTCTCCTGCCTCATATGTATGTATGTCTATTTATGAAGAGATCGATAAGGTACCGGCTCAGGGAATTATGAAGGTGAGCAGCCTCCTAATCCACCATCTGCAGCTGGAGACCCAGAAAGGCCAGTGGGGGAGTTCAAAGGCCTGAGCCAACGGTGTAGATTTCCAGAGTGGGTCTGAAGGCCTGAGAACCAGAAACCCCACGGGCAGGAGAAAATCGACGTTCCAGCTCAAGCAGTCAGGCAGAATTCATTCACCCTTCTGCATTTTTGTTCTATTTGGGATGGATTGGATGAGGCCACCCTCACTGGTGCCTCTTTGCTCAGTCTACTAATTGAAACCCCAGTCTCTTCTGCGAACACACTGAAATCATGTTTAATGAGTTCTCTGGCCCAGTCAAGTAGACACGTAAAACTAACCATCACAGAGAGGGACAATGGAGGTCTGGACAAGCAGGCAGATGGTCAGCGCCAGAGGAGTCAGCCGTCAGATGTCGTGGGCTGGAGACTCCCCCCATTAGGGTGAGGTGACCAGCGTGTAGAGACATAGCCCCTGCTTCTGGAAGAACACGAGAACATTTATGAACAGAGTAGTAAATTCAGCAGATGGAAGCCCAGGAGGAAGTTTGGGCTCAAGGAGGTGCTTGGAGCTTGGGGCTGGACAGAAGCCTGTTATTCAAGCGGGACACCAGATCACAGGCAAAAAGCAGCAAAGCAAGCATTTATGGACTCACTCAGCTACCCTCTGCCCCAGTGAGGGGCAGGGATTAGGATGGGGATGGGCTGGGCTGGGGAGGGGATGGATGGTCTCTAGGGTGCCCGTGGCAGAGCCAAGCACAGTGTTGCTGCCAGTCTTGCCAGTGCCTCCCAGAGCAGAGGCTGCGTGTTCTCTCATCGCCACCCAGCCTAGAGCATCTGACTACATCGATGACAGACTGTTCCCTGTGCCAAAGCGCAGCCTGGCAACCGAAATGCGATGCTGTCGAATTTCATGGTGAGTGCTGCCTCGTGCAATTGCACACCATGAAACTCGTTATATATTATAATGTTATACGTTAGCTGCACATGATAAGCCTGTGAGATACTGGGGCAAAGCAAGACGTGAGTTCTGAGTGAAGGTATATGAAGTGTGGAGAAGAGTAAGGAAACATTTTGCCGGATGTAAATTAGACAGTAGTCTTGCTCCTTGGATAACTGTGAGCATGAAGCCATAAAGAACAAAAACCTGCCTTCCAATTCCTTCCAGCGCGGGTGGAGAGACAAGTGCATACGATGAAAGTTGGCAATGCAATAGAAGATATGTTACGGTCAGTGCCGGCAAAATGTTGAAACAATGTAAGTGTGGCCTGCTGGTCAGCTCAGGCTGGATGGTGGGCATGTGAGGTGTGGGAGAAGGATGGCAGGCAAGGAATACCCCTGTCTGGGCTTTTCAGGATAAGAAACCCTTTTGGTTGGCTATGGTGACAGCAGACCCTTACCCAGGACATGTCTAACTGGAAGTCCAGTCGTCCCACTCACCAAGGCAGGGCAAACCTCCATGTGAGGCCCAAGCAGCACCTGTCTTGGCTTCTCTTTCTTGACATCTGCCCTTCTCTGTCCATGACATTCACAGTTCGTCGCTGATCCGCTTTGAACTGCTTCTCACTATCAGGCTTGAAAAATGTGGCCAAGTCTCTCAGAGCTAAGCTGAAGAGGGCAATTTGACTAAAAGTCTAGGATGGGGAGGAAAATGTCTGCTTTTCACTTCCTGCATTTTCTACTTACGTGATCATTTCACTTTGCTTGAGTTGTGGAATCATGGCTGTTCCCTAGTGCTGGTGTCCACCTGTGCTTCATCCAAAACACATGGGGAAGCAAGCCTCCCACCCAACTCGAAGTTCCGAGAATTCAGAGTGCGTTTGATTTGGGATATGCTGTGAAAGCTGTCTGCGTTTCCAATTTCTTTCTAAGAAGCTGACAACTGCAATGAGCGACTGAGGCGTGAGTCTCCCTCACCCAGGTTTGTTAAGCCAGCTCTAGGGTGAATCTAGGGAATAACATAAGCAACAGACACATATGTGGGTGTTTTTTCTGAGGTTTTTAGGAGGTTTAGGATTTACATACCTTTGAAAAGGGGGCAGGAGGCTTGTATAGAGTAGGAGTAATGTGAATGGTTATATTTCTCTGAGACTTCAGTTCAAGCTTGTTCAACCAGTGGCCCAGGACGGCTTGAATGTGGCCCAACACAAATTCCTAAACTTTCTTAAAACATTATGAGATGTTTTTGCAATTCTTGTTTTTAACTCATCAGCTATCATTAATGTTAGTGTATCTTATGTGTTGCCCAAGACAATTGTTCTTCTTCCAATGTGGCCCAGGGAAGCCAAAAGATTGAACACTTATGCTTTAGTTAGTGTCGAGTAAATCTACATTTCACATAAAAGGTGAATGTCTGAAGAGAAAAAGGGAGTCAAGGAAAAGTCGATTATGCAGAGATCTCTGGGTAGGTGGAGAAATGAGTCTGGACTTTGTTCTGCTCTGCTAAGGTGAGTTTGAAAGGGACATTATTGACCAGGTGTGGTGGCTCACACCTGTACTCCCAGCACTTTGGGAAGCCAGGAGTTCAAAACTAGCCTGGCCAACGTGGTGAAACTCCATTTCTACTAAACCAAAATACAAAAATTAGCCAAGCATGGTGACACATGCCTGTAATCTCAGCAATTTAGGAGGCTGAGGCAGGAGAATCGCTTGAACCCAGGAGATGGAGGTTGCAGTGACCCGAGATTGTACCACTGCACTCTAGCCTCGGCAACAGGGTGAGTGAAATTCTGTCTCAGAAAAGAAAGGGACATTATTGGTGTGGAGTTCTAGCAGCTGGACTTAGATTGCAGACCTGAAGTTAAAATTGGCATGTCCTTGTTTATTGGAGGCCGGCAAAATTTGACTTACGAATGATTTGTCGGGGCAGCCCTTCCAGGTGCCTGAGGCCTTTACTTTTTAGTGGGGATTTGGCTGTCTAATGCTAGTAACAGCCATTCATTTGTAAGAGCAGGTTTTATGACTCAGCTTCAGGGATTAATGTTTATTTTTGTGTAACTTTGTGGGGGTGGGGGAGCGGATCTTGAGATTTTTATTTTCCTTTACATAGCAAAACAAACAAACAAGAAAACGCTTCCATAACGCGGGCTGGATGGAATGCCTATATACTGACTTTTGGGGTCCCTGTACAGTCCCTAGGTGGGTTCCATGAATGGATGTAGTCAAAAAGGACTAGTGGAGCTGACCTTCCTCTCCACCAACCTCCTCGGCTGTCAGGGCTCATGGCTACAGGAACCTAAACGTGAAAATCTATCCTTTTGGGGTGTTGGGTCAAGGGATGAAAACACAAACCTTATTGGTATGATCAGATATGCTTGGGACATGTTTCCACCCCGGCAGCTTGCAGAACTAACTTCATCTTGGAAGGGTAGAGAGAGATATTTATTTCTTGTCAGGAAAACTGCATGACATTTTAAATTTCTATGTGATTTTCAGAGAATGTATTTCTCTCACAGCTCCTTTGAAAACACACATTACATGATCGATTATATAACCACCCAGCAATTTTGAAAAGAGTCAGGGAGAACATTAAAAAAAAAGAGAAAGTCTCCCATAACATGAGCAAAATGATCTGCCAACACAGCTTGTCAGTTACCTTATGGCATCTTTTGCTCATCAACAGGATATTGTGCTTTATAAATCAGTTATATCCTCGCTGAGTTTTAAGCATATGTTATAGTAAATCAATGGAACTTGAGAGTGTTTTAATTGAACTTGGAAGCAAAGAAAAGATAAAGTTTGTATGATATAGCAGACAGTGCAGTTTTTCTGGGTACCAGGTGATACTTGCGAATATTTAACTCCCTGGAGTCAGAAAGCATGTATGTGAATGTCGGTAATTTATCTAACAGAACAATCGCCCTAGCACAAGGCTGTCCATTTCCAAGTAGCATGTGTGGCTGGGAGAAGACCTTCTGAAATGAATACTCACCCCCTCGCCTCCCCAAATTAGCCTCCTGCCTCTGCTCCGGAAGCTTCCTAATGGTCTGTGTGCAACGGTGCAATTACAGCAGCCTGTCTTAACAAAGCTGCGTGATCACCAGCTTTGGGCACAGGCTTGTGATTGGAGCGGTGTGAGGTGTTGTCTCACCCCTTTCACAGGCAGTTTCTCGTTTTTCACATGCGCCCACTTATAAATGTCTGTCACAGGGTTTCAGGCCATTCACCACTTACACATTTGCTAATTGTTCCCCATTCTTCTGTGTTTCTTAGCCTCAGATTTTCGTATCCATCTGTTCTAACTAAAATCTCTCTCATCAAATTGAAAGCCCCTCCAAATGATTTCTTACCATTTTCTCCTAATTGCCACTCTAGAGACCTGGCTATCCATTTGAAATACCTTTTTGAAATCTTGATTATCTGTAGGAAATATTTTTTTCTGACATGATAGAAGTAACCAGTTTTGGTGCTGTTTGGGTTGCTTAAGTAACTACAGGCTGGAAATAGGAGATTCTCTTTCCTTTTTTCCTTCTATTTTTCTTTCCGTCCTTCTCTTTCTACTTCTCTCTTTCTCTTTCCAAATATTTATTGCGAGAATCTGTTCTGAGTACCGAGGATATAGCAGTGAACACAAGAAAATAAGTCTGTTTATGGAGCTTACACTTTAAAGAAGGAAGAAAGACAATAACAAACATCTATAACATCTATAGCCTGTATGTACATATTGTAATAAAGATACTTATGTGAGTGTGTGAATACATGCAGACACAGATGTAGACCTAGGCAGGGGAGTAGACGGATACAGGGAATGTGCCGAGCCAGGCAGGGATGAAGGCGTGAGCAAGCCTGTGGGAGGGGCAGGAGGCCAGGGTGGGCAGGATGCTATCTAGGGCTTTTCCTGACACAGCCCTGAGGCCAGTGAGGGAGGAGCCTGGGATGAGGACAGGAAGAGGGGCAGCGAGAGGAGGGAGCCATGATCGGCCACCATGAGACATGGGGAGGCCGGCCTGGCAGGAGCTGAGTGAGCCAGGGAATGAAGGAAGTCAGAAAGGGAGCAGGGGCCACAGGCTGCAGGGCCTTGAGGCCTCGGCAAGAGGCCTGGAGCTTTTCCTGAAGGTGACACAGGAAACTTGCTAGGTGAGTTGATTCGAGTCCACATTAAAAGTGACTCAGGGGGTCACATGAAGAATGGATGGCAGGAGTGGGTGACAAAAGGCAGAAACCAGGCAAGGGGCTACACGGACACTGCAGGCGGAGAATGACATGGCCTAGAGCAGGCAGGAGTTGGGGAAGGCAAAGGAAAATGAGAGACAGTGAACTTCAGCTTCCGAGTTTCCAAATGCACCAATCACATGATGGGAATGAGGTTTACTGACTTGGAGAAAACCGCGAGCAGATCAGCTTAGGAGTGAGCAGGTGTGCAAAGTAGATCTCAGCTTAGGAGTGAGCGGGTGTGCAAAGCGGATCTCAGTTTAATGCAGGACAAGTTAAGTGTGAGTATCCCCTAGGCAATGAATACAGAGACAGAGTTCACAGGAAGAGGGTGGATGCTAGATAGAAGGTATTTTAAGCAAAGGAGTAGCCTGCATTCATCTAGGGGATGACCATGGACAGATTCTTTTCAGAAACAACCTGTCAGGATTTTCTGCTACAACAGCCATCTATTCTTCATAGATGCAGTGAGGCCTAGACAGGATTTCTTCCTGGGTGAATTCTTTGCACTTGCAAGTCCTAACTCTGCTCAGCAAAGAAGCACGAGTTGTGAGTCATGGATTCTGGAAGTTACTTCACACAAAAGAAACAACTGGAGAGCAATACAAATCAATGAAGAAGTATTTTTGGCCTAGGTGATTGGTGTGTTAGCAGTGGGGCTTAAGATTATTCACAGAAGGAAGGTTTTATGGGAGAAAGCTCAGACCTGGACCTTGAAGTGCAGAAAAGCAAGGCTGCCAGGGAGGAGAAGAGTGAGGGAGTGGGGTGAGCTGTGGGGTGAGGTGAGGGGTGGGGATTTGAGTAGCAGGAGGCCTGGCTCCAGCAAAGGAGAGAAGTTCTAGAGGGCAGGAGACCCCAGGCTGGTTCCAGCTGAAGGGCTGTCTTGGCCTGAGAAGCAGGAGTTGAGGAGGATCTGGTGTGGTCTGATTCGTGGTTGAGGGAGAGGTACTTAAAGAAATTAAATTGGAGTTAGGTATGAGAAGGTCTGAAGGCAACAGGGACTTTTGGGCCTCAGATTAGAATTTGGGTCCTCAGGATGCACTGTGCCAGGCTGGCTAGCAGTTTCTACCTTGCTTCACCTGTATTATCTGTTCTTACACTGCTATGAAGAAATACCCAAGACTGGAAAATTTATACAGGGAAGAGGTTTAATTGACTCACAGTTCCACATGGCTCGGAGGCCTCAGGAAACTTACAGTCATGGTGGAAGGGGAAGCAAAATGTCCTTCTTCACAAGGTGGCAGGAGAGAGAAGTGCCATGCAAAGCAGAGAAAGCCCGTTATAAAACCATCAGATCTCGTGAGAACTCACTCACTGACATGAGAACAGCATCAGGGTAACTGTCTCCATGATTCAATTACCTCCCAGTGGGTCCCTCCCATGACACATAGGGATTACAGGAACTACGATTCAAGATGAGATTTGGGTGGGAACACAGCCAAACCATATCACCACCATTCCCTGCCTGAGCCCTGTGTGGTGAGCCCCTGAGCTGCACCTGCCACAGTAATCCCTTGTGCCTCCAAGCTCTCTGAAGCTGTGCGGAGTGGGCCTCCTGGGCATAGAGCTGGGACCTACTCATCTTCAGACCAGTTTTGGAAACATTGCTCTAGGAGAAGTATGTAAAGTGCCAAACAATTAAAAACAAAATCAAACAAATCAAAAAACCTGGCGAACCATATGAATTATGCACCATGTAATCAGTTTTGCTTGTTTGCTTGTCTTTAGTTTTCATCTTGTCAAGCTATCTTAAATATAGTCATTCTGTAAATACATGGCATCACCTTCCTGGATCTTTAGGGGTTGAGTCAGATCAGCCCTAGGTCCCTTCTGGCTTCTGAGCTCTCAATAATACCTGCTACTTAAGAGAGTGGAGGCCCGAGAGCTGCCTTGACCTAGAACAGAACCTCAGAGAGGTCCCTGGCAAAGGAGCAGCAGAGGAAATGGGATGGAATTGGGCAGGGGAAGCTGTTTCTAAGTAGCAGGCAGAAGGCATTGGCTTCCTGGGGTAGGAGATGGACCTAGGGATCTGGGAGAGGAGAAGGAAAGAGACAGGGGGTAAGACAGAAATGCAGGGAGTAGGTGTCAGAGAGATGGAGAAGGATGGCTGTGGAGCAGGGGGTGAGGTGAAGAGAGGCAGAGAATGGAGAGGCTGAGAGGCGCAGGTAAGACGAAGCTTGGGAGTTCTGGGAGGTTTATGGTGTTTGAAACTTGACATCTATTTTGCTGTTGGGTGGATGGACACACTGCTTGAGTGCATCTGTGTGTGTGTATGTGTGTGTGCATGCGTGCATCTGTGTGTGTGCATGTGTGCATCTTTGTGTGTGTGCATGTGTGCATCTGTGTGTGTGCATGTGTGTGTCTGTGTGCACGTGTGCATCTGTGTGTGCATGCATGCATCTGTATGTGTGTGCATGCATCTGTGTGTGTGTGCATGCGTGCATATGTGTGTGTGCGCGTGTAGTCCCACATGGTTTTAATATGTAGATGAGGTATCTGGGGCTCAGTGGGGTGCGATTACCTGCCCAAGGTGGCACAGGTAGTGGGTATCAGGGCCTGTTGTTGAACCCAGGTCTCCTGGCTCCAAAGTCTAAGTTCCTCCCCTTTGGGAGCCTGCTCCTGGCGCTTCTAGGAAAACCTGACCAACAAAATCCCTGAGGTTCAACACACACCGTCCCTCTGCAGGGTGGGTTTCTCTGGTTGCCCCAGGGTCTACTGTGTGACTCCCAGAGCCCCTGGCATCCACGCAAGCTCCTCCCCAGAGGAATCCCCGAGACCCGAGCCGTCGTCTTTTTCCCTGAAGAGATTGATTTCCAATAAACATGGTAAATTAACAATGTATATTAAAGTTCTTATAACTTAATTATGCTGTTTCTATAATTATTAAGTCATTATAACAGTTAGGTAATAAGTTTTAATCACACTGTAAAAGTATTGTAGCTCAGTTTATAACAAGATTTAAACTCAATGCTTTACATGTAATTTAGGTTATTTCTCATTTTCTCCCACTGCACCAGCCTCTATTTGATTTATCCTGGAGTTCCTTTGGTTTCTAGCATAAGACCCTCTAGTCTTTGTGAGCGTCTTAGAGCCACGAGTGCAGGTGTAGCTGAGTCTCTGACCTTGGCTGCCTGGCTGTTCTTCAGATGTGCTCCCACCTCCTTCTGCCTGGAGTGGTCTTTTCAGAGATATCCTCATGGTTCTCTCCCCAGCCCCTTAGAGTTCGCTCAAATTCAGCTTTTCAGAGACACATTTCTCTGGCCACCCTATGTGAATATGTGACTCTCACCAGCATTGCCCATCCTCCTTCCTGGATTTATTTTTCTCCGTAGCCTTATTACCATCAGATATGCCAAATGTCTTCCATATTAAAAAAATTCAACTTCACATAAAAATTAGCCATTTTAAAATGAGCAATCCAGAGGCATTTAGTATGTTCACAGTGCTGTGCAACCATCTCCTCTATCTAGTTTAAACATTTCCATCACTCCAAAGTAAAGCCCTTTACCCATTAAAGAGTTTCTTCCCATTCCTCTTCCACAGTCCTGACAGCCTCCAGTGTGCATTCTGTCTCTTTTGATTTATCTACTCTGGATGTTTCATATGAATGGTATCACACAGCATGTAACTTTTTCGTTCTGGTTTCTTTCACTTAACTGATGTTTCTGAGAGTCATCCATGTTGTAGTGTGGTAAGTACTTCACTCCTTTTTTTTTTTTTTTTTTTGTGATGGAGCCTCACTCTGTCGCCCAGGCTGGAGTGCAGTGGCCCAATCTCGGCTCACTGCAACCTCCACCTCCTAGGTTCAAGCCATTCTCCTGCCTCAGCCTCCCGAGTAGCTGGGATTATAGGCATATGCCGCCATGCCTGTCTAATTTTTTTGTATTTTAGTAGAGACAGCTTTTCACCATGTTGCCCAAGCTGGTCTTGAACTCCTGAGCTCAGGCAATCTGCCTGCCTCTGCCTCCCAAAGTGCTGGGATTACAGGTGTGAGCCACTGCGCCTGGCCATACTTCACTCCTTTATAAGGCTGAATACTATTACACTGCATGTGTGTGCCACAATGTGTTTATTTGTCTATCTGTTGCTGGACATTTGGGCTGCTTCTGCCTTTTGGCTGTTAACAAAAACATAACGCAATCTATAAATTTAGAAAAGGAGATGAGACTTTTTTTCCTATAAAGGGTTACAGCCCGCAAGGTGGCCATCCGGCAGGCT
Source organism: Pan paniscus (assembly GCF_029289425.2). Taxonomy (NCBI): domain Eukaryota; kingdom Metazoa; phylum Chordata; class Mammalia; order Primates; family Hominidae; genus Pan; species Pan paniscus. The sequence continues at coordinate 6,328,376 of NC_073253.2, read as the reverse complement.
GGGAAGCACGGGCTCCAGCCAACACCAGAGGAGGAGCTGGGGCAGGAGCTTTATGCTGAATGGGCTGTCTAATACACATATTCAACAGGTGACAGGAGGACCTATGAATATTCATGGCGGTGGTCCTGATGCATACGTATTACACACACATGCATGTAACATATGACCCATGCTCGCTTTCGGGTGGAGACTTAACATTTAAATGTATTACAGTTAGGCTGTATATGTCAAGAGGTCTTTTCAGGATACAGAAGCGTGCAAGTGCGTGGTCTCTGTAACCCTGTCAGAACTGGTCCATAGTCGGTGGTCTTCTTATTAGGAGAAAATTAATGGAAATCAGTCTCTTGTCCAAAAAAAGCTGCAGCTATGGCTGCTGGAACAGGGAGTGAGTTCACGTTCCTGAGCAGGTTGGGCTACAATTGTTTTGGTATTGTTTTATGTCATGGCCAGTGCTTGTTTAACTGCTAGAGAAAAAGAAACAATGTGTGTTGGTTAGAATATAGTTTATTCTTTAAGTATGGGGGTGTGTGATTTAACATTTGCCTGGTATGGCCTTGGGTCCTGTTTAGAATTTGGTAACTTGTTGCCACAGAGTCTGTTCTGTCAGTCTTATGATCTCCATTTTAACATTAATGTTGGTCAGTTGTTGTGTCTAAACTGTAACAGGAAGGCGGTATAACGAGCCATGTCTGACCTTCTGTCCCATCACGGCCAGGAGCTCAGTTTGAAGGTTTTTTGGGGTCCTCTTGGCCACAAGACGTTTGGGTGCAGTTGGTGAGGGGCTGAGTTTAGCTAACATGGCTATTGTGAGGAGTACCGCTATACATGTGTGTATGTGAACTTGTTTGATTTTCAGTTCTCCTGGGTAAGTACCTGGAGTGAAATTGCAGGATCTTTGCCCATCAACACTTTTCTCTCAGGCTATGCTTGTTCCTGTCGCATCAGAAAAGCAAAATATTGCTCTTGTCCCAAGGCTCTGGCAGCTGAATGGTGACTTATCCTTCTGTTATAATTGCCCTGATCTAGGTCACATTTCACTTAAGGGGGTTCTGGCTCAACTAGAGAAGATAGCAGGATCAATACCCCCAGTCATTTATAAAACTCTCTCCTGAGATCATTTAGGGAAGCTCTTTGTGCATGGATTCAAACCTATTATCAGTGACAGACCTTTAAAATTAGTATCTTTCTTCTAAGGAGGGCAAAGAATATTCAGATACTGTTAAGAAATAGAAAATTGCAAGATTAAAATAAAAACAGATGCCTGTAAATTATATTTCAATTTTTTAATATATTTTATCCAACACTACAGTGGCAAAATTAAATATTGGGATTTTCAGGGAAAATTATCTGGGTTCTTCTGTAAGTAGAGGCAGAGTTTTTGGAAAAGCATCAGTTAGGAATTATTAAGAGAAAGTTTACCCATAAGTAGGTGGTTTGGGTAACTAGCATTGGGAAGTTACTTTGCTTTCAATATCTGATGTAGACTGCATAGTGTAATTTCTGTCACGTCATGGGCAAAGGTTAAATGAGGTGCCAGTTCAGTGGATCCCAAGCTTGACTTCATATTGAGTCTCCTGGGGAGCTTTTGTCCAGATGAAGCCTGTGTCTTCCCTGCAGGTATTGTGCTTTAGCTTGTTTAGGAGTGTGGTTGGGGCATTTGTATTTTTAAAATGTCTTCCTCCTTCCTGTCACCTTCCAGATGCCTGTAATGTGCAACTAGACTTGAGCATGGCTGTCCTAGGGTATCTCAGAATTTCTTTGGGAAAAAAAGATGATTTATTTGATGATGCTAAGTTTGCAATAAGACAGTTGAATTTTTATGTAAAGTTGATATTATGCTTGATATCCCCTAAATGCATATTTCAAGAGCTTATGTCTTAAACACATATTTCATTTTATTTCGGCTAATTGGAGCATCTAGAAGCTTGCATCTCAAAATGAAAGCAGCATTGGCCAGCAGCATTGCCCCAACCTGGGAACTGATTAGAAATGCAGCCCCTGAACAAAGGCATGAACTTGATTGCAACCGTGTGGACATGTACAGGCAGCAGTGAAAGCCTCAGCTGCAGGAGCTTGGGGCATAGGAGACAGCCTATGTTGAGGGGAAGGATGAGGGGGTTCTGCATTCGATCTTGTTGCCATGATGATGCCAAGAATGCTGTGGAGTATAACAAAGAAACAGAGTATGGATGGTGTTTCAAACATGACTACAAGACTTTGATCAACCAAAAGCAAATAGACTCAGGCAAAACCAACGGTGTGGATGGAGTTGCTCCTGAACCACCCAGCACATAGACCTGGCAACATCTTGTCCTGCAACGTCCCCACTTTCTGCAGATGGTAGCTGAGAAAATGGACAAAGTTTAAGAAATGGGTTTCTGATTCTTCACCTTCAAAAATGGAATTGATGCCATCCCAAGCTGGGCTGCATTTTATAGAGTAATCATTTTCTTGTTTTATTCATTGCCTGATAATATACGGAGAAGCCCTGCTGGGTGGCCCTCGTGAACAGCAAAGGACTTGGCAAGCAGTGAATATTGAGTGAATCTGGAACACTTGCACGTTTCTTTTCTTTATGTAGAATTACACCAGTGAGCCATGGGCTCTTGACAAACTCTGGGAGCTTTCTTTCACAGTGTGGGGAGTTGAACTGCAGTGAGTATCAGAATTTCATGCACACTTACATAGAGCTTAGATGCCTTCTGTGAAACTGTGTCAATTACCTTTGCTGAAAGGGGAGAAACAAATTGTAGAAGAGGATTTGACTTGGTCTGTGCACTGGTCACACTTTTCATAAATAATTATTGGCAAAAGAATCTCAGTAGAAATGGGTGCCTCCAGTAATTAACCACAACTATTCAAAGGCTCCCATTCCCACAGCAGCAGGCAGGATTTAGAAGATCTATAGGAAAGATTTCTTAACACAGACAGTTATTAAAGATCAGAATGAATTATTAATCAGCCTTTGCTGGAAGTCTTTAGAAAGAGAATGGGTTTTAATTTGCCTGGAATATTTTCCTGGGATTCTTCCCACAGCCGGGATGGTGGCTATGATGCACTTAAGCACACTCAGAGCCCTCAGATGTTGGAGTTTACTTATGAAACTGAACTGGCAGGAAGGCTATGGGTAAATACATAGGAAATATAAAAGGAAGGCAATGAAGCATCTCAGTAGCCATGTGTGTTTGGTTGGGAGGGTATGACTTGGGGAAAGACTGAAGAAAGAGATCATTAATGCATTCCCTGTAATATTGTCAACCGTGGATGTTGCAAACTTTTCCTCTCCATGGAAAGAATGAAGAAAAGAGGGAAGAGGAAAATAGGAAGGGAGAAGAAATGAACGTAGAAAGGAGGAGGGAAGAAGGAAAGGCAGATGGAAAGACAGAAGCTAAAATTTACTGAGGTTTGACTGTGTAGCCAATGTAGTCAGCATTTATTACATCTTGTGGGCCATGCCTTTGGATCATTGTCTCAGTTGCACAGATAAGGAGACATTTACCCTGCATATGAGAGGTCGGAGCCCATTTCCTCTCCATAGCACCCATGGCTACTCCCTTCCATGTGCAAAAATGCCTCTGCTCCTCAGTTCATGAAGATGAGAACCATGCCACGTGTCTGGTGCTCCGTCTCAATCCAGCTGTCTCCTGCTCTGTTTCTCTGTCCTCACTGTTGAGGCAATGGCTCTGCTGGGCTTCCTTTATCTCCCTTCTGCACCTCCTACCTCCCTCCCATGTTCCTTTTCTATCTTCATTCGTTACTTCACTTTCATCAACTGCTCTCTTCTCTCTTTTCTTAAATAGCTTTTCCCATGAAATGCTTTTATTTTTCCCCACAAATGTCCGTGGAATTTCTTCCATTGTTTTCATTGCCAACTTTCTAAAAGGAATAGTGAAACTCTGTCCCCCAGATGCCTTCTCTCCCCGCCCACTGACCATGGCTTCCCTTGCAACTGGGCTTCTGCTCTCACTGCCCTAAAGGAATTTCTCAGAAGTTCACTGAAGGGCCGTCTTTTGGTCCTGCCTATCCTTTCTCTATTCTTGACATGTTTGACCAGTTTCTCCTTCTTAAACTGTCCCTTTTGGCTTATGCTGTTCGGAAAGCAGGAGCCTAGGAGAGCTAGAGTGACACTATTTTAAAATCAACTTCATCTTAAAAGTAGCAAGGCACATTCCTCGCCAGTTACGACCCATGGTCCTATGATGTTTACAGCCAACTAAGCAGCTTAGAATGCCTGCAAGGACAAACTCCCAGGACAACAGAAAGTGCAGATGTCCCAATGCCCATAATAATAGATGCTTTCAGATAATTATAGTTATGCTTTGATGTACTTACACACTAAAATGTCAAGGATAGTTTTCTTTAAATTAATAAAAATAATAAATTTTGTCATGCTGTCGGCCCACCCGCACATAGGCACAACTTGGTTTAGTCTTCACATAGACAACTCCTATATAAGAAAAGCTTAAAACGAGGTGGGTGGGTTCCTCTACCTGATTTCTGAGGATGCCCTACCCTGTAATGGTGTGGCTTTCAATATACTCTCTCTTCTCACTGCACTCTGTGACTCGCCTTGAATTCTTTCTTGTGTGAGATTCCAGAACCTTCTCTTGGGGTCTGAATTGGGAACCCCTTTCCTGGCAACAATGTGGCCATAGTGTTCATGGTACTCTTTCTACCTTTTTGACCAAATTTGCCTCCCTTCCCTTAAAGATGTGTGTGAATCTTCATTAATTGCCTTTTCTTCCCATCCTTTTTAGTGATTGCACATGGTCTTGGGTCTTAACCATCATCTCTAGGTAGATGATGAGCAAGTCCCCAACATTCTTCATGGTTTCTCTTCTGAAGGCCCACCAGGTACTTCAGCTGTCCAATAAATAGCTCAGAGTCGATGTAACAAATCTAAACTTACTTCATGAAATCTGTTTCTCTTTTCATTTTCAGTCTTCTAGGCTAAGGATCTGGTTATTTTGACCAGTCTCTCCCCCTTGTCCTCTAAATCTGATCTTGCTCCTTTTCTTTCTATTTCAGATACAGATTTGTGTAGTTCAGGTTCTCATTACCTCCTGTCTGAAGTTTTGTAATAAGGTCCTGTCTGGTTGGGGCATCCATGGTGTCTATTCTGCTTGTTTAGGTTTAACACTTCTCTCATTTAAATGGGAACTGTCAATGTCCTCACTGGACCTGTCCAAACATATCACTCACTTTCAGGGTGCTTGTGTTGGTATACCCCGAGTACTGTTCTAAGTGAAACTAACAGGTAGGCCACCAAAATGTTGTTTCATCAACAAATATGCTTGGAAAGTTCTCGGCTAAACAAAGTTAAACAGAGTGTTTCTTTACCCAGAACTTCTCAGAGAATTTAATATGTTAATGGACGCTGTATTTCCAAGAAAATACACAAGATTCAGAAATTCCCAAATTTTATGGTCATATGATTTCCTTGTGTGTTGGTGGGTCCATGCATTTATATCCCCCCAGAAAACAAACTTTACTTCTAGCATGAGCATTTTTTAGTCTCTTTATTTTCTCATATCATTTCTTTGTACTGTATTTTCATGTCCAAATTCTACTGATTTCTGAAAATGTGGTTTAAATGTCCCCTTTTTAATGAAGTCTTCATTTTCCGTTAGGATGTTTTAGATTGTGCATAATGGAACATATAACTTTCCCCCAAAATAAAAAAAGATAGGAATTTATTGCATTACATCAAGGGTCAGAGCAAACTATAGTCCATAGGACAAATCTGGCCTGTTGCCTGTTTTTGTAAAGCTCATGACCTAAGGATGACTTATGCGTTCTGGTGGTTGGAAAAAAAAGTCCAAAGAAGAACAGTATTTCATAACTCATGAAAATTATATGAAATTCAGATTTTAGTGTTCATAAATAAGTTTTATGAAACATACCAACATGCCTTCTTTTATATAATTTCCAGGATTGCTTTCCCAATGCAATGGCAGAATTGAGTAGTTGCAACAGATGCTGCATGATACACAAAGCTAAAAATATTTATTATCTGATGCTTTATAGAAAAAGCTTTCCTTTATAGTAGAATGATTTATAATCCTTTGGGCATATACCCAGTAATGGGATTGCTGGGTCAAATGGTATTTCTGGTTCTAGATCCTTGAGGAATTACCACATTGTCTTCCACAATGGTTGAACTAATTTACACTCCCACCAACAATGTAAAAGTGTTCCTATTTCTCCACATCCTCTCCAGCATCTGTTGTCCTGACTTTTTAATGATTGCCATTCTAACTGACGTGAGATGCATATGTATATTTATTGCAGAACTATTCACAATAGCAAAGACTTGGAACCAACCCAAATGCCCACCAATGATAGACTGGATAGAGAAAATATGGCACATATACACCATGGAATACTATACAGCCATAAAAAAGCATGAGTTCCTGTCCTTTTCATGGACATGGATGAAGCTGGAAACCCTCATTCTCAGCAAACTAACACAGGAACAGAAAACCAACACCACATGTTCCCACTCAAAAGTGGGAGTTGAACAATGAGAACACAAGAACACGAGCAGGGGGAACATCACACACTGGGGCCTGTCGGGGGTGGGGGCCTAGAGGAGGGATAACATTAGGAGAAACACCTAATGTAGGTGAAGGGTTGATGGGTGCAGCAAACCACCATGGCACGTGTATGCCTACGTAACAAACCTGCATGTTCTGCACATGTATCCCAGAACTTAAAGTATAATTTTTTAAAAAAAGAAAAAGCCTTCCTAACTCTGGCTTAAATAACTGAGCAGGTGGGCAGTCCAGGGGAAGAACAGAGCCCCGCATAATGCTTTCCAGGGCTCCACTGATGGCAGTGCAGGCAGTTTCTGTCTCTATGTTTCCCAACAATTCCCTTAGGCAGGTTCTACCACATTCCCGAAAGAACTGACAACAGCTTCAGAGCCATGTGTTCTTTATTCCCAATGAGCAGAGGACAAATGCCATTGTCCCAGCATTCTCAGCAAAGTCCTGAGGTTTCTTCTACCTGGAAAGACTTAAGCAGATGACCCCCCCTTACCCCACCAACAGACCTACGCCTCAACCAACTCCTGTGTCCATGGGCACAGGCGGCAGGGCTTGGTCTGGGCGTGGGCTCCACCCCTGGACCCTGGAACTGGAATCGTTTCCCAGGGCTGTGGAGCTCCTCAATGTATGCCGGAGACTTTCATGTAAGAGGAAAGGAAACTGATGCCAGGGAGACAGTGTGACTGTTCTCATCGTCACCATTCTTTGACCTTCAACTTCACTTCTGCATATCCCCTTCATAGAGATTTATCACTCACTCCCTCAAATTGTGCTTTAGTGTGGGATGTCTCAACCCCTTATTGAGAGCAATGATCATATGTTCAGCTTCCTGTTTTCCCAATGTTGACTATAGTCCTTTGTGCCTAGTGGGCACTTCATCAATAGACTGCCAATGATACCAACCTGAAATGGAATGGAGAGATTATCCTTTACAGACTCTGGAATATTACATGAATGCAGGGACACCAAGGCTGGAACTAGAACAGGAACCCTTATAACTTGTCCGAGAAAAGAGAACCAACATTAAAATTAGGTTCAATACAGTGAACTGATTTTGTCTCCAGAAAGTGATTCAACACTGACGGGAGCAGTGGTGGCTCATGCCTGTAATCCCAGGACTTTGGGAGGCCAAGCTGGCTGGATCATCTGAGGTCAGGAGTTTGAAACCAGCCTGGTCAACATTGTGAAACCCTGTCTCCACCAAAAATACAAAAAATTAGCTGGGCGTGGTGGTGGGCGCCTGTAATTCCAGCTACTTGGGAGGCTGAGGCAGGAGAATCCTTTGAACCTGAGAGGCGGAGGTTGCAGTGAGCCAAGATCCTGCCATTGCACTCCAGCCTGGGTGACAGAGCAAAAATCCATCTCAAAAAAACAAAAAACAAAACATTGATGGGAGCAGTTGCTAAGTTTAAGCCCATGGTAAAGAAAGAGAAAGGCTGATGATGAACTTATTGTCTTACTCTGAAGTGCCCCTGCCTTCCTCCCAGAATCCATGCACCTCTCTCAGAGCTCTAGAATGCTCCTGCTGGTTTGGTCCCTGTATGGTCTAACTCATACATTAGGATACTCCATTCCTGGCTAAGACAGTGAAAACGTTTAATAACAAAGAAGCTTCTAAAGAAATGTAGTATTATCAGTCAGTTATCTTAACTCAAAACACTTAGATAAAAGTCAAAGGGTACCCAGATCCTGGTTATCACAGTGTCTGTAACTTACTTTATTTCATCATAGACTGTGTGAAATTGTGTGTAGTCACTTTATGATCCTGACTGATTCACTTGCACACTGGACAAAACCCCTGGCTCATCCAATGAGCCACTCAGGGAGGCTCATGTACTTCAGACATAGGAGAGTTGGGTCATGGAGGGTTCCCTTACCCTGGGGCCCAATGTCCTAACCTCTTCTAAATCCCAGGAGCTCTTGGGATACATTCCAGCCCATGAGTCTGCATCTCACAAGCTTCCCAATTTTGTCTTTTCTTAACAAGTCTAGTACCTTCTTTCATTCAAATGATATGCTTGAAAAAGTTTGAGCAGCAAATATTATAAAAAAAAGTTATTTGGACTTCAACGATATCTCTTGTTTATTATACATCAGTAACGGGTAAAATGTCTAGAGAAAAACAGCAAAAGTGTTGCTGTTGTATGAAATGTCAGCTTTTCTATTTTTTCCTTGAGAAAAAGACTTTGTTTTAATTTATCTAAAGCGGCTCCTGTTTTATTCAAACACACTTGAAAATTGTACCTCTACACTAACTTTCACAAAACATTAACAAGTAAAGATTTATGTGGAAGATACATTTTACTAAAGGCCAGTGGTTATATTGGAAACTGCAAAATTATCTTACATATACAAGTAGTCTAAAATACAGCTTTGCATTGATCCTAAAATGGAATAGACTCAATAATATCTGATCTCCTAGAATCTTTGTAAGATTGTAATTTGAAAAGCAACAGAAATTCTCATAAACTCAGCATCTGGAGCAAGAATATTTTGCAATGCAAATTTCAGTACATTTTACATTTATGACTATGAATTAGTTAAACACACAGCTCCCCATGCTATTTGCACATGCAAATCAGAGGAAGGAGTGTCACTATAGATTTTGTGTTTGGAGTCCTTACTCCCATTGTGCTTTGCCTATCTGTAAAGCAATCTGACTTGATTATGTGAGACAAAAATTACCAGGTGAATTTAGAAACAAAGCTCCCTCTTTTCCTTTTGAATCAGTAGCGTGTTCTCTCAACACCTTTATTGGATTTGATCTACAGCAGATGCTCAATAAAGGAGTGTGTCTCATGCACATTCGGGATGCAAATTCTGAGAATTTATAGCCATGCTTATTGTTTTAGTTCGCTTGGGCTGCCATAACAAAATGCCACAAACTGGGTTGCCTAAACAACAGAATTTTATTGCTTCATGGTTCTGGAAGCCCAAAGTCTGAGATCAAGGAGTCAGCAAATTTAGTTTCTTGTGAGAGCTATGATGAAGAAATCTGTTCCATGCCTCTCTCCCAGCCTCTGGTGGCTGGCTAGAAATCTTTGGCTTTTCTTGGCTTGTAGTTCTCTGCCTTCCTCTTCATGTGCGATTTCCCTGAGTGTATGTCTTTGTGTCCAATTTATAAGGACATATTTATATTGGATTAGAGGCCAACTTTACTCCAGTATGATCTCATCTTAACTAATTATATCTACAAAAACCCTGTTTCTAAAGAAGGTCACATTCTGATGTTCTGGGGGCGAGGACTTCAACATGAAAACTTTTTGGAGAGACATCATTCAACCCATTACACCCATGAAGTACAACCACCACCCAGACCAGACTTATTCCTGTCATTAAGATCCTATTTTCCGCAGAAGTCCTGTTCTAGCACCAAGGTGCTCAGAGCCAAGTGCATATTTTTACCTCATAGGCTTTAAAAAGTCATGACCTTCAGGTTTCCGTTTAACCCAATTAAATTTTGATCTTCCAAGGTGGAACCAGGCACCAGTATTTCTTCAACTTCTCAGATGTGTAGCTTTGGTGGATGGTCATAACCCTGTTAATTGGAGGTCCTCCCATCCTCATTCCTATGGGACATGCCTACTCTCAAAGAAAAACCAAAGAGATCTTTAATATCCCTAAAACAGCTCCCTAAAAGCCTGAGCCTTCACTCAGATTTCAATCAAATCACACTTAGTATGCCATGCTTACTTAATATGCAGCATGGTCTGGTGCCCTGTCTCACAGCAGAGAAGAAGCGCAGAAGCAGGGGAAATCCAGCTGGCTATTGCAGGAGGCTCAATGACAGGCAGGGAGGTGGTCACTGATAATCCCACACTGGAAGAAGAGGCCAGACATGCAGTCCATCCCTAAAGAACTGAGAATCTTGGGGATTTAACCATGTCAATGCAGTCTTTCTTACATTATTAACTGAAGAAAAATTATTGCCCTTTAGAGATTTTTTTTTTTTTAAATAATGGAAAAGAAGAAGTCAAAAGAAGCCAAATCAGGGTTGGGCGTGGTGTCTCACGCCTGTAATCCCAGCACTTTGGGAGGCTGACGTGGGTGGGTCACTTGAGGCCAGGAATTCAAGACCAGCTTGGCCAACATGGTGAAACCCTGTCTCTACTAAAAATACAAAAATTAGCCAGACATAGTGGTGCATGCCTGGAATCCCAGCTACTCGGGAGGCTGAGGTGGGAGAATCGCTTGAACCCTGGAGGCGGAGGTTGCAGTGAGCTGAGATTGCGCCACTGCACTCCAGCCTGGGCAACAGAACAAGACTCTGCCTCAATTAAAACAAAAATCGGGAGCCAAATCAAGACTGTTAAGCTGGATACCTAATGATTTCCCATCAAAACTTTTTAAAAATTGCCATTGTTTGATGAGAAGAATAAGCAGAAGCATTGTTGTAGTGGGGAAGGATGCTCTGGTGAAGCTTTCTCTGGTGATTCTCTGCTAAAGCTTTGGCTATCTTTCTCAAAACACTGTCCTGATAAGCAGATGTGTTCTTTGACCCTTCAGAAAATCAATAAGCAAAATGCATTGAGCATCCGAAAAAACCATTGCCTTGACCGTTGCTCTCAACAAATCTTCCTTTGCTTTGACTGGGCCACTTCCACTTCTTGGTAGCCATTGCTGGATTGTGCCTTGTTTTCAGGATCATACTGATAAAGCAATGTTTCATTTCCTGTTACAATTCTTCAAACAAATACTTTAGAATCTTGGTCCCAGTTGGTTAAAATTTCCATTGAAAGCTCTGCTTTGTCTGCAGCTTGATCTGGACACAATGGTTTTGGCAACCATTGTGCGGAAAGTTTGCTAAACTTTTATTTTTCAGTGAGAATTGTGTAAGCTGAAGCAGTTGAGATGTCTATAGTGTTGGCTGTTGTTTCTGCTGTTACTTGTCAGTCCACTTCAATTAGATTATGAACAATGTTTTTTTTTTTTCCTCAGAAACTGATGTGGCCACCTGAGCCTCCAGTAAAAACAAAACAAGTGAAAAAAAATGATGTGGGTGGTCTGCTGCTGTGGGTTTCATCTTCAACATGACCCGCTTCCCTCCTAAAATAAGCTATCCATTTGTAAAGTGCTAATTTCTTTAGGGCACTATGGTCTCGTACATTTTTTTGTAGACCATAAATGATTTCACTGTTTTTCCAAGCTTCTTCATAAATTTGGTGCTTGTTCTTAATTCAGTTGTAGCTGAATTCGTGTTGCTCTGACAGGGGCGCTTATCAAACTGATGTCTTATCCTTCTTAGTACCTCAAACTAGATTCCGTTTAGACATATTATAACAAGTTCGTACAAGTTTATTTTGGTGCAAAAAATTTTTTAAATCTATGCCTAGATTTTTAAAATAATTTGTATTTTTAATGAACTTTCTGAAGACCCTTCACAGTATCTTGATGCATTTTTTTTTCCAGAATTTGAAAAAATGCAATCTGAGCAAGCCTGGCTTATGTGTTGGAATAATACAGAGCAGATATATTTTAATGAAGGCTTGTTTGGCCTAACCCAGCTAGTACATATACACATGAGACATTTATACCTAATGTGGGCATACCTGGAGTGCGTGTAGGCTTTCTCTACAATTCTCCTGCATGTTGATTACCCAAAGGACTCCCAGTCATGACTGGGCCGCAAGGTAGCCTTATGCAGGGTGATCTAAAAGCACGACCTCCATGAACCCAGCCCCAGGATCAGCTGATCAAGTGTCCCATCACAATGTCCCAGGAAAGCATGAAGAATTTCAAAGCAGGGGAAACCATGCATAGAAAGAGGCACACTGCAAGGCTGCTATGAAAAACGGCATGTGACCATCTATATTCTAATCAGGTTGCTTCAGCTCAGCTGTTCTATTCAATCTATCTAAGCAAAAATCTCTTTAGCAATCTTCTGCATAAAGATGACAGTAGAATAAAGTCCCTTACCAATGACTGAGGTCAGAAACGTCTTAAAAATCACCTCGCCAACCTAAGTCCAGCAATGAAGACACACAATAAGACAATTAGCATATTCTCCCATTGTTCAAGTAAACCTTATCCAATTCTGCAAGCAAAACAGCAGATGTATTCTATAAAATACCAGATTCATGCAGTATTATCAGGAAATGGCATTTTCATAAGAATTAATCTTCCATTCTCTGACGTGCACCCCCTCCTGCACTAACATTTCTTTTCATCTTTTGTGGATATGTCTCTCCAAAAATGCATTAAGTGTTTTCCTGCCTTCTTAGGCAGCAGCTGCAGAACTGGCTTTAACCTTTCCCTGATGTGCACGTTCATTATGATAGATGTGTTCACACAGAGCCATGTGTGCCCCTGGGCTCCTGGCTGCTTCTCCCAGTGTGAGGTTGTCGGTGACCACCTCCCTGCCTGTCACTGTTCCTCCAGCGAAAGCCTGCTATATTTCCCCTGCTTCTGTGCTTCCCATCTGCTATGAGACAGGGCATCAGACCACACTGTATTAAGTAAGCATGGCATACTAAGTGTGATTTGATTGGAATATGAGTGTACTTCAACTATTCATCCTTCCCTTCTTCTAACCCTTGACAACCAATGATCTTTTTACTGTCTCCAAAGTTTTGCCTTTTTCAGTATATCACGTAGTTGGACCATACCATATGCAGCCTTTTCAGAATGGCTTCTTTTGCTTACTAATATGCATTTAAGGCTTCTCTGTGATTTTCATGGTTTGATAGCTCATTTATTTTGAGTGCTGAGTAATACTCTATTGTCCAAAATGTATCACAGTTTATTTATCCATTCACTTACTGAAGGACATTTTGTTTGCTTCCAAGTTTGGGACATTATGTATAAAACTGCTATATAAACATCCTTCTGTAGGATTTTGTGTGGATACACAGTTTAAACTCTTGGGTAGCTACCAGGGAGCACAACTGCTGGAGTGTATGGTAAGAATTTGTTTAGTTTTGTAAGAAATTGCCAAACTGTCTTCCATAGTGCCTGTACCATTTTGCATTCCCACCAGCAATGAATGAGAGTTCCTGTTGCTCCACATCCTCACCAGCATTTAGTGTTGTCAATGTTCCAGATTTTGGACACTCTAATAGGTACAGTGGTATCTCATTGTGGTTTTAATTTTCATTTTCCCAATGACATTTGAAATGAAGCATCTTTTCATGTACTTATTTGTTATCTATATAGTTATAACTTCTTTGATGAGGTATCTGTTAAGGACGTTGGACTGTTTTTTAATTGGGCTGTTTTATTACTGTTGAATTTTAAGAGTTCTTTGTATTGTGGATAGGAGTTCTTTTTCCAATATAATTTTTGCAAATATTTTCTCCAGCCTGTGGCTTGTCTTCTCATTTTCTTTACATTGTCTTTCATAGAGTAGAAGTTTTCAATATTAATGAAGTCCAGCTTAGTAATTATTTCTTTCACAAATTGTGCTTTTGGTGTTGCATTGAAAAAGCCATTGCCATACCCAAAGCCATTTAGATTTTCTCCTGTGTTATCTTCTAGGAGTTTTATATATTTACATGTTATACTTAGGTCTGTAATTGACTTGGAGTTAATTTTTGTGAAAGGGATAAGATCTGTGCCTAGATTCCTTTTTTGTTTTGCATGTGGATGTCAAGTTGTTCTAATATTATATGTTGAAAAAACTATCTTTGTGCCATTGTATTGCCTTTGCATCTTTGTCAAATACTACTTTATTATATTTATAAGTATTTAGTATATTTATAAGTGTTTACTTATATTAGTTTATTATATCTGTATAGTTTACTGTATTTATAAGTGTCTTTCTGGGCTATCTTTTTTTTCTTGATCTCTTTATTTATTTATTGACTAATATTATACTTTCTTGATTACTGATAAGTTATGAAGTCAGGTAGTGTCAGTCCTCTGATTTTGTTCTTTTTCTTCGATATTTTATTGGCTATTCTTGATATTTTGCCTCTCCATATAAACTTTAGAATCAGTTTGTCTATATTTGGAAAATAATTTGTTGGGATTTTGATTAAGAATGCATTGGATCTATAGAAGAATACATTGAATCTTCAATTTGACATCTTGATAATATTGAGTCCTGCTATTCATCAATTTGGAATATCTCTCCATTTAGTTCTTTGATTTATTTTATTCAAGTTTTGTTTTCTTCATGTAGATTTTGCTAGATTTATCCCTAAGTGTTTTTTTTTTGGTGCTAATATAAACAATATTGTTTTTGATTTCCATGTGTTATTTGCTAGCACAGAGAAGTAATTTACTTTTGTATATTAACCCTATATCCTGCAACCCTGCTATATTGGCTTATTTGTTCCAAGGCCTTTTTTGTTTATTTGTTTTTGGATTTTCTACAAAGAAAATTATGTCATCTGTGAACAACAATGGTTTCCCCTCCCCCTTCAGAATCTGCATACTTTCATATTTTTTATTACATTATCTAGGACTTCCATAGTAATGTTGCAAAGGAGTGATGAGAGAGGACATCCTTTCCTTGTTCCTGATCTCAGTGGGAAAGCTTCTATTAATAGTTTCTCACTATGAGGTATGATGTTAGTTGCAGATTTTTGTAGCCATTCTTTATGAAGTTGAGGAAGTTTCCTTCTATTCTTAAGTTCACTGGATTTTTATAACATCATGAGTAGATGTTGGGTTTTGTCAATGCTTTTTCTGTGTCTATTGATATGAACATATAATTTTTCTTTTTTTCAGTTATGTGATGAATTACATTAATTGATTTTCAAATGTTGAACTAGCCTTGCATTTCTAAGATAAATCCCACTTGGTCATAGTGTATAATTCTGTTTATACATCATTGGATTCATTTTGTTAATATTTTGGTAAGGACTTTTGCATCCGTATTCATGAGAGGTATTGGTTTATAGTTTTCTTTTTTTGAAATGTCTTTGTCTGGTTTTGGTATTAGGGTAATTCTGGCTCCATAGAATGAGCTAGGAACCTTTCACTTTGTATATATTTTTTCTATTTCTAATTCTCTAAGAGAATTGATATAATTTCTTCCTTAAGCCTTTGGTAGAACTCACCTGTGAACCTATCAGTGCCTGATGCTTTGGTTTTGGAAGGTGAAAAATTATTGATTCAATTTCTTTAATAAATATAGGCCTGTTCAGATTGTCTATTTCTTTTTGTGATGGTTTTGAAATATTGTGTCTTTCAAAGAATTGCTTCATTTAATGTAGGTTATCTAATAATTTTGACAGTGATTATTAGCATAATGCAGAATTCAAAAATAGTTTAATGAAAAATTCTTTTCTTTTCTTACACATCTGAGGAATACCAAGCCCATGATAAACACTACAGGTTAAGCCATGAAGTAAAGAAAAAATATTTCAGTTCTTTCTTATTATTTTTTCAGACACCTGGCCGCAAAAGAAGGGCTTATTTGTATAACAATAGACATTCTAGAATAACCAGTTAATGCAATTTAACAGGTGAAAACAAACAAATAAAATGAAACTGTGTAAGCATAGTTTGGAAAGAGCTGTCTTGACAATAGCATAAACAAGAAGAAAGAGCACAAGATCTAACTAATTGAGTTTAAGCTCAGCAAGAATCCAGAGGGAGGCTATATTGGTCCTTTTCCATGCTGCTGATAAAGACATACCTGAGACTGGGTAATTTATAAAGGAAAAGATGTTTAATGGACTCACAGTTCCACATGGCTGGGGAGGCCTCACAATCATGGCAGAAGGTGAAAGTCATGCCTGACATGGTGGCAGACAAGACAGAATGAGAGCCAAGTAAAAGGGGTTTCCCCTTATAAAATCATCAGATGTCATGAGACTATTCACTACCACGAGAGCAGTATGTGAGAAACCGACCCCCTGATTCAATCGTCTCCCACTGGGTCCCTCCCACAACATGTGAGAATTATGGGAGCTATGATTCAAGATGAGATTTGGGTGGGGACACAGCCAAACCATATCAGAGGCATACCTCTTTAAAGTTGGCACAAAATCCCGAGCCACATTCAACTAAATCAGGGAAAGAAATAGCTGTGTCCTCCTCTGTATTGACTGTTTCCTATCTGGACTCTTCAGGGCCCGAGACATCAGACACTCTTTGCCTAGTGAATTAAATAAAAATGAGAACTGTATTCTATCAGCTCTTGTAAACTTGGTAAAATATAAAGTGCAAGACTTTTTAGTAACATGAATTCTGTGTTAAATAATATTGTGACAAATCCCTCAAGATATGTTTCAAAGTCAAATACGCAGATGATAGTGATACCACTGTCGACTTTGACTGTACCAATTTGTCTTTGTCTGGATTTCCCACGAAGCACAGGCAAGGCTGTATTACTGGGTGCAGGCAGCTAGGCTACTAAGGAGGCTGGAAGGAGGGCCCAGGGGTGTGAGGTGGGCATGGAAGGAAAGGGGGCCAGTGCAAGGTACCTTTTGTGAAGGCTACCACCTGATGTCAAGGGCTACTGACCACTCCATGTATATCAGGACATATCTCAGGACCTCACATCTGGAGGAAAAAGGAGAATTTAGCCATCTATCACACATGGTTCAAAAGTTTCCCCCACCCCTCCTTGGGAACTTCAGGTTGTGTTTGGCAAGGGTCTCCGTGTCTCCGGGAAACTCTAGAGCAGGGAGTGGAGCAGGGGCTGTGCTTGGTGGAAGTAGTAGGGACAGAAGATACACGGGAAGGATCATCATCAGATTGCCCCTGTGGGAGCTTGATGAGGACCACAGTGCACAGTCTCAGTCATTGAAGAGCTGGCTGGAGGCACCCAAGGACAAATGGTTAGGAGATGCTAAGAGAAATCGAAGTGATATGCTAGGTCTCTGCTTTTCCAAACTTGCACTTGATGCTGGGAAAAATATTCCTTGGCAGAAGATAAACAGCTTCAACATGTGGCTTCAGAATACAGTCTGGAGCCTTACCAAGCACACCCTCTCACCATGACAAAGGAGCCTGGTGACCCACATTCTGTTCTCCCCATTTTTCTGTAGTCCCAGAAAGACTTCCTCTCAAAATGCCTAAAAGAAATCAAGGAATAAAGAAGCTCGTGAAAGGGTAGAAAAGCTACCATTCTCTTCTTTTCAGGGGTGCAGGAGGTGACTCAAAGATGAGGAGGCTCAGGAGCATGGCAGGAGGGTGAACAGCTTCATCACAGGCATTCTCTCCTTGAGTGCCCGACACTTACCTTGCATTTGTTTCCCTGTATTTTGTTTATTTTTATGTGAGAATCATTTGTATATCAGTTACACGGAACTCCTCTTTGAACCAATGTGTTTCACAGTTGTTTCCAAATGAGAAAGATTTTCCACTTCCCAGCCTGGAATTCTGAATTTAAAAAAGTCTGTCAAATTGTACTTTCAAAGGTCTGGATCGAACGGCAAATCAAATGAGGTGGCAGCTGCATGAACATATCATCAGATCAAGCCCACCTCAGGCTGTCAACGGCTTCTGCAATGCAGAGCTGCCCAGGTCCATGGCATGGGCTGCCTCCAGGCAGAAACCGAGATTTGGAGGCCAGGGCAGAAGGACAAATGCCAGCCTGGAATCAATGCTGTGAAAGTTAAACCTCTGTTCTCTCTCTTCTTACTGGAGCAAACAGAAACTAGTACCATCTATGATCACTCAAACTAACTGAAAAGTGGAGGCACCAGGACATGTTGGACAAGTTGGGACAAGGAAGGAGGGGGAAAGAGAGAGAGAGAGAGAGAGACAGAGAGAGAGAACGTGTGTGCACATGTGTGCGGGGGGGGGGATGAGGTTGGAGTTGGAAGAAGATAGGAAGAGGATACTGAGGAACAGAAGTTAGGAAATGAAACAAGAGGAATTTCTTTTAATTCTAGTTTAAGTGGTTGACAGCCAGCAACCTGGCTAGTCTGTATCACAATGGTCTTGTGTCTTCAGAAAGCATCTATCTTGTAATTATCAAAGTTTTATCCTTTGAATTTTAGATTTAGATGTTACATGCTGGAAAACATATCACCATATCTTAATAATAGGAAGACCTACACGGTTCATGCTAAGATACAGAACTCAAAATCTCAGAATGAAACTATGGCATGTAGAGCACAGGTAACATGCTCTCACCTGGACTTGCCTCAACTGAAGAGACCATTTCCTGCTGTTGTGTTCAGGGTCCTGCCAGACTGGGGATCAGTGCTGAGGTGGATGCTCAGGACTTGTGGGGCCAGTGGATGCTTGGAGGGGGGCCCTGGGACACAGCTCCATTGTAAGTCAAGATGGAGCGTGTGATGCCTTCCACCTGCTCCCCAGGCTCCTCCTGCTTCCTATTGTCCCACTTTCCTTGTTTCTCTCTTTCCCCCTTTTCTTGCTTCCCTTTAGTCCCAGGACCAGTGTGGAGCTCCACGCCTGTCCCTTTAACAAATGGGGACTTACTGCAGATAGAGCCTCTTGGCAGCCCGAACCTGAGAAGCTTGTCATGCATTGCGACAAACTCTCAAACAGCCCCTGTGTTCATCTCTGCTTTTCAGTATTTGATGGTGGGGCTTAATTTCTAGGTGTGCTTTCAACTTCAAGAAATATAGTAACTTGCTGTATAAATAAATAAAGTCAGACTTTTTAAAAAGTTTCATCAAACACAGTCTATATCAGACCCTTTGGATTCACACTGCCGTTTGAGAAGGTTAAACATAGCATCTGCTTGTTTATGATCAAAACACGGTCACCAGACATCTTCCCCATGCCTCTGGCCTCTCCTGGAAAGCATGCTCCTCTGTGTGGCACACCGCATTGGCTACCATACCATCCAGGTACTAGTCCCAGATCATGCTCTGTTCCTGAAGCATTTCCACTCAAGCATTACCGCCCACGCAGCAACAAAAAGGCACACCATCCATTTCCCAGTGCCAGTGAGCACTCATTAGAGAAGAGAGCTGCTGAATTTCTAATGAAGTGCAGGAGAAAGGGAGGGTCCCTAAAAACAGATGTTACAAAAATAGCCTGTGTCATTAAGGCAGCAAAACAATATGAAAATGGGATGCACTTGAGGCCAGCGTGTATTTCCATAATTTATGGAAATGGCTTTTCCCTACATTTCATGGCCATCGGGAGCTCCATTAAGAACCTGCCCCCTCTCCTTCTGCCTTTGTGCCCTCAAATTAGAAATCACTACATCATTCTGTGTTTTTTGTTTTAATCCCATTTAATTTATTGAAATGTAAGCTGTTGTTTTCTTTCATTTGGGTGTGAGAGTGATCCCAGCATACGCAGAAGGCTCGGCAAAGCCTAGATGGGAGGGAGGCAGGATCAGGAGTGGCTGTTGGCGGGTTCTGTTTCATGACTGTCAGGCAGCAGGCTGCCTTTATCTGGGGAGGGGTTTTTCCAGAGAGTTCTCCTTCTTTCCCTGGCAGCGGGGTTAACTGATTGGCAGAATCTGAAAGGCCAGGATCCTTGTCAGCTGCCTCTTCAGCACAGGAATTCGACTTATCTGCCTGGCAGGCATCATAAGGGCAGTTTTAATCTCGTCCTCATGTGATTATTTTGAAAGGAAGACAGATATTGTGGGCACAGAAAGGCATCACTCCAGCCCTACTGTGTGGCATGTGAATGAAGTGAGTGAAGGGCAAGTCGAGGACATTCCTGGGGCTCAGCCTGGATGGGGAGTGCAGGACCGGTTCTGCATTCAGAGAGAAACCACCCCCCTCACACCTTCACAAGTTCTATTTCTTATGTGGACCGTGAAATGTCAGTGGTCCTGTCACCTTGCCTTTTCGCTTTCCCCGTGCACACGCGCATGTGTATTGAGTCCCAATTGTCTGCAGAGGCACCATGCTAGACACCAAGGAACCCAAGGTAAACATGATACACTGTCTGCATGAGGCGTTCCCATTGCTCCAATTCGAGTTGATGAATGCTGTGCTAGAGATACTAAGAGGACCCAGGAGCAATGGCTCTAGCAGGGGCATCCAAGGAGAGCTCAGAGGCAGTGGTGGTTGTTTCAGATGTTAAGGGGTAAAGACGAGTTGGGCAGACAGGAGGAGGAAGGGCTTCCAAATTGAGAACCCATTACCTACCAAGAGCGGAGGCCCCAGGAGTGAGTCTGGTTAGGCTGAGAGGACCAGGAACCTGGGTCAGGGGAAAGGAGGTTCCTGGCACAGCAGATGGGAGATACACAGTGAGGGATTCTGTGACCTTCATTTTCACTTGACTTTACTGTCAAGTAATCGGAGACCTGTTGGGGTTTAAAGTCAGGAAGTGACATGGTAAGACATTTGCATCCAAAAGCGAACACAGGGATAACACGGAGATGGAGTGGAAGGGGACAGCTGGGGTGCATGTTGGTATATTCGGAGCAGCACGGGATCTGGGGAGTGTGTGGCCCGCGAGTGGAGAAGCAGCACGGGCTTGGTCCACGGCACTGGGGTGGAAGGTACACAACTCAGTGAACACCTGAAGGGGTGGAGGATGAGGCTAAGATTGCTGGTTTGGTGATGGAGGGCGGAGCAGTTACAGTAATTAGGACAAGAAATACAAGGTGAGGAGCAAGAGAAAGAGAATCCTTTCTGCCTCTTGCCTTGTGAGACAGAGGGGCCTGTTTTACTGTGCCTCATGTGGAAGAAATAGGTGGTGTCTTGCTCTCATCGATCGTCAAAGTCAGAGAATTATAATCTTGGGGAAACGGAAGATATCCACATGAATGGGAAATGCACAGAAACTTCCAAGTATTAACGATAAAAGGGAAGCTGGAGCAAGTTGACCAAAGCAGCAAACATAGGAAAGAGAGGGAAAAAGAGGAAACACACACAAAACTAGTAAATTTAAGCTAAGAGGATGGGAATAAAACCAAGTAAATCAATTCAAACATGAATGTGTATAATTGTTTCTTTCTTGCTAAACTTTGTATTCGATAAAATTTCAACTTTACAGAAAAGACATAAGGCTACTATGATTTCCTGTATAACCTTCATCAGAATAATACATTTTTATCTTGTTATATATATTTTATTTTCTGTACATTTCTTTCTGTACATTTGCAATAGTTTTCTGACCTATTTGATGGTAAATTATAAACAAGGTGACCCTTGACTCTTAAATAGTTCAGTATGAATTCCCTGAAAAGCAGGATTTCCTCTAACATAACCACAGGAAAATTGTCAAAATTAGGAAATTCATAGGCTATTATTATTATTTTGAGATGGAGTTTCACTCTTGTCACCCAGGCTGGAGTGCAGTGGTTTGATCTTGGCTCACTGTAACCTCCGCCTCCTGGGTTCAAGCAATTCTCATGCTTCAGCCTCCTGAGTAGCTGAGATTACAGGCGTGCACCAACACACCTGGCTAATTTTTGTATTTTTAGTAGAGATGGGGTTTCACCATGTTGGCCAGGCTGCTCTTGAACTCCTGGCCTCAGGTGATCTGCCTGTCTCGGTCTCCCAAAGTGCTGGGATTATAGGTGTGAGCCACTGTGCCCCATCATAGGCCATTATTGAATCTAGATTTTATATTGATAATTTACCATTTGTCCCTATAATGTCATTTATAGCAAATTTCTTTTTCCTGCTCAGGATCCACTTTAGGCTCACACATCACTTTCAGTTGTCATACATAATTAATTTCCTCTGTTTGGGAGAACTCCTCAACCTTTCTCTGTCTTTTAAGACACTGGCATTTTGGAGGAACTCTGGCCAGTTATTTCCTAAAGTGACCCTTGGTTTGGGTTTGCATAAGGTTCCTCTGCGTTAGATTTGGGTTAGATTCAATTCAATTTTGCAGGACTTTTATGTAAGTGATGTGTGTCCCTCTCTGTGCATCATATAAAAAACACAGAATATCCCCTTGTCTCTTTGCTGGTGAAGTTGCCTTTGATTGCTTCACAAAAGCAGGGTTCACCAGGCCTTTCCACCATAAAGTTACTATTTTCTTCCACTTGTAATGAAGTCATTTGTGGAGAGATGCTTTGGGTATTAGTCCATTTTCATACTGTTATGAAGAAGTACCTGAGACTGGATAATTTATAAAGAAAAAGAGATTTAATGGGCTCAGAGTTCCACATGTCTGGAGAGGCCTCACAATCATGGCAGAAGGTGAATGAGGAGCAAAGGCACGTCTTACATGGCAGCAGGAAAGAGGGCATGTGCTGGGGAACCGCCCTTCATAAACCACCAGATCTCATGAGACTTATTCACTATCACAAGAACAGCACAAGAAAATCCTGCCCCCATGATTCAATTACCTCCCACCAGGTCCCTCCCATGACACGTGGGGATTATGGGAGCTACAATTCAAGATGAGGTTGGGTAGGGACACAGCCAAACCATATCACTTTGGGACCATGAACATGTCATGTTTTTTGGCAAACTTTCACTGACTAATATTAGCAGCCATTGATGTGGGGGATGAGCATTGCCTCTGATGGAGTTTGGTGTTGATCTTTCTATATGCAGGCAGTTCCATGTGGTTTCTCTATAGTTGTGCTGAAGGTTTGTGTTATGTGGGATTCTATTTGCCCTGTTTTTTTTTTTTTAATTTATAAAGTATTTTTGGTGGCTGTGGGGGAAGATTCAAATCTAGGTCACTGCTTTTATACTTGGGCTACACAGAAAAACCATTTTTAGATTGGGTCAAACCAAACAAACACAAATAAACAAAACACTAATAAACCTGGCTATATTATGTCTACAAAAAATAAGCAAAACCAAATGAGTAAAAACTGGAAGGTTGAAAATAAAGACGTTCATGAAGAGATTCCAGATACAAGTAAACACACAGGAAAGCTATGGAACCAACTTTAACATGAGATGGGGTAGAATTTAATGTTGAAAACTCTAAACAATATACGAGGATTTTATATTAATAGCCAGAGTCCTTGTTTATAAATAAACTGCACCAATAATAAACCATAATACACCAAACAACTTAACATTCAATATGTAACAAAAAAATAAGTACGAACAGAATAGTTACGGTGCGAAGCATGCACAAACATCACTCAATCACATATTTCCACTAGAAAACAAAGAACATAGGTTAATCAAAAAATTTATAGATGTATAAGTAAATAACAAGATATAGATATAGAGAAATGTATTTTCTTCAGAGAGTGTTTTATAGATGTGCATACTGCATATGGATTATTTGCAAAAATGGATATGTACTTACCTATAAAAGTCATAACTCATTTACAATAGTAGTTTTTTGTAGTTCATATTCTCTAATTATAAGCTAATAAAAGTTAGAAATAAGTGATAAAAGGCAACAAGAATACCTTACTTCTTTCGATATTAGCAATAACTGTTTTAGACAATCGTGAATTAGAGAAAATCAGAACTGAAATTAAAGTTATTTAGAAAGCCACAAAATAGAATGCTTATATGAAAACTTATGGAACAAAATAAAAATTCTGTATATAAAGACTGCTATCACTATTAAAGAAGATAAACTAAATATTAAAAAGTTTGTATTTACTCAATAAGTTAGAGAAAAAAATGAAGAAATAAAAAGATACTACAAATAATGCAAAATGAAACGATGCAAACAATGATAAAGTAATAATTTCAAATCTGGGTTAAAAATCAATACAGTGGACAACCATTCACAAGCTTCATTAAGCACATTACTGGAATCATAAGCATGCGCCTATCAGGGGAAATTAACCCATCATATGAAATGCATGAGCAAGAATGTTGGGGCTGCTAATTGTGTGTCATCTTGCAGCAGTTCTTCCACTCTCAATATAACCTAGCAAACTACCTGGATGCTTTTCAGATGATCTGACTATAAGCATGATTTAATCACACCCAAGCTATCTCTTTCAAAAGCAGTTTGGGGCAATTTGTATATCGTGGAGCAAGTGATTTCCTCCTATATACTTTTGGCTGTGAAAAACTGAGTCCTAACCTCTGCTCCTCCTATACCTCCTCTCCACTCTTCACACATCCACAGGTGCCCTCCTTCCCTTTCTTGGCCATCATTTCATGGCCAAATCAGGCTGAATGGACGTAGATGGAATACATTTGTTTGAATCCACTCCAATATTCTGAGCCTTGGTTTGAGTACTGCTTGAAAGAATCAGATGTGATATTTCCATGACATTATCATACAGGGAAGTTCTCACTATGGTACCTCAGAAATTGGTGGCATGCTTTCATTTAACACAGACGTTTATTTTCCTCATGTACCCAGAGTTAAAAAACAATACATGTAAATTGTAAAAATGCACAAAAACACAGTCTTCTCATTTCTGCATATAAACTAAAGGAATTTTGTGAAGTTGGATCTTGTAGGCATTATCAGAGAACAAGCCAGTATGCTGACGTCGAGTGGAAGACAGCAAGTATAAGTGCAGCACTGTGAGGTTCCATGGTAGATTTGATGTTGTATCTTCCTGAGTCACAGTTTCAGGAATTTAAGAGATGGAAGAGTGCAGTGTCTCAGGCATGGACTCAGTAACCAGCATGATTGATTCCTGACTTCGTTACTAATTAGTTGCATAGCTTTCATCAATCAGTTCTTCTTCCTGAGCCTTGGTTCTTATCTGTAGAAAGGGCATTGTATTAAGCCGTTCTCACACTGCTATAAAGAACTACCTGAGACGGGGTAATTTATGAAGAAATTAATAAACCGTGATTCAATCACCTCTCACCAGGACCCTCCTCTGACATGTGGTGATTACAATTCAAGATGAGATTTTGGTGGGAACCTGGAGCCAAACCATATCATTCCACCACTAGCCCCTCCCAAATCTCACGTCCTTCTCACATTTGAAAACCAATCATGCCTTCCCAAGAGTCTCCCAAAAGTCTTAACTCATTCTAGCATTAACTCAAAAGTCCAAGTCTCATCTGAGACAAGGCAAGTCCCTTCTGCCTATGAGCCTGTAAAATCATAAACAAGTTAGTTACTTCCAAGATACAAGGGGGTACAGGCATTGGGTAAATGCTCCCATTGCAAAAGGGAGAAATAGGACAAAACCAAGAGGCTACAGGCCCCATGCAAGTCTGAAACACAGCAGGGCAGTAATTAAATCTTAAAAATTTAATGAGAACTCACGCATTATCATGAGAACATCAAGGGGAAAATCCATCCCCATGACCCAATCACCTCCCACTAGGCCCCACGTCCAATTTGACATAAGATTTGGGTGGGGACACAAATCCAAACTATATAATTCTGCCCCTGACCCCTCCCAAATCTCATGTCTAATTGGAAGAGGAGCTTGCCAGGAGGTTATTGGATCGGGGGTGCGGGGGACATTTTCCCCTTGCTGTTCTCATGACAGTGAGTGCGTTTTCATGAGATCTGATGGCTTAAAAGTGTGTGACACTTCCCCCTTTGCTCTCTCTCTCTCTCTCCTACAGCCATATAAGATGTGCCTTGTTTCCCCTTTGTCTTCCACCATGATTGTAAGTTTCCTGAGGCTTCCCCAGACATGCAGAACCATAAGCCAATTCAACCTCATTTCTTTATAAATTACCTAGTGTCAGGTAGTTCTTCACAGCAGTGTGAAAATAGACTAATACAGGCATGATATTAATGCTTTTCTTATATGGTTTCCTTATATAGGAATTAAATATGTTATAATATAAAGTACTTAGAACACTGATTGACACACAAGAAGAGCTATGTTTAGCTGTTATTATTTCAAGCTAGATCATTACTTTGGTAGAGTATAATGTTAATAAATTACACATTTGTTATTTCACTTTTATGATGGAGAAAAGATATGGAAAACCCTGAGTCTCAATAAACCAAGATTTTTCTCATGAGGATTATTATTATGAAGATGAATTTGAAGAAACAAACTTTCAATACTAATGGTATGAATAGATCAGGCAGTTTTCCCCACAGTAAAGAATAATGAAACTGGACAAAATATTGAAACAATAATTTCAGGGCACTGAGGAATGATCAAATGTAGACAAAAATGTGAGAAACACTTTCCCAGGAAAAACTGCTACCATATTAGGTTAAAATGATGAGTGTGTAGCATTCTTGCCTATGGACCTTTTCATCTTGTTCTGGAAGCAGAAATCCAAGCTCTATCACCCATGGATGGCAAACTTGGCTTGAGATGATGACAGAGAAGCTATAAATTTAGTTGGAGATTTTGGAAGCAAGAAAGCATACAAGGATTGAGATAAAAAACTCAATGCACATCCATGGTGACTGCTGAATTCCACATGCAGGTGCAGACAGAAAGAGACTGGCATAAAACAAAATCCTGGGGAGACTTACAAATTTGATCCACTCTTGAGTGTGTTCCCTAACCCACATCAAGCTAGCAGCCAAACATGGAAGTCTGGCTAGCTTGCAATGAAGAGTAACATCTGCTCAAATTATTATCTGACCACTAAGCTACTCAAGTACATGAGAGAACCATATGGGTTCAGGCTCAAAACTGTATGAACAGAAAAAGTAGTGATGGCAAGGGGATAGATTTCAAAGTTTGTGTTCAGGTAAATTAATTATCTATTAAAACAAATAACCAAAAAACCTCAAAGGCAAAATAGAATCCAAAGTTGCTAAAAATGTGTTCTCTATAATGTCCAATTTCAAAGCAAGAATTACTAGGTGTTCAAAAACAGAAAAAATAAGTCACATGCTAAGGGGAAAAAAGCTATTGATAAAAACCATCTAATTCAGATACAGACTCTACTGGATTTAGCAGACAGATTTTTAAGTTACTATCATCTATATATTCTAATATTTTAAAAAAGTACAAATAACTAAAAGAAAATATGCTAATAATATGTAAACAAATATGGAACCTCAAGAGAAAAATGGAAACTATTTTTTAAAAAATAAATGAAAATTCTAGAACAAATACATACAATAATTGAAATAAAACACTAGATGGATTTAATAGCAGATTTAATATGTAAGAAGAAAGATTTAACTTGAAGAAATATCAATAGAAATCATTCAGTGAAAAAACAGAGAGAAAATATTTAAAGACCAGTAAACATTTTCTCAGCTCTCTGGGAATAATAACAAGCATTCAAACATATATGTAATTGGAGTCCAAGAAGAAAAAAGAGAGAAAGAGAGAGTCAGAGAAAATATTTTAAAAACTAAAGGGTGAAACTTTCCAAAGTTGGTGAAAGATGTAACTTACAGAATGTTAGTGAACCTAAAATGGAATAAATGCAAAGAAAACAAAACCTACACAACACAACAGTCAGAATGATGAAAGTCAAAGATAAAATCTTGGAAGCAACAAGAAAAAAGTTGACTTACCACACACAGTGGAACAATGAAGTTAACACCTGACTTCGTCTCATTATAAACAGTGAAGGTGAGAAGACATTTGAATGGTATATTCAAAGAGCATACTGAAAGAAGAGAAATCAAAAACCCCTGCAAAATCCATCAGGCAAGAACTCAATATCCAGCAAAATGATCCTTCAAAAAAAAATGCACTCTCAAGAAAGTAACAGAAAATATCTTGCTAGCAGAACTGCCCTACACGAACTGCTAAGAGAAGGCCATCAAGCTGAGTGAGTATCTCTAGATGGTAACTCGGAGGTAAAAGTTAGAACGAAGCACACCAGGAAAAGTAAATATGTGGGCAAAGCTGAAAGAGATGTTTCTTTTTTTCTCCCTCTTAATTTCTTTAAAAGACATGAGGCTGTTTAAAATTGTGACACTGTAGTTTTGGAATCAACATGTATGTATATGAAATATGTATGACAAGGATCTCACAAAGAAAAGAAAGGGTGTAATAAAGCTATAATGTAATGAAACTATAATATCATTAAGTTTCAGCATTTTACCAGAAATAAGTTAATATTAAGTTAGATTTTGATAAGCTAGAGCAACCACTAAAAACATGTACAGAAACATAGCTAAAGAGTAAAAAATAATTAAAGTATGTACTAAAATATTTGTTTAAAACAAGTGAAATTAGTAAAATAGGATCAGAAGAACAAAAAGAAAAGAAAATCACCAAATGGCAGGTACAAATTCAGC
The DNA here is from genome assembly GCF_029289425.2 of Pan paniscus. NCBI lineage: Eukaryota > Metazoa > Chordata > Mammalia > Primates > Hominidae > Pan > Pan paniscus. The sequence goes on along the minus strand of NC_073253.2, from coordinate 6,299,955 downwards.
CCTGTCAATATTACATTAAATGGGAATGGAGTGAACAATTGAATCACAGTTAAAAATTATCAAACTGGATGATACAGCAAGATACAGCTATATGTTACCTAAAAAAGATGCACTTTACATTCAAAGACATACCTAGGATGAACATAAAAAGATGTAAAAATATGTACCCTGAATATATTAACCACACGGCAAATAGAATAGCTATTTAAATATCAGGCAAAATATATCTTAAGGCAACACTAGAGACAAAAATAAGCATTTCATAATGATAAAAGGGAAACTAGAACAGGAATATATAACAATTATAAATATTTATGCGCCTAAAAACAGATACCCATAATAAATAAAGGAAAAACTCACAGAATTAAAAGAGAACTAGACATATTAGCTATTATAGTTGGAGATTGTAATATGTCTCTGTCAGTAACTAATAGAATAAATCCATACATATAGAGAAGGCGAACAGCACTATCAACTAACGACTTAATTAAGATGGATAAAATACCCTAACCAATAACAGAAGTATCTACACACTTTTCAAGTTTGACTAGAGTTATCACCAGGATATACCTTATGCTGGACCACAGATAAAATCTCAGTGAATTGATCTATATATGTATTGTTATGGCGATACTTTATTCTCTTGCTTACTATGATTTTATGGCGAATTTTGAAATCAGATAATTAGTCCACTGATTTTGTTCTTTTACTTTAAAATTATTTGGTTACTCTAGGTCCTTTGCATTTCCATATACAATTTCAATCATTTTGTCAGTTTCTATAAAATGCCTCCTGGGATATTGATAAGGATTACATCATAGCTATAGACCAATTTGAGGAATATTCCTATTGAGTCTTTCAATCAAAGAACTCAATACATCTCCATTTATTAATTTCTGTTAGTTATTTTGTGGATTTTAGTGAAAAAGTTCTGCAAATATTTTGTCATATTCATTCTTCGTTATTTTTTATGTTATTGTAAATAGATTTGTCTTTTAAAATTTCAATTCTGAACTTTTTGTCTTCTAGTGCAGAAAAATATAATTTTTTATATCAACTTGTATCCTGTAATGTTGTTGAACTCCCTTATCTGTTTTACTGCTTTTACATTCTTTAGGACTTTTTGTATTCAGAATCATGTTGTCTGTAAGTAGAGGCTACTTATTCCTTTCTAATCTGTATGTCTTTATTTTTTCTTGCTCAATTGCTCTAGCTGGTACATCCTATACAACGCTTAATAGAACTGATGAATGTGGACATCTGTGTCTCATTTGTGGTCATAAGACCATTAGCCTTTCTCTATCAAATATCTGATTAGTTGGAGGTTTTTCACAGATGCTATCAGGTTGAGGAATTTCCTGAAAGTTTTTTTCATGAGCGGGTACTGAGTTCTGTGCAATACCTTTTCTGCAAGGGGGATCTGAGGGAAATTTAGGGGATGTTGTGGCTGCTTTAAAACTTGATTGTTGTGATGATTGCACAACTGTGTACTTTTATCATAACTCAGCAAACTGCTCATGCAAATTGAGTGAATTTCCTTTTGCATAAAATACACTTCAGTGAAGCCATGTAAGAGTATTTCTGATGGGGGACAGATCAGCAGGGGATGGCTTTATTCAGCAATAATGGTGATAGCAGTTCTAATAATCGCAGTTACTTAGTGGGCCATGCAGTAGGTATTAGCTTCAGTCCTAGAGTTGTCCCCACAGGAGGCAGCATGTTGTGCCTGAGGGCAAACAGCTGGACCTGCTGGCTGCTGGTGTGCCCGGTGGAGCACTTCCAGTACTGTCTCCTAAAAGGGAGGCTAAATTTCTATTGCCCTTAAGTTCTATACTTCAGGCATATAGATGTCTGAAGTATAATTACTTTTCATGAAAAGTAATTATAACAATAATTTATTTATTCCTCATAGACTATAAGCTACATGAGGTTGTATGTGTATGCTCACAAATGCATGCATTTGTATCTTCACAAATTTTTTTTGCATTTATCCCAATGCCGTGTAAATAGTGTGTAACGAATACCTGTTTAACAAATGAATGCAGTAATTATTTCTAAAAAGCCAACCTCAAAATTTTGACAAGTGCAAAACAGGAAATGTATGACCTAGTATCCTGTACTTCTAAGATGGCAGGCCCTCCCGCTACAATTGCTTTGTCTTCCTTTAGTACAATATCCCAAACTATCGGCAGAGGCCACATCATGAAGCTTCTCCTTCCATTTTCTCCCTTATTGGACTAACGCCATTCTATTGACAATTTTAAACAATCCATGTTGTGTCATAGTGGATAAAACTGAGTGGAGCTGCACCAAATCCCAGCTTCACCATGGTGTGATTTTTGAATAAAATGGTTTAACTTCTAGAAGTTTTAGTTGGTTGCTTACAAGGTGGGAATCACAGTAACTCACTTGCAAAAAAAAGGCAGTGCATAACGTAGGGTACCTGGCAAAGTACCTGGTGCAGAGTTCTTGCTCCTGTGTGTGACAAGCGTGTGTGTGCGTGTGTGTGTGCATGTACCATTACAGTAACCACCACCTCCTCAACCATTTAAATGGTTTGCAGACTGCAAGCTTTCTGGTCTGTAAAGAATTTATTCTCAGAAGATTCAATGCTCTGAGTTGCAGCTATCTGGCAAACAAACCTCAAAATTAAAAAAGGGTAACAATCAGTCATTCACTGTCATTTAGACCAAGTATCCAAAGGACTAGGAGGCGTATCCAAAATGTCCACTTTTATTTTCATCTGAATAAACATCCATAAGTAGAAGGAAAATATTTGAATGTGCTTGTGACTTTAGGCATGAACTAAATCTCTCCTTAATTTCACTTATGGAGCATCTGAAAGTCATCTTTGAAAGGAAAATGTTTTTCTGTTTAATGAACTGTCTGTACTGTGGGGCTTGTGGCAGGGAGGCCCTTGCTCTGAGCTGCTTTGGAGAGGAGGCACCGGGCACTGCCAGCTGTCAGGTCATCAAAGGCTGCACTGCGCTTCCCCTTTTTGATTATTTTATCTCCAGCTCCAGCCACGCAAGAAGACTGTCCCGTTGATTGAATGATTTATAGTATTTCTTCACGGGATTTACAAAATTTGTGGGGAATATTTTTCAAGGTTTCTCATATTTCAGACAGGCGGCAGTCTATTTTTAACGATTAATTCAGGTGTTTTCCTGATTTCTGCCCCTCAAAGGAACTGAGTTCTGTTTGTCTTGCTTTTCTGGACCAGGTGGGGTTCCAAAGCGCTGGCCCAGGACTCTGGGCTTGCATTCTGTTGAGCGAAGTGAATTAGCAGGAAACTCACCTGCCTCTTATAATGAAAACAAAGTTGTGTATTTCTCTGGAGTCCAATAGGGATTACTTTTGAGCGATGGGATTGGGAAGAATAATTTTTATTTTATTCTTCTCTTTCCAAAGTCTCTATAGTGAACATGTTTTACTTCTGTAACAAAAATAAGTACTTTCATTTTCCTAAAGATAGCTATTATAAAGTTATGGATCTCGATCACTGATAAATAAATTGAAGACTCAGAACATGTTAAAATTGTGCTTTGACATTATGTCCCACAGATCAATTAAAGACACATTAGGCCTAATTTTGTATTCTAAGAACTTCAAAAATATGTGTAAATACATAAAACATCAAAAAAGGCTTGTGACACTTTAGAAAACTAGTGAATTCAGAGACAAGGGAGACATATGGTGTTTTTATACATAAATAGCAAAGTTTTAAACTTATATTGCTTTTATTTGCAGATCAATTTGGATTTCAATATAATATGCAAATTGAAAATGCAGGTATTTTAGGGGGATAATCTTCTCACATTTTTATAGCATAATAAATCACTTCCAAATCCTTTCTAATGAATTTACTACTTGTTCTAAACGTAACTATATTGGCGTAGAGCCAGTGGAGGGTTATTTGAGAATGTGGTTTGTGCTGTGCAATGGCACAGGGAACAAGAGGGGGTGTTGCATGGAGGAGAGGAAGGGGTTGGGGGCTGGGGGATAGTGGAGCTTTGCTGTTTGATACAGGTTTTTCTTGCTCATCGGGCCACTTTCAAAAAAACAACAGGCAATCTGCCTGGCTGGGCAACTGGGTGGCTGATGGCCCCTCGCCCCCACGTGTCCCAGCAGATACCTTTTAAGTCTTGCAGTTTCTATACTGGCAAAGCCCCATCGAGGCGGGCGGGAGGAGGCTGGAAGTTTAGGTCTTTCCAGTGAGGGAGCTGGTGCGTCGGAGGGGCAGGGAACCTCCTTCGGTTCTCAAAGAAGAGCCGGGGAGCAAGGCCCTGGCAGCTGGGATGGCAGAGCCAGGCCAGCCGCTGTTCTTCCCATTTCCTGCCAGAGAGCACGCTGCAAGCTCTAAAGATGTTCAGAACGTCACATTTTTCCACTTATAAATATGGATGTGGCTTTCGCACTCTCATAGTCACACCCTTTTATTCACACTCATTTTTTGGATTTCCACCATCACAGCGGCTGAAATTTGGGCTAAGGGGCTGAAGAACGTGCAGAGCCTGGAGCAGGAAGGAAAGTGTCTGAAAATGAGCTGAGGAGTCTGACCCAGGGGCTGCCTCTGACAGCCCGTGCAGACTTAAGGCTCGTTTCTTAGAGGGGCTCCCAGAGCGCACTCTGAGCACTGGGAGGCCTCCAGGGGAGGTCGCTGCTGCCCCTGCTCCCCCAAACCCTGGCCGGGACATTTCTCTGAGCGGATGGAGTCCTATGGCTCTGCTGTCAAGTGCACTCCACACACTGAGCTGGGCATGAGCCAGCGGGGTCATGCCAAGACGTCATCACCTGGCAGGTGAAGGACAGTCTCACAGTACCTGGTCTCACAGCAGCTTCTCCAAGGAGACTGGGGGGCTTCTAGCACATCTGGCCCACCCGCAGGTGTGTGTGTGGTGGAGGCTGTCTACCTCTAGGTAGAAATGTCCTGAGCGGCACCCGGAGGACCTCGGTGAACAGTCACAGTCTCATCTCTAACGCGTGGACTGCGTCCCGTACATTTCCAGAACACAGATCTGGGTGATGCGACTGTTGCCACTGGGGTGGCCCGGTGGGCATTAGAGCCTCTCCTGTTCCTCCTTTTGTTGCCAGTTAAATGTGCTGCCTGCTTCCTCAGAGGGGCCATGTCCCATCAGAACTCATGCCTCATCGATTCTGTTTCCCAGGGAGTGGACCGTGGAGGGATGGGTGCTTCAGGGTACACAGGAGGCTGGAGGTTGGCAAGAGTCACAGGAGCCCCACCTGCCCAAAGTCAGGGTGTCTGACACAACAGTGGTTTCATAGCAGCTATGTGGCTGATGGAAAGTTGAGCCTGCGCACTGTGGAGTGCCTCATTCCCTCCACCGCTCTGAAATCAGGCAGTTCTGGGATCCTGGCCTTGGGCAAGTTCCACAATCTCACTGAGCCCAGCTCTCCTTATCACTGAAATGGAGTTTGTAGTGGTGGCTGTGCAGGGGCTCCCGCGAATCACGGAGGTGATGTGCACATCACCAAGAGCAGTGACAGGCACTTTGAAGACAGCTAGCCCTGAAAACATGTCTCTAACTCCAGGGTCCCTCCCAGCCAACTCGGCAAGTCTTCCTGAGGATGTCAGCACAGATGCCATGGAATATGTCCAATCCTTCTTTCTCCGCGCAACCTGCTCCCATCCTGTCTTCCCTAACTCTGGGTCCTAATCGGCTCCGGCTACTATAAGAGCCCAATAACAAAATTCCATGGACTCAGCGGCTCACACAGTAGACATTTATCTCTTGCAGCTCTGAAAGCGTGAGGTTTGGAGGCCCTGGCAGATCGGGTTCCTGGTGAGGGTCCACTTCCTGGCTTGCAGAGGACGCCTCTTGCTGTGTCCTCACAGGAGGGTGAGAGCACACTCTGGGGCCTCTTTCTCGTCTTAAAAGAGCACTCACCCGGTCAAGGTCCTCTGAACCTAATCACCTCCCAAAGGCCCCACCCCAAACACCATCACATTGGCGGTGCAGGCTCAGCATGTGAATTTGGGGAGGACAAAACTTTCAGTCTATAAAAAAAAGAGTCTGGCCACAGTCTCCAGGAAACCAGAGGACTCCAAGTCCGGCAATCCATTGCACAGGACCCCCGTGTTCAGCAGATCCTGGACTTTCCATGTCAAGCCTGAGCCACTTCCTCCCCTGCGGCTCCCTGCACTGGGCTGTCTTCTCCCTGTCACCTGGAACACTGCCAGGGCCTCCTCACCTGGTTTCAGGCCCCTGCCCACTGCTACCTGCCTTGAGTGACAGGCCTAGGTCCTGGCTGCTTCCCTGTGGGTGGTGGAATAAAGCTGGAGCTCTTTAGGAAGATCAAGAAGGTCCTGCCTCAGACCAACTCTCTTGCAGCACTCGAAGCCTCTCCTATCACCTGAGGCCTTCGGGCCGTGGATGCCCCTTCCTTCTCGGTCTCCGAGCTCCTCCAGGAGGCACCTGCCCCACCGATGGCTGCTTTTCCACTTTGTCTCCTCCTCCCCTGCTGGACTCCGAAGGCCTTCGGGCTGGCTCTGTGTCTGTGAACACATGGTCACAGGGCACTCAGCACTAGCATGCTCAGGAAATGCTGCAGAGTGGAGCAGTTAATAGATTTCCCAGCAGTGCTACTCTCACAGTGGAATCCAGGCTCTACAGTGAAAATCCTTGAAGGACTTTCGAACCCACATCCTGAGGGGCAGCTGGTGGGGTGGATCGCTGCACAGAGCTATGCCAGGCACCTCTTCTGATTACTGCTTCAGCAAAAGCGTGGATGGCAGCACGTCCCAGATAAGCATTAACAGCACATTCCCACCACCCGAGAGGCAGACACCAGAATGGGCAGAGCCTTCACATACCTTGTTCCAAGGTATGAGCTCGGCTCTGGAGTCCGCCCTGCGGGTGGCAGGAGGGCTACTCTCTTGACTCCTCTCTCTGGGGAGTGCAGTGAAATGTGGTCAGTACAGAAGGACTGACGGCCACCCAGGCTGGCAGCAGGGACAGGGAGATTTTATTGCAAAGCCTAATAAAAAGAAGAGAGTCCAGTAAGATGATTAAATCTATAGACAGTTCAGAGCTATATTAAGACCTCTGCTTTCTCTTCACATAGAGAATGTAAGTTCCTCTTGCAACTGTTTGTTTCTTTTGTCCCACAGGAATACAGAAAATAAATATAATAAGAAAAGAGGAAAAGCGAAGCGTTTTCCAAGGAACATGAAGAAACTGCAAACAACATGATATTTGCAATGTTAGCCCTTCTGGCATGACGTTTTTATTTTGCTATTTGCCAATTACATCTGAAAACAAAAACCCAGTGTACACCGTGACTTCCATGCTGAGTGTGGCCTTTCACGGGAGCTCTAGGGTGCATGGAGGTTTACCCAGCAGCCCCCAGGCCAATGTGGTGTCAAGGACTCAGTGGCTGTGAGGCTGGGGTAGGGGCTGAGGGTGACTCCAGGCAAAGTACATTCCTCAAAGAATAGCCTTTTCAGTGCAATGGGTGGGGACTGAGCCACAGCTCCTCAGATGAGGCTGGGGCCGAGAACAGGGCACCCTTGCCCACCCCTGGTCGGTTTGCTTTGAAAAGACATTATAAGGAGGTGGCCACACACTTTTTTATGTTTATTTATTTTTTTCTTCCTCAAACTCAGCTTAGGGATAATGGGACAAGCAAGCCAAGAACTGATGAGTTCCAAATCGCTGAGGCCTTTAGGATGCAGACTGATAGATAAATGTAACATTCTTCAGGTATACTTTAATGAATTAAATTTTCAAGTAAATTAAAAAAGGACAAGTTACATAAAGATTATACTAGCTCAAATCATGAAACAGTTTTCCGACGAGAGCATCTTCCTAAAGCTTTGCCCTAGGCCTGGGGTGATGGGGCAGGGCCTCCAGGCTCCAAATCTCTCCCCTCTAGGATGAGCCTTGAGACCTCAGAGTTGGTTGGTGCAGTTACCTCTGGTCACTGGGGGCAGGAGATGTCATGTGCAGAGGGAGGAATATCCATAGGCATGTGTTTGCTGAATACCTAAATTTGCACTTCAGTTTGAGGCAACTGAAATTCACTTAACAAGAGGTGGCAGGGCAGCAGAAGGAAGCCGAGGTGGCACAGGAAAGGTAGGAGCATGAGAGGCCGCGACCAACCACCTGTCCCTCTCCCCACCCACAGCGACCTGCTCTGCAATAAAGCAGCGCAGGCACTGGAGAGAGGGAGAAGTAGCCAAGCATTCCCTTTGTATCTCCTCTAGTTGCTTGCTCTCCTCCCCCACTCAAATCTTCACAACATGGTTTCTAGAATTTTCCATGCAGCAATGTCTCTTGCTGCCGAGACCAGCATTTCACATCATTTTCCAGGTGTCTTGTTCAATCTCTATTCAGAATGGAGAAAATGGCAGACAGCTTCTCAGCAAGTGCCACAGCTTGCAATTTTGCAGAGCAAAGAAAATGAGATTAGAGCCTAATGTGTCTAGACAGCATATTTAAACAACCAGAAAGGAAACACAGATATCTCTGGCTCACAATATTGGTGCTACGTGGTTTTGTGCTCTCTGCTCCATTTTCCTTCTTGACTTTCCCTAAAGGGAGCCAACATGCTCGGCGTGCGCGTGTTGCGGCTCTTGTTTTGTCTGCTTATTAGTGCTGGATTGAATCAATTCACCAGCATCTAAGAATCAGCACTTCTGTGACTTAAAGCCTATCTTCCTATCACCCAGAATGTGCCAAGAACATGCAGAAAATCTCTTCTTTCTGGACATCACCTACTGATGATGACTTCCTTCGTTTATCTGTAACAACTCATCCTTAATTTCTTAAAATATGGAAAAAGGGTTACTATATGTAATCAAAAGTATCTGAGACAGGTCTCAATCAATTTAGAAAGTTTATTTTGCCAAGGTTAAGGACGCACTGTGACATATATACATTACATATGTATGTGAAAGGAAAATAAAGATACTTGTACTCGGAAACATTGGTTCATTCTTTTATATATATATATATATATATATATATATATATATATATATGACACAAATACAATTTGTCCACAAGGAAATTCTTTTCATATATATAGATATGAAAGAATGAGCCAGTGTTTCCAAGTACATGTTATATAGGAAGAAACGTAACTATTTCATGCAAAGTGGAATAAGCTAGCATGGTGCATGTAACAAGGACAGAGAGGCTTCGAAAGAGGAGGAGGGTCAGACAATGGTGTCTATGTCTGTGGAGGACATTGAAGTGGGAACATTCCCTGACCACAGGATGGTGAAACCAGGTGCTGAGCAGAAGGCTGTAGTTACCTCCTTTCAAAATATTTTTATTCATAGAGAAATAATTTTTCTAAGGGAAGCACTAACTAAAGACAAAATACAAAACCCATAGGGGACGCACCCACAAATCACCTGCAGTTTCACAACCGTGCAAGCCTCCCATCTGTCCTCTTGCTGGCCCCCACCTCTCCACAGCAGAATGTCTTTTCACCTCTACTTGGCCAAAACCCTGGGTGCTTAACTTGGAGAAATAGCTCATCCCATCTGGCTGAAACCTTTCAGCAGATGAGGACAGAGAACACCACCAGAAATAGAAGCATTGAGAACATTTTGGGAATAATGAGAGGGAGAAATTAGATAGAAAGATATTTTTCAATCCTGTGGTTATTTTTAATGCATCTTTACATTCCTGCAAACAAAACTGAATGGAATTATATTCCCTCATAGAGAAGAGTTCAAAGGAAAATATTAGACCAAAACAAGTAATACAACCAGTTCTGTCAAGCAGATTGAATTGCAAACATTCACTTTAAGATGTTTGTGAAGAATTTTGGTCAATTATCCTAAAATGAAACAACAACAGCTGAGCAAGAGGAAGTTCTCCAAGGCATCTGAAATGCTGTCCCATCCGCCCAGGGACAGTGTTTTTTGAGGAAACCCATAAGTTTCCATTCCAAAGGCCATGAATTTATTTTCAAATTGGGGAGAAAGCATCTAGGAATGGCGCTGGCATCAATTTTGTGCCAGCTCTCTACATCTTCACTATTCTTTTCTTAAAGGCATTTTGAATCAGGATGTGGGACAGGATGGGGGTTTTAGATGGGATTTTCCTGATGCCTGTTGAAAATATTTTACTCCTTCATTCAATTAAATGCTGGTGAGGCAAGGACTACCTGAGTGATGTGATGGTGTTGGACAATCTGGACTCCTGCTTAGATTTTTCTCAATTATAATCACAACCCTAAAGTCATAGCTCATTCTGTCTCCCTGCCCACTGTGCACGATGTTTCGCATCCTGTTAGAGGTTTAGATCTTCAATTTCAGCACTGGTATAGCTCCTTTTCCCATCCATGAGCACAGCAATTCAGGTGCACTGACTAGAGAGTACTGGATGGACACATGTCTAGCGTCTTATGTTACATAAATAAGTCATTGAAAGAGACGCAATTACTAAAGCTAGAGATAAAAACATGTGTTTTCCAAATAAATGGGAAGAATAAGGACTTTATAATCAGCTGGACTGGAATTTAATCCTCAGTTTAATCCAAGGCTCTGAGAGTTCTCTGCACTTCCCCTTTCCTTATTTTCTAGATAGAGATGATGACGTCTACCTTTCAAGGCAGATGTGGAAATTGCACATCACAAGACAATTGTTGCACATAATAACCATTGTAAAAGAAAACTTCTATTACACAGAGCTGAACTAACTATTTAAAACATGGTTGGAAGAGTGCTTATGTATTAAAATTAGATTGAAGGAGACAGGTATTTCTGGGAACCTGACCTTATAAAAACCTGAGCATCTAACAATTGTAATGGTAGCTGCCACTTACATAGAGCTTTCAAATAGCTCTAAACAATTTGCAAATGCTTACCTACTTATTTCTTACCCACCCTATGAGATAGGTAATAGTATAATTTCCAGTTTACAGATGGCGTAACTGAAACAGGAAGTTATAAAACATTTCAAAGTTCATGCATCTGCCAAGAGGGACTGGGATTTGAACCAAGGCAGAACGGCTTCAGAGTTCACACTGCTAGGCACTGTGCTGTACCGCCTGCAAAAAACAAACAAACAAACAACAACAGAAAAACTAAGAAACAGGTAGAAATGTTGGATATATTTTAGGAAATATACTTTTAAATATATAGAAAATACATCAGGAAAGCATGAGAAACGTCCAGCAATGCCAAAATTTGAGAAAGCCTTGAAAAGAAGGGTACGGGCAGCAGCTTTCACTGTAGTTTCCTGTTAGGCACAGAAGACAGGTAAAGAAGGCTGGGGGTGGGAGTGACAAATCTGTGTCATCAAAGCCATGGGTCTACACAAGCTCTATGGCATAAAATTATGACCCTCAAAGGACTGCATATTCAATGAAAAGGTGGAGAAGAAAAATGCTGATTAGTTCAAAAAGCAAACAACTTTAGTTTTCTTGCCTATACCTGAGTCTTGGAAGGAAAATGGTGCTTCCAGAGAACATGTAACAAGGGCCTGCCAAGCAGCTGGAATGCATGTCACCTATGCATCAGGGTAATGAATTGTCAGAAACATGGCACACAGCTGGAATACCCTCATGGCAACCAAAAAAGAAACACAGAACCACCCTTTAGGGACTCACTTGAAACCCAGTCTACCCAAGAAGGCTGAGGTGGGACGGTCACTTGAGCCCAGGAGTTCAGGGCTACAGTGAGCTGTCATTGTGGCACTACACTGCAGCCTGGGCAACAGAGTGAGACCCTGTCTCAAAACTAAATAAATAAAATAAATAAATAAAAATAATATAAATTACCTTAAAAAATAATGTTGAAAATTATTGAGGAGATTTTTTAAAAGTGTAGGGTTTGTGATGGAAAGGCAGGTTACTATGAAAAAATGAGGATAAAAAAAGAATTAAAGATCACTTCTAGAAATTAAAAGTATGATTTTTTAAAAAAGCAAAAAAAATGTTGAACAGCACATTTAATACATTTGAAAAGACAAGAATTTATTGGAAGACAAATATGCAGAAATCACCCAGAATTAGACATGAAGAGATGTAGTGATAGTTATTTAAGGAAATGACTGAATACAGCTTAATGGGAGAAAGTTGAACACATTTCTGATTGGGAGAATTTGCGGCCAGAGTCAATTTTCCAAAAGTAGTGGCAAAGATTTTTTTTCAGGCCTGAAGAGAGACCTGTTGAGGATCATCCCAAGTTCTGAACAGAATAAATAAATAAAGCACACACACACACACACACACACACACACACACACACACACACACGTGTTGCTGTGCAATTTCTTAACACCAAACAGAGGAGAAAAGCCTTGAAGGCAAACAGAGAAAAGAGAGATTACTCATAAAGGAATGACAATTTCACTGACATCAGGGTCTTCCTTGTAACAAAAGGAGATTTCTTCGAAGTGCTCAAGGCAGATAATTGCCAATTTAGGAATCAGAAAAGTCAAGACACAGGGAAATGATCAGGAACACACTCTCACTCAGTGGCTTTTGGTAACTGAAGGAAATCAGTGATGAGGAATTGAATTCAGAATAAAGGAACTGGATGCTGGAAGCAGCAGTGAGCAATAAAACTGGGTAGAGACGCTGGCTAATCCAGACAAGCATTAACTGAATAACATACCAATGCAATTCAGTGCGTTCACGTCTTCAAGTATGAAAATCATCACGCCAGACTCCTTCACACACCCACAGTGGCCTGCAGAGGCGGCTCCTTGCCTAGCTGGCTAACATCATCCCCTGCCTGTTCCCCTTCATTTTCTTGGTGCAGCCACACAGGTGTCCCAGCTGTTCCACTAATGAGCCGCAGCACTTCATGCATTTGCTTACACTGTCTAAGTTTCCTCAGCTAGACTGTGGGTATCATAACAACGGCTCACAGAATGTTGAAGGGAATAAACAAAGCTTCTGAAAGTCCTTTAACCCACCCCACAGCACCGAGTGCACAGCAGTCTGCATCTGACAGTTTTCCTCAAGAGTTCTAAACTACAAAGATTTTATCCGCAGAGATGCAGACAGGCACACAATGCTCACTCCATTGCTGCCTGATAGGTAGGGTCTCGGTATTACTGAACACACTAGGTAGCTTTGTCTTTTGCATGCGTGAAGGGCTCTCCAGAGACTGCCCAGTAAATAGCGGAACTATCCACCTTGCTTTAAGAAAACCTGCTGTCTGAAAGTCTAAACTGTTAAAAACATTGATCTGCACTGGATTACTCTCAGTAATAAAACATTACCTGCAAGCTTACTCTGAATACCAGCCTCTCCTAATGCATGGCATCAAAGCCATACATCCAGATATTTTCTCGTGCAAATTTTAGAGACACGTCTATTCATTAGAATGAGACCATTCTCTGAAAGTGAGTTTACAGAGGCTGATATCCCGCGTTAATGCACCAGAGAGAGGAGTCATCTGCAGTGAATTTGAAAAGTTCTCACAGGAAAGCAAAGCTGGCACCATCTCCTTTCTCACCAACTTTCATTCCATGGCTGGGCACGGTGCCTCATGCCTGTAATCCCAGCACTTTGGGAGGCGGAGGCAGGCAGATCACGAGGTCAGGAGATCAAGACCATCCTGGCTAACACGGTGAAACCCCGTCTCTACTAAACACACACACACACACACACACACACACACACACACACACAAACACAAATAGATTACTTATTTTGAAAAAAAGAAAATGTATTCATATGATGAAACTATAACTTAACTTACAAATGCAGTGATGTCTTGGCCATTGTCTGCTAATTTAGTAGTTTTGATTATTCAACAGGATTAGGCACTCTCAGGGAAGAAAGACATTGCTAGCAAAATAACTATGCACATAAATTTGTAGGCATAAGATAAGAATTTTTTTTCAGAGTCCCTCAAGCATATTTAAATTATCTATCCAGTGGCTTGTCAACAACTGATATATGCTAGTCAAAATAATAAATCAAAGCTCCTTGTTAAAACATCAGCCAATGTAATTTACATTTCTTTAAAAGCATTCAATAATTCAAACTCATTAATTTCTTTAATTAGATCCCACTGACTATAATTAACTTACACACATGTAAACACACATCTACACAAAGGTGTATAAGTTACCTGAAGAATGACCTCTGAATCTCTAACTTATGATATTTCATTGGTCTGAACTTGAACCATCTGTATATTACAATTATATTATTATTTCTTTCACTGTTAATCCAAAATTCTTCTATCTCCTTGCTTTAGGCAGAATATCCCATTTCTATTGTTTGGTTACAGGATACAAGAGCTTTTTAATTTTGATTTTTTTGACACACCAAAGAAGCAAATCTCTTCTTTTTTCCATATTTCAAGGTATGTAAAGTATTGGATTTGACACAGTGATGGATTTCAGGAATACTATTTGGGAAAAATGCTAATAAAAGACAGTATTATGGAAGCAGAGGTGTCATTGGGAAGCCCATATGTGATTTCCAACTAACGCAGGTAGCTCTTTCTGTAAAAGTTTTATCGCTTAAGTAAGATGTAATCAGAAGACAAGCACATAACTTTACAAGAGCAAGTTTATTTTACACTTAATCCAGATTCTCAATTCTGGGGGAGAACAGTTGCTTGAAGTTCAGGTGAGTTGCTGAGGAATTTTTCTACAGCTTGAAATTACCATCGTACTTTTCCTATTTGCTCTTTTAAGATAGCTAATTGTTACTGAGAGATTTTCAAGGTTAACGCAATCCATTGAGTCATGATTCACTCACAAGGAACAATCCAGGAACTCTGTATTTAGCAATTAGAAAATTAAGGTTTGTGTGATACTGACTAGTGATTTGAAGACTGACTACCTGTCCTCAGGTGTGTAAGACTAAAACCCATGAAAAATTTAAAAGCTAAGAGTGTGGGCAACAGACAAAAAGAAGAAGGAAGCTAGCCATGGAACTACCAAGAAGCAAATGCTATAAAAGAGAAATGCTCCACAACTAAATGGTCTGTAGGGGAAAGCGGGAGCTCTTTCTCTTGTCTACTTAATAAGAAAGGGATAGCTCACCATGAGCCCAAACAGTAGAAACCAGAGGAATGAGACTGTGGAAATGTGTGAGCCTGATGAGGTTGATACTTGTCTGCATTTCATCAATAGGACATCATAAAATGTCATTGAGAATTTTTTGGAAAAATTCTTTTTGTTTGGAAAGCATGGAGCACTCCCATTTTTTTCACACTCAGTGATCAAGAGCACAACTGAAATGACTTTGAAGGTTTTTCTGAAGTCAGAAGAGGCATCAAGAAGGGGCTGGAGTGAGCTAGGAGAGCATGGCTCATAGTGTGAAACACAAATGTGGCAAGGCCGACAAGTACTCAACTTGGAGTCAGGGTTTATCTGCCTCTGTTGCCACTAGTGCTGGCTGAAAGGCTTAATTACCAGCTCTGATCAGTAGGTATTTGTTGAGCATGCCATGTCAACTATTATATTGAAATGCTGAGGAGGGTTACAGTTTAGCTGAAGTTTGGACAAATCACACAGCCTCTCAGTCTACTCATCTGAAAAACGAAAATTAAGTTACTGAAGTCTTCAGGTAGCCACAGTCAGAATAAAGTCTGTAAATGTGCTAAAACAATAAGATAGATAATGAAAAATTATTCTATACCAGGTACTGTGCTAAATGCCTTATTGACTTTATCTTATTTCATTCTAAAGCCATATATAAATAAGAATGACGTGGGAAACTTTATCTGGATTGCTTGGCAAGGACAGAGCTAGTATTAGAAGAAGGGAAAGGGCATATGCAGAACTATGACCCTTTCTTCACCCCAGCAGGAGGTGTTATGCCCATCGTCAACTTCCTATTGAATTGGCACCTTGTCCCATGAAACAGAGAGCAAAAGGTGCACAGTTCCCCAGCTGGTGTACAGTGTCCTGGTACCTCCAGATATCCTCTGGCTCAAACATGCCCTTGTGAGATACCAAAAATATGGAGGATTCATGTACCCAATGTCTGTACCTACTAGATGTAAACCAAAAATGAAGTTCAAAGCCATCCAACTGACCGAACAGACCTCCCTCACTTGGTCAAGGGGATCCCAAAGAAAACCTGAAAAGCTAGTTCAGGCCTGGGTGGGAAGGGTGGTCCTGAGAATGTGTACCCAAGATGGTTGGGTTACAACTTGGTTTTATACGTTTTAGGGAGACAGAAGCTAAAGACAAAGATATAAATCAATACATATAAGGTATACACTGGTTTGGCCTGGAAAGATGGTACATCTCAAAATGGGGATCTCACAGGTCATAGGTAGATTCAAAGATTTTCTGATTGGAAATTAGTTGAAAGAGTTAAGTTTTGACTTAAGAATTAAAGTCAGCAGAAAGCAATGCTTGAATTAACATAAGGGGGGTTGTGGAAGCCATGGTTCTTGTTATGTAGATGAAGCCTCTGTGTAGCAGGTTTCAGAGGTAATAGATGATAAATGTCTCTTTTGGGAACTTGGAAGGTGTCAGATTCTCTGGAGAAGACCTACTAAGGTGAGAAGATTATCTACAGAATGCAATTTCTCCTACAATAGGTGGCTTTGCAGGGCCATTCCAAAATATGTCAAAGAAATATATTCCTTCAGGGCCTGTTATCCGTCATGTGATGCTATACCAAGGTTGGGTTGGAGTTGGGTATCTTATTGCTACAAAGAGTCTGTTATGTCAGTGTTACAATCTATATTTTATCTGTATTTTAATGTTAATGCTTATCAGCTGTGTCTACACTCCAAAGGGAGGCATTATAGCAAGGTTTTCCCAGGCCTCTAGCTTTCAGAGAGCCGACTGTAGAACTTCACAGCCTCCAAGACTGTGTGACCCAGCCTTAAATATCTTGGTTCTGTTTCTTTGGAGACTCCTAAGACAGAAATTGGTATCAAGAAATGGAGCTGCTGCTGTAACAAATGCCTAAAAATGTAGAAATGGCTTTGGAACTGAGTGATAGGTAGAGGCTGAAAGAGTTTTGAGGTACATGCTAGAAAAGGCCTACATTGCTCCAAGCAAACCATTAAAGATGATTCTGGTGTGAGCTCAGAAGGAGAAGAAGAACGCTGCAGAGAAAACCTCAGTCTTCTTAGAGAATATCAAAGTAATCCTCAGCAGAATGTTGGTAGAAATATGGCCTACTGGAAGTGAGCAGCATGCTATTGGACAATGAAAGAAAGTCCAGCTTGCTACAGAGTGGTAAATAACTAGGCTAGATTGTGTTTCTGTCTTACTGTTTGTGAAAGGTAGAACTTGTGAGCAATAAAATTGGGCATTTGGCTGCGGAAAAGTCAAAGTAACGTATTGAAGAAGTGGCCTGATTTCTCTCAACTGCTTATAGTAAAATGCAAGCAGAGAGAAATGTCTTAACGATAAAATTGTTAATCAAAAGAGAGGAAGAACTTAAAGATTTTGAAAATTTTCAGTCTATCCATATTGCAAAGAATGAGAAAGCCTGTTCCAGGGAGAACAAAAGTATGGCCAAACAACCATCTGATAAGGACATCAGTCAGCCATCTAACCTGAAGCCAGGACCTATTATCCAAGACAATGAAAGAATGATGCTGAAGACATGTCATAGATTACCAGGGCTGTCCCTCCCAAAGCAGGCGCAGAGTGCAGAGGCCTAGGGAAGCCCCATCTCCAACCCTCCTGTGTGTGTGTCCCTGATCTCATCTCCTCACTCTGTGGAGATCCCTGTGCTGTTTTTCCATGTCACAATTGTCTCATCATTTTTCTATCTCATGGGCTCAGCCTCTGGAGGGGCGGGGGCTCTTCCTCCTCTGCTCATCCTACGAATTCCAGGCTCATGGGGAGTCCACTTCTGCCCTTGCCTCTTGCTGTCTCTCTATCCCCACTTGACTGTCATCTCCTCACATGGCTTACATCACCCGGGACCACATCAATAACTCCTGAGGCTGTGTCTGGAACCATCACTACTTCCTACCATGAGATCTTGATCCCAGGACCCAGCTTCCCACTGAGAATCTCCACGTAGGTGTCCCACAGTTGTGTGAAATTGCACAGCAGGCAGCTGCCCCAAGCATCTTGTGACCTCTGTCTTGGTACATCATTACTTTAGCCCATGTGCACAAGCTGGGAACCAGGAGCCATTTTTGAATGATTGCCGTCCTCACCACCCATATGCAGTGATATCGGAGCCAACAAATCTACCTTCCATGCAACACTCACCACCCTCTACTTTTCTTCATCCACAGTGCTACTCCTTCAATTCAGGCCAACCCAACCTCTCACCACAAATCCTGCAAAGCCTCCTAGGTGGCCTCTCTGTCTCCCTCCAGCTATCCTCCATCCTTCCTAACATTGCAGCCAGCACATTCTATTGAAAACTCCAAATGGATGATTTCACTGTTCCTCAAAAAGCCCTTGTATGGCTCCCCATGGCTTTTATGGTGTGACTTTCCTCTCCTCTTTCCCTGCTCAGCTCCCTCACCTGCGTTTGATCATTCCCAGGTCCCACTGAAATATTTTCTCACTCTTGTTTACCTTTAGAGGTTTGCATACTCTCATAGAGCACCTTTCCCTAGCCAGTTGTTACTGTTTTTGCCATTTTTGCATTGCTATAAAGAAATATCTGAGACTGAGTAATTTATAAAGAAAAGAGGTTTAATTGGCTCACAGTTCTGCAGGTTGTACAGGAAGCATGGTGCTTGCATGGACTCAGCTTCCAGGGAGGCCACAGGAAGCTTCCAATCATGGCAGAAAGTGAAGGGGGAGCAGGGACATCACATGGGGCAAGAAGGGGCAAGAGAGAGAAGAGGTGCCCCACATTTTTAAACAACCAGATCTTGTGGGATCTCAGTCACTATCATGAGGACAGCACCAAGGCCTAAGGGATCTGCCCTTGTGAACCAATCACATCCCACCAGGCTCCACCTCCAATACTGGGGATTACAATTCAACATGAGATTTGGGCAGGGACACATACCCAAACCATACCAGTTACCTAACTCCATCAGTTGCTAGCTTCCCCAAACCTGCCCACAGACTATGGAAGAGGCACTTCCCGTGAGGCTCCTAAGCTCAGTGAAGCAGCATTCATATGACAGAGCAATCACTTGTTCATTTGTCTGTGTCCCTTGCTACATTTTGTGTTTCTCAAGGGTGCTTATTAATGTACATTTTTTGTATTAAAAACTTCTCATGTCTTTATAATACCTGAATAAATTCTATCATATGGATTTATTTATTATGATTTATTAAGTCATATGTAAGGTACAGTCAAGGTAGAAAGGTAACACATACGGTGGACCATTTTAAGGTAGAAAAGTAACACTGAAAACCTTGTGCTCCATTTCACATCATTCTTTTTTTTTTTTTTTTTGAGACGGAGTCTCGCTCTGTCGCCCAGGCTGGAGTGCAGTGGCGCGATCTCGGCTCACTGCAAGCTCCGCCTCCCGGGTTCACGCCATTCTCCTGCCTCAGCCTCCCGAGTAGCTGGGACTACAGGCGCCCGCCATCACGCCCGGCTAATTTTTTGTATTTTTAGTAGAGACGGGGTTTCACCGTGCTAGCCAGGATGGTCTCGATCTCCTGACCTCGTGATCCGCCCGCCTCGGCCTCCCAAAGTACTGGGATTACAGGCGTGAGCCACCGCGCCCGGCCTTCACATCATTCTTAACACGTGTGTGTGAGTCAGAATTTCCCGCTGTGTTTCTTGAATGTTTTGACCATATGCTTAGTTTCTTGATAACTATATGGGAAAATGTAGGAAGAAAAGATTGTCAAAAGTTATAAATCTGTCATTTTGAAAAATGGCCAAACTTCCCAAGTCATTTAAGGTGACATCAATGGAAGCTTAGTATCTATTTATAAAAATTGTTTTACATAATAGTTGAGACTGAGGCCACACTGTTGTCAGAATTGGGTGCTCCCCCAAAGGTCATATTGTCAGCCAAGCACCATACGACAGACGATACAGAGGTGCAAAGATAATGGTCACTATTTCATAGAAGTAATGTTTGATAGGACTCAACATTAAAAGAAAATATTGGAACAAAATATTCACATAGAAAACAGCACACAACTTAAGTGGATGGCTTGATGAACTTCACAAACCTGCACAACCCTGTAGCCAGAAGCCAGGTCAGGGATCAGGACATTGGCTACACTCCAGAAGTCCCTTGCATGCACCTGTCTCTCACTCTCCCAGGGCTCTAGCATAGAGTGACTGCGGCTGCGTTCATACTTGATATGAATGAAATCCTATCCTACACACTTTCTTACATGTGGGTTCTTTTGCTCACCATCATGTTTATGAGATTTACCCATATTGTTGTGGTTAGTTATGGGTTATTCATTCTGAAACCTAAACATTTTTAACTCAAAAACCATGTGGAAGCCTGACGTGCAACAGAGAGAATGCCCTTGTTCTGCATAAATGGACAGCAGCAGCGAAGGTCTGTTGAGGTCTGCAGGGAGTCAGCTGTCAGCTTAGCAGGTAGAGGGTTTCTGATTATTACTGCCCCAAGCAGCAGATGGTTGGCCTCAGGGAGAGCTCATGTTCTTCAAGCATGGTCAAGATGGCTTTGTCGAGCACGCTGCATGAGAGACTCCTCGGTCAGGTTGTAGAACAGACTGAAGTTCTCCTCCAACTTCAAGATTCCAGAATTTTTCATATATGACACATTTATAGAATTTCATATATGACCCACTTAATTAGGGCACGTGGGAGATAGAGCTTGTGTACGCCTGTACATTAGACGCCTCTTGTGCACCACAGCAGGCTATCTAGGGATCTGTTTATGGAGCCTTTGGCCAATGGTTCCAGCCCCGGCAGCCATGACCACGGTGCTTCGCTTTGTGTGGTTTCCAGACCCCTTCTCATACACACAACCCAGTAGGCTCATGACTTACATGACGGCCTCACACATTTCCCAGCTGCCTTTGCTCTTCCAGGTTCTGCTGCGGGTCCACACATGTCCGGCCCGGAAGTGCAGGGGTAAATAATGCCTATAGGGAGAACTTGTCGCCAATGAGAGAGGGAACTGGAGGACAGATTATTTCTCTTTCCTTCCCAGAAAGACTAAACTGAGGAGCAGCCACTTATGTGGTCTCTGGGGAGATAAACCCACAAGTCTGAATAAATGGTTGCACTTAATAACAGTGGAGGTGAGTTCGCCAGTGCCCCTTGCTCTGGCCTGCTGCCCTTTCCCTCACTGCTGCTCCTGGGGTTATAGTTCTTAATAAGTGGTAGTACACAATCCTGTTGTCTCAGACTCTGCTGTCTGAAGCCAAGACCCTGGGCATCTTTTTGAAAAGATGATGTTAGATGGAAATGCAGACACCAAACAAAAAGCAGAAGGAGGCTGGGAACAATAGAGGCAACAGTGACTAATTCTCACTGCGGGGAATGAGAAAGACTTCATGGAAAAGCATTGGAAACTGAGTTCAGATACACAAGTGAACGTCGGCATTCAGGAAGTGAAGTCAAGCGGTGGGAAGACTGAGAGCAGGGTCGTCTATGGTCAAGCTGGGTCCAACATGAGTACAACAGGCTGGTGCCTTCACTCTCTTTCGGTGCCCCACGCAGTGACTGATGGAGGTTGGCTGGCGAGAAGCGGCCTCCCTTACAGCTTCCCTTGAGGCTGGAGTGTTTCCTGATGTGTGGCCTTATTCCTAGAACAAGCTTGTTGAAGTTTACAGGGGAAGCATGGTCAGGAAATATGTAAATGCTCGGTGTCCATGGAGGCATTGGGATCCTCATGGTGGTTAGATGCTTCCAGATACATTTCACCACGTTTTACTATGTCTACATTTTTTTTTTTTTTGAAACAGAGTCTCACCCTGTCACCCAGGCTGGAGTGCAGTGGTGCCATCTTGGCTCATTTCAACCTTCACCTCCAGGGTTCAAGTAATTCTCGTGCCTCAGCTTCCTGATGTAGCTGGGATTACAGGCATAAGCCACAACACCTGGCTAATTTTTTTTTTGTAATTATATTAGGGACGGGGTTTCCCCATCTTGGCCAGGCTGGTCTCGAACTCCTGGTTTCAAGCAATCCACCCTCCTCAGCCTCCTAAAGTGCTGGGATTAGAGGCGTAAGCCACCATGCCTGTCCCATGTCTACATTCTCAAGCTTACATCTGAGCAACAGCTTCTGCATAACCAGCAAGGAGGATTAACATGGAAGCAGGAGAGACAGGAGATCTGTTCTTCACATTACCTTCCTGGTGGAAGGCTGGGTGAGACATGGTGTTTCTGTGATGGGCTGCCCTAAACCCCTACTAAACTCGCGTTCTAAGGCTGGCTGCAGGGAGATCAAAGGCTGCCAAGCATCTATTGAGTGATAAAAGGTTTTCCAACTAAGATTGTGCCTAGAAGGCCAGGTTCTCCTCATCAGAACAGGGAATAGAGAGGTGAGCTTGGCGACCACAGTGACAAAGAGGGTGGAAAGGGCAGTGGTGGACCCTGGTCACCCACCGTGACTTCCTCCAGATGGATCCAGGTTAGAATTGTTCCTACATAAAAGAGCCACCCAGGAGGCTCTAAAAAGTACTACTCAGTCCTTTCATTTGCTGAAATTTGCTGTAGGTAGGAACCGTTATAGCTGTAGGCCATGTGAAAACAGAAATAAAATCAAAGACAAGGACTTTGGCCTTGGGGAGTTTCTAGGTAAATGCAGCAGCCTTTCTTTTTGTTTCAAGGATGAAGGTCCCTTTCCTGCTTCTGTCTCTGCTATTGAATTATAAATCATGGACATTGCTAGTATACACTGAATTTTAGATCTGAAGCAGGGATTTTTCCTGAGGGACCCATGTCCCCAGAAATTATATGGAAAAATATTCTGTGTTTCCCACTCACCCCCATCTCTGGGAGACGTTCCATAGCTTAATTTATGATCACAAAAGAATCAGGAACCACTGATTTAGAAAAAAATTTAAAAAGTCATTGCTTAATCTGACCATGACCTCAATTTTCCTCCAAAGTAGAACTGAGATGACCCTGATTCTACTTTCAATTTGCATGTGTGTGTGTGTGTGTGTGTGTGTGTATACATACACACACACACACACACACACATAAATCAAACTAATTTTCTACAAACTGAGATAGAATATAGGGGCATCCCTTGGGCTTGTGCCCTGCCAAGTCACTGACATTAAAAGAAATTTATTTCTCTTGTCTCAATATAAAAGCAATGATTTAAACTTATCCCCACAGTTAGCTAACTTATTGAAATATTAAATCAACAAACCCAGAAAGAAAAAAAGAGTCTCTGATTCAAGTGTGTTTTCCTCCCGTTATTAGAAAATGTATGAGTAGGCAGCACAGAATTCATTGCATTCACAACACAAGCACAGCCCAGCCCACGCATAGGCAGGCTTTTCTTTCATCCCTCTTCTCTCTGGAGGTTATGGGCTGCATTGTGTAATCACTGCAGCAGGCAGTAAATGATGTATAAAAAAAATCCCATGCCAGGGAACTTAGTTGAGACTCTGTGTTTGTGGTTATTTTTGCTACTGAGGCTCAGAGAAGCAAAGCTTATACAGAGAGAGGTGCAATCACCAGGAGCATAAAATAATGCTGTTTAAAAATCAATAGTGCTCTTCCTTCTTCCTCCTCTTCTTTCCCATCTTATAGGAAGAAAGCCAAACAGAATATTTCAACAGAAACAAAGATGTTAAAATAAAAGATCGGTCATCCTCAAAGGCAGGTTCTATGATATATTCTTTTAGGAGACCAATGTACCTCCTTGAAATGGGAAGAGTGGTCCATCACATATTCACTCTTCCCATAGTTGGCCTGGACCTAGACTGATGCTCTGCAAACATTGCTGATCATGCATCACTATCAATCAAACATTTTTGAATATATGCCCCATGTATATATTTTTGTACTTATGGTTTATTATATGTTATTTCATCAGTAGCTGATTAATCTCAAAGCATTATATATAGACGTTGACCAAGGTTATTGATTAATAATAGCAGATATAAATCTATTTTAAGAATAAACTTCTTGGCAAATTCAAATGTTTTGGCCAACTTTGTGGCAGCATAATGACTAGGTTATTTATTTCATTCAACAAATACTTATTTTATCACTATCGATCTTCCCCGGGCAAAAGGTAAGTTCTAGCAGGGTAGAGGTTGCATCTGTCTTGTTTACTGATGTGTTGTCAGTGATGGGGAGAGTCCTGAAAAACTGTACATCATTAATAGATGTGTAAAGCTTATGGGGTGGAGTGCCCTTTTAGTTGCGTTTTCAGGGAAGGCTTCAACAAGAAGGTGGCATTTGCATATAGATTTGGAGGATGTGAGAAGGAACCATGAAGACAGGCAGAAAAAGATGGTTTCAGGTGCAAAGAAAAGAGTAAGTGCAAGGAATTTTTTAAAAATAATTTGCTTGATAAAAATCTTACTCTAGGAATAAGCATCAGCTCTGCTAATTTTTTTGTTGCTCGCTTATGCTGTGATTTCTTTGGGAGAATTACCTGCATTCCTATAAATGATCTTGAGCTTTGTTATGAGACTTAAGAACAGTTCTATCCTTTTGGGTCTTGCTTTTAAGATTTGTTAGGCAGGGCCAGGTGCGGTGGCTCACACCTGTAATCCCAGCACTTTGGGAGGCCGAGGCGGGTGGATCATGAAGTCAGGAGATCGAGACCATCCTGGCTAACACAATGAAACCCGTCTCTACTAAAAATACAAAAAATTAGCCAGGTGTGGTGGCGGGCGCCTGTAGTCCCAGCTACTCAGGAGGCTGAGACAAGAGAATGGCATGAACCCGGAAGGCAGAGCTTGTGGTGAGCCGAGATGGCGTCACTGCACTCCAGCCTGGGCGACAGAGACTCCGTCTCAAAAAAAAGAAAAAAAAAATTGTTAGGCGGCGGGACTGCCAGTCAGTCCAGGGATAATTATTCCCCTCTAATGAGGCAAGATCTAACTGAGTACTCTACCCAATGTCTTATGAACAATTCGGGGTCAGAGTCCGGGTAGTGAGACCAGTGCTACTTGTGCCCTGGGTGAGCACTGGGCGTTATTCTCTAATCCTTCTGTGTGGTTCTTTCCCAGGCCTTGGGTAGTTTTCTCAGCCACAGGAGCTGGTCAGTACATAGCTGACTGTCTGAGGACAGTGCTCTGGAGATCTCTACAGCTCTCTCTCACTACAGCCCTGTCCTCTCCTTTCTTCAGTGATGCAAATTCTGATGACCCATATCTCCCCATCTCTCCGCGTTGCCTCTCTCCTGAGGTGGTCGGCCACAATCCCCTGTTTCTCCTGCTCTGTGCTGTGGCCTGGAAAATCTCTCTGGATAGTAAGCTGTCACATCCTTGGGCTGTCTTCATGTTTCCTGCATATCAATAATCACTGTCCTTCACTGCTTGATGTAAAGTGTCCTGAAAAACATCATTTCCCAAATTCTTTTTTCTGTTGTTTTAAGGGAAAGGGTATATGCAGTTTCTGTGACTGACTCCATGTCAGCTAGAAGTGGACGCCTAGAATCTGTGTCCACATGGAGGTGTGGATGGAAGGTGTCCTTGCATCCCCTGGGGCTCCTGTTTTGTTTTTGACCCTTGCTGGGGGTGACTGGGCTAAACTGTTCTGCTCTCTGGACTACCGAGGTGCAACTGATATCTCTGTGCACACACTTTTGAAATCAATTTTCTATTCCCAAAGATAACTCAGTAAAATTAGGTGATACAATCTTTAAATGAACTTCTTGTGACACATTTAAGCTGCAAAGCATGTCAGTAAGGCAAATAACCTAGTGAGGTGCCACTGGCTTCCTCTGGGTGCCTATCCATCTTTATTAGAGATCTGATAATAAAACATTACAGATAACTCTTTCCTTTCTCATTAAGATTTAATACAATGAGAAGCTCTTACATTTTCTTTCATGGCCCAGTGGTTCATCTTGCCCATAGGTCCCCACATCTGATGTGGAAAAAATTGCAGTGGAAAAGCTGGCCTCATGCCTCTTTCTCTGAAATTACTAACACATTGTTGACGAAACCATTAGTAGTGAAATGAAAGGATTCACAGGGGCCACTGGTACCTCTTCAATTATCCAGTTAGTGTTACATCCACATTCATTCTCTGCGATATAGAAAGCTAAATGTTCTGTTTTTAAACCTGGTGGGACATAAAGAGACAGAGGTGATATTTGTCCAGTTTCATGTTAGAGAAGGACATGTAACCAGTTCTCCACTTTCTAAACAAAGAGAAGGCTCACCTCTATGCAAGTAATTTTCTTTTTTCTTAATTTTCAAAGGTCAAGATGGCAGAGGCTACAGGATACATTTCCATCCAGGCTTTTCTTCTTGACCCAGAACAGAATTTAATCTTTTCATAAAAGCACCACCACCTAGATTTTTCCTATATCAATTAGAACTGCATTTCAGAACCTTGAATGCAACTGTTAATCATGCTACTATAACCCTTCTTCTATCCCAATGATTTTCTACAACTTGTAAGAAGAAGTGTTGGCTAGGTAATATGTCCAATGCCTGTGCTAATTTCCTCTTAATAAATTCATATGGGAGCATTAGTAGCAAGAGTGCCTAATTTAATCTTCATCCCCTAGAATCTTTAATGCTTAAGTTTCTATCTTTAGACCCCATATTTCACCAAGTGGTTAGCTTACTTGTCGGCATCTTCTAGCCTCAAGTTAAATTAACGAAGTCTCTGTCGTAAAAAATGACCTTCAATAAATACGGTTTCTCATTTTCCATCCACTTACAGTTTAATAGAAAATGTCCATCTGTGATGCTATTAAATATGTCTAGTTGGAGTGAGAGAGTACAAGTATTTTAGAAGCTGGGTGCAGTTACACAGGTACCATTTTAAGAGACTGAGATATAATTAACATACAGTAAAATACATAGATTTTGAGTGTTTGGTTTGATAAGTTTTTGACAGTAGTATAATTCTGTGTGGCCATATTCAACATAAGACACACAATATTTCCATCCTCCTAGAAAGCCCCACTGCATCCTTTCCAGTCTGTCTCCCACACTGGCCTTCATAACCACCACCTTGTTTTTATCACCATGGATCAAATGCATCATGCAGTATGTACTCCTGTGGGATGGGCCAGTGTGGGGATTGACTGGAAAGGACGTATACATAAGTATTTGGTTCCTTTTCCCTGCTGCTTCTCCATTTTACAGATACAGTACAATGGTCTACCTGTTGTTGTCCTTTCAATAGACATGTGGAATTTTCCCAGTTTTTGGTACTTATAAACTTTCTTATACAAGTCTTTTTATTGACATATGTTTTCATTGTTTCTCAGGAGAATACATTGGAGTGGAATTGCTGGCCATTTATTTTTCTCATGATCTTTACTTAGACATGACTCAGTGAAGCAGCACATCTCTGATCCACGGAATGACAACTGAGATATCTTTAAAGATGGAAGGTCTTGTTATCCAGAGGCTGAAATTACTGGGAGATTCACTCACTTCCTGTCTAGTGGTTGAGGTCGACGGGTGACCACCATCCTAGCTATGGTGTCATCCAGAGCGCATACATGTGGTCTCTCTTTGAGGATGCCTGGCTTCCTCACAGCATGGCAGCTGGATTCTAAGAGCAAATATTCCAAGAAAATAAAGCAGAAGTGCACAACATCTATCAAGACCTACTCAGAGGTCACATAGTGTCATTTCTGCCATACCCTATTGGTTGGGGAAGCCACAAAATTTCACCTAGGTTTAAGCCTAGATGGGTGCTATGGCCTGAATGTTTGTGTTCCCTCAAAATTCCTATGTTGAGATCCTAAGCCTTAAGGTAATAGTATTAGAAGATGGAGTCTTTGGGGGGCACTTAGGACATGAGTGAAGAGCCTTCATGATTGGGATGATGCCTTTATAAAAGAGACCCCAGCGAGCTTGCTTGCCCCTTCCATCGTGTGAAGATGCAACCAGAAGGCACCATCTATGAAGAAGAGGACCCTCACCAGACATTGAAACTGCTGACACCTCCATCCTGGACTTCTCAGCCTCCAGAATTGTAAACAATGTATTTCTGTTGTTTAGAAGTGACCCAGTCTAACGGATTTTGTTGTAGCAGTCCAAACAGACTAAACAGGGGGCTAGGATGTAGCTCCTACCATTCTCAATTGTAATATTTTCAGCATCACATTTTAAGAATAATATGTGAAATACAATATGTTTTATTAGTCACCTTTGGAAAATACAGTCTTCCACAATCTGGAACCACCTCTTTGGTTCAAAATGTGCCATTCTTCTGTAATGTGTGTGATAAACTTAAAAAAAATCTGTATCCTTTATCCTAATCGTCTTACTTGGACATCATCGTGAAACAAATGACAAAAACATTCACAGTTTTATATATAAAGCTATTTGTAACAATGTTCTTAATAGAACTCAATTAGAAAACATATAAAGGCAAAGGTAGAGTTATTTGATGTTATGGTTTGAAAGGATTCCCACACCCTCATGAATATTCTTTATTATGCCAGAGGGAACCTAATTCCCCTGCCTTTGAGTGTGGGATGGCATTGATGAGTTACTTATACCACATATAATAAGCAGGAAGTGATGGCACGTGACATTGGAAACAACTCCGTAGAAGTCACCGAGACTCACTCCTTGCTTTCTCCTATGTCTCCCACTTGGCAGGAAGCCATTTGCCATCATGTAAGGAGAGTTCTGCTTAGTGAGGGATTGACATCTCCAGCCAGCAGTGCCGTGAGGGAGGTGGGCAGCTCAAGCCTTAGTCAAACCTTGAGATGACCATGGTCCCACTCAACATCTCAGCTGTGACCATGTGGGAGAATCCAAGCCTGAGCCAATCAGCCTAGCTGCTCCCAGAGTCCTGACTCTCAGAAACCATGCCAGATTATACATATCTGCAGCTTTAAGCTTCTGAGATTTTGGAATGACTGATGACAGAGCAATAAATAACTAATACATTTCACCACATATCACTTAGCAGAATGCCGTGGAGCTATTAAACACAATATTTTATGAAGATTAGTCTATGATATGGAGATATACTCACAATGTTATTAGCAACACAACTAGACCAACTGAGTATAGGTAGTATACTCTCAATTTGTTCTAAAAATATAAATCTGTACAAAGATAGAAAGACCAGGAGAAAAAAACCATTTAATACTTGATAGATAATTACAATGGTAAAGAATTTAGCCTTGATCACTTGATTTGAGATGGAATCTAACTTGCTAGCTGTATACCCATAGTGTGGATGTGTAACCAATGATTTGTAAACTAATTCTCAGTTTACTCGTCTATATAAAAGAGCTAGTAATATTACCTATTTCATGCGGCTTGGGAGAAATGAATCAATAATATATAGAAGGGCTTAGTTCTCATATTGTGGCAAGTACTTCACAAATGATAATTTTTACTATTACAATTTTTATAAGGCTTCCTGTAATTCACAAATTTTCTAATATCTATTTTATGACTTTTGAAATAATTCTTACAATATCCCTTTTAGTAACCTTTATTACAAAATCTATTGTAATCTCTTAAAATAATATTCCTTTTTGTTTTTCTTCGAGATACTCTATCTAATGATGTTACAATAGAGTTACCAACAAATGCCATATTTCATTCCTGAGCGTCTATATTCTTGAGTTACTAGCAACAGAGAACAAAGTAGCAACCATTTCTTAAGAAAATGCTGAGATGGACACCAGAGTTTCAAGCAATTTTCATCCAGAAGGTCACATGTTAGGAGTAAAAGCTATATGGAATCTTGAACAAGCATAGCATCTAATAGCCTTATTTGATTAAAAAAATGAATACACACAAAAATTTTTTGAAGACTAACTACCCCTTAGAAATGTTCGTTAACTTGGTCAGTAATATAAGCCTACCTCCCATTTATTCAATAGATCAGGTAACTCCCCTCTTTGTTATAAGCCCAGTTTTCTAAAGGTGGACCAGATTCCATCATATGTACATCACTCAGCTAGTTGAGCTCTCTAAATGAAAACTTCAGCCGTAGCCACTGGATAGAAGAATACAAGAAGGAATGCCGACTTGAGGAGCAAGTTGTGTTGAGTTCAGGCATTGCTTTGGAGAATCTGCTCCTTCACCTGCTGGCTTACAGGGTTGGATGACCTGAGGCAGCAGCAGAAGCTTAGACTATTACGGTTGGATGATTCTTAACTGTCCTAATCCCAAGTCCTCAATTTATAAGTGAGGAACTGGAAAATCATTCACACAGCTAGCTGCAAGCAATGACAGCCTTGGAGAGAAATCAACCTGTGTACAGCTCAGTCCCATCTGAGTCCTTTGGAGAACAAACTCCAGCAGCTACTTCTAGAAAATATAGACAGCATATTCAGCCAATCTCCTGAGCTGGTGGGACATTTTTACATGAACAAGGCCTCCCTCCACATGAATTGCAAAGATTCAGTGGACTTTGCATGATTATTCTTCTAATCTTACATTAAGCTTTATTTTGGATTTTAAAAAAATCTGCCATGTGTAAGGGCACCAATGTCCACCAATATTGTTATATAAAATAACGTTATTAATCCTTCCTGTTTATCTTTTAATCAGAACTAAGAGGGATGGTGGATGATGAATGCATGAGTCATACTTACTTCATGATTCTATAAATCCTAATTTTCACTTTTTTAAAATAAAAATTGCATGCAAACCAAAAAGAAGCTGCCTAAAACACGTGGAGATACTCTACTTAGGTTTCCCAGGGAAAGACAATTTTAAAAAACAATTTTAGCAACAAAAATACATGGGCAGGGAACACACGCATTTATTATCATTTTTCCTCTTAAAGCAACTATGATGAGACGCGTCCAAAACACCTGCTCTTGTGTACTGCCCAGTTTCACGTGAGTTCTGTGGGATAACACTGAATCCACTCTTCAGCTACAGTGAGGAAGTGATAGAACTGCTTCTGGCACACCAAAGAACAGCACAGAGGTCCAAATACATCTTCCTTAGGTGCCCATGAATTTAAATTTATTTCTGCTTTATCCTTTAAAAAAAATCTAATGATTTCAAATGCCTTGCTGAAATCAACACCCTCTGCAACAGCCCTCTCAGGATAGTTCATCCTAGTAGGTCTGTCAAAACCGAAACACCAACATGTGAGTTGCTCCTCTGGGTTTTAAATGTTAGTACTGTGACTACTTCTTTGTTTGTTTTCACTTTTAATTGACAAATAATAACTGTATATGTTATACAGTAAATCTGACATTTTGATATAAAATGATAACTAGTGACTATTTATTGCTGTGATGTTGTCCCCGCTTGTTTATTGGCTCTGATGGAACTTTTCAGGGGAATGGTTACAACTGAAAAATCTGTAATGCTAGGAATTTAACTTTTCTACATAAAATGCATTTTTTCTTACTGATATTTTAAAGATTCCTTATTGTGATCTGCATCCTGTCATAAATTTCTTTCCATGGACCATGCGGTAACTTCCCTAGACAGCTACGTGCTGTCTTAGTATATTTTCATCTACTTTCAATTTCCTTCTAGTGCTGTTTGTCCTTCTCCTCCCATGTGAAGTGAAGTTGAACAGGCCTTCAACGTGGTTGGTGTTCAGCCTCCAAACACTGTCTTCCATGGTAGACGCTGTTAAGCTCTCTGCTCAGCGAGTTTTTCCTTCTGACTCTTGCATGCACAGCTGAAGGGTCAATCAAGATCTGACGAGAGATAAGCAGAGATGTTTGTCTTCCTCCTGTTTCTTCCTTTTCCTCATGTCCTCCCCATTCCCACCCACAGTGGCTGCCCGAACTCCACCTGCTGACTTCTCAGCTGGTACCAGTGTGGATTTTGCGTGGGTCTCTCTGACTGTGACAAAGGAATGCGGACTGTCCCTGGAGGAAATGTTGCATGCATGTAGATTTCACTGTGGTTTTCTTCTTTCGAGGGTCAAGCTCCTTTAGTTTATGCTAATTTTTAGTAACTGTCAAGTGCATTCAAAATATTGCTTATTATACTTTTTACAGTGTATAACTACTATTGGCTAGAGAGTTATTTCAATACAAGAAATTCCTTTATTATTAGAAGGTATATCTTCTTAATGTTGTTGCTACAATATTTCTGCATTAAAATGTAGCAATTTTATTGCTATAAGAAGTGTAGTCTATTGTCACTATTTATGGTAGTTATAGTCTACAAAGTCACCACAGATGCTGAATTAGTGAAAACTTAACGATTGCTCCTAGGGGAAGTACAGAGGTAGGTTCCTGTGGGCCTTCATTTTTATCAACCAGTCAACACATAACTTTGTTTTGTGTGTTTCTCTTTAAATCTACCGTATTTATTATATATTGTTGATTCATTAACATTGAACTCACAGCCAACGGCACTGCAACTCATGCAGCATAACTCAACGCACTGTAAGTCACGCCTGAATGAGGCTTAAGATGCATTTTCTCCATAGGGTGCCTCCCAGCCTCCCTGTGCGTAGGAGCAGCATTTCAGCATTATGCTTGGGGGACATTTTAAACAGCAAAATCACCACCAAAAATCACAAAAGTGTGGCACTGAATAGACCACAAAAAAGACACTTTTCTACAGTAGGAAAGCTAAAACAAGACGTAATGCCGTTTCATTCAACCTCAGCTGACAATGAGCATTTTGAATGACTCAAATGTTTCACTGCCTTGTGCATGCCCATGAATGACCATCGATTCGGATTTGATTTTGAGGTTATAACAAATTTTAGTGAGTTCAATGTCTTAAATTTCTTTTTCTCATCTTATATAGCTTCTTTTACTATGTTTTCAAATTCTTTTTTTATGGTATTTATTTTTTGTTAATAGCATCCAGTGAAATTTTCTTATTTCTATTAAATTTTTGTTGTATTCCAGGTGTTGTGAATTTTATGATTTTGAGCTCTGGATATTCGCTATGGCTTGAGAGCATGGTGGCTTTGGGCAGGCGTATAAGCAGACACACTATTTGAGGGTCAGCTTGGTCCTTTGGCAGCTTGGTTTTATGTATCTTTCAGGATATGTCTGAGGCAGTCTTTAACTCTAGGCTATTTTGTCTCCACTTTTTTGGGAGAGACTCCTACTGATTTTCTGGGGACTCTACAAAAATGCCCTGTGTAGTCAACAAGATATCTTCGTACTGGGTGGCAGGAACTCAAATGATTCTCCCCACCCTGTGGGGATTTTTCAGTTCCCAACTACAGGTAATTGTGTGAATCTGGCAGTAGTCCTTTTCCCCCGCGTCATGAAATGCTCAGCTCTTGCATGTGCAGAGGAGCATTCAAAGACCCAAGGGGGACTTTCTCCCTCAACATGAATGCAAACCGAGTATTCCTTATCCAAAATATTTGGATTTTTAGCAAAACTAGTTTTTCTCATGCTCTTTATTAAGTATGTCGGCATTTCCCTACTGATTTGCAGACTTGCCTATCTTTCCACCTATGGCCTGCTGTCTCTCTTTATTTAGTTAGCTTGTTTTCTATGACTATTAATAATGCTTCATATATTTACCCATAAAGTTATTGCACTACTATTGTTAAATTTAATCCTTAACGGTGTGCGCTTTGCTGTTTTTTCTAAAATTTTTTTTTTTTTGAGACGGAGTCTCGCTGTGTAGTCCGGGCTGGAGTGCAGTGGCTCAGTCTCAGCTCACTGCAACCTCCGCCTCCCAGCTTTAAGCAATTCTCCTGCCTCAGCCCCCCGAGTAGCTGGGATTACAGGCTCCTACCACCATGCCCAGCTAGTTTTTGTATTTTTAGTAGAGATGGGGTTTCTCCTTGTTGGCCAGGCTGGTCTCGAACTCCTGACTTCATGATCTGCCCGCCACGGCCTCCCAAAGTGCTGGGATTATAGGCATGATCCGCCACACCCGGCCGTAAATGGCACTTTCTATAATTAGGTTTTCTGTTTGTTGATGGTTTATTAGAATGCAATCCATTTTTATATATTGATTTTACAACTATCAACATTCTAATATTTTTATTAACTTCAGAAATTTAGCTCTAGTTTCTCTAGGGCTTTCCATGCATACAAACATATTGACTGTTCAGGTCCTTAATATTTTCTTCTTTATTCTTACTTCACAGTGCTGTCTTAGACACCCAGAAAAGAACTAAAAACATATAGTGAGAGAAAGCATTTTGTTCTTGCTACTTACTTTAAAAAAATTACTTTATCTTTCTATAATTAAATATTGAGTTTGTCATAAGTTTTTACTTTTTATTACAATAAGAAAAAGTTTTGCTGTTTATACTTAAAAAAAGCTTTATTTTGAATGTTTATTGTATTTAATTAAATACATTTACTGTATGTCTTAAGTTAATTGTTTTTGATCTACATTTTTCAGTCTCAATAATGGATTTTAAAATGTTTATCATCCTTGCATTCTTGGTATAAACCCAATGTGTTTATGCTATATTTTTAAAAATACCTAACTGGATTTAGTTTGCTAAGATATTTAATATTCTTGCTGCTTCTGGTCAATAGTGAGATTAGTCTGTAAAATTCCATTCTTATAATATTCTTGTCCCTGTTTTAAGCAACTTCATTCTTAGATTTCAGAACACGCTGCTATTTCCGGTCCTTTAAACAATTTTTTAAATGTTAGAATGTCTGTTCTTTGAGTTATTGTTAGAATTTTCATCTGAAACTGTCTGAATCTGAATGGCATTTTGTTTTCATTTGCTTTGGTTTTGGCGAATTTTTAAATACGAATTCTGTACTTTTATACAGTTTATTCTGCTTCTGATCTTGAGTTACTTTTAGCATTATATTGTAGTTCCTCCACCCCAAGACATTGTTCATTTCACTTTATTTTCTAATTTGTTTTACTACACTTTTCCTCTTAATTTCTCATTTTAAAAAACTTCATAAATTTATGGGTTTTTTAAAAAAAATTACTTTGTCATTCTTGCTAGATGTTTTCTATTTTATTATTTTTTTCCCAAATAATTATCTCATTGGGTTTTTATCTTTTGTAAAAAAATGAATTCTTTGGCCAGGTGCAGTGGCTCATGCTTGTAATCCCAGCACTTTGGGAGGCCGAGGTGGGTGGATTGCTTGAGTTCAAGAGTTTGAGACTAGCCTGGGCAACATAGTGAAACTCTGTCTCTAGAAAAAATACAAAATTCCCAGGGATGGTGGCTCATGCCTGTAAGTCCCAACTGCTTTTGAGGCTGAGGTGGGAGGATCCCTTGAGTCCAGGAGGCAGAGGTTGCAGTGAGCTGACATCACACCACTGCATTCCAACCTGGACTACAGAGTAAGACCTCATATCCAAAAAAAAAAAAAAAAAACCCAACATTATTTATTTTATTAACTTCTGCTTGTTTCTTATAACTTTCCAATGCTTTATGTTTATTCATTTGTTATTTTTTAACTTCTTGAGTTCAATAATAATAGTAAATATTTTCTATCATTCTTTTTTGCTAATGTTAGTATATTTCTAAATATTTCTGTAGTTCTTTCTTTCAAAAATTAGTACCGTTATTATCCATTTCTAGATATAGTCTAATTTTCATTATACTCTTCTTTGTGGTACAAGTTCTATATACTTTTTTTGGAAATTCTTAACTCTTAAATTATTTCTTTGAATAAATTATAACTT
Source organism: Pan paniscus (assembly GCF_029289425.2). Taxonomy (NCBI): domain Eukaryota; kingdom Metazoa; phylum Chordata; class Mammalia; order Primates; family Hominidae; genus Pan; species Pan paniscus. Next base: position 6,264,463 of record NC_073253.2, on the reverse strand, counting down.
TATTGTATGTGGTTAGAAGGAATAGTCTGTGAAGTTTATTGTGATTGGTTTTCTTATCTATATAACATAATAAATATTAATAACTGTTCAAATGTTAGTGTTTCAGGATAAATGGTTCTGTATATGCTTTAAAAATCAGTGTTTTAGGCTGAGCGCGGTGGCTCCTGCCTGTAACCCCAGCACTTTGGGAGGCTGAGGCAGGCGGATTACGAGGTCAGGAGATTGAGACCATCCTGGCTAACATGGTGAAACCCCGTCTCTACTAAAAATACAAAAAATTAGCTGGGCGTGATGGCATGCACCTGTAATCCCAACTACTCGGGAGGCTGAGGCAGGAGAATCATTTGAACCTGGGAGGTGGAGGTTGCAATGAACCGAGATTGCGCCACTGTACTTCAGCCTGGGTGATAGAGTGAGACTCTGTCTCAAAAAAAAAAAAACAAAATCAATGTTTTATAATTGTGCCATTAAGCTATCCTTATCATGTTAAACATATCATATATTTAGGTCTCGATTACTGAAACAGGTTGTCTTAATAATCTCCCACAATAATAATACATTTTACATTTTTCCACCTCTAATTATGTTACTATTTTTTTCCTTTGTGTGTCTTGAATGTCAGAAATAGAGACATGCATATATAAACCATTTATATGTTTGCATAAAAAAACACATATGTTATAAATATATACGATATAAATGTTTTTATTAAAAATTGTATAAATATATGTAATTTTCCTGGAAGAAGTTACCCATTGTCATTATGTTGACATTTTTATCGTTGATTATTTTGCCTTAAAGTCTACTTTGTCTGAAACTAACATTTTGTTTCTCCTAGTATTTCCTTTGATTTGGTTAAAGTTTGTACTATGGTCTGAATGCTTGTCTCCTCCAAAACTCATGCTGAAATGTACTTGCCATTGTAACAATACTAAGAGGTGGGACCTTTAAGAGGTGATTAGGCCGTGAGGGCTCTGCTTTTTATAGGGTTAATGCCGTTATAAAATGGCAAGTTTGACTCCTGTTTGTCTCTTTGCCCTTCTGCTTTCTGCAATGTGATGACACACCAGGAAGGTTCTTACCAGATTTTGGGGCCTTGACCTTGGACTTCCCAGCCTCCAAACTGTAACAAATAAATGCCTGTCAATTATAAACTACCCAGGCTGTGGTATTTTGTCCTAGCAGCACAAAAGGGACTAAGACACTTGGTTTACATTTTTCTATCCCTTATTTACAACTGTGTGTTTTGCCTTTTGGATGTGATTCTTATAAAGAATACATGGATGATTTTTGAAAAGATGCAAACTGATGATCTATGTGCTCTATAGATGACTTCTATGAATTTACTTATATGTCACTTATATTAACTTGATTATTGATCTACTCAGGTTTATTTCTATATTTTTCTTTCTACTTACTCTTTTTCTACGTTCTGTTTTTCTCCTAATTTGCCTTTTTTTGCGGGGGTGGGTGGTGACTGAATTTTACTTATTTATTTGTGTATTATTTTTCTTAAATTCCTGTTTTTTTCCTCAACTATTTTGGAAGTTTTAAAGTTTACTTTTTTACTACTACTATTACCCTTAAAATTTTAACATTCGTACTTGTTTTGTAAATTTATAGCTAATCAAATATCTAGTTTATTTCCAAGCCACATTTTCTTAGAATCATTGGAACTTAGAATTATCTACTCTAACTGCCTGTATCAGCAGTGTGAAAATGGACTAATACAGTAAATTGGTACCAGTAGAGTGGGGCATTGATGAAAAGATGCCCAAAAATGTGGAAGTGGCTTTGGAACTGGGTAACAGGCAGAGGCTGGAACAGTTTGGAGGGCTCAGAAGAAGACAGGAAAATGTGGGAAAGTTTGGAACTCCTTAGAGACTTGTTAGATGGCTTTGACAAAAATGCTGATAGTGATATGGACCACGCTGAGGTCCACGCTAAGGTGGTCTCAGATGGAGATGTGAAACTTGTTGGGAATGGGAGCAAAGGTGACTCTTGTTATCTTTTAGCAAAGACACTGGCAGCATTTTTCCCCTGCCCTAGATATTTGTGGAACTTTGAACTTGAGATGATTTAGGGTATCTGGCAGAAGAAATTTCTAGGTAGCAAAACATTCAAAAGGTGACTTGGGTGCTGGTAACGGCATTCAGTTTTATAAGGGAAGCAGAGCAAAAAAGTTTGGAAAATTTGCAGCCTGACAATGTGATAGAAAAGAAAAACCCATTTTCTGAGGAGAAATTCAAGCTGACTGCAGAAATTTGCATAAGTAAGGAGGAGCCCATCGTTAATCCCCAAGATAATGGGGAAAATGTCTCCAGTGCATGTCAGAGGTCTTCATGGCAACCCTCTCATCACAGGCCTGGAGGCCTAGGAGGAAAAAGTGGTTTCATGGGCCATGCCCAGAGTTTCCAAGCTGTGTGCAGCCTAGGGACTTGGTGCCCTGTGTCCCAGCTGCACTAGCCATGGCTGAAAGGGGCCAACGTAGAGTTCAAACTGTGGCTTCAGATGGTGCAAGCCCCAAGCTTTGGTAGCTTCCATGTGGTGTTGAACCTGTGGGCACACAGAAGTCAAGACTGAGGTTTGGGAACTTTTGCCTAGATTTCAGAAGATGTATGGAAATGCCTGGATGTCCAGGCAGAAGTTTGCTGCTGGGGCAGGGCTCTCATGGAGAACCTCTGCTAGGGCAGTGCAGAAGGGAAATGTGGGGTGGGAGCCCTCACACATAGTCCCTACTGGGGCACTGCCTAGTGGAGCTGTGAGAAGAGGGCCACCATCCTCTAGACCCCAGAATGGTAGATCCACTGACAGCTTGCACCGTGTACCTGGAAAAGCCACAGATACTTAATGCCGGTCCATGCAGCAGCCAGAAGGAAGGCTGTACCTTGAAAAACCACAGGGGCGGAGCTGCCCAAAACCATGGGAACTCCCCTTTTGCATCAGCGTGACCTGGATGTGAGACATGGAGTCAAAGCAGATCATTTTGGAGCTTTAAGATTTCACTGCCCCACTGGATTTCATACTTGCCTGGGACCTGTAGCCCTTTTGTTTTGGCCAATTTCTCCCATTTGGAATGGTCGTATTTACCCAATGTCTGTCCCCCATTGTATCTAGGAAATAACTAGCTTGCTTTTGATTTTACAGGCTCATAGGCAGAAGGGACTTGCCTTGTCTGAGATGAGACTTTGGACTGTGGACTTTTGAGTTAATGCTGAAATGAGTTAAGACTTTCAGGACTGTTGGGAAGGCATGGTTGATTTTGAAATGTAAGGACATGAGATTTGGCAGGGGCCAGGGGCAGAAGGATATAGTTTGGCTCTGTGTCCCCACCCACATCTCATCTTGAATTATATTCCCACAATTCCCATGTGTTGTGGGAGGGACCTGGTGGGAGATAACTGAATCATGGGGGCGGTTTCCCACACACTGTTCTCATGGCAGTGAATAAGCCTCATGAGATTTGATGGTTTTATCAGGGGGTTCTGCTTTTGCATCTTCCTCATTCTCTATTCTATTTGCCTGCTGCCATTCATTTAAGACAGGACTTGCTCCTCCTTGCCTTCTGCCGTGATTGCAAGGCTTCCCCAGCCATGTAGAACTGTAAGTCTAATTAAACCCCTTTCTTTTGTAAATTGCCCAGTCTCAGGTATGTCTTTATCAGCAGCTTGAAAATGGACTAATACACCATTCATGAGGGGTCTGCCCCCATGATCAAAACACCTCCCACCAGGCCCCACCTCCAACACAGATGATTACACTTCCACATGAAATTTGGAGGAGACACACATCCAAATCATATCGCTAATTATATTATATTTTAGGGTTTTTTTTCTGCTAATTTGGAATGGTTTTTGCCTGCTATGTTTTGCAGTTCTGAATTTTGCACTTTTATTTGGTAGAAATGTATCAATGCAAGTACTAGATTAATAGTGTTTTTCTTTCCCAGAGAATTTGTATTTGCCTTTGTCATGTCCCCCAATATTATGACAGACTAGAAACTTCTCTACTTCTTGCCTTGATGGCTTCTAGTTTATGAAAATATAAGCTCAAATCATAAATCCATGAGTGAGCAGCCACTGGTTATACATTCTCAGGACACATTTATTTCATCCTAGATTCTAAGTTTCTGTATAACTTCTCTGTTATCTCTCTTTGGCACATGTGTATTTTATCTTTCTTGTCCTTTATTTTAGTGAGACTGTAACTTTCACGGTTCCACCTTGGTTTAGGAGGCTTAGCTCAACTCCTTGCCCTCTGGGGACGCAATTCACATCTCGTTTCCACATGACAATAACAAATATCGATGGTTACTAAGGTCAGAAAGCATCCCTATGGCAGGCACAATCCCAATTCTATCACTCCTTGTTCAGCCTTTTCTGCAAGAAATTTAGAGAGTTCTCATAATGTTGTTAGTCTAGCTATATGTTCAAGAGAATTTTTTTTATTTCTAAAAATGTTGCAACATTATTGAAGACTGATTAGGCCACATATAATCAGAAACAGAAGATTATAATATAGTAATATACTCTGATTTTGATATGTTTGTTTATTCCATCCTATCTTTAGCTACTTTCAGCTTCCTGGTCATCTCAGTTTGCTCAGTTTGTTGTTTTTATCATCTTACCTTTCACTTACTTTTTCACTGAAACTAGGTTTTTTTTTTTGTTTGTTTGTTTTTTTGTTTTTTTTTTTTGACAGAATTTCCCTCTTGTTGCCCAGGCTGGAGTGCAGTGGCACAAACTCGGCTCACTGCAACCTCTGCCTCCAGGATTCAAGTGTTTCTCCTGCTTCAGCCTCCTGAGTAGCTGGAATTACAGGCATGCACCACCATGCCCAGTGAATATTTTGTATTTTTAGTAGAGATGGGGTTTCATCATGTTGGCCAGGCTGGTCTTGAACTCCTGACTTCAGGTGATTCACCTGCCTTGGCCTCCCAAATTGCTGGGATGACAGGCGTGAGCCACCGTGCCCCGACACTAGGTTCAAGTTTTTAATAAAATTTTGTTTTGACAAAATTTTATAGAGAAAAGTTTCAGGAAGAGAATAAAGAACTACCACAAATCTTTAACCCAGATTCACTCACTGTTTCCATGAGACCCTCTTCCTTTGTTTTCCATGTATCCATCTGTTTATCTGTCTATATGTTTATTTCAAGTCACTGGAAGTAAGTTCTAGACATTGCACATCTTTGCTCCTAAATACTTCAATTTATATTTCCCACTAAGTTAGGAAATATTTTGCACTAAAGTAAGGTAGGTAGCTGGGTGAGTGTTGATATTACTTATATAGAAAATAATGGAAGAAGCATAGCTTTAAAGGGGCAATACTGAGCTTGAGGTACCTACACAGATATTCAAGAGCCTCTTCAGTGTACGGACTCTAAGCTCAGGAGACAAGTCTGGGTTGGAGAAAACGATTTATTAGAAATCAGAAGGAAGGTGAGTGGTGTAAGCCATTTGAGTGGATGAGATCACTGAGCAAGAAGAGAAGAAGTTGACCTGGGGAAACAGAAATATTAATTAAGCCCAAAGTTGGCTAGAATAAGGAAGATGAACTAAGGAGGGTAGAGTTCTTAGAAGGGCCTGGCAGCTGTGCAGGAACTGTTGAAGCAGAAGACAATGCTTTCTAGGATGGCTCTGTCACAGGAAGACTAGACTACCCTCCCCAGCATGTGACCCACATTTGAAATGGAAAACACATGAAAAACAACAGTGGGGATGAGGGACGGTTCTATGCTGAAATAAGTTTCAGAAATGACAAGTTTTTAAAAATCAAAAAGTTCTTTAAGGGCATAAAATATAAAACATCTTAAATTCGGTAAACCACAGAAATGCCTCGGGGAACCTCCTTTGTTAGCAGCACCCCAACTACCGAGGAGGACTCTCTCAGGGTTGGTAAATGGCGTTTGGGATGAACATTCTATATCCTCACTCTCAAGTCAGGCTCAAAGGATTTCTCCTCATGGCTCTTAAGTTATGTCTTTAGCTCCTTCTAGAGAGTGATGTGACACAATTCATACTCTGTGGGATTAGTAGTAATTTTCACCATCTCACCACATGACCCCCCCAAAACACACACACACACACACATCACACACATCACACAAGTTATGGCTTTCTTTTCAAAGGAAAGATGAGCCACTTCTTCGCTTCTTTCGGGTTAGCTTCTTGGCCTTCAGCTCCGTGGGAGAGACAGAGTTCAGGGAGATAGTTTGAAGAAGGCCAGTCCATCCTCAGAAATTTGTCTTCTCCAAGGTAGAAGATCCCAAAGACAGACACACATTTGCACTGTGTTCTTCTGAAATTAGGACATGTCCCAGTGAGGAGCTAATGAGAATCCAGATGTTACTATGCTGTCCTGGACAGCTGATTCTTTATTCTTGAAATGAATAGAATCTACTTGTGTTTTTCCTGTTCTCAAAGGCTCTCAGATTTTCTGGGCAATGGGAATATTCTTGCATTTTGAGTGGACAGACATGCTTGGCAATATCTCTAAGGGCCCTCGGGCAGATGGAGGTAACCGTGTATCACTCACTCACTCACATGCTCTGTTTTTACTGAGCACCAATCCTTGCATAATACAAAGATTTATTACAAAAATAAGCCCATCCCCTCCAGGTGCTCACATTCTAGAGGAATACACAGACAGGGCAGTGGACAGTTATACCTGCTGTCCTCCGACCTGTCACAGAGGTGAACGCAGGGTCTGGGGGCCTGGGAGCAGTGCCTAACCAGATTGTCATCTCTTCCTGCTCACCTTCAGCACTGCAGGTGCAGATAACTCTGGAAATCCAGTGGAAAAGGCCGCAAAGAGTAAAGCTGAGCTTTTTTGCTGGAGGGAGCTGCATCTCCAGAAAACAGGATGGGCAAGCCTGGTAAGGGAAAGGAAACAAACCTTCCCGTGTTCCCTGAAGACAGAAACTCTGAAGGAGGGAAAGACGAAGGATGGGTCTAAGAGTGGTTCAAAGTAATTGAGGATGAGCATAGAAGGATTTCAGTGACTCTAGTGGAGTCAGTTTGGTCTGTTTTTGAATCTTGGAAAAGGGGAGGAGCAAGTCTGTTGGGAAGCCTGTGCAGAGATGTACAAGACATGCAGACGGGAGAGAGGCCACTGAGAGTAAAGGGTGGCACAGCGGGTTCCCATGTTGGAAGTGAATAACTTTAATTGTATTTAACAGAAGATTTTAGCAGCAGGTAACAGAAGGTCAGTTAATTAGTGATCTAATAGCCAAGACCTAGGGTTTTATTAAATTTTAAAGGCAGTACTGAGACACTGTTAAACTCTGTCAAAAGAAATCAAGATCAAAATGAGGCCTGTTGAAGATGATTCTTTGTGTCTCTGGACATGTCCACTGAAGTCCAGAAATATCAGAAACAGGAAAGTGTCTCAAAAGTCACTCCACTTGCTGGGAGTTGGTGAGAGAAGAATTGACTGAGAACAAGGATACACATGGAAGGAGTTCAAAAATAGACAACCAAATAGACAAATAGATTCAGCGTGACGGGTTAAGGACCCTTAAAATCTCAAGGATCAAAGAAGAACAGGGAGACAGATGAAGGCTGTGCAGGTCCCTTCATCCTTGGTTTGAGCCTGTGGATGTTCAATGTAACCATGCACTCACTCACTCACTCACTCACTCTGCTTTTACTGAGCACCAAGCCTCACGCTAAGCATTAGAACACAAAAATTTATTACAGAAATAAGCCCATGCCCTCCAGGTGCCCACATTCTAGAGGAATATGCAGATAGGGCAGTGGACAGTTACACCTGCTGTCCTCAGAGCTGTCACAGAGGTGAACACAGGGTCTGGGGAACTTGGGAGCAGTGCCTAACCAGCCCGGGGCTGGGTTGGAGGGGAAGCGCAAGGCAGATCCCACCCCAGCTCTCTATAGCAGTCAGTTCCTGGGTCCTTCCTCTCCAGTAAGGCTCTACCCTGCAGCCCTGGAAGGGTAATGCCTTGCCTTTACAATAACGTGTCAGTACAAATGACAGTAACAGACCCTTTCCTCGGGGTGCATTCTGGTACAATGAACATAGAAAGAGATCATTGAGCACAAGAGGGTGAGGGTAGGTGTTGAGGAGAAGGGTGTGGAACCGAGACCAGGTTGCAGCAGGGAACTATCTCAGGTCAAACCGCTGGGCTGCTATGGCCACAAGGTCTAGATGCAGGATGGCAGGTGTGCCTCCTAATAGGTGGATATCCTAACCTGTTAACTATCTCATGATATCACATGGAAAATGAGATTTCATTTTAACCTGAGGTGTCTGAAATGATCTGGGCTTTTACTTATTTATCTAGTTTTTTATGAGACAGGGTCTTGCTCTGTCACCCAGGCTGGAGTGCAGAGGCTCCATGACGACTCCCTGTATCCTCAAATTCTTGAGCTCAAGCCATTCTCCCATCTCAGCCTCCTGAGTACCTGGGACTACAGGTGTGTGCCACCACACCAGGCTAATTTTTTAATATTTTTCTAGAGGCAGGGCTCTCACTATGCTTCCCAGGCTGGTCTCAAACTCCTAGCCTCAAGTGATCCTCACTCCTTAACCTCCCCCAAAGGCCGGGATTACAGGCATTGTGCTGGCCTGGGCTTTTAATTGTCTTTGTTCCTGTTTCTGCCTACCAAGGACACTTACCCAGTTCTAGGAGGTCTCCCTATCATGGACTTTTGATGGTTCCAGATCCCTGCCCTGAGGGTCTCCGCTCACTGATTGGGGAGGGGAGTCCTCAGGGATGCTTGCTTTCTGTGGAATTGAAATGACTACTTCCTCCCTGGGTGCTGGGGCCATTGGTGCCGGAACAACGCAAAACTGAAACTGCTCAGAACTCTGCACTGGCTTACCCTCTACTGTTCAGCGGGGCGCCCTCCTGCTTTCTCCTTCAGTTATTTATTTATTTATTTATTTATTATTTATTTTAGCCCTGTGCATCTAGTTCTCTCTGCTAGATTTATTAATATCATCTCCCAGCTTCTACTTCTCCTTTTAGAACAGCAACCTTTCATTTTTCTTCCCTTCTTACTCTGCCATTTCCTTGAACAATGGCTCAAACAGAGATCCCCATACTTCTGCTTGTCATTCATTGGGTCTTTTCAATTCAGTTTTTCTTTACTTGGGCAAGTATTGATTCAGTGCCCATTGTAGGAATTACTAAAGAAAAAGGAGTTGTTGAGCTAAATGCACACACAGACATACTTGGAAATAAACACTATAACCAAAAAAGAGTTGTAAGGTAATAAGGAAAAATGCATGATTGCCACTTAAATGAATGTTGCTGGTAACAGTTATTGTGCTTAAAGTAGTCCAAATATTGTTCATGAATTATTTATTTTGAGTTCCTGAGGCAGGACTTGAGCCAAGAATTCAGGGAGTATATTTGGGAAGAGCAGGAATCACTGGCTGGAACTGGGGAAGTGGGAGAGAAAAGGGAAGGCAGTCAACAAAGTGCTCATCGTCAAACCAGCTACCCTGGTGGGAAATGGGAGTTAGTGCCCAGGAGATACCTGGGAAAATTAGTGAAACTTGCATCTTGTCTTTCCTCTGCTCATTCATTCGCTGCCAGGCATGACAGGCAAATCACTGACTCGCAGAGCTGGTTGGAGCTTTCTTACATGCAGATCATGGGATTCTTCCAGCTCTGAAATGTAATGAAAATTCACTTAACATAAAACCACCAAACCACTCTCCTCTAAAGACTCTCTAAGTTGTGTCCCAAATGGTGTATTTCATCTAGGTTTTCCAAATGTTCTTTCTAGTTCTCTCAGCTTCGTGCCAGAGTTTCACACTATAGGATTTTTATTGTCACTCTTGTAGGATTAAAACACTAAAAAGCAGAAAAATATACAAGTCACTTCTACAGTCAAGCACCCTTCCAGCTCTCTGCAGAAGCATCTCATCCCCCGTCACACTAGGGTCCCCTCGGGAGTTCTCCAGCACGAAGGTGCTCTTTGAGTAGAGCTCTTTACCTTCCTACATGTTTTCCTACAGTCTCAAAAAAGTAAGTTGTTCAGTGTTTCAGGAATCATAACATCTTTGCCACTGGCTTGACATGATTCTGTGCCACCTTTCACAGGTGCCCAGCAGGCTACACCTATTCTGTGCCAAATCCCAGGACCCATCAGTGCAGGATGCAGACATTGCCATGATAGAACATATTATGCACTGGAGCAAAAATACTTTTTTCTGCACTGATAATAGTTTTAAACGGTGTGGCAGAGATTGCCTGGTTTTCCCTCAAGCCCATCTCCTTTTCTTCAGGACAGTGTCTAGACCAGTGTCCTCTGAATTTAGATGAGGCCAGGTGACCACGTCCTGGCAAACAAAACTCTAGAAAGTGATGGATGCCACTTCCAGGACTGGCTTATACAATTCCCATTCCTAGATGCCTCAAGAAGCTGAGAGCCACAAGTAAAAAAAAGGGGTCTGGGTACCAGCTCACAGAACTACCTGGTTGGACCTCACAAGAGGGAGAATGCGCTTGTCTTGAGTTAAGCTGCCAAGATCTTGGGGTCCTATCAGTTCTGCATTAGTGAGGGTCTGCAAGAAGCAAATGGCACTCTTCAAACCATGAGCAAAGGGAGCTCAATGAAGGGCCATTTATTTACAAGATGGAGCAGGGGTAAGAAAAGCTGAGGGCTTAAGGGTTGCCTCCCAGGACCAACAACACCTGGAATCTGTCACCATCCCTAGGTCTGAAGGACAGGGGAGGTCGCTATTACTGGAACCTTCAGAGATCTTCAGTTGCAGGAGAAAGCCTCCAGACAGCAGCCATGCTCCATGAAGAACTGACTGATTGCTACCCTGCACTGCCGGGAAGGTGAGCAGAACAGGTGCACACCTCACCCACTCTCCACCACCTCCAGCCACCTCCACCTATTGACAGGCTACCACCTCGAAGCCACGGGACAAGAGAACCCATTTGATGCACTTTCTGGAGGCGATACTAGAAGGCACAGAGAGGGTTGTGGGCGTGGAGAGAAATTTCAGGGGACAAATAGGACTCATCCTCAGCACAGTTATCTTAAATGAGTCAGGGCAAATTGCAGTTTGCTGGCAGCTCACGGCATGCTTGGTACCACCCACAGTTCTACGCTGTAAACTCTCATTAATCCTTTTTTCTAAAATGTCCTGAGTCTGGGTTCTGTTACCCACAAAAAGGTTCACTTTGACCTGCCCATCTATGGCAGGTCAGCCTTTTATTTCCATTGCTTCCTTAAAACAAGGGGACTCTAAAAATCCTCAGCAGGCTTTTTGCTTTTCTAAAATAATTTCCAGCTTCTAAACCTCTTCTCAGATTTCATGTCAGTTCAGTTTAACCATCGCCTAGGGGTCATTCTTACTGTATTTACAGGTACCAGGCGATTGACAGAGATGAGTAATCCTACGTTGCTGACTTCACCTATTTATTCCACAGATATTGAGTGAGCACCTGAACACAGGAAAGATGTATTTAACAGCTTGCCTTACCCCAGGCTCTATGCTGAGCACTGGGCTAGGTACTTGCAATAAAAATAACACAATGTCTCCCACTTTCCAGAGCTCATGGTTGATAGTGCACCATCAAAAATCTTTAGAGTCATTTAAGCTGGGCTCAGACCTGTCCCTGTTTCTTCTAGCTGTGTAAATACATTCTTAGAGCTCTCAGTTCTCAAATGGGGAACGGTAGAGGGGATAGTAACACCTTAATCAGTTAATTAATTGTAGAATGAAAGGAGATAAAGTGGGATATGCCCTCACACATAATAGATGCTTATGGGCTGGGCATGGTGGCTCACTCCTGTAATCTCAGCAATTTTGGAGGCTGAGGCCGGCGGATCACAAGGTTAGCTCAGGAGTTCGAGACCAGCCTGGCCAATATGGTGAAACCTCGTTTCTACTAAAAATAAAAACAAAAAATTAACCAGACTTGGTGGCGTGTGCCTGTAATCCCAGCAAGTCAGGAGGCTGAGGCAGGAGAATTGCCTGAACCTGGGAGGTGGAGGTTGCAGTGAGCCGAGATCGCGCCATTGCACTCCAGCCTGGGCCATGGAATGAGATTCTGTCTCAAAAATAAAAAAATGCTTATGGCAGGAAGGGTATTATTTCCAATAGTTGGGAGATGAGCCAGCTTGACAGGTGTTTGCTGAGGTGGAATTGGGAGAGGTCTGAGCTTGATGGAGGGCAAGCAGTCTAGCCTGGGATCGGCAGGGCAGCCTGAGAGGAACAGTGTGGCATTGATTTCTGGAGGTAAGCATGAGCTAGCGGGAGGAAGGAAAAAGGACGAGAAAGGGTTTTCCCTTTTTGAAGGAGAAGGGGACGACATGAAATGCCACAAGGTCACCCTGTGGCTGCTCGCATCTCTGAGAAAGAGCTGAATAATTTTTCCCTTGAAGTAGATGGCACCGTCCACTAAAATAGAGGTGATGGTGAAGGCGAAGAGATAGGCAGGAAGCAGATGATGCTAGGGAGTGACCCAGGCTCTTCAGGGCAGAGGTTTCCTCTGCAAGTCTGAGTTGCTTAATTTTATAGTTAGCTCATGGGAGACTAAGGCTAGGCAAGGGAGCAGACCCTCTCAAAGTTCACCCTTCACTTTCAGTGACTCAATGCTACATTAGTAAGAATAAGATGTACTATGCTATAATGGGGTGGAGGGGTGAACGCTACTACTACTACTACTAATAATAACAAAAATAAAAAATCAGCTAATATTCAACATTGGAGCACTTACTATGTGTCAGCTGTAACTGCTTTATATGGTTTATCTTGTTAGGTCTTCCCATGGTCTCCATTTTATATCACGTATTTTTACATCTTGCCATGGAGGCTTAGTGAGTTTAAACAGTTTGTCCAACCACATGCACCTGCTGATGGTAGAGACAAGATTCCCATCCAGGAGACAGTCCACCAAACTTTGTTATCCAACCCACTGCCACACAGCATCTGGGGAGAGGGGACAGATGACTTCAGCTGATGATCCCTGGGAGGGACTGCAGGGGAACACAGGTCATTACTAAGCTCATCTAAAAAGCATGAGGTCTTTGAAAAATTCTGAAATCTTAGCTAAAATTTCAGCACGTTCAAGACCTGCATCACCAACCTCAAAGCCACTGCTGCCGGATATTTATTTTTCAATAATTCAGCCATTTAGCAAATAGTGTTTGAGTGCTTACGACATGCTAGGCACTGGCTAGGGCTTCAAAATCCATCACCTTCACCCCTCGTCCTCAAGGAGCTCACAGTCTAGTGGGGCCAGAAAATCAAGACTCTCTCACCGCAGGGACCATGAAGGCTGCTGGCAGGGAGACCTCCTCTGCAGCAGGTAATTCAGTCAATGACCCACATACCCTCAAAGGCAGCTCACTGCTCCTTATCCACAAAGCTTGTTTAGGCATCTCTCCCCGGAGGAAACTAAAAAATCACAGGAGAACATGGGAATGAGGCAGGTCCAAGTTTTAGTCCAGAGAGCAAGAGATGAGAGAGCAGAGGACGCAGAAAGGAACAAAGACAGTGCTGCAAACAGCTACGAATTAGGGAACAGAGGCTCAGCCTGTGTCTTCAGTGAGCCAGGCGTGGGTGGAGCTGCTCGGGGTGTAACTGGAGTTAGAGCAGCCTCTGCAGGCCCAGGACCCACAACAATGGTCCCCCATGTGGGAGGCTGAGCTCGTGGACAAGAGGCCGGAGGAAAAGGGGCGGGATGTACTGGAGAGGGGTAAACAACTGAACAGGAGAAGGGGAAGGGAGACCGTGTTTTGAAATGATCTCGATGTCCCTGCTTGTATCAGACCATTGTTTATGGCCAGGTTTGTGTTTTGTTCTGTTTTGTTTTGTTTTAGATCTTAGAAAATAAAAGAAAATTCCATGAAAGATCTACCTTTTCATCACTTTGAACCTGGAGGCCTTTTTCATGCCTGATGATTCTTCCATTTGAATGAAAGATAGAGAAATTGTATTCACTCCTGCCTTTGCCTTGGCGTCTGCCATGGGGAAAGGAAAACCAGCCATGCTGCCTCCATGTCTCTCTAAGACACCCTGAGAGGACCTGAATAGGATGAAGGCCCTTTGGAAAGGCTGCTGTCAGTCCTCTCCAACCTGAACTGGTGTCATTTCCTGCAAAGAAAGTCCATACAGGCTTTGGAAGATCCCTTCCACAGTTGTTAAAAATCAGTTTCCGCGACAAATAGTCTTCTTTAAAAAAAAAACACAATTTTTTTCCCTTACAGTGTCTGTGTTGTATTAGAATAATCCATGTTTGAAATAGGACACCATGTTTCACATCCTTCAATCAATTTTCCTTCTTCCCTCCCCTGAATTCTAGCAGAAAGCTGAGGACAGGTAATTATGAGCTTGCCGCCCCTAAAATGGGAAAACATTGATGAAAAGCTGCTAGAAGGTCCAGGCACCTATCTGGATTCTTCCTCCTGATTACATTCCATGCAGAAACCACTCCTGGAGGCTGGCTGAGAGACAGATGTGGGAAAACCTTGTGGTTTATCTAATTCATCTACCTGCCAATTTCCTTTAGCAACCTGTCCCTCGCCCCTGTTCCACAGCCACCTCTCTGCTATTGCAAAGCTTGCCCTGACATTACGGAATACCGGATACCAGAAAATATGACTGCTGTTCTCATCCGGGACACTTGCAGTGAATCTTGGACAGCTTCGTAGCCCTGTGTATTGGGTGTGGCTCCCAGGGCCCTAAATTGGAATATTTTGTGTGAGAGTAGGCTTGGGGTGGATCTTACTAGTAGTGAGAGTTGTTCTTTTTCTTTCCTGTCACTTGGGGTAACATGGAGGTAAAGAGATGGAGAAAAACGGAACAACTCACTGGAGAAGTGGTTGTCTGAGAAGCAGAACCCAAAGGAGTCTTTATAGAAGATAAATTAGAATATGACTTGTCCTGAAGCCTAGCAGTAGTGCCCCAAGGAAATGAGACATAAAATTTGACATGAATAAATATTTAAATAAATAATCTGATTCCATAATGGAATTCTGACCATGTTAACAACAATGATAACTATAACAATGGAAAAATCAGTAATAAAAATCACTAACAGAATTTTCAAAAATTCTGAAATACAACATAATAAAGCAGGTTTTCCCCACATAGAAACCATGCCGTAGTTTCCATGGCTTCCCTCAATATGAGGGGTAGGTAGAGCTGTGGGTGAGACTGTGAGTTCTAGAGACACAACGCCACTCACTCGCTGAGTAACTTCAAGCAAGTTAGCTAGCCTCAGTTTCTCTGTCTCTATAATGAGATAATGATAGTGCATCCCTTACTGAATTGAAAGGACTAGCTAGAATAATGTATTTCAAGCAGTTAGCAGCCGTAGACACTTAGAAAATCATTCCACACATTTCTCTCTTTCACCTCCCTGAGCACTTTCCGGTAGCCCAATCCAGACTTAGAGCCTGTTGCCTACTCTTTCTTCTGTCTTTGACATCGACATCTGTTTTTGGAGAGCACAGCTGAATGCTGGGATTCACTTGGCCTGAAGTGCCAGTTGCTTTGCTGCAGCCCCTGCGTTCTGGATACGCCTGGCAGTGTATGCACTGAGAGCTTCCTGGTGTGTGGGGCGGGGCTGTGCGGGCTTGTCCTGGCTCCCTCACTGACCTCGGCAGGTGGCTTCTCCACTCTGTGCCTCTACATTTCCCCTTTGTAAAATGGGCAGCCCTTCCTATTCAGGCTTTCTTCAAGGATAATGAGAAGATGCAAATGAGGCATAAGTTTCAGGACAAGTGACTCCTTCAAGAACAATCGTCTACAAAGAGACTCCCTGAAGAAGTTCAGTAAAGATTTGCCAGATCCTGCCAACCAAACTGCAGCCTTTTTCTTCCGTGATTTCTTTTCTTCTCACTCCACCTCCTCTACCATTTTTGTCAAGGCCCAAGGTCATGGTCAGGCCAAAGCTAAGTGGGAAAATCTACACTCTCTTGGTCTCAGATAACCTCAAATTTCCTTTCCACCTGTAAAGGGTTAAATGGTAGCTCCTGCCAAAAGTTGTCCATACCCAAACCTCTGAAAACTGGGAATATTACTTTGTTTGGAAAAAGGTGTGATTACATTAAGGATCTTGAGATGAGTTCCTCCTGAGTTATCCCAGGGGGACTTAAGTCTAATCACCTGTTTCCTGATAAGAGTGAGACAGAGGCAGCTTTGAGAGGATGGAGGAGACAGCTGTGTAGAGCTGGAGGCAGGCACTGGAGAGAGGCACCCACAGTCCAGAAATGCTGGCAGCCTCCAGAGCTGGGAGAGTCAAGGAGGGATTCTCTCCCAGACCCTTCAGAGGGAGTGAGGCCCTGCTGACATCTCAATTTCAGATTTCTGTTCTCTGGGAGTGCGATAGAATAAAATTCTGTACCTTGAAACCATCAAATGTGTGGTAATTTGTTACAGCAGACACAGGAAGCAAATATATCACCTTTCATTCCACCTTTAGCAATCAGCCCTGGGACCCACAGTGCCCAGTGCCCATCCTGCCATGGCTGAAACAATCTGCAGAATCACTGAGCCTGTCACGTCAGCAACATCCCGTGACCTGCGCAGAATGTTCTCATTCTGATTACATGGAGGCTTCTGGCTGCTGAGATGTTTTAGAAAGTAGCTCCCTTGAGCTCATTTCGGCAGCACATATAGAAAATAGCTCCCTGGTATGGCTATGGATGCCCATTTCCCAAGGAAGGCCATACCCCTCTAGGTGGCATTAGCCTTTGTTGGCTGCTGGACCTGGATAAAGCAGGACTAACTTGTCTGTGGGATAGAGGCAGTTTGATCTGAGCACCCCTCTGTCTGCTGGTTTATCCCAGAGTCTCTGCCTGGCCACACCAACCTGTAGTGTGGCCGCAGTTAGCAGAGCCACATACCAGTGGCCACTGCCATAGCTTATTCACTGGCAGACTCCACCTAACACAGAGTTTCTCCAGGTGGGCCCCCACCGGCGCGCACTTGCCTGCAGCCTCCCCCTGCTGCTTTGCCAGCATTCACACATGTACTGACCTCACCGTGGGTGTACATGCAAATGTGTGACCTGCCATCACCCTGCCACAGGCACACATGCATGCAGGGAATCCAGCTGCCCCACCACTGCTCACCAAAGGCCTTTTGCTGGCCCCCTCTATTGGAGTGTTGTTGCCAAAGGACTTGGAACACCTTGGCCTTTCCAGTACAGCAGGTGCTTAGACGTGAAGAGCCAGAGAAAAAAAGTGGCAGACCTGGCCCAGTGCCTCACGGTTACAATGTAAGCTGTGACTTGGCCCCCTGAAATCAACCAGAAATGAAGCCAATCAACTAAACCCAACTTATACCAAAGTAAAATCCTCAAGGGCATCAAAGAATATAAAAGCAAAAAAGCTCCACCTAAAAGACAGCAACATCAAACATTAAAGAAACATCAACCCCCACACAGATGAGAAAGAACCAGCACAAGAACTCTGGAAACTAAAAGTCAGAGTGTCTTCTTACCTCCAAATGACCATGCTACCTCCCCAGCAATGGCTCTTAACCAGACTGAAATGGCTGAAATGGCAGACATAGAATTCAGAATCTAGATGGCAATGAAGATCATGAAGATTGAGAATAAGTTAGAACCCAATCCAAGGAATCTAAGGAATCCAATAAAGTGATAGAAAAACTGAAAGATGAAATAGCCATTTTAAGAATAGCCATTTTAAGAAGCCATTTTATTTAAGATCTTAAAATAGCCATTTTAAGATCTTGAAGATCACAAATTGATCTTCAAGAGCTAAATAACTCGCTACAAGAATTTCATAATACAATCAGAAAAATTAACAGTAGAATAGACAAACCTGAGGAAGAAGCCTTGGTGCTCAAAGACTGGTTCTTCAAATCAACTCAGACAAAAATAAGAAAAAATATTTGAAAAATGAAAAAATCTCTAAGAAACAAAGGATTATGTAAAGAAACCAAACCTATGACTCATTGGCATCTCAGAAAGAGATGGACAGAGAGCAAATAACTTGGAAAACATATTTGAGGATATTATCTATGAAAATTTTCCCAACCTAATAGAGAGGTTGACATGCAAATTCAGAAAATTTAGGGAACTCAAATGATATACCATAAAAGACAATCATCCCCAAGACAAATACTTAACAGATTTTCCAAGGTCAATGCAAAAGAAAAAATATTAAAGGCAACCAGAGAAAAAGGGTAGGTCATATTCAAAGGAAACCCCCATCAGTCTAACAGGGAACCCTTCAGCAGAAACCTTACAAGGTAGAAGAGACTGGGGGCCTATATTCAGCATCCTTAAGGAAAGTAAATTCCAACCAATAATTTCATATCTAGACAAAATAAGCATCATAAACAAAAGATAAATAAAATCCTCTACAGACAAGCAAATGCTAAAGGAATTCACCAGACCTGCCTTATGAGAGGTCTTTAAGGAAGTGCTACACTTGAAAATGAAAGACTATCACTGGCCACCACAAAAACACACTAAAGTACACAGCCCACTGATGCTATAAAGCAACTGTAAAATTAAGTCTACATAACAAACAGCTAACAAGATGATGTTATGATCAAATTCTCATATATCAATATTAATTCTGAATGTAAATGGGTTAAATGCCACACTTAAAAGGTACAGAGTGGCAAGTTGGATAAAGAAGCAAGACCCAAAAATATGCTGTCTTCAAGAGACTCATCTCATATGCAAGGACACACATAGTCTCAAAGTAAAGGGATGGAGAAAGATCTATCAAGGAAACAGAAAACAAAGAAAAGATTAGGGGTTGTAATTCTTATTTCAGACAAAAGAGACATTAAAACAACAATGATCAAAAAGTACACAAAAGGGTGTTACATATTGATAAAGGGTTCAATACCACAAGAAGACCTAACTATCCTAAATATATATGCACCCAACACTGGAGCACTCAGTTTCATAAAACAAATTCTTAGAAATATAAAAATTATTGTGGGAGATTTCAACGCTCCTGAGAGTGTTAGACAGATCATTGAAGCAAAAAACTAACAAAGATATTCATGACCTAAACTCAACGCTTGACCAAATGGATCTAACAGACATCTACAGAACACTCTACCCAACAACAAAAGAATATATATTCTTCTCATCTGCACATGGCACATACTCTAAGAATGACCACGTGTTCCACCTTTAAGCAATTCTCAATAAATTCAAAAACACTAAAATCATACCAACCATGCTCTTGCACCATAGCACCATAAAAATAGAAATTAATACTAAGATGAGCTCTCAAAAGCATACAATTGCATGGAAATTAAACAAGCTGCTCCTGAATGACTTTTGGGTAAAGAATTTAATTAAGGCAGAAATCAAGTAATTCTTTGAAACAAATGAAAACCATCATACAACATACAGGAATCTGTGGAACACAGCTAAAGCAGTGTTAAGAGGAGAGTTTATAGCATTAAGTATTTACATCAGAAAGTTAGAAAGATCTCAAAGTAACAATCTAATATCACACCTAGAGGAACTAGAAAACTAAGAGCAAAACAACTTCAAAGCAGAAGACAAGAAATAAACAAAATCAGAGCTGAACCAAATGACATTGAAATATGAAAGTCCATATAAAAGATCAATGAACCCAAAAGTTGGTTCTTTTAAAGGAAAATTAAGAATGACAACCACTAGTTAGACTTATAAGGAGAACAAGAGAGAAGATCCAAATAAACACAATCAGAGATGACAAAGGTGACATTACCTCCAACATCAAAGACATTTAAAAAACCAGGGACTGGTTTTTTAAACACCTCTATGCACAAAACACCTCTATGCACAAAAACTTGAAAACCTGGAAGAAATGGCTAAATTCCTTGAAATATACAAGCTTCCAAGATTGAACCAGGAAGAAACTGAATCCCTGAACAAACCAGTAACAAGAAATTGAATCAGTAATAAAAAATATACCAACCAAAAAAAAGCCCCAGACAAGACCAACCCACAGACAAATTCTACCAGACATACAAAGAAGTACTGGTACCAATCCTACTGAAACTATTATTTAAAATTTAAGGAGAAATAATTTCTCCCTAACTCATTCTATGGGGCCAGAATCATTCTGATACCAAAACTTGGCAGAGACACAACTAAAAAAGAAAACTTCAGGCCAATACCCTGATGAACGTAGACACTAAAGTCTTCAACAAAATACTAGTCGAGTATTTTGGACTCAACAAAATTGAGTCCAGAAGCACATCAGAAAGTTAATTTGCCATGATCAAGTAGGCTTTATTTCTGGAATGCAAGGTTGATTCAACATATGGAAATCAAGAAATGTGAGATTCATCATATAAACAGAACTAGAAACAAAAACTTTATGTTATGCCAATAGATGCAGAAAAGACATATGATAAAGTTCAACAACTCTTCACATTAAAAACCCTCAACAAACTAAGCACTGAAGAAACATACCTTAAAATAATAAAAGTCATCAATGATAAACCCACAGCCAACATCATACTGAAAGGGCAAAAGCTGGAAGCATTCCCCTTAAGAGCCAAAACAAGACAAGGTTGCCCTCTCTAACCACTCCTACTCAACGCAGTACTTGTCATCCTAACCGGAGCAATCAGACAAGAGAAAGAAATAAAGGCATCCAGATAGGAAGAGAGTAAGTCAAACGATCTCTTTGTGGACAATATAATTCTATACCTAGAAAACCCCATAGTTTCTGCCTAAAGGCTCCAAGAACTGACAAACAATTCAGCAAAGTTTCAGGATATAAAATCAGTGTACAAAAATCAGTAGCATTTTTATATACCAACAATGTCCAAGCTAAGAGTCAAATTAAGAACACAATCCCATCCACAATAGCTACAAAAAGAATAGAATATCTAGGAATACAGCTAACCAGGGAGGTGAAAGAGTTCTACAATAAGAAAACTAAAACACTGCTGAAAGGGTTAAGAAACAGCATGAACAAATGGAAAAAACATTTCAGGCTCATGGCTAGGAAGAATCAACACTGTTAAAATGACCATACAGATCAAAGCAATTTAGAGATTGGTTATTATTATCAAAATACCAATGTCATTTTTCAAAGAATTAGAAAAAAACTATCCTAAAATTCATATGGAACTAAAAAAGTGCCCAAATAGGCAAAAAAATTGTAAGCAAAAAGAACAAAGCTGGGGACATCAGACTACCTGACTTCAAACTATACAACAAAGATATAGTAACCAAAACAACATGGTAATGGTACAAAAACAAACACAAAGACCAATGGAAGAGGTTAGAGAACCCAAAAATAAAGCTGCACACCACAACCATCTACTCCTCAACAAAGTTGACAATAACAAGCAATGGGAAAAGACTCCCTATTCAGTAAATGGTGCTGGAATAACTGGCTAGCCATATGCAGAAGATCCCTTCCTTTCACTGTAAAAAAAAATCAACTTAATGTGGATTAAAGACTTAAATGTAAAAACTGAAACTATAAAAACTCCAGAAGAAAACCTAGTAAATCCCATTCTGGACACAAGGCTTGGCAAAGATTTCATGATGAAGACTCCAAAAGTAATTGCAACAAAGGAAAAAAGAGATAAGTGAGACCTAATTAAACTAAAGAGCTTCTGCACAGCGAAAGAAACTATGAACAGAGTAAATAGCCTACAGAAGGGAGAAAATATTTGCAAACTATGCATCCAACAAAAACATAATATTCAGAATCTATAAGGAACTTAACCAAATAAACATTAAAAACCAAACAATTTCATTAAAAAATGGGCAATGGGCATGAACAGACACTTCTCAAAAGAAGACACATACATCGCCATCAAGCATATAAAATAAAGCTCAACATCACTAATCATTAGAGAAATGTAAATCAAAACCACAATGAGATACCATCTCACGCCAGTCAGAATGGCTATTAACAAAAAAATAAAAATAATAACAGATGTTGATGAGGTTGTGGAGAAACCAGAATGCTTATATACTGCTGGTGGGAATGTAAGTTAGTTCAATTCTTGTGGAAAGCAGTTTGAAAACTTCTCAAAGACCTTACAACAGAAGTACCATTTGGTCCAGGAATTTCATTATTTGATATACACCCAAAGGAATATAAATTATTCTACCATAAAGACATATGCATATGTATGTCTATTGCAACAATTTTCGCAACAGCAAAGGCATGGAATCAACCTAGATGCCCATCAATGGTAGACTGGATAAATAAAATGTGGTACATATATGTGACAGCATATTATCCAGCCATAAGAAATAACAAAATCATGTCCTTTACAGTAGCATAGATGGAGCTGTAAGCCATTATCCTAAGTAAATTAACATCTGAACAGAAAACCAAATACTGTGTGTTCTCACTTGTAAGTGGGAGCTAACACTGAGTCCACATGGACACAAAGATGGGAACAATAGACACTGAGGCTTACTTAAGGGTGGAGGGTGGGAGGAGAATGAGGATCAAAAAACTACTTACTGGGTACTATGCTCACTACCCGGGTGAAAAATCATTTGTACCCCAAACCCCAGTGACACACAATTTACCCACATAACAAATGTGCACTTGTACCCCCAGAGCCTGAAATGAAAGTTGGAAGAAAAAAAGTTTTTGACATTTAATATGTTTTTCACAAAGCCTGAGTAATAAATAAAACGTGTATAAAAGTAGAAAAAGAAAATAAATGAGCTCCCTGGAATCCATGTGCCCCCCCTCCCCCTGCCATGCCACACAGGTGCCCGCTTGAGATTTCAGTATGCACAGATTTCTAGAATAGCTATTTCATGCGAAAGTGGCTTTAGGTGTTATATTAATTTCGACTGCTTCCATAACAAATTACCACACACGCTATGTAACTTACAACAATAAAAATGTATCATCTTACAGTTCTGTTGGTCAGAAGTCTGACAAGGGTCTCATGGGTAAAATCGAGGTGTTGGCAGGCGTGCAGTTTTTTTGTTTGTTTGTTTGTTTGTTTCTGGAAGGTCTTGTAGCGAATCTGCTCCCGTTTTCTGTAGCTTCTAAAGGCCACTCATGTTTCTTAGCTTGTATCCTCTTCTTCTGTCTTTGAGTCAATATCATAGCTCTTTGACTAAACCTAGCTGGGAAAGGTCTTAAGGACCTGTGTGATTGGGCTGGATTCACCTGGATAATTCAAGATAATCTCTGCAGCTCAACATTAACTTAGTCAATGTGCAAAATCCCTTTTACCATATAAGGTAACATAGTCACAGATTCTGGATGTGGATATCTTTGGGGCTGTTATTCTGCCTACCACAGGTATAGGAACTGATGCAGAGATACCAGTGACAAAGAGAAGGCCTGAAGTTATTACTGATGTTTTGGAAAATTGCTGGAGCCACTTGAGGTGCTCATCATACCAAGCACCCAGGGACAGGCCCTGCTCTTGTGCTCTTGACATGTCTGTTGGGCTGAGAGCATTTCTGATGCAGGCACACCCGTCAGTCTCTTTGCTGACCTGGGTTACCCATTCAGAGGCTATTCAACATCTGTGTGGATCCCATTCCTCCTAAGCAGCTTTGGCCCATCTATTGGACCGGCCCTAGAGTGGCCCAGCAGATAAGACCAAAAGGGAAAATGGGGAAGGAGTTTCTTGCTGTGATCCTCTTCTCATGGGTCTATTTTCCTAGATCGGGGGTCTTTCCAAGACCCAAAGCCCCTCCTTCCAAGGTGGGGCTTCATCCTCTTTGGGTCATCTATTAATTGTAACCTGTTTTTGTCACTATTTTGATCCACATGGGCTGTAATTATTTGTTCATAATGTAAAGGTGTTTTTAGACATACTTTCTACATAAAGAGTGTTTGGGTCTGCTGAGGACACAGCTAACTTAAGGGGCTTGCTCTCCCTAAAATGAAAATAGCATTACATAAACACATGTAAAACTGCAATTTCAAACAGAAAGAGGAGGTAGAGAAAATAACTAGGCTGAGTCATCAAATGTTTTTAAAAATCCCAATATGTAGCCTACCTCGTTAAAAGTCCTAAAGTGCAAGTACCTGTTATGAAACCGAGACATTCAGAGAATATTTCTATCTTTAAATCATGGAAATCCTGACTTCATGCTTTCTGCCACACTGTGCTGTACATCACACATCACTTTGGGTCCTGGCAGGAGAAAGCCATTTCCAGCTTTACACATCATCTGAAAAGTCTTTATATTGTCCCTCACTCCTCACTCCCTGAAAAATGATTTTTCAGAAAATGTGAAAGGAATCTAAAGTTTTACTTTCAATTGCTGACTGTGACTTTCAGTTAAAACACTAGTTAAGGCTGGGCACAGTGGCTCATGCCTGTAATCCCAGCACTTTGGGAAGCCAAGGTGGATGGATCACCTGAGGTCAGGAGTTGGAGACTAGGCTGGCCAATATGGCGAAACCCCGTCTCTACCGAAAATACAAAAAAAAAAAAAAAAAAAATAGCTGGACGTGGTGGCGGGTGCCTGTAATCCCAGCTACTTGGGAGGCTGAGGGAGCAGAATTGCTTGAATCCGGGAGGTGAAGTTTGCAGTGAGCTAAGATCATGCCATCGTACTCCAGCCTGGGTAATGGAGTAAGACTCTGTCTCAAACAAACAGACACCCACTAGTTAAATTCCTTAGCTATTCATAAATGTCATTGCATGGAGGACTTGGGAGCAGGACTAGAATTCAAAGCCATTTTCATCACATCAAAGAAGACTAGGTCACGAATAACATGGGAAAGTTCTCGCCTTCTCACCTTGCTGCAACCTCTGAATGCATTGAACTAAGGTTTGGGGGAGGATTGAGAAAGATGGGTTTTGTGAAGGTGAGGAAATGGCAGAGGAAGGCAGAGACATTGGGTGGAGGCAAAGCCACTTGCTGAAATGCTGTGGGTGGTATGTCCAGTGTGCGAGGAAGATGGTAACCACCTGGCATGTGGGGAAAGTGTGAAATGATGGTTTCTTACTGGATGAAACATGGTAAACACACAGCACCTTGGCAGTTCATGCCTGCATTATGTGGAGGGGACCACGCTACACTGTGAAATATGCATTCTACAGCTGTTCCTTGAATAACGTCGTTTTGTTCAATGTTCTTTCAATATAACATTGATGAGAAAAAATAATCACTTCCTGGCCTGGGCCACTGTCTGTGTTATTTGCACATCTCTGCATGCCTGCATGGATTTTTCTCCGGGTCATCCGGTTTCCTCCCACATCCTGAAACGGTGCAGATTCAGTTCATCAGCGTGCCTCAGTGGTCCTTGTGTGAGTGAGTGTGGGTGTGTGTGAGTTGCCCTGGGACAGTAACGCCTCGTGTCCAGGCTGGTGCCTGCCTTCTGCCTGAACTGCCTTGACCTGGAATAAGCAGATAAATCATTATGTTATTTGTTTTAATTAATCTTTCTTAAATGTATGTATAGCTCACATTTATTTCCTTGTTTAATACTGGAAGTGTTCTGGTCTTTAGTTAGAAGTTAGGTGATATTTTTGTGACCAAAAATATACCATAGGAACATAACTATTGCTCACGTCAATTAGCCCAGGGTAAAATTGGCTTTGTTATACATTGTTTCGCTTAATGTCAGTTTCCAAAAACCTATTGATGATGTTAAGTGAAGACATAGTATTTTATTTTTGGTTTTGCGGTGTGACCTCGTGGATATTGCTGAATTTCTTTGTGTTTTAATTTTAAAGCCATTCTTGATGGATGCTACTCTGTGGCCTATTAGAAGAGCCTTAGTCTGGGAACATCCAGGGAACAGTAACATCAGATACACACCGTCATCTGAAAGTGTGATAGGGATGCATGTGGGTTTTTATCAACCTAACGCTTCTGTGAAAATCAATCCTGGTTTTTAGAGTTATCCAAAGACTAGTTTTCCCGTCACTTATGTTCCCACCTGTTGCTTTATTTCCATGTCTTTCAGTTACATGGTAACTCTGATCTTTCATTGAAATACCAAGCTGAATCAGAAAGAGAACAAGGCTCAGAATCAGGGCCCTGGGGCTAGGATATTAGCATAGCCAGTTCCTCACTGTGTGATTTGAGGCTAATTCTTTAACTTTCAGTTAATCATTTATCTGTGTGTGTGTGTGTGTGTCTGTGTGTGCGTGTGTATGTGTGTGTATAAAATAATGCCTATCTTGGCCAGGCGTGGTGGCTCATGCCTGTAATCCTAGCACTTTGGGAGGCCGGGGTGGGTGGATCATGAGGTGAGGAGTTCAAGACCAGTCAGGCCAAGATGGTGAAACCCCGTCTCTACTAAAAATTCCAAAAAATTAGCTGGGCATGGTGGTGGGTGGCTGTAATCCCAGCTACTTGGGAGGCTGAGGCAGAGAATTATTGAACTCAGGAGGCAGAGGCTGTAGTGAGCCGAGATTGTGCCACTGCACTCCAGCCTGGGCGACAAAGTGAGACTCTGTCTCAAAAAAAAAAAAAAAAAAAATTCTATCTTAAAGAGTTGTATCAAAAATTAGTTTTGATGTGGTTTGTTAAAACACTTTATGAAAGGTCACAGTGATTCAGTAGAATTAACTGATGTTGTCATTTGCATATAATTTGTTTGTTTCCATCAAAGCCATCAAAGGTCATATTGAAATTTGATCCCAGTGTGGTGGTGATGGGAGGTGAAGCCCAGTGGAAGATATCTGGGTTCTAATGGCAGATCCCTCATAAGTGGCTTGGTGCTGTTTGCAAGGTAGCAAGTGAGTTCTCTCTCTCAAAAGACTGTGTTAGTTCTGGGAATAAATTAGTTCCCTTGAGAGTGGCTTGCTATAAAGTCAGGACATCCTCAGGTCTCTTTTCCCTTTGACCGTTTCTGCCATGTTGTGACAAAGCACAGAAGCCCTCACCAGAAACCAAGGTCATGTCCTTGAACTTCCCAGCCTGCAGAACTGTGAGCTAAATAAACTTCTTTTCCTTATAAATGACCCAGTCTCAGGTATTTTTATAGCAACGCAAAAAGAACTAAGATAATTGATAATCTTACTTAATTTTTATACCTTATTTCACAACCTTTCACACACAACCACTTTGTTTTTTTATGATTCTAAAATTTCTTGTGAAGAAAATATAACCTTGTATAGAGTTCTAAAGATACACTTTAACTTATCCACTGAATTTTGATTAAATGCTAAGAGCTGTGCCTGCCTTCCCTAAATCCCCTCTTATTTTTGTAACATAGCTAGTGAGAGGAAAACTCTGCTTTCTCCAATGGCTTTCTTCTTTAGCTCTTCATTTTAAATTGACTTAGCTACTCTGCAGCAGAATTAGAATAGGTATGAATTTTTATACTAAAAATGATTGCAAATGAAGTTATGCACCTGTGATGATTAATTTTGTGTCAACTTGGCTGGCCATGAAGTGCTCAGATATTTGGTCAAACTATATTTTTGGTATTTCTGTGAGGGCATTGTGGATGACATGAACATTTAAATTGGTAGATTGAGTAAAAGAGATTACCTCTCATAATATGGGTGGGCTTCCCCTAATCAGCTGATAGAACAATAATTTAAATAGAACAAAAAGACTAGCATACCCTAAGCAAGAGAGATTTCTCCAGTAGACTGCGTTTGGACTTCATCTGCAACAGGAGCTCCTCCTTGCCCTACAGCAAATGGTCTTTAAACTCAAACTGGAACTACAGCTCTCCTGGGAAACTACAACCTGCTGCCTTCAGACTGTAACTGCAACATCAGCTGGCTCACCCTGAAGACATAGGACTTGTCAGCCTCAGCAATTAAATATACCAATTATTTACAATAAATCTCCTTATATGTGTGTGCACATGTGTGTATGCATACACATACTATTGGTTCTTTTTCTCTGCAGAAACCTAATACAGCAATGGAACCCAGGACTAAAAAAAAAAAAAAAAAAAAATAGAAAAGAAAAGAAATCACTGGATAATGTTTGCTCTTATCCATTAGCAATTCTGATGTGCCTCATCTCATATCCTGTGCCATTCAAGAAGGGCCTCATCAAATAAAGAGATAGGCCTAGTGCGATAACGGCTCTGAAGTAGCCCAGAGTGGCCACATTAGACAAATGCAGGGAAATAAAAACAGGATGGTTTTTTTTAGCACTTTTCTAAGATCAACCAGTACATTAAAAATAGAAAGTTATTGAGAGTGTTCACTTTACAGATTTCAGTGGCATTATGTTTTTTTTAAAAAAAAACCAATGTGCACTTATAAAATAAAGTTAATGCCTCATTTTGGCTTCTAAACACACAAAGCAATGAGCTTTCCGATGCTATGCGTTTAAAACAAACAAACAAAACAAAAAGTAATCTTATTTTGATTGCTTCAAGAAGCTCCAGGCAGATTGGTCTGCATGAGGTTTATATGTTCAGTGACAAAATCAAGATATAGAACTATAAATGTACCATGATCTAAATAATGTTGACAATATATAAATATTTCCTGTGCATACATGTATCTGCATGTATATAAGCATAGCATATATACATACACATATATGTAAATTGTATGTAATTATTTAATATACATATGAAAGAAGCACAGCTTATTTTATTTTTCTTTTGAAATGAGGTCTTACTATGCTGCTCATGCTGACCTCAAACTTTTGCATTCAAGGAATCCTTCCACCTTAGCTTCCTGAGTAGCTGGGACAGCTGGCACATGCCACCACACCTACCTTCTTTTTCATCTCAATGCATTCAGACTAAACTGGCTAATAGTTTAGATCAACAGAGTTGAAAGGCCCCTAATTACTGATGTCTATCTCAGGATAGAATTCACCTGGTTCAAGGTGTAACATTAAGTAGCAGCACAATGCTTGCACAGACGAGATGCCCAGTATTTATTTGTTGAGAGATGTCGCTCTATTTTTCCAGTATTTTCTTAGCATTCTGTCATGAGTATTAGAAAATGAAAAGACGTTAAATGTGTGTTGTAAAAATATGTTAAAATATTGTGAAACCAATTTTGGATTTGGTTCAGCTGAATTCAGTAAGGGTCCCAGTCATTGTGTCTGTCTCTGGCCCACTGCACAAAAAAAAAAACAGAGAGGACTTAGCAGGGAATGAGGGTTAGTCCAGCACCAAAATGGGGAAGGCATCTCCAGTGGCCTGCCCTTCTGATGGGGAGGCAGAGATGCCACCGCTGTTACCTGGAACCAGAGAGAGGCAGGGTTGGCTGCTAGATAGGGCAGCCCCCAAGGGCCAACTCCTCCTGTCGCAAGACAACTCAAATCCTTGGAGTTCTTTAGAAAAGGTTTCAATTATGGATCAAGTGATATAGAACTATCCCTATTATTGTTCTTGTGTTGATTTTTATAAATGTGCCCTTTTAAAAAATTCATGCCAACACATTAAAAAATTTAGTTACAGCCCAATAGTTAGTTAGTTAGGTGGCTCATGCCTGTAATCCCAGCACTTTGAGAGGCCAAAGCAGGTGGATCACTTGAGGTCAGGAGTTGGAAACCAGCCTGGCCAACATGGTGAAACCTGCCTCTACCAAAAAATACAAAATTTAGCCAAGCGTGGTGGTGCACACCTGTAGTACCACCTACTTAGGAGGCTGAGGTGGGAGAATTGCTTAAACCAGGAAGGCAGAGGTTGCAGTGAGCTGAGATCACATCGCTCTACTCCAGCTTGAGCAACAGAGTGAGACTCTGTCTCAATAATAATAATAATAGTAATAATTACATGAACAAAGATAATCACAATAATTTTGGGGTCTGTAAGACGTTTAGATGTGCCATGGTTTTCTTTCTTGTTATCAGTTTTCTTTCTTAAATTGAGTTTATTGAAAGCTGGGTTTCAGCTTTTGAAAACATTGGTTGGTTTCTGCTTTGCCTTTACTCCTGGCTGTATGCCCTCAGAGCCTAGCTGAAGATCTAGGAAGCTCCTCCCTCACAAGCTCTGAAGTCCAATTTTCGTCCCTCTCACCCATGGGGCTGCCTAAAGCCCCTCTAATTTTGGAGCCTCTCTGATCTCTCCTGCCCTATGGCTCCCCCACACCTTGGTTTCTACATCACAAGGCTGTCCTTACTAATTAGCAAATGCCTTGAGGTAAAACTCTTTGGTGAATGTTGGGGCCACCTGTGCTTTCCTTCTTTTGCTGATCTTGTCTTTTTTTTAAATGGTAAAATGTTTATTTGAAAAATAAAGATTGTATATATTCTACATGTACAGGTGATTATTTGATATCTGTATGCATCATGTAATGATTATCACAATGAAATTAACATGCTGTGCATTTCATCCCCAGTACTTGTGCATCTTACGCCTAAAAGTTTGTATCTTAGATCTTGTCTCCTAATTTCTTCAAAGCCTAGGTAGCTCTTCATGTCTTCTATGAGATTCCAAAGCATCTTCCATTTATTAATGAACATGAGGAAGACCCTTCAGATGATTCAAATATGTTACACTGTGAGGAACCCACCCTCTGAGGAATTAATTCACTGTCTTTTGAGTCAGTTTATATTATCACCATTATGCCATTTTCCTACTCTAACAGTAACAAGAAGTAAATATGCATAGTTACTCTGCCATCCAAGAGCTCAGGGTAATTAAATTTGTTTTTTATATATTTTGAATATATGCATTTAGTGGAGCTTGTGAATAGGTAGACGTTGGGAGGAATTTGGAATACAAATGGCAGGCAAAAGTAAAAAGATTAGATTCACGTAAAAATTTCTGTGATTTGGAGACTAGCGGTGAATTAAGGAAAGTCTATGTCAGTTGGGAGAGTTTTCTTTTTCTAATTTGTATTTGGCAGAATTAATGACCGGGAGTGTTTGAATAATTACGAAAGCAAGAAAGAAGCAAGCAGAACCAGATGCAAATCGCCTCGTTCACACAATCACACAGGACTTGCTAGACTCACAATAGCGATTATTCACATTTTTATACTTTCGCCTGTTTTTCATGTCTCAAAGTAGCAATTTACTTTTCTGGCAAGAGGACTGTTTTGGTTGGTTTAAATGGTAATGTGAGACTGGAATAAAGAAAAGCTGCCAATCATAGACTCCCAGAGTTATCATAAAGGCAATCTCCTATCGTGATGACAGGTCTTTTTAAGGAATTTCCAGTATGTAATTGTTGTTTTGATGTAATAAGCTGGTCAATTGCCAACAGGCCATGAAGTAAACACTTCAGAACACGTTATGCCACTTGGGAATAAAAAGAACTCTCACCTCCTGGTCACAAGAGTCCATTTGAATATGGCATCCCTGGCAACATATCTGTGAACCATTGTCAACGTCAGCAACCCCAGCCACAGGATTGACTGCCGGGGCTCTTGGGATGAGCGGCCAGGGTCTCCTGCTCAGCCACACCAACTAATTTGCCTCCAACCTCAATGGGAGCCCTTTGCAGTCTCCTTGCCTGTTTTTCCTGCTCTATCAGGCTTCTAAAAGTTTAAATGCCTTTGAGGTTAGTCCTAACTTTCTTCTCATCTCTTCTCTGCAATTTTTGCCTAAATAAGTTATCTATCCAACAGACTTTAAGTATCATCCAATTGTCCAGCACTGCCATGCTTCCAAGACCAGTATTGACCTTGCTTCAGAGCTCCAGATTCAGTCATCTGGTTGGAGATGCAATGGAAAGAGTTGGACATATAACAGTCACCTCACCCTTAGCATTTTTAGACATGATGCCCTGATCTCTCACAGAACCGTGAAGTTAGAGTTGTCTTTCTAGAACTTGCCATGGTTTTCCAGTTCCCTAATCCTCAACACAACTTCAAATGAATGGCTATGCTAGTAATGGATTTCTGTCCACCAAAGTTCATCTCCTTTGTTGGTGACATCTATTAAATCCACATTTCCTAATCTCATTTGCAGTTAGATGTGGCCTTAACTAAGTTCTCTCCAACAAAATGGGAACAGAAGTGGTAACAGCCACATCTGTTTATTTTGAAGGCTCAAATATACAAGAGAGTGCTGTGTTATTAAACATAGAGGGCTTGGAAACTATCTCCTTCATTCAATAAATATTTCTTGAGAATCCACTATGTATAGATACTGCGCTAATTGTAGTTAATTGGTGGGGCACCAATATGTAAAATGAACCAGTGTATTCCTTGAAAGCAATTTACTTTCTAGGCTGACCTATTTCACTGCAAGGTAGCTCTAAAGCTTCTATAAGCAGGATAAAAAATACATACAAAAAATTATATTGTTGTTTTATTATTTTATCTGTGGCAAATAATCTTTATAGAGAATATTGGCATAGTGTAGTCAAAAAAGAACAAGCAATGGTGTCCCATATTAAGCTTAAAATCTTGGTTCTGCTACTTGACAGCTTTGTTGCCTTAGTTAATTCATTATCCTCTCTAAGCTTCTAATTTCTCCACTGCTAAAAGAAAATAGTGATGGCCACCTAGAAGGATTTGTGGCATATGTTTAGAGAAAACTGCTAGTTTCCTTTATCATATGCACTGAATGTTCCAGCCACCCACTGCACAACCCTTGCTATTCAGAGTAGTGATTATGCTGAAATTTCAAATACTTAATCTTATGTTGTATGCCCCTAAAAGACAACTTTTAACAAACACAGGATTTTCAGTACAATTTCTATTTAAAACATAACACAGTTAGGAGTTAATAGTTTGCCTGGAACAAAATTACATTATTTGAGAGCAAGGGCTCCAAAATTTGCCCTTTATCATGACACAGATCATTATCATTGAAAGCCAGGTTGTTTTTGTCCAAAATTACAAAACAGACAGGCAAAGCCAAGAACTCTTGACACACATAAAAATAATGACAGTCTCCTTTTATTACATGATTTCAGTCTAACCATACAAGGCAAAAAATAAGAATCTCAAAAGCTAACGGATGTTCCAGGTAGAAGCTCCTAGCTGTGGACACCCATGGCTGTTGTTGATGTCTCTGGCTGGGCAGCCATGAAGCCACTTTGGTCTGGGTGAGGGAATGAAAGTGACATGTGGTGGGCAGTGTGATGCCTTTGAAAGGGTAGAGAATGTTAGGTTACCCAGCAAAAGGTACACGTGTCTGGTATCTGAATTAGTCATCAGCCCCACATCTAAGTTCTTCTTCTTCATGGTAACCTGGTATTTATTATGTCTCCACATGCAGAGGTATCATGTTTATCAGTATTATTTCTTAGCAAAATTCATGTCTCATTTTTCTTTTGAATGAGAGTCAAATGGGCCCCTGGATGAAGGGAAATTTGGGAGGCAGAAGGAATATTTCTATTTGTACTGTAAGGAAAATGCCAAGCTATCATGGAACACACAGGTGGAGACAGTCCCTTAGCTCCACTTTCTGAAGCCTTTGCACTTTGGTGGATGGAAGAAGTGAAGGTGTGGACATCAGTGGATGACCAGATCTCCCTGTGACCTATGCCTGGCGGGATCAAGGGACTAATTGCAAATTGCAAAAACCCACACAAGGCCGAGGAGACTGCATGAAGCCAATCCTTACCATTGCCAAGACCTGACTGGCAAGTTCTACTGGGAGAAGGCTCTTTGTGGGAGGAGTGTTGGTGTCGGTTCAGCAAACTTTGAAATGCATGCATTTACGGTAGATTATTTGGCACACAAGGCTTTCAAGACTTTCAAACATATTCAAATTAAATATATTCTGAAGGCCAAAGTATATATCTTCTGTGGGAATTAATAAGAATGTTTAGTTATGTATATTTAAATATACTTTTAAATATATTTATATAGGTTATAATAAAATTCTTACTTGAATTTTATGTTTATTACATACCAAGGAAACTGTGCTCACACACAGAATGTGGGAGTTAGGGGCTGACTCCCAACCCTCATCAGTGTTGAGAAAGGGCTGTGCTGATTTGGGGAAAGCAGATTCAATGAAGAGCAGCTCTCAGATGACGTTTCTTTAAAGCAGCTCATGGCTTTCACCAATCAGAGCTGTGGGGAAGGCACAGCTGCCTGAAGGAAACAGTTGTCCATGTTTTCCAGGATTGTAGCAATGAGAGCAAGACAGTGTGGCTTCCTCGCCTGTGACTTTTCCCTGTGAATGTCAGATTTTACATATGCAGATAATGATCCTCCCTGAAGGAAAGGCATAATAAACTGTGATGCCTCTTCCCCTGAAGCCAGAGGGAGACTTCTCTCAGAGAGTAGAAACTAGTTTTATGATCTTGCTCCAGCAAAACCAGTGCATCCCAATGATCTAAAGGATGTGTAGTAAACATTTTCCAAACGTTATGAAACGACTTTGCTTGTGGGAGTGAACTAAAGCCTTGCTAGTACAAATAGAGGGAGGACACACACTAGTAGTCCCCGGAAGCATCTAAGAGGTTTGGAGGAAGGAAGGGAAGGAGAAGTCAAGCATGGTTGCAGGCTCCTGGGAGACAGGACAGGCTGGAAGACCACATATTTGAAGACAGAGAGAAGACTTGGAGGAAGGGGCAGGCAGGTTTTGAACAGGCTAAGCAAAATGAGCTGTGCAGTTGGACTTTGCCTCTGTGTGTCTGAAACTTACAGAGGTTTGCAACACAGAGGCACATTGGGGTTTGTTGTGGAAAGGCTGTTGTGGGCAGAGGCTACAGAGTCAAAGAATATGACTTTGAGTCCTCTCTCTTCTGCACGCTGCTTGTAGGCTGTCAGTGTGTTTTGAACCTCTATCTTCTCCAGGGTCCTAATTTGTCAAGGAATGAAAATAATAGCATTTTAAATGGGTTGACTCATGAGTTGACCCAGCTGAGGCTTGGAGAGCAGAGAACATGGTCAGTTATCCTCAATGACTGCCAAGATGTATGTAATGCTGTTTTACAGCATTCCAGCCAAAATCAGTGTTCAAGTGTACCTATTATTTTTCCTTGTGGGAGTTAAAGCCACAGACATGAAGAATTTGCACTAGGAGATAGAAATCAGAGATGACCAGGAGATAAAAGAAGAAACCAGGGGTAACTCTAACATCTGAAGGGAGATAGAATAAAAAAAACTTGAGAGAATGAGGGAGAATAGTGACCAGCGCAGGGAGACCAGGTGTAAGAAGTGGCTAGAGGGGGCAGCGTCATCAGAAAGACCAGCCTGTACCAGGAGGGGCCCTTGTCTTAGTCTCAGATATTCTTTGGCCCAAGGTTCTTAAAAGTTTCACATGCATGCACATCACCCAGGCATGCGGTAAACAGCTGCTGAGTTAGCCAGCCTGGCTGTGGCCTGAGAGCCTGCATCTCTAACAAGCTCCCAGGAGATACTGCTGCCCTCTGCAGAACTCATTTTAAGTAGCTAGGATCTAATACTGGTGGCTGCTTTTGTGTGTGTGTTGCCATTGCCATAATGAAGAACAGGCCACCCCCCACTCAGGTAGTAAGAAAATAAGAAATCTTTACGCAACCTTCTCATCTTTCTCCGTCAGCAGAAAGGATTCCCAAGGGGCTGATCTTACTCATGTTTGTCCCTGGCTTAGGACCTAAAACTGAGAAGTTTCACCCTTAGGCATATTGTCCTCCGTTGGACACTCAGTTCGGTCCCAGGCAACTAAAGCCCACAGAGTAGGCTGCACTAAATTTGCTCTCAAACACCATCTGGGACTGAGCCTCACTGGGGTTCCGCTTCTAACCACAGAGCCTGCAATTCTTAAAAAGCTCTCAGGAAATGTAACCTGAATTCCAAAAGCTCAAGGGCTTTGGAGGTGGAAAAGGCAAGTACATGAATTGTGCCTTTTAATTCCATTCTCTAGGACTCTTATTGTGTACTGCTATGTGGCAAGGTACTAGGTTTCTGGCAGGAAATAAATTATGAATGTAAAAGCTGTGAAGGTAAATTTATAGATGGCTTCTGTTGCACTTAAAATTAGCATTTGGGCCGGGCGCGGTGGCTCACGCCTGTAATCCCAGTACTTTGGGAGGCCGAGGCGGGCGGATCACGAGGTCAGGAGATCGAGACCATCCTAGCTAACACGGTGAAACCCCGTCTCTACTAAAAATAGAAAAAATTAGCCGGGCGTGGTGGCGGGCGCCTGTAGTCCCAGCTACTCGGGAGGCTGAGGCAGGAGAATGGCGTGAACCCAGGAGGCGGAGCTTGCAGTGAGCTGAGATCGCGCCACTGCACTCCAGCCTGGGCGAAAGAGCAAGACTCCGTCTCAAAAAAAAAAAAAAAAAAATTAGCATTTGAAAATTTCATTGGCATTCTAATTCCACCACATGTGGCTGATCAATTGCTTCCTGGTTAATTTGCTCTCCTCTGTGCTGCAAGCTATTGCTTTCAGGGCACACACGTGTCAATTTGTTCACCGCCTCTTGCAAGGAGACCCCAGGTTTAGATGTGTGGTGCATCCTGTATCACGGGTGGGAGGCTGGGAGTGGGCTCTGGGATGGAGAAGGGGAAGCAGGAGATAATAAATTGTCTGCCCCAGAGCTCTCCAGAAGGAGCAACTCACACTATGATGGGCGTCTGTGTTAATCCCTCCTGAAGAAGAGCGGTGGGTCCCGGACACAAAGTAACCCACCATTTTGCCCGGGCTAGAACTCATTGTCTCTTAAAGAAAATTAAACCTCATCCTACTTATTGTAAATTTATATAAA
Organism: Pan paniscus; assembly: GCF_029289425.2. NCBI lineage: Eukaryota > Metazoa > Chordata > Mammalia > Primates > Hominidae > Pan > Pan paniscus. The sequence continues at coordinate 6,228,041 of NC_073253.2, read as the reverse complement.
GTACATATAAGTCCCAATAATACTGGTTTAAAATTAGATCCCAGTAATATACATGTAAAGAATAATATCTTTTTAGTAAAGACTTCTCAAGAATTATTATTTTTTAAAATTCTGCATTGGTATAATCAGTGACTGTTCCTTCTTTGACATTTTATATCTGATAATCATGTTGAACTTGTTCCATCTCTGGGACAAACTGGATAAATGAGCAGAAAGCTGTCAATTCTAGGCAAAGCCCTAAATAAAACATAAAATGAGACTCAGAACAGAATCCAAAGGTGTTAGCAGCATTTGACCATGATGTATATTATTCATACTCTCCAGAACCAAAGCCAAAAAAACAGACCAATATCAATTTACAAGGTGGAAGAGGGAAGGTGAGGAGCAGAAAACCCAGCTGATATTTCCTCTCCCAGAATACTCTAATGTTAGGAAGTGACAACACAGTCCTCTCTGGTTCTGTCCCTACCTCACTGGTGACATGCAGACCTCACTTCTCATTCACATTCTCCCAGTGTTCTGCCTACCTCGCCTGAGTTCCAAGGTCATGGATGGGAAACTGCCTTGAGAGACCAATAAAGCCCATAAACGTTGCTGTAATAAAGTCAAGGTTTAAATGAAAGTCATCTTTCTGTTTTTTCTCCTAGTTTCTACCTCTGCTTCTCCATTCTGAGGTCTCTGCCTGCGTTTCCATCATCTCTGTTTACTTCTTGGCCCACTGCTGAGTTTTGAACTCCATCATGGCACTGAACTGGCTCCCAGGAATGTTACTGATTGTATTAGTCCGTTTTTACACTGCAATAAAGCAATACCCAAGACCAGGTAATGTATGAAGGAAACAGGTTTAATTGACTCACAATTCCACATGGCTGGAGAGGCCACAGGAAGCTTCCAATCATGGCAGAAGGCATCTTACATGGCAAGAGAGAGTGCAGGACAAACTACCATTGATAAAACTATCAGATCTAGTGAGACTCACTCACCATCATGAGAACAACATGGGGGAAAACTGCTCCCATAATCCAATCACTTCCCACTAGGTCTCTCCCTCAACACCTGGGGATTAAAATTCAAGATGAGATTTTGGTGGGGACACAAAGCCTAACCATGTCACTGACGGTTTGCTGATTATTGACCCAGTGCGACCTTTGGTCCTTACCTTGCTGGTTCTCTGAGCCGTGCATGACAATGTTAGTACCTTACTTCTTGTTGGAATTCTCTGCTCCTTTTGCTTCTGGGAAATGATGTTCCTTGCTCCTCTTTGTGTTTCCCAACCTTTTAACTTTGGCTTCCTGTTGAGCACCTCTACTCCATGTGAATTTTAAATGTCGGGATCTTCCTGGGTTTCACCTTCCCTTCTTAGCTAACTCAGCAAATCGCTCTGGGTGACGCCCCTTGCTTTTCCTGACTTCTATAATAACTCAAACCCATCCACTGATGACTGTTCAGTCTACATCCATGACTCAGATCTCTATTCTGGGCTTCACTTAACCAATTGGCTGATGGATCTCTCTCCATTTGGACAAAGCATGGGCTCCTCTCATAGCTTGAAATGTCTACAGTCAAGCTCCTCATCTTTCTGAAGTCAGCTCCTGCTCCTGAATTCCTGAGCTGTGACTGTCCAGCAGTTAGCCACCCCAGTAGCAATCTGTCACTCACCCTTAACCCATCTCTTCACCTCACCCTGTATCCAATCAGTAAATAAGTTTCGCCAATTTTACTCTCAGTGTGTTTTCATTTCTGCTATCCCTAACTCTTTTGGGGCTTGCCTTGCCTTGGCACTTGGGTCGTATTCACTCAGAAGGCATGTCTCACTCTAATTACCTTCTCCTCTGAGATCACCCTGACAGGTGTGACTCAACTAAGCACCTGTGCCTGTCACTCCTTAATTATGGTCTAGGGATGACTCTCCAGCCCCTAAAGGGAAAATCCAGCATTTAACTTTGTCCAGGACTACATTTGCACACTCAGTTCCCATCCCTACCCGTTACTGGCCTCGATGCAGTTTTTTCCCAACCCCAGAGTTATAGTCAAAGCATTTTACAACTGGCCATGTAGGGAAACTGACCAATCAGAATAGATCCTGACCACAGCTGGAGTAGGGTCCATACAGTGCCCTCCCGGTGCTGCACAGAAGGAGGATCATCCTGGGAGGGGTCGTGGGTGTCCTGGAGGGCTCAGAGCAGAGGCCTTACTTAGTGCCCTACACATAAGCATTTCAGCATCTTCACACCTGCTGTGCTGCACCTGTGCACACCAGCTCAGCATTAGACCTAACCTCACATGCCCACCTTCTCATGTTGCTTATCCTGTGCTCTGATAACTTTTATAAATAGTTAAGTTTTAGCTCAACTGCACTACTACCTTTGGTCTCAGTTTCTCAGAAGATCTTTTCCCTGCATTCCACACCACTAAATATATAGTGCACTGTCCTTACTAGTGTTTCTCAGCGCACCTGCTCTTTTCTTTATCATTGTTGTTATCACTTGAATTATATTTTAAATGTCATTTAAATTTTTCTATTTTTCCCAATAGAGTATAAGCTTGATGAGGGCAGGACATAGACAACATTGTCCAGCATGGTGTGTGGTGTACACTTAATATGTGAGCATGACTTAGACAACTGTCAAACACTAAGCAAATCGTGAAAATAAAAGCATAACACTTGAGGGATGTGTGATATTGCAACTTTACAGGAAGTAGGTATGTTGGAAAATGAACATGTGGGACTCAAGTGATCTGAGACTGGTGGCTTATCTAGTCTTGGAGCACACTGAATATATACACTGGAAATAATTTCCTTACAAATGCCCAAAGCTTTAAATACAGTGAAGATGCCTTCCCTCCCTGCCCAGGATGTCACCTGGAATTATGACTGGAGAGGTGTTTTGTAAAATATTAAGCGATGCTCATTCTAAGACATCGTCATTCAAATATGTTTTAATGAAGCGTAATGTTGGGTTATTAATAAAAATGTGCTATTGAGTGTTTCATTAACTACACTTTGAAGACTAGGGCTCTAGAATAAAAGGAACTTAATCAGGAGAAATAGTTGATCTCTTCCTACCTTTCTTTCTCCATCTTCTCCTTTTCTTTTGAAAGTCAGTTTGCTTTAAGATCTTCACCATAAAATGTCCTTATTAAAACAGGGCCTGAATTGGGAATAAACAGCATGGTGGCTGAGTTCCCATTCCTTTCAGATTCCACCTTCAGCTGCACCCTGCAGCCTTCCCATCCCCCACTCATTCTCTGGACTCTACTCCCTGCTCTGCACACACTCAGGAACCATACCAAATGGTGCCAGAGCAAACACACCCAGCATGGAGCAGAGGAAGAAACTGTTGTGTGCCATCATTTCTTCTCAGCAGTGCGGGCTTTCTGGGTTATCAGAGAAGAGAGAATGCAAGAGGAGAAGCCACAGCACTCTGAGGAAGCACACGATGTCTGCAAGGCTGTGATATGTGGTTGGAGCACTAAAGTTATTGCACACAAATTTAAGAAAAAAATCCAGTATTCCAGGCTCTCTCTGGCTAACAACACAACCTATTTTACTGATGCGAATATCACCTCTGGTATGAGGAGAGAAACATCTATCCTACTTCGTGTTAAAGGCAAATTTGCATAGGTGGAAAAGGAACCACGGATGTGTTAAAGTATTAGCTTCCCAGCGTTGGTTCAAGCCCATGGTGAGGAACTGCATCAGAACCAGTGGATCTCTTCCCTTATTTTCTAAAGAAGAGACACCTAGAGTGACTGGGAAAGGTCTGAATGAACTGTGCAGTCCACTTTCATCTTGGGCTTTGGAGGACGTCCAGTATTTGTTATCCAACCCTGGACATGAACTTCATATCACATTACCTGTGATGCCAGGGGCTTCCAGGTTGAAGCAGATATTGTGCATGCTCCTTTTAATAAAATGCAATTCAAGAAAAATACTCATTGTGTTATTGATCTGTTACTTCTATTTTAGCTTCATAATGAATTCACTTTTATGATTTCCCTTATCTGTGGAGAAAGATGGCATATTCTGTTGGAAAATAACATGTGAAAACACTGTGAAAAGTAAGATAAATGTATGGGAGTATAATGTTTTCTTGAAAAGCATGATTATGAACAGGAATTGGCTTGGTTGGTGAGATTAGCACTCCATTATTGAATCATCAAGGATGGCTATTAGAAACTGTGGAAAACAGAGAAGGCCAGTAAATGCGTATTTTCTCTATACCCTGGATTCTGAAGTGGATGTTAACTGGCCATATGACTTGGGCAAATGAGTCAGCTTCTCTGAGACTTAATTTCCTCATCAATGCAATGAAAAAATGAGACCAGATTGTTTTATTTTCTTAGCTTTATCCTTGTTTTTTAAAAATGTTATAATTAAATGATTCTCTTAAGAAAGATTTTTTTTTCTTTTCTTTTTTTTTTTTTTGAGATAAGTTCTCACTCTGTTGCCCAGGCTGGAGTTCGGTAGTGCAATCTTGGCTTCCTGCAACCTTGACCACCAGAGCTCAAGTGATCCTCCTACCTCAGCCCCCTGAGTAGCTGGGTCTACAGGCATGCACCACCACACCCAGCTAATTTTTGTATCTTTCATATTGCCCAGCCTGGTCTTGGACTCCTGGGCTCAAGGGACCCATCCACCTTGGCCTCCCAAAGTGCTGGGATTATAGGCATGTGCTGCCACATCGGGCCCAGTGATTCTCCTTTTGGTTATTGGCTTTACTTCCTGATTCAATCACCAAGCATGTATTGAGTGAACCCTGCTAGGTGTCGGGTTCAGACCTGGTCGCTGGCCTCAGGAGTGTCCTAGTCTGTTGAGTTAAATTTTGACAGCTGAGAACAAGAGAATATCTACCTGGAGTGCTGAAATCCACCTGGTTGTTCATTGTCTCCCACCTGAAGACTGTGGGTGCTCTGGGCCTCCTAGAGTTTCCAAAAAAAAAAAAAAAGTGTCCTTTCTGGGTATTCATGAAGGAAGTCAGAATGGATAAAGATTTCACGGAAAGTAGGAGCTACATAAAATAGTAGGAGATTCTTACCAGCTTGCCAAGATCAATGCCATTCCCTGTTCAACTCCTGTAAACGCATCCGACATGCTTCCACTTTTGCACGTGATGGAGACTGTTATCCACTCTCCTCCTTGGAAGTGCAGACCACGTTCATCAACCTCCTGCATCCACTATGCTGCTATCACCTCCTCTTGGCCTTCTCTGCTCCTTCTCCTGGTCCTCTCTTGTACCTTATCTATTGACCTTTGCTTTAACTTTAAATGAGCCCATCTCAGATCCTGGCCTGTCAGTTTTAAGTATTTGATTCCCAATCATGGTGTCGTTTGACTGCTTGTGGTCAGCAGAGAAACTGGGCAGGTTCCAGGGGTAGTTCTGGCTGAAGCGCACAGAAGACAGAATGAGGTTTAGGGCTGTACTTGGGACTTGTAGGTGGGCACAGTGGTCCGCAGATCCAAAATGATCACCAGGGCTGTCCCATGGAACATTTCTCTCCAGTTAGGACCCTGAATCATCATGGGGCAAAAGCTGGAAGCCTGGAGTCCGCCTTCCCCTGCTTTGGGTGAGTCCTCCTGTGTGTGATCCTGCAGTTGCTCGTCTGCACCAAAATAAGGGATTAGAAGTCATGGGGAGCAGCAGGTGACCTAAGGCCTCTCTGCAATGGTGCAGAGGTGGGGCCAGGGGTTCCTTGGCAAGAGGGGGGGAAATGAGAGGAGGAAAAGCCATAGAAGAACACAGAAGAGCAGAATAACATGGCTGTTATGGAGGTAAAGCGAAGGTGTCCCACTGAGGTGAGTGGAATTGGCTGGTTAGAGTACGTTACCTTGGCAAAATGGTAAATATCAGGGCAATCTAACATGATCACACAGCTGCACCATAATGTCTCATTTTACCTAATTCTGTTTTAAAAATCATTGACTAAACATTGTCATTGGGCTGACAACAGTGGCTCGCACCTGTAATTCCAGCAGGAAAGTGGATAGCTTGAGCCCAAGAGCTTGAGACCAGCCTGGGAAATATGGTGAAACCCCATGTCTACAAAATAAGTAGCTGGGTGTGGTGGGGTGCACCTGTAGTCTCAGCTACTTGGGAGGCTGAGGTGGGAGGATCACCTTAGCCTGGAGAGTTCAAAATTGCAGTGAGTTACGATTGCACCACTGCACTCCAGTCTGGGCGACAGAGCAAGACCCTCTCTCAAAAAACAAAACAAAACACATTACCATCTGTTAAACATGGGACATTGGGACATGTGCTATTTATAGGAAAAACATAGATGTATTAATTTTGATTTTTCTGGGTTCTGGAAACTCTCAGCCCAGATAAATACACACATACATGCAATGTATATCACTTATAACAATGTTTAAATATAAAAGATTATGTTACATATATACGCATGTATCATGTATGTGTGATGGTTAATTTTATGTGTCGGCTTGGCTGGACCATGGTGCCCAGATATGTGGTCAAAGATTACTCTGAATGTTTCTGGAAGTTGTATTTTTGGTGTGGTGAATATTTATATCTGTGGACTTTCAGTAGAGCAGATTGCTCTGCATAACATGGAAAGATCCATCTAAACCAATTAAAGGCCTGAGCAGAGCAAAGCACTGACTTCCCCTAAGCAGAAAGGAGTTTTGTCAGCAAACTGCCTTTGGGATCCAACTGATACATTGGTTCTTCCTGGTTCTCCAAACTGAGAGCCTCTGGATTTGAACTACAACATCTGCTCTTCCCTGGGACTTCAGCCTGACAATCTTCAGACCAGAATGAAAGCATTGGTTCTCCTGGGTCTGCAGACTGTGGCCCATCCTGCAGATTTCAGCCTGGCTTCCAGTCTCCACAATCACGTGAGCCAATTTCTCCATACATAACATTTATGCATGTGTGTGCACACACGCACACACACCATTCCCTATTGGTTCTATTTTGTTGGGATCCTTAATTCCACCCCCAAGGAGGCAATACCTCCCAGGAAGTTGACAGCATCTGATATGGTTTGGATTTATGTCTCTGCTCAAATCTCCTGTTAGACTGTAATTCCAGTGTTGGAGGTGGAGCCTAGTGGGAAGTGATTGCATCATGGGGGCGGGGTTCTCATGAATGCTTTAGCACCATCCACTCCTGGTACTGTATAGTGATAGTGAGTGAATTCTCATGAGATTTGGTTGTTTAAAACTGTGTGGCACCTCCCCGCTCTCTCTTCCTCCTGCTCTGGCCATGTGAAACGTGCCTGTTTCCCCTTTGCCTTCCGCCATGATTGTAAGTTTCCTGAGGCCTCCCCAGAAGCAGATGCCACTATACTTCCTGTATAGGTGAAACAATTAAATCTCTCTTCTCTATAAATTATCCAGTCTCAGGTATTTCTTTATAGCAGTGTGAGAATGAACAGCATTCCCCATCATGGGAAGACCCATGGAGACATGTTCTTTAGCCTGTATCTCTGCTCAGAGATGAGCCAAGTTTCTAAGAGTCACCAGGGAAGTAAGAGTAACCCTAAACCTTGGCAAATCAAGAAAGAAGGGCCAAGGGAGGACCCTCTCTCTGCAGCCAGAGGGGAGAACAGGCTTCTTAAATGGCTCCACGTAGATTTTTAATATGCTCATCCTGGTGATATTGGCTTAGAAGCAAATGGGTATTTTTTCCTAATAGTTCCAAATTAATGAACAATCTCATCAGCCTTCTTGTGTTTCCTAATCCGTAAAATTAGTGGTCCCTGTGCCTGGTTGATCTCGGGGCTCCTTGCACATTAGGACTCTGTTCTCTGGTTGATACTTAGGTTTTCTGGAGAGAGCACAAAAGGTTGAACAGATTAAGCCTCTGTGGCTCTGGGCTCGGGGTTAGGTCACATGAGAGAGGTCACCTGGAGGAAGCTTCAGCTCCAGCATCTGTGTCAGTCTCCCTGGGCTGCAGTAACAATTTACCACCAACTGGAAAAGCTTAAGACAACAGTCCCAGAGGCTAAAAGTGCAAAGTGAAGGGGCTGGCAGGGCCACTCTGTGTCTGAAGGCTCCCTGGGAAGATATTTTCCTTTCTCTCAGCTTCTGCTGTTTACCAGCAATCCTTGCATTCCTTGGCTTGTGGATATGTCACTCCAAGATCTGCCTCCATCATCACATGGTATCCTCCCTGTGTGTTTCTGAGTACCTTTTCCTCTTCCTATAAGGACACCAGTCATGTTGGATTGAGACCCATCCTAATGACATCATCTGAACTTGATTATATCTGCAAAGACATTGTTTCCCAATAAGGTCACAATCACAAGTACCAGGAGTTAGGATATCAACTTATATCTTCTTGGGGGAAACATGTCAACCCACAAGGTCATCTCAGCTGTCCTGGCACAATGCCAAGGGATGAGAGCTTGTCAATCTGTCTTGCCCTAATTTCTCCTTCATAGCAAAGTGCTGAGGAGCTTGAATCCCAAACTGCATTCTACACTACAAATTTACAAGTGACTCTGCCCAACCCCATCTGAAGTGTTTGAAAGGAGAAATTATTTGAAATTCAAATTTATACCAAACCTCCTTTGTAGGAACCACAATTAAGAATCATTTTTCTCTGCCTTGTTTCTGTGCATTATGATGAAGATGAAAATGCACTTTATTTCAAATAAAGTAAATCAAGCCGAGCATGACCTAAAAGCTCTACAAATATTAAACATCCATCTAATTATGCATTAGACTGCTGTCATTGTTTAATTTTATAAGATAATACCCAAAATGATCCCAATAACTTACAGATGATCCTTTTCTCATTGGAATAATTATTAAAAACAAAATAAAACTTTGACTACAAAGTAGAAATCTATGCAAATAGAGAAAGGGGAAGTTGAAATCTATAAAAATATCATTAAGAAAGGACCACATATCCAAAGTGAGTTTAGAATGAGGAAAATCAAAGATCAGAATCATTACTCAGGGTCTTCACTGAGGTTTCTGCTACCTCATTTTAGCTCAGCTAGGCTGAGTATTTGCAAGTGAAGTTTCCTTGAATTGCAAAGACTTCAGACTTCTGGTCAACAGTTGCTACCCAGAATAGCCATGAGTAGTAATAAGTGGTGTTTATGGAGAGCTTCTACCCAAGGAATCTAAAGACACATGCCAGGCTGACAAGTTAATCAACAAGAAGCTGGTGATCTTCTTACAACTCACCTCTAGAGGAAATCATGACAAATGTGCCTTCACAGACCAGTTGTTGTATCTACATGCAGTGCGTGTTGCTCCACTGTCTTTTTCCAGTGTTGCTGTGACAGAGGAAAGCCACGTACAGTGGGCAGGTTGCTAATAGTTTGCTCTGCGTTGCTGTTCCATGCACTTCCTCTGGAGCACTAAGCTGACATTGTCACTGACATTTTAATTCAAACCTCAGCTGGTGAATTGGCCTTGGCAGATTACATCCATTCAGAGTAGATCCTGTTTGTACATCTGTGCAAAACTAAAGTCATTTTACAGGAATAGATAAAAATAGAATATCAGTAATATGCTTCAATAAATGAGACGAAAGGACATGGCTTGACATTCTATAAACTTCATAGGGATAACAATAGATATATCACTAAATGAAAAGGTTATTGTGGAATCTATGTATCTTTTAAAACCTACAGACTCAACTGTAAGAGAGAGTCTGTTCTAATTCTATTTCCCGTGTTTGTTTGCATATTCTTAAACATATTTGTCCGCTTTCACAAAGTTTTATAAGAGTCGTTGTAGAGGATGCACACCTGTAAAAAGCAGTTGCCAAGCATTCAACATTATACAGGATCATATAGTCTTTTTTGGTTATGACCATATTTATTTTTAAAAACTATGGAGATGACCATGGACCAAGTGGCTCTGAAAAATAAACATAGATTGTAAGAAAAAATAAATCTTACAGGAGTTCAAATCATTGCAATTCTGGGATGTTCAATGGGTCAGAAAAAGGACTACAGTGTGAGAAGATTAAACTGCTATAATATTAATAGAAAATTTTGCTATGATAATGTTTTAATCAAATGTTGAATTTTTAAGTACAGTTAGAATCATGCCTAAGATAAATACACCGCCTCTGGGAGTCAGTGAGATGGCACACAAATGTTTTTCCCAATCCTGTGAGAGTGTGTGCCTGTGTGGCATTCCCTCTCACAAACAACACAAAGAAATGAAGCAGTGTTTTTTTGCAACGCTGTCACACAGAGAGCAATCTCCTAAAAATGTGGTCTCCCTTCTCATTCTCTTTTGCCTATGTTACAGCATAATTTTGAACTAAAATCTATTGATACTTCCATAGATGGATTAAGCTTCTTATGTCCAGTATATTGTTCTTTCCTTAATGTGTGTCTCTTCATAATGACACACTGAATAATCAGATACTGTGCAATCTCTTCTACATTTTATTTCTATGTAAAAATATTAAAAACATTCCAAACCTCTCCACTCTGGCAGCAGATCAACATGATTTTATTCCTTACTCAAAATTCTTTACATGACAAATATTTAAAATGAGGCAAAACCCACAACATTAATTCATGTTTTGGGGTTTCTGCTTAATTATGAAATGAGCTCATGTAATTTCCCACCGCCCTTAACAGTGGTTACACTAAAGATGAGAAAACAGGTTGAGTCCTGCTACAGACTGAATGTCTGTGTCCCCTCATAATTCATAGGTTGAAACCTAAGTCTCCAATGTGGAGGCATCAGGAGGTGAGGCCTTTGAAAGTAATCAGGTAATGAGGGTGGGGCTCCCACAAATGGGACTAGCACCCTTGTAAGAAGAAGTGCCAGAGGGTTTGCCTCTGTCTCTCTGTTCTCCTCCATATGAGAGTACATTCAAGAAGCTGGCCCTCTGCAAACCAGGAAGCAGCGCTCCCCAGACACCAGATATGTCAGCGCTATGTTCTTAGACTTTCAGCCTCCAGATCTGTGAGAAATAAGTGTGTGTTGCTCAAGCCCCTAAGTCTATGGTACTTGGCCATGGCAGCCTGAGAGGACTAAGACAAGAGTATTTTTAATCAGCAAGTAGGAGTGTAAGAATTGCAGCCCTGGTTGTCGGACAAGAGAGTCCTTGACTGAGCCATTTACTACCACCTGTTTACTACATACACAGACACAGCAGCTTCGCAGACATGCTGGACAATTTCTTTAAGATCTACTTTGGATGTTGTCCCCTCTCAATCTCATGTTGAATTGTAATCCCCAGTGCTGGAGGTGGAGCCTGGTGGAAGGTGTTTGGGTCATGGGGGTGGCTCCTTCATGACTTGGTGCTGTCATCCTGATGGTGAGTGAATTCTCATGAGAGCTGGTTGTTTAAAGTGTGTGCCGCCTCCCACAGTGATCCTGCTCTCACTGTGTTACCTGCCTGCTCCCACCTTGCCTTCCACCAGGAGTAAAAACTCCAGGAGGCCTCCCCAGAAGCCGAGCAGATGCTGGCACTGTACCTCCTGTACACCCTGGAGAACCATGAGCAAATTAAACCTCTTTTCTCTATAAATGACCCAGCCTCAGGTATTCCTTTATAGCAATGCAGTAACAGCCCAACACACCAAGTCTCTTAATTAAATGTGTGTGCAGCAGATTTATTGTGGAATATATTCCTGACATGTTTCCATTGATCATAGAAGCAAGACAGTCAAACGCAGGCTTTATCATGTCACCTGTCACTAATCTAGTCACTAGACACCTCATGGCCAGGATTCTTGCTAAAATAAATACACTGCATGGAGTAAACTCTTAATTAGATGGAAAACGACTCAAGAATTACCATAATATATAGTCTCAAAGTCAACTGCGGATGAGAACAACGGTTCCATGAACACTACTGAAAGCCAATGGGAATAGACAGAATCTGCACGTTTGAAAGACAGTTTAATTTTCATAGCTTCCTGAATTCATCTTCCAGTTTTCCCTACTGCAAAAACTCAAAGTTCCAGAGAGAGGCATTTCATAGACCTTCCTCTTTCCAGTCTTTTATTTTATTTGGGTTTTGTGACATTTGAACATTCCATCAGCTTTCTGGGGTGTAGTTTCCTCTTAGTCAAGACAGATGCATGTCACATCACTGTTCTGAGGATTAAATCAGTTATTGTATATGAAATGCTTGGTTAATATTAAATATAAGATAATTATTCTCTTATCTCCTTTCTTCACTCACTCTGGGAAAATTCTCTATTATGAGAACAGGGTTAGTTACCCTCAAACACTGAGAAGGGTAAAGTGAAAAACTGGTAATTCCTCTCTTTTCTTTAAGTTACTGGGGAAAGTTTTCCCACCTTCCCTCAATTCTGGCACTTCTTTTTTTTTTTTTTAATTTTTCTTTAAGTTCTGGGATACACCTGAACATGCAGGTTTGCTAGGTAGGTATACATGTGCCATGGTGGTTTGCTGCAACCTGTCATCTAGGTTTTAAGCCCCACATGCATTAGGTTGCTGGTATATGCGGAATTCTAAGTATTTCACAGAAGTATACCAACAAGTGTTTAGACAACCACTATGTGTCCCACCTAAAATCCCTTGTTGAGGAGCACATTTGCCTGTCAGAAAATGGGAGGTTCATGAACAAGCCTAGGAGACAGTTTACTCTCCTCCTATGATAACTTACTCCACTCTCAGATGTGTGTCTTAGAGGGCTTTGAAGTACTAGGAATTGATGAATCAATGTATCTCCATTTTGCATAGAAAAAAAACCCATTCCCATCACCTAACAGCCCCCATTTCATAAGAAGTATTCAAAATGCAAAGGAATGAGGATGATTGAGTATCCAAATGCGAACTTGGACATCAACTTCGAGAGCCAGGTACTCCATGGCACCCTCCCATGATCTGGTCAGTTTCTGGGGGCACCTGGTATCCTTGGAGAGGAAGCACCCATCATTAGTGTCAAAAAGTGTGTGATGGACCCAGATGTCCTCTTCTTTCCTGGCAGCAAGGGGGATAGGGTAGGATGTATCAGAATCTCCTGAGAGGACGCCCACTCTGTGATTCACAGCCATCCTCCCCGGGCAGTTTCATTCTGTTGTGGTGACTGACAGGAGGATGAAGACACAGAGCATTTTAAAATCAAATAGACCTGAATACAGCACAAATAAGGAATGTAGAATTGTTTTGTGAAACTTTTGTTGCTGGTAGGCATATCTAATGTGTGGGCAAGTATATGTGTGAATACAATGGGTTTGTATTCCATGAATACATACACTATCCATGAATATTCTTTCACTGTGTCTCCCAAGTTCAAAATCATAAGGCATAATGAGGGAGTAATCATGTGAGGGAAGGTGAGCAGCTTGTAACAGACCAAATTCTTAGAATCAGTTGCTTATCTTTCTGCACTCTATTTTCTCAACTCAAAGACGCACAAAGGCACTCTTCTTAGCATTTTGGAAATCAAGGTGCATCTTACAATGGATTCATACATTTAATGTGGTTCTTTTCCATTTGTGCTCTGGAAAGCTATTATTAAGTCGATAAAATGTTTCAGAATCATTGCTCTCTGAAAATCAACAAAATAGAGTGTGTACTCCCAAGCACTGAGCTTTAGGAGATAAAATGACTCCCAACATGATATAAATCCTGCTTATCAAACAGAGAGAAATGAAGTGTCCTGCTCTAGGGATACAAGCTGCATTAACTTCAGAAGAGGATGCAGGTCACCATCAGTCCCTCTCCACACAGATAAGCAAGTGCCAGAAAGCTCTAACAGCCCTGTTCTGCAAGATCAAGATTGGGAAAATTGAACTCTCTTCTTGCCTCTGTTTCTTAAACAAGTTACTTCTGGCTCATCTCAATTCAATTTCAGCACTTACCTTTCTAGCTCATTTAAGTGACCAGTTTCCTATGGTTGGAAATGTCCTTTGTAGTTAATGACATGATGAATCACTTGATATATATAAATTATTTTCTTGTTTTGTCTTATTTTAAAAGATTTCATTAGAAGCAGGCCTCAGACAAGAGACTTCAAGATCAAGGTTAAAGTCCTTTATTCATGCCGCCAAGCTTGCTTTGAAAATTATATGGTAATTATAAATATTTGATGTGTATACATGTATCAGCCTCATAATCAACACATTGTTATTATTTTTTGGTTAATTTCAGAAACGGGCAATATCACAGCATCATTTCTTCTGCATTTTTTTGTCTGTTTATGGCTTGAATATATCTTATGTGTGTTGCTTTACTAATTGTGTCAGTAGAAATTTCTACTTTCAAGGTACTAAGGGTATAGCATCAGGTAGAATAGATAAGAACTTTTACCTTTTGTACCAGTCTGAGTTCTTTGGAAAGCAGATATCAAGATGGAGTTAGGAGTTAAGGGCTGCAGAGATGTGTAGGGAGAACACCCCCATGGAGGGTAAGGGGATGGAGAGTGGGAGCAAGTGGGGAGCCTCTGACCATGAGAATGAGGCCTGGCACCTGAGGAAGAGAGAGGGAAGAGGGGAGGACAGGGCAGGAAGAGCCTCAGGCTGTGGTGCCCTACTGAGAGCATCTTGGCCAGCCCAGTGGGGAGTCCCAGAACACAGACTGATCTTCTGAGGCCCCCCCGGGGCTGGACTTTCTGCCAAGCTCCGTCACTCCATGAGAGCAGCCTGGGGGAGGTGGAGCCTGGCAAGAACAAGGCAGTGAACTCCAAAAGTGGGGCAACAGTCAGCTACCAATGCTCTAGCTCCGAGCAGCAACTCTCTCTAGAAGGGAGAGAGGAGTGAGGCACCTCCTAGCAGCCACTCCTCAGGGAGCTCGCTCTTCAGTCAGAGGGAAGGAAGATAAGCAAATTAGTGTGAAGCACTGCATGCCCAATGAGAAGTGCTATAAGGAAAAGTAAAGCAAAGAAAAATGTGTATTAGGGCAGGAAAGGTTGCAAGTTTCATGTGATATTCTCATATTAATGTGTAATGTTTCTTAAGTTGCTATGGAAAACAGGTGACTTTTGAGAAGAATCTGAGGGACACGAGGGAGGGAGCCATGTGGAGATATGGACAGAGGACTGGAGGCAAAGGGAACAGCCGGTGCCAGGGTGCTGCACAGAGGATCCCTTGGCACATTCCAGGAACAGCGAGGTGGTCAGCGTAGCTCACGTGAATTGAGCACCAGGGAGGGGGAAGGAGATGAGGGATAAGGGAATCAGCATCAGCAGGCTTTTACTCTGGTTGGGAAGGGAAGCTATAATCACCCAATGGTTTCTTCCTGCTCTCTGCATAGACAAAACCAGTTCACCGAGACCATGGTATTTTAGTAAAGAAAGAGTTTAATTAACAGGAGGTCAGCCATGTGGGAGAATTGGGAAAATCACTCAAATCAGTCTCTCCAAAGGTTCGGAGGTTAGGGGTTTTCAAAGATAGTTTGGTGGGCAGGGGACTAGGGAAGGAGTGCTGCTGACTGGTTGGAGATGCCACCATCACAGGGGTGTGGAGAAAGGTTCTCGTGCACAGAGTTTGCTGCTGGGTTGGGCCACAGGACCAGTTGAGTCATGAGTCACAAGTCTGGGTGGGGTGAATCTGAAAACCATCTCAAAAAAAAAAA
The DNA here is from genome assembly GCF_029289425.2 of Pan paniscus. Classification (NCBI taxonomy): domain Eukaryota; kingdom Metazoa; phylum Chordata; class Mammalia; order Primates; family Hominidae; genus Pan; species Pan paniscus. The sequence continues at coordinate 6,212,545 of NC_073253.2, read as the reverse complement.
AAGTGCAGGTTCTACAGCAGTGATGTCATCTCTAGGAGCAATTGGAGGAGTCACAAATCTTGTGACTCCTGGCCACATGACTTCTAAGCATCAAGGGATTACAGAAACGATGCCTATATTTTAGCGGAATTCGGGGCCATCTCATAATCCTAAGCTTATGGCATTTATTTAGTCTTACAAAGGCAGTTTCAGCCCTGAACAAAGAGGCGGCCAGTTTTGGGGGAAGGACTGCTATCATCCTTGCTTCGAAGTTAAACTGTAAGCTGAATTCCTTCCATGGTTGGCTTGGCCTACACCCAGGAATGAGCAAAGACAGCAAGCCTGTGAGGTTAGAAGCAAGATGGAGTCAGCCATGGTAGATTTCTGTCACTGTCATCATCTTTGCAAAAGTCGTTTCAAAGCCACAGGAGGCTTTCATGGGGACACTGTTGGTTCCCAGCCTAGGAGCTTCACTTTCATGCTTCTGCCAGAATAAGTCATGATGGAGTGCCGTGAATGTCCAGGCATTTCCAGCTGCCCGCATGTGCTAAATACATCCTCAGTAGCCCAAGGGTAAGTAAAAGGAATCTAAGGATATCTGGATAATTTGTTTTTTATTTTAGTAAATTTTGCAAAGTGAGACTTTTTCATAAAGACCTACAAATTGAGTACCTCTAAGTCAAAAATCTGAAAACAGAAATGCTCCCAAAATGGAAATATTTTGTGTGCTGGCATGAGGATCATTGGAGCATTTCAGACTTTGGATTTTCCCATTAGAAATGTTGAACTGGGGTTAGCATAATGCAAATATTCCCAAATCTGAAAAAAAAAATCCGAAATCCAAAACACTCCTAGATCCAAGCATTTAGGATTAGGAATACTCAACCTGTAATCATTTATGCCAGCAACAGCTCTTGGTTGATCTTTCCTTCTTGTTGCTTCATTTGTTTATTGTTTGTTTGTAGTTAATCATCATACTTCAAGTTCTTACACGTAATTGTGCACACTTATGTGCTTGTATTTGCTTCCACTTAAATGCATTCCTGTTTCAGAGTTTAGATGAGGCTGGGAGCCCTGCCTGCTTCAGTTCACCCTCAGGTTCTATCACTTCTTGTTGAAAGATGGTTACAACAAGTGTTGGAATAACAAAGAACCCCCAGATAACACAATCGCCATTTCTCCAAGCAGAATGCTTGTTAAAGATGCTTTTGGACAAATTGAATGCTTTAAATGTTTGTGACATAGTTGAAGTTGATTTTGCTGAACAAGTTTACTTTCAGGTACATGTTTAATTTTACATGAAATAAACCAATATATTATTTTGAATATTAATTTTCCCTGCTCTATTGTCCTTGAACAATGTTATTTAAAATGTTCACATGGAAATGTTATTTCCAGCATTACAAGAAACACTTTCTGAGTCATTGGATACAGTTCCCAGAACACATTGTATTCAGTTCTGTTTAAATATTTTGTGATACTGCCTCTCAGAATTCATTAATGGATATTGACATGTCTCTAATTTACAAAGAAGGGAACTAACTTTTTTAGAGGCGGGTAGCTTGCCAAGATGCCAAGCTTGTGAGGGAGCGACTTGCTTCTAGCCCTGGTCTGTGTTTGTTCACAGCCAGGTTCTTAACCACCCTGAAACCATTTCTCTAGTTTTCTTTCTGCCAAAACACTGGGATTTTTGTTGTTGTTGTTGTCGTCCTTGATAAATTTAAAACATTTCTCAAATGTGTCATGAAAAATCATACCCAAACTAAGTGTAACCCATCAATTTACCTGCTAACAAAAAACATGATTATATTTTGCTCTCCTACCAAGAAAGTAGTGCATTGATCTCTTGATTTAAGGCTTTTATATTTCCCAGTAAACTTTCTGTATAAAGGTCATGCATCTCTTCTTAATTTTATTTCTAAATATTTTATGTTTTTGTTTCTATTGTAAATAGAATTTCCTTATAAATAATGCATTTCAGGTTATTGCTGGTATGGAAGAATGTAATTGATTCTAGGTATATTTATTTTACGTCTTGCCTATCCATGAAATTTTTATTAAGTCTAAAGTTTTCTAACAGAAATATTTAAACTTTCCAAGGATGCTGTTTTATTTATCAAGACCTTTTTTTTCTACTTCAGTTCTTAATCTTATCTTTGTTTCTTGTAGCCGAAGGAGCCCAAATAAAACAGAAACGTGAACCAAGACTTACTCAAATCCGTTCGGGGGCCTGTGCTGGTGAAAGGGAGACAGGGAAGTTGCCGAGGTCTCAGGAATGCCACCGGAGGCTGAGCCTCAGGAGAACCCGAATCAGAGAGCCCCAGTGTGGGAAGTGGGAAAATTGTCCCCAAAAATACTAGGCCCTGATCTTATATGGAAAAAGGAGATTAAATTAAAGATCTTGAGATAAGGGAGACTTTCCTGGGTGACCTGGGTGGTTCCTAAAGCCACTGTAGGTAAGAGGTAGGCAGAGGGATTTGACTACAGACAGAAGAGAAGAAGGCCCTGTGCTGGAAGGAGAGGGAGGCAGAGTCTGGGAGGGCCACGGCTGGGAGGCTGTTAGGCATGAAGTGGAGAAAGGGCCAGGAACAAGGAACACAAGGAATGCAGCTCCGGAATCTGGAGAAGGAGAGAAACAGATCATTCCCAAATCCCCATGAGGGAGCACAGTCCTGCCGACACCTCGGTTCTGCCCTGGTGAAACCCATTTTAGATTGGTGACCTCCAGAACAGTCAGCTATTAAAGCTGTACTGGTTTAACCATCAGGTTCGTGGGGATTTGTTACAGCAGCCATCGGAAACTAGCACACCAGGAACCGAGGCCGGCAGGGTTGGAGCGTGTGGGCCTCCCCGCACCATACTGCTCCCCGGTTCTCCGACTCTACTGCTCCTCCCCATGCACCCCCACCTCCATGAATTTGCCTTGAAAAAACCCCACGTTTACCTCTTGCCTTTCTTCAGCCTGTTGATGTAGCCAAGATGCACAAAGGAAAATAATTCAAGTTTACAAGACCCTTTTTTTTTTTTCAGCCGATTTTATAAGTCCAGGCCTCAGGCCCTCGTGGGTAGGTTAACTAGAGCTTTGTTGCCTCGGGGTCAGGTCCAAAGACAGAAGTGGCCACTTAGGGCTTCTCCTTGACCTGGGACTGGGCAGACATGCTTTCCCATTAGAGGCTGTGAGAGGCTAAGTCTATTTCATGCCTATGCCAGTCACTTTTTATGTTTTATGTCCTAAAGAATTACCTACAACTTCCAAAAAATATTAAATAATGTTCAGAAAGGGTAGTTACAAGTTATTAAAACCCAACTCAAACTGGCCTAAGTAAAACTGGGACTTTCCCTGCTGGGTGGATTCAGGATCACAGTGAACCCCAGGCACTGGACCGTGGCATGGTGTGCCTCAGGTAGAGCTGGGCAGCCTCAGCAGGCGAGGCCCTTTTGCTTCTCCCTGACCTCCTTGCCTCATTCATAGATAGCATTCTTCACATGGCAAGGGACAGTCATCTCTGATAGTCCCCAAGATTCACACCTTCCACATCTAGTCTCAGAAGAGGAGCTTCCCTGACTTGACCCCCAGCTCTGCATCCAGGCTGGTGAAAATGGACTTACGTTCCACAGTAGATCAGGTGTCAGGGAAAAATGAAGGAAGGAAGGGCAGGAAGGAAGGAAGAAGGGGAGGAAGAAAGGAAGGGAGGGAGGAAAGGAAAGAAAGGAAGGAAGGGAAAGAAAGAAGGAAGAAAGGAAAGAAGGAAATAAAGTCCAAAAGGCTGGGGCCAAGAAAGGACAGGGCAACCTGTGAAACCCCTGTGTGGGAAGGTGGGGTTCTCTAGAGGTGACTGGACTAGAGGGTGGTTTCTAGCTGCCTGGAGAGAGGAGGTGCTGGCTGTTTCATCCAAATGTGCTCTTGGTTCAGCATGCTTGCTTTATTACTGATTTTAAAACTATTTCTAATGTATCTGAGAGTTATTATGACAGTAATAATAATAATAATAATAACAAACACTTACATGGAGGTTGCTATGTGCCAGGAAATATTTTGGGCATTTCATTTTAAATTCCTGAAACAATTATGATATAGTGTGGATATTTGTCCTCACACAGATCTCATGCTAGTGCTGGAGGTGTTTGAATCATGGGGGTGGATCCCTCATGTCTTGGGCTATCTTCGTGATAGTGAGTGAGTTCTCATGAGATCTGGTTGTTTAAAGGTGTGTGGCACCTCCCTGCCCCTCCTCTTTCTCTTGCTCCTGTTTTCACAGTGGGATGTTCTTGCTCCCTCTTTGCCTTCCGCCATGATTAAAAGCTTCCTGAGACCTCATCAGAAGCCAAGTGTATTAGTCTGTTTTCACACTGCTGATAAAGACATACCTGAGTCTGGGTAATCTACAAAAGAAAGAGGTTTAATTCGACTCACAGTTCCACATGGCTGGGGAGGCCTCGCAATCATGGCAGAAGGTGAAAGGCACGCAGCAGACAAGAGAGAGAATGAGAATCAAGTGAAATGGGTTTTCCCTTATCAAACCATTGGATCTCGTGAGATCCAATCTCCCATACTACTAAAAGAACAGTATGGGAGAATCCACCCCTATGATTCAATTATCTCGCACCAGTCCCACAACACGTAGGAATTATGGGAGCTACCATTCAAGATGAGATTTGGGTGGGGACACAGCAAAACCATATCACCAAGTATGCCTGGCACCATGCTTTCTGTACAGACTGTAGAATTGTGAGCCAATTAAATCCCCTTGGTATACATTACCCAGTCTCAGGTGTTTCTTTGTAGCAATCCAAGAATGAACTAATACAACTTACTTTCACTTGTTAAATGATGGAATTGGGGCACAGAGATGTTAAATAACCAGCCCAAGGTCAACCAGTTTGCACTTGGTGGAGCCAGGATTTGATCTCGAGTAGTTTGGCTCCTGGGCCTAGTCTCTTAATCACTACTCCAAGAGCCACACTCTCTTATGCTAATGACATATTCTTCTCTTCCTATTCTGAGCAGTATAATTTTAAATTGGTATTAAAATATTTCAAATGGCTCTTCCATAGATACTGAAGTCATTTTATGTAATCTCTTTTGGAGTTATAACATTTTAATAGATTTGTTCATCTGGAATCACCCTTGCGTTTCTGAGATTTATCCTATTCTGTCATGGTGTATAGTTTCAATATGTTGCTGATGTGATATATTTGAGATTTTGGTTTTTATGGTCATAGGAATGTTTAGTTCTAAAATCTCATACATTTGTATGCCTTATTATGAAGGGGGCAATGCTAATCTTCTGTAACATTGTACCAAAGTGAGAACACAAGTGTCCACACTTCAGATAGAAAACAAACCAAGAAATATTGTTAAATAAATCTTTGGCTGGAACTTAAAGCATGAGCTCTACCACAGGGGAGACCTCATACAAGCCTGTATCTCTCTGACAGTCAGCAAATATTGGATTGGCATTGACTAGTTATATAAAATACATTGGTAGTCACACAGAAGTTTTTAATATTTGGGGATGGTTGCATTTTAAGGACTAATTTAATTCAGGAAAAGCAATAACTTTAGGAGTTGTAATTTGACTCATCTTGTTTTTATACAGCTGTAGAGCTTGTCTCTCCATAAAGCATCTATGGATGTTTTTGTTAATGGCCTGATGTTTTCCAGGAGGTCTCTGCACACACTGGTAGATCAGGGAGAGAAGCCAGGGAGTGTAAGTAACAATGTAACAATACTTAACAGGCAGCTCTTGGTGGATAATCCTATTTAAGGCTTAAAATAACTGTGGAATTATTCTAAGAACCAGCAACACCACTTCTAGGTGTACACTCAAAAGAATTGAAAGCAGAGCCTCAAAGAGATATTTGTATGTTCATGTTCATAGCAGTATCATTCACAACAGCCATAGGAGGAAGCAACCCAATATCCATCCATGGATGAATGGATAAACAAAATGTAGGGGTTTTTTTGTGTGTTTTTTTGTTTGTTTTGTTTTTTTTGAGACGGAGTCTCAATCTGTCGCCAGGCTGGAATGCTGTGGCACCATCTCGGCTCACTGCAACCTCTGACTCCCTGGTTCAAGCAATTCTCCTGCCTCAGCCTCCCGAGTAGATGGGATTACAGGCATGTGCCACAACCCCCAGCTAATTTTTGTATTTTTAGTAGAGACGGGGTTTCACCACGTTGGCCAGGATGGTCTCGATCTCCTGACCTTGTGATCCGCCTGCATCGGCCTCCCAAAGTGCTGGGATTACAGGCATGAGCCACTGTGCCTGGCTATGTAGGGTCTTTTTATTGAAATATTATTCAGCCTTTACAAGGAAGCTCTGACACGCGCTACCACATGGGTGAACCTTGAAGACTATTCAGCAAAATAAGCCAGTCACAAAAGGATGAATACTGTCTGATTCCACCTTTTTGAGGTACTTAAAGTGGTCAAATTCATAGAGACAGAAAGTAGGATGCCAGGCTGAGGGTAGGGGAAAATGGGGAGTTAGTGTTGCATGTGTGTAAAGTTTCAGTTTAGGGAAATGAAAAGAATTCTGGAGACAGGTGGTGGTGATGATTGCACAACAATGTAAATGTGCTTCACAACTGAACTGGACACCTGAAAATGGTTTAGATGGTAAAAGATAAAATCGCCATGTATCATGCGTTGTTTTCTTTATTTCACAGGTGAAAACACTGGGCTGAGAGTCTAAGAGTCCAAAGATATGCATAGCCAATAGCAGGCTGGTGTTGAATCTATGGCCTCTCACTATGTGGAACATGAGGACACAGGCATCACACTAAGAGCAGCAGGAGGCAGTCAGATGCCTAGGCAGATAGGGGTGGGTCCCCGGTGAAACCCCACCTTCAAGCCAAAGACAGTTTAAACCCTGAAAGCCAAGGTACAAGTTAAATCCTTGGACCAGATTGAAAACCTGTCTTCCTGTTTGGGGCATTTTCCTCTGATTGATCCTCACTCTTCACCTATTTTACATATACCTACCCTACCTACCCTTTCCTAATTGGTTTTCTACACTATCGTGCCCACCTTTGAGTGGTGTCTTGACTTTAACCCTTTTTGCATACTCACAAACCAATCAGCACACACACCCCACACTCCCTCTTCTGAGCCCATAAAAGCTCCAGGTTCAGCCATATTAGGGAACTTTTCCCACTTTGGCATAGGGGACCCACCCATCACATCTCCTCTTTGCTGACAGCTTTCCTTTCACTTAGTAAATTCTACTCCACTCACTCTCTAGTGTCCATGCACCTAATTCTTCCTGGCTATGAGACAAAAACTCGGACCTAGCTGAGCTAAGGAGCAAAATAATCCTGCATCAATACAAACCAGGAAAACCCACTCTTTTGCAGTGTCTTGGCTATAAAAACTGGAAGACAGATGTTGTGGGATGTAGGGGCAAAGTGCGAGATTGCCTTTCTTCATCTCTGCATTACATGTAGTTCATGTCCCCTTAAATCCAAGATTCTTCAGAAATGGAAACATGGAGTGCCGGGAAAATTAACATATGTGATTGTCTCATTGCATTCAGGTTACTATAAAAACAACTTAGAATGGGTAATTTATAATAAACAAATATTTATCAATCATAGTTTTGGAAGTTGGGAAGTCTGAGATCAAGGTGCCTGCTGTCTTGGCCCCAGTGATGTTTGCTCTCTGTTTCCAATGTGACACCTCACTGTTGCATCCTCCCATGACAAGAAGCAGAAAGGAAAAAGGACCATGGTGCTCCCTGTAGTCCCTTTTGTGCTGGCACTAATCTCATTTAAGAGGGTGGAGTGCTCTGACTTCGTTAGTTCCCCAAAGGCACCACCTCTTAATGCTATCACATTGGATGTTAGGTTCCAACAGGTGGATATTGGAGACACACAAACATTCAAACCAGAGCAGAGGTCCATCACTCAAGTAGGGTTCAGTGCTGGCTGCATGGGATGCTGGTCTCTGCTGACCCTTGTCCCTCTAACTCCCAGCACAGAGTGGCCTTTGTTTCTCATCTCAACCTGTCTCCATGCTGAGAAGCTCTGCATTTCACAAGTCCTCAGGAAGAAGGGAGCACAAAGACACCAGCAGCCCGCTTACCTGTGTGAAAGCTGTGTCATTTCCTGAGGCACATCTGGAGACAGGGGCTTTACTGGAGGTCTTGGCCTTTGCTCATTCTGAGGAAAGCTACCTTGGGGTTCTTCAAACATCTCCCCATCTTTCCCATCTTCCCTCCCAAACCCTGTCATATTTAAATGTTTTAACATCTTTTGTGTTTTTTACCTATCCAGAGACCAGTCTTCTAGAATCTTCCAGTTGGCTCTAGGGTAACACTCAAATCTCCTCTCTTTTCTTGCATTCACAAAAACGGTTTTATCTGACTGTAAAGGCAGCAGTGCCCCCCCAAGAGAGATCTTCCCTGCCAATGACTGAATGTGAGACCTTGCTTGGTCCATGTATTTCCTTTCCAGAATGCTCCCATATTATTGCAAATGGAAAGAAGAACATTGAATAGAAAGAACATTTTAAATATTACAGTGTTTAAATATCGATATCACACCTTTTCCATAGAAATAAGAATTAAACTGCACCAGTAGTTTATGTATTTAGGGCTCCTGCATTTAACTTGGATATGTATGAAACAACAGTAATCCAAACAAAAGTTTATAAGCTCCAAGTAAGTGATATATTTTACATTTCTCCCATGGAGAAAACTTTTTTTTCTAGAATCATCGAAAACATCCTAAGCTTTCTGTTCTTTATCCTGGATGATCGAAGGAAGGAGATGAGTCTGATTGATCGCTTGGCTTCCACAGGCTTTGGCTTTGTGCTCCTTCAATGTCAGTTCTTGTGTCATGGAACACACAGCCGGGTTACAGGTGATGACACATATGATCGAAGGTGAACGAACAGTGTCCTATCGTACATGGGCGGGGACAGTAAAATACGGGCCCATTCTGTGGCTTAATGCTGTAGGGAATTTTAAGTGCTTAGTAACTGGTAATTTATATTAAGAGTTGAATTTTGGGCACACTCTGGGGGAAAATTATGAGATGTTTATTAACCATTGCTGGAGGTAGTTGGTAAAGGGCTCCAAAATTGGAGAGAAGGGCAAGGAGAGCAGGACAAGGAGAGAACAAGACAGAAGGGCAAGGAGAGAAGGTCAAGGATAGAAAGCCAAAGAGAAAAGGGGAAGGAGGGAAGGGCAAGGAGGGAAAAGAAGGGAGGAAAAGGCAAGGAAGGAAGGGGAAGAAAGGAAGGGCAAGGAAGGAAGGGGAAGGAGGGAAGGGCAGTGAGGGAAGGGCAGGGAGGGAAAGGAGGGGAGGAGAAGGAGGGAAGGGCAAGGGGAGAAGGAGAAGGAAGGAAGGGCAAGAAAGGAAGCACAGGGAGGGAAAGCCAAGGAGGGAAGGGGAAGGAGAGAAGGGGAAGGAGGGAAGGGGAAGGAATGAAGGGGAAGGAGGGAAAGGGAAGGAGGGAAGGGCAAGGAAGGAAGGTGAAGGAGAGAAGGGGAAGGAAAGAAGGGCAAAGAAGGAAGGGCAAGGAGAGAAAGGGAAGGAGGGAGAAGGACGGAAGGAGAAGGATGGAAGGGGAAAGGGGGAAGGGGAAGGAGGGAAGGGGAAGGAAGGAGAAGGAGGGAAGGAGAAGGATGGAAGGGGAAGGAGGGAAGGGCAAGGAGGGAAGGGCAAGGAGGAAAGGGCAGGGAGGGAAGGGCAAGGAGGAAAGGGCAGGGAGGGAAGGGCAAGGAGGGAAGGGCAAGGAGGGAAGGGGAAGCAGGGTAGGGCAGGGAGGGAAGGGCAGGGAGGGAAAGGGAAGGAGTGAAGAGGAAGGAGAGAAGGGGAAGAAAGGAGAAGGAGGGAAGGAGAAGGATGGAAGGGGAAGGATGGAAGGGGAAGGAGGGAAGGGCAGAGAGGGAAGGAGAAGGAGGGAAGGGCAGGGAGGGAAGGGCAGGGAGGGAAGGAGAAGGAGGGAAAGGGAAGGAGAGAAGGGCAAGGAGGGAAGGGGAAGAAGGGAAAGGCAAGGAGTGAAAGGGAAGGAGAGAAGGGGCAGGAGAGAAGGGGAAGGACAGAAAGAGAAGGAGAGCAGGGCGGGGAAGTTGTGAGAGGCCATGGAGGACAGACTTTGTGCCATCTTGGTGGAGTCCCCTCAAGTCAATGTGAGGTGCTCTTCTCAGGTTTGCCCAGAACACCTTTCAAGACCAACTGACCATGGCCAATTTTGTTATCAAAGTGAAAAAGAATTGACTTGAGGCAGGCAGTGAGCAGTATTGGGGCTTCACCTCCACGTCTCCCTCCGTGAATGCGTTGGTGTTCTTCCAGCCAGCTGTGTGTGCGCCCCTCCCGGCTGTGTTCCCTAACCTCTCTCCGTCACATTTCCACTTCTCAATCACTTTGTGGATTCATGGCAACACAGCCACACTATCCTTTTATGAGGGCGTGCACTCCATGAACTGAGCACTGGGACAAAGGGAACTGGCTTTCAAGGAGTAGACACAGGTGCAGGGAGACACACAGGGCATCCCTAGGAAAAACGGCAGCCCATCCCTAGACTGTAACACACACGGGATGCTATGAGCATGAGCTTAGGTTGTTGTTTGAGATCCTTGTAAAGCAGAGCCCTGTCTACAGTGCTTGCATCATGTGTGTGTATTGATTGCCTCTTTGCTGTGTTTTATGTGTTTTATATTTCATGGCGATACTGCTTATTCCATTGTGAAGATTGGGGTACATATATTTTTGGAAGCCAGCTACTTTTAGGAGCTAAGTAAAACGTTGCGTATTTAAGGAGTGCTGTTGCAATAAATGCCATATATTTAAAAAGCACAGTCTGTTCTAAGATGTAGGGCTCAGGTTTCCAGTAAACATCTCTCTGGAATGAACAAGTGAACAAAGTACACGCGCCCCTCCCCACACGCTGCAGTTTAGTGCTGCATCCTTTCATGGCTCTGCCGTTTATGTGAGTAGCTTTGTTAACCTGTCAGCTCTCACATCCGCTCTTAGAGAGATGCATGGCTAGGTCCACCCTATGCTAATAAGATCCCCTTGGCCATTATTAATAATACCGGCGATTCAGAACATGAAGCCATAGACCAGCAATAAAAAGAGAAACTGTCGTTATTTCAACCACTGAGCAGAAAACTAGTGGATCTTCCATAATTATGCACATTTGCAGCTGCCAGGCTCCAGCTAGAAGGGAAGACATGGAACTCTACCAGCCAGCAGGCTGCCCTCGTGGGAAAGGGCAGGCAAAATGAGGCTGACCTTGGGCTTGGCAGAGCCATTGTGCCCAGGGAAGTAGGTGCAGGTTTGGCCTCATTCTGAGTGTTCTGCCTTGATCTCTCTTGGCCATTTGGGAAGAAGGATATTTAATATCTATACTTCCATTTCATCATTATTCATCAAACGGCACACATTATGGCTGTGCCTGCATATACCACTACAAACCCTGGTCCTACAAAATATTTCTTCATGTTTATAATTTCTCAGTAACAACTATTATCAAATTTACTTATTAAGGCTGTATTTTCCTTTCTATTGTTGAGGTGTAATTTGATTCAGGAGAGCTGTCCTCTTTTCACTAAATTCATTGTTGGCTTTTGAATTGAGTTTTCAAGTTGAGTACTGTTGAAAATCCAGTTTGCTTTGCAATATTAAGCTGTTATCAGGACTAACTTTAAAAAAAATCACTTTCTAAAATCAGGGCCTGAGGTGTACCACCAGCTTTAGAACTAGGATTCAGGAAGAATATAACGTTTCTTGAAACAGGGTTGAATTTATGTAATGTATAGTTCACAATAAAAACCGCTAGCACGGAATGATTGTTGAATCTGGTGAATTTTCTCACTCTTTCCTACTGCTTTAGTCCAACTATTGTATTAGACCATTTTTATGCTGCTGATAAAGACATACCTGAGGCTGGGTAATTTACAAAGAAAAGGAGGACTACCAGACTCACAGCTCCACGTGGCTGGGGACGCCTCACAATCATGGTGGAAGGTGAAAGGCATGTGTTACGCGGCGGTGGTAAGAGAGAATAAGAACCAAGCAAAAGGGGTTTCCCCTTATAAAACCATCAGATCTCATGAGACTTATTCCCTACCACAAGAACAGTATAGGGGAAACTGCCCCCATGATTCAATCAATTATCTCCCACCAATTCCCTCCCACAACATGTTGGAATTATGACAGCTACAATTTAAAATGAGATTTGGGTGGGGACACAGCCAAACCATATCAGGTACTTTGTGCTGGTAATTACCCCTCTCCTGGCCCACTCTGACTCATGCATTCACTATGATCTGGTAGATTTGCTTTAACATCCCTCTGCCTCAATTCTTCATCTGTAAAATAGGCATATCTAGTACCTAACTCTTAGAATTACTGGGAGTTTTGGAGGAGGGGATACAGGGCGAGGCACTTAGCTGTCACTGTGAATTCTAGCCCTGTGGGAGCAACATCTATTGGTGTGGAACTCTATACTGGGCTTGTCATAGTAGAAAGATGAGGCAGGCATAGTTTGCACCCTGAACAGGACTTTCCCCCTGAAGCAGAAGTGTCCTGTCAGCGCAGGGCCTGGGTGGGGACAGCTGAGGTGGAGCAGCTGAAAGTGTGTCTTACAGAGATCACCCAGGCTCAAAAGAGGTTTTGGACAGCCAGCACAGCCTCTGTCTTGGGTGAGGCCTCCCTCTAGCTGTCGCTAAGGGGCACATGTTGGTCCCAGCACCAGCACACCCACCCCAGGGCCACTTTCTTCCAGAATTCACCAGTGCTTTCCACAACCTTCTCAAAGCTTGCTCAGGTCAATAAGGATCATGCTCTGGAGTGCAATTAAGACTAAAAGTCATGGTCCAGAGTGGCAGCAAAAGGAGACCATGGACCCTCTCCCCAGGGACACACCGTAACTGCTGAAAATCATTAAAGAACAACACAACAATGATCATTTAAAGTCAGGAAATTGTCCTCAGGATATAAAAGAGGTGAAGAAAAATTCAGTCAGTAGACTGCTAGATTTTGGTGAGAACAGTAAGATCTGTGCATTTGAGCCACCACTTACTCTCCCTAGCAAAGCTTGATGGAACCTCCCCTCCAGGAAGGTGTGGCCATGAAGATGAGCTTCCTCATCCATTCCTCATCCCTCAGCCCTCAGACAAGGGCTGTGGTATCCCCCGGGGAGGAGACAACCATGAGCATTTCTCATCCCCAACTCTGAGATGAAGAAGCTACATTTCTGGAGAGGGTGGCTGAGTGGGCAGGGGCTCCCATCCTTCAATCAGCCTTCATGCATGGGAAAGCTGTGCTGCCACAGACAGGGCCCCCAATAACCCTCAGCCCAGTGTGTCCGCAGGGCAAGGGTTTAATTCTGAGAGGAAGCTGAGGAGGCCATAGGCTACCACCCCTGATCATAAAGCAGGGATGTCACTCAGGGAAAAGAGGGCCACTGTTCCTCCACCAACTCCAGAGCAGGGGCTCAGAGACTTTGCCCAGAGGGAGGCACAGTACAGAAGAAAAGATAGCTGCAAGTCTCTCGCCAAAGGAAATTATTTTATTTATTTATTTATTTTACAGAGTGTAGAGAAGTTCAAGCCTAAGTGGACTTGTGAAAATAATGGAGATTTTGGTGGGGAGCCTGGTAGCTCCTCTTAATTAAAAACCAGATGGACCATAGGCTAGTTAGTTTACCATAGAGAAATAGGGGAAGAGATAAATGAGAGGAGCCCTCTTGGGGTCAGAAGAAACCTAGAAGACTGGCTTCAAAAACCCATTGCAGGCATTTGATAGAATCCGGCTGTGGAACAACCTATGCACTCATCCACTGCCAAAAATGAGAGCAATCAGCTGGCAACTAAGGGAGGCAAACAGCTGGGTATTATCCAAACGAAGCTGACAGCTTGACAGAGAGATGAGAGGAAGAAACAGGCAGTGAGAATCTCTTTAAGCCACTGTTACCTGAGGGTGACCGGGTGAATGTCCAAGACTGTAAGGACAGCATCAGAGGCTTCACATCATGGACGAAATAAATGTTACTAAAAGAGTCTAGCTCAGGCCACAAATAAATACATAAAGAAATGGCAACAAAAATATGCCCAGCAGTGAGGAGGAGCTGCTGCAATATATTACCTGAAAAGTTATGTTTTCAATCAAAAATAGAAGATGCAAAGAAACAGAAAAATGTGACGTACACAGAAAAACAAAAACAAAAAAGCAGGGAACAAAATACTGTCTGTTAGAAGGCCTAGATGTTGAAACTGACAGAGATGTTACAGTAGCCTTAAATACTATGTTCAAAGAACTAAAGTCAACCACATTTAATGAATTAAGAAAGCTATAATGGCAATGTCTCATGAAACAGAAAATATAAATAAAAAGTAGAAATTATTTTTAAAGAAACTAATGAAAATTATGGAGATTAAAAGTGTAATAACCTAAAGGAAAGATGAATTAGAGGGACTAAAGAGTATTTAGAACTGGCAGCAGAAAGAATCTGTGAACTTGAAGATAGATTGATAGTGATTATACGGTGTGAAAAGCAAATTGAAAAAAGAGTGAATGAAAATGAACAGATTCTGAGAGAAATTTGGAGCATGATTAAGCACACGACATATTGGCAGGGCGCGGTGGCTCCCGCCTGTCATCCCAGCACTTTAGGAGGCCAAGGAGGGTGGATCACAAGGTCAAGAGATCGAGACCATCCTGGCTAACATGGTGAAACCCCCATCTCTACTAAAAATACAAAAATCAACCAGGTGTGGTGTTGCGTGGCTGTAATCCCAGCTACTCCAGAGGCTGAGGCAGGAGAAATGCTTGAACCCAGGAGGCAGAGGTTGCAGTGAGCCGAGATCACGCCACTGCACTCCAGCCTGGTGACAGAGTGAGAGTTCTTGTAAAAAAAAAAAAAAAAGTAGACAATACATGTGTGATAGGAGAATCAAAAGGAAAGAAAGAGAAGAGCTGAAAAATTATTTGAAGAAAGAAGGACTAAAAATATTTCAAATTTAATAAAAAACGTCAATGGAAATATTCAAAATCCCAATGAACTCCAAGCAGGATAAACCCAAACAGATTCGTGCCCAGACACATCATAGCAAAAATTCAAAAAAATTTAAAGGCGAGAAGAAAATCTTGAAAGCAGTAGAAGAAAAATGATTTTTCAAGTGAAGGGAAGCCCAGTGAGGTTAATAACTCACTTCTCATCAGACATTGTGAAGACTAGAAGACAGTGAGATGGCATTTTTAAGTGCCAAAAGAAAAAAAAAAGGTTAACCAAGAATCCTATGTATTGCAAAACTATCTTTCAAAATTGAAGGTAAAGATGTTCTGAGATGAGCACAATTGTGAGAATTCATCACTAGCAAACTTGCCTTCCAAAAAATACTAAAGGAAGCTGTTCAGGCTGAATGCTAGTGAGCCCAGACAGTGCTTGACTTACATACACACACACACACACACACATGCACACACAAACACACACACCCCAAAGAGCATTGTTACGGGTAATTAATTATGATAGATAATATAAGTACATATTTCTTGTCCTCTGAACTGATTTAAAAAGCAACCGTACAAAGTAGCATGTATATGATTGCCTTATTGGGTCCATATAATATAGAAATGCAATTTTTTTGACAATAACAGCTTGAAAGGAGTGTATGGGAACAAAGATGCATTGTAGTAAGGAAATAATACCAGACAATAATGTGAACCCACAGAACAAATGAAAAGGGCCAGAAATAATAAATGAGAAGTGTAATTTAACAAATACTACAACATACATGCTCTCCTTTCTTGTCCCAACTTCTTAATAATAAATATAAAATTATTTAAAGCAATAATTTTAACTATGTATTGTTAGGTTTGTAGTATATATAGTTGTAGGATGTATAACAATGATAGCACAATAAAAAGAAGAAAAAAATGACACTATATAAGAGTAGTATTTTCATATCTCAGTGGAGTTAAGTTATAAACATCACAAATAGATTCTCATAAGTTAAAGTATACATGGTAAGCTGTAGAACAATTACTGAGAACGTAACTAAAAATGGTAAAAAATTATTAAATAAATGAAAATGTTAAACTAGAAGCTATTCACTCAATGTGAAAGTATTAAAGAATAGAGAAATAAAATTGTGTGACACAGAAACCAAAAGTAAAATGGTAGACATAAATCCAACTATCAAGAATAAATCCAACTATCAAGAATTTCATGTTATCAAGAATAACATGAAATGTGATTAGAATAAAAGTTTCAACTAAAAATCAGAGAATTTTGAAGGATGAAAATTATTATCCAACTATATGTTGTTGATAAGAGACTTTAGTTAAAATGACACAAATAGGCTGAAAGTAAAAGTACGGAAAAGATGTACTATGAAAATAGTAACCAATAGAGAGGTGAAGTGGCCATACTAATATCAGAAAAAATAAACTTTAGAACAAAATTGTTACTAGAGACAAAGACATTTTAGATAAAAAATGTCAATCCATCAAGAACATAGAACAATTACAGACATATATGCACCTAAAAACAAACTCTGAATTACATAGAGCAAAAACTATGAGAATTGAAGGGTAAAATAGGCAAGTCAACAATAATACTTGCACACTTTAATACTTGACAATGTATAGAATTCTAGGCAGAAAATCACCAAGGAAATAGAAGACTTGAACAACACTGTTTACTAACTAGACCTAATGAACATCTGTAGGACACTCCGCCCAATGACAACAATATAAATTCTTTTCAAGTGCACGTGTAACATTCTCTAGGACAGATCAAATGTCGGGCCATAAAACAAGTCTCAATAGATGTAAAAGATTGAAATCACACAAAATATCTCCTCTGATCTCAATGATCAATTTCAAATGATAGAAATTAATAAAAAAAAGAAATTTGGAAAAGCCACAAGTCTGATATTAAACAACACATTCTTAAATAACAAGCAGTAAAGCAATAAATCACAAGCAAAATCAGAAAATAGTTTGAGATAAATAAAAACAAATATTAACACATAGTAAAACTTATGGGATGCAGTGAAAGCTGTACTCAGAGGAAAATTTATAACAGTAAATGCCTACAATTACATGAGAAATATCTCATATCAACATTTAAAACTTCCACCTTAAAAAAAACTAGAAGAATAGCAAACTAAACCAAAAGCAAAACCTCCCAAAAATGAGAAAGATTAGAGCAGAAATACATGAACCAGAGATAGAAAAAAATCAAATAAACCAAAAATTGGAACTTTGAAAAAGTTAACTAAATTGACAAACCCTTAGTTAGTTAGACTGACCCAGAAAAACAGAGAAAATGAAAATGCTTCAAATCAGAAGTAAAAGAGGAAAATTACTACCAACTTTACATAAGTAAAAGTGATTTTAATGACATACTATGGACAATTATACACCAACAAATTGGATAACACAGATGAAATGGATAAATTCCTAGAGACATATAAACTACTGAAACTTAGGAAGAAATAGAAAATCTTAGTAGACCTATAAAAAGTAAAAAGGTTGAGTTAGTAATCAAAAATGTTCTAGCAAAGAAAATCCCAAGGCCAAATGGCTGCACTGATTAATTCTACCAAACATTTAAAGGAGAACTGACTTTAATTTTTCACAATCTCTCCTCCAAAAGTAGAAGACAGTAGGAATGAAGGCACTTCTAAATTCATTCTATGAGACCAATATTATCCTGATATCAAACTCAGAAAGAAAATCTTAAGAATGTAGATGGAAAAATCCTCATAAAACACTGGCAAACTGGATCCAGAAATATATAAAAAGAATTACACATAATGATCAATGGGATTTACCTAGAAATGTAAGATTTGTTTAACGTAAGAAATTCAATTAATGCTGTTGATACATTGAATAAAGACAAAATCCCACATGATCTTGTCAATAGATGCAGAGAAAACACTTGACAAAATACAACACCTCTTCATGATGAAAACATTCAAATAACTGGGAATTGAAGGCAACTTTTTCAACTTGATAAAGGGCATCTGTGAGAAACCCACACATAGCATCACACTTAACAGTGAAACATTGAATTCCTTCCCTTTAAGATCAAGAACAGAACAAGAACATCTATTCTCACCACTTTCATTCAACATTATATGAGAGGTCCTAGCCAAGACAGTTGCATAAGAAAATGACCTATAATGCATCCAGATTAAAAAGAAGTAAAACTGTCTCTGTTTGAAGATGACATTATCTTGTATATACTAAATCCTAAGAAATCCACTAAAAGCTATTGAAATAAATAAGTTCAGCAAGGATGTAGGATACAAGCTTAATATACAAGAATCAATTTTATTTATACACACTTTCAATGAACAATCTTAAAATAAATTTAAAAATTCAATTTACACTAGTATTATAAAAAATAAAATACTTATAAAATTATCAAAGGAAATCTAAAACTTATATTCTGAAAACTATAAAACATTATTGAAAGAAATTAAAGAGGACCTAAATAATTGGGAAACATCCCATGATCATGGGTCAGAACACTTAATATTGTTAAGATGTAATATTTCTCAAATTGAGCCACAAAATCAATAAATCCCTATCAAAATTCTACCCGGGTTTTTGGGGAATCCAGAAAGCTTATCCTAAAATTCATGTGGAAATTCTAGGAACCCAGAATATCCAAAACAATCTTGTATTGTAAGAGAACAATTCCCAATTTTAAATCTTAATACAATGCTATAGTAATCAAGACAAGTAATCAATGAAGTAGAATTAAGAGTCCAAAAAACCCTAACACGTACTGTCAATTGCTTTTTCAATGAGTGCAAGGCAACTTAAGAAGGAGACAATGGTATTTAACAAATGATTCTGAGACAACTGGATCTCTACATGCAAAAGAATGAATTTGGATCCCCATCTCATATATATAAAATATATTAACTCAAGATGAATCAAAGCCCTGAAGGTAAGAGCTAAAACTACAAAACCTTTAGAAGAAACATGATCTCGCACTAGGAAATAGTTTCTTATATATCACACCAAAAGCATAAACAGCAAAAGAAAAAAATAGATTAATTGTATTTTGTTAAAATTTAAAACACTTCTGCTTTGAAAGATGCTGTCAATAAAGTAAAAACAAAAAAAGAACCTGCAGAAAGAGAAAACGTTTGTAATTTATATATGTTACAAAGGACTTCTGTATAGAATACGTTTAATACAAAACACATAACTCAAGAATAAGAAGATAAATAACTCAATTTTTAAAATGGACAAAGTATTCCAATAGAATTTTCTCCAAAGAAGACATACAAATGGCCAACATCCAAATGAAAAGATGCTCAACATCATTAGCTGTCAGAGAATGCAAATAAAAACCACTTTATACTCACAAGAATGGCTATAATTAAAAAAACATAATAATTATGAGTAAGAATATGGAGAAATTGGAATCTTCATACACCATTGTGCATTGGGGAATGTACAACAGCAGACATCTGGCAGTTTCTTAAGAAGTGATGGATAGGTATATACCCAATACAAATAAAAATATATCCACTCAGAAACTTGTACATGAGTGTTCACAGCAGCATTATTTATAATCACCAAAAAGTGAAAACAACCTGAATGTTTATCAGTTGATGAACGGATACATAAAATGTGATGTATCTTTACAGCAGAATATTACTCAGCAACAAAATAAATGAAAGACAGAAGCAGGCTACGACAGGAATGAACCTTGAAAACATTATGCTAAATGAAAGAAGCGAGTCATGAAAGACCACCTACTTCATGATAAAACTTAACAAATTTCCAGCAGATACAAATCTATAGAAACAAAAAGTAGATTAATGGCCACCTAGGGATGAGTTGGGGGAGGCTGGTGAAGAATGAGAAGTGACTGATCATGGATACAGCTTTTCTTTTTGGGGTGGTGATAACGTCCTAAAGTTCATTGTGGCGATGGTTGCCCAACTCTGAGTGTGCTAAACACTATTGAATTATACACTTTAAATGAGAGAATTGTATAGTAAATGAGTTATAGCTCAATAAAAAATACTAAATATCAGGAATCTCACCTGAATTTCAAACCTTTCATCTCATTTCCTGTCTCAAATATACAAATTCTACCTCCATTGAACTAAGTGCAAATTGTAACCTATTTATTTAAGGAATTAAATCCCATTATGTGACTCTCAGAAGTGACTGTCTAAGTAAGCTTTATGGGGCTTCCCCTATCAATGGGAGTTACATTTAAGAAGGAGCTTTCGAAGAAATAGAAAGCTTGACAAACCAGTTTCTGCCTGTTTAATGGTAGAAGGTCAGCCATTACCAGAATGACTGGGAGTGAAAAATAGAAGCTTCCTGAACTCAGGGCACTGATTTGCAAGGCCAGCTCTACGACCGAAGAGAATTAAACCCAACACCCCTTTCTAGACCCCCTGGATCATTCATATGGTGCCAGTTAA
The DNA here is from genome assembly GCF_029289425.2 of Pan paniscus. Lineage (NCBI taxonomy): Eukaryota > Metazoa > Chordata > Mammalia > Primates > Hominidae > Pan > Pan paniscus. The sequence continues at coordinate 6,192,139 of NC_073253.2, read as the reverse complement.
ATGCCAGTTCAGGTTTTAGGATGTTGGCTGGCTTCTATAGCACCTGTGAAGTTATCCTCTCTCAAATTTGGTTGATTGTCATCTGGGAGGACCCTTGGCTTGTTCTGATCATTTCTTCCTGGTCCTAGTGTTTCAGAAGGATGAACTCCATGTCTGTGTGTCCGGCGCCACAGTGGACCTGGGGCCTGGGCCAGATCCACAGGCAATCCTGACAGGTAGAAATGCTACTTTTTTTTCTTGTAGCCTTCTCTGCCTTTGGAAAGACTTGTGGAAAAGTCTGAAGTCCTACATAAAGATGGAAAGACACTACAAATTTACATTTTCGTTTGCTTTTTTTGTATATTGAATACTCAAAAATCAAATGGTTGAATAATTTCTAAACAAAGATCTCTAAGTTCCTGCAGCTTTAATTCGCTTACTGACTTGATGTTGCTGTCACCATGTGCTCCATAACAGCTCTCTCATGGCGCTGGTGAAAATGCCTTTTCTTCTGGAACCCTGAAACATGAGCTGCTGTCACACTTCACGTAGGCCGTTTCCTGAGACTGCATTACGTTATGATGTGGGCCCAGGTAACAGATAAAGGAAACAGTAATAGCAACTATCTTTTTCTCACTCCCACATGCAGAGCAAGCAATGATGAAAACAAGCAGCAAAGATTTAAACTTCTGCAATGTCTCACAAACAGCAAGTGAAGAAGGGTTTGTTGATTTTAAAGAAAAGATCAGAGAACTGAAGCCTTGTGTTTGATTCCTATGCAAGACCCAGAGAGGCATGGCCTCTCCCTGAAGGCCCGGAATATTGGGAAGAGTGGCACTTACCTGGCCTCTGGGCACGCTGGTCTCCCCTGCTTATTCTTCCAGGATACAGAACAACCAGGACATTTCAAGGGGAAAATAAAATGAAACACAATACTAACCTGTTTAGGTGTTTGTGAGAGCTTTTTATCTAGAAGTTTCCTCAGATGGTAAAAGAGTTATCTTATTATAAATAGAACTTAGAAATATGTCCCAGCAACACTAGTGAAAACCAGTTAATACTGAATGTTGAAACATAACCATTGTTTAAGGAATTTCATTTTCTTCTGTCATAGTGATGGAGGATGTGGCATATAAGCCCATTTGCTTAGCAGAGCACAATTTTGTTTTCATGTGCTACATGTGCAATAGGGATATATAAAAATAGAGCCTTACGGAGGAGAGTCTTTAGAGCATTTGGCCTGCTGAAATTGGTGCTTTCTCCTCATTTTTCCTCTGAAGAAAATAGGCATTTGATTTATACTTGCTTTGTTGAATTTCACCGGGCTCCCTCTTCCGCCCCCTCATCTCTACTTCCTGTGAACTCGGAAGGAATCTCAAGGAATATTCTCAGACAGATGGGATACGTGCTGTGTGGCCATGGTCCTCCTAGGTGGTCAGGGAAAGCCCAGTGGAACCCAAGACCTTGGGAACCTTTATGGGGTAAACATGGGCTGGAATTAAATTGTAATGCCATGTTCATTCTTTCCCCTGTTCTCCCTCTATAGCTGGATTGTTAAAACGTTATATAACATCATTGTATTGCCAAATAAAAAATTGGGTAGTATTTCAATTGGACTTTTTTGCCTCTGCTAATACTGAATTAATAATTATCCATAACACGAAGAAAAAATAAATGTGTCTACTGTTCTATATAATATTCAAAGTAATAAATGCAAAGTGTTTATCTCACAATAATTTAAATTTATTCCTAAGCAAAGTATTTCTAATTTTCTCACTAGAATCATACCTTCAGTCCCCAACAGCATCACGATTCCTTGACAAAACTTCTTTCATCAGAGATACACCTGGAACAAGACTGGGAGGTGCATTTAGAACAGAGAGATGTTTTCCATCTCAACATGTCAAGTTCAGAGCTCAGTGCACCCAGGCATGTGCCTTAGAGGCTGGTCTAAGGAAACCTTCCTGATTGAAGGCTTTGAAGTCATCACTTGTTTTTTTGTTCGTTTTTTGTTTTTGTTACAGAGTAGATATGCAAAGCATTTGAAGAATTCAGTTTCGCGATCGGTGGATTTTAATGGGGTGGCACATGCCTTCCTCACATAAAAATCTCCTCAGCCTCTCTCACCACAAGTCTATCCATCACAGGCTTCTACATCCTGTGGCTTGCCCTCTGACAGAGAAGACAGCACTCGAACTTGCACTACATCAAGCTCTGTAATTGTATAAACCTCATTTTTATATTATTAAGATTTCCTATAACAGTCTTTTCAATGCATCTCTCATTAAACTAAGTAGTGGTGAATCTGGAAAAAGTGTGAACTGTGTTATGTCTCACAACACAGCTGTCATTGCACCTTTAAAAGGTGTTCTTAGCAATTACTTTGCCTAAGAAGCCCAGGAGGAAAGAGTGGAACCTCAGTTATGTATTACATCGATGATGTTGACATGATGCCTCCCAGCCAGAAGCCAGGTGGCCAGCCTGGTATTTGCTGCTAAGGCTGCATAGCCCAAAGCCTTGAGTGAATGGGCTCCCTTCCCTCCTTAAGTCATCTTGCTTTTACAGCTCAGGAAGCAAGCTCTAGCAGAGCAAAGCAGCACAATCTAAGGGCATATGACTGGAGCCGGTGGAATCTGAGCAGAAGGCAGCTCCAGATCCCAGTGTGCACATTCGTGTCCGTCTGCCAGTGGCACGGTGGAAAATGTCAAAGCCTCTTAAAAGTTCACGTTTAAGCTGCCATTGTAGAAAGCTTGAACGCCCCTGGTTTACTCAAGTCCCAGTAGTTTGTGGATAATGGAGAGAATTCTTTCTCCACACCAGGGAAGTGCAGTTAGAACAGGTAAATGGCAGGATCTCAAATCAAGCCCCACCTCCAAACATGTCTGCCCACGACACAGATTCTCTAAAAGCCCACTATTGGAAATGTCTTTCCATGAGAGTAATGCATTAAATGATCAAACCTAAAGGCTGCTTTCTTCAATCCATGCTCTTCTGTAATAGGACAATCAGGGGAACATAGGTTCTGTGGAGAGAGCTGTGTTTTCAACTGAGATTGGAGAGAGCCAGGAGTCCATGCACCAGAGACTCCTAATTGTCTCACTAGAATCACAAGTCCAGCACAGAAGATGAGTATTCTCCAGATCATTTAGTATCTCACAGATCCTCAGCAAACTTTATTTTGTAAAAATCTAACTTAAAATATTTTATTTTTGTATTACATAAAACAAATATCACATTGAGCAAACGGTACAACACTAGATTTAAACATTACTTTAATTGACACTTTTGAATCCCAGGCTCAGAGGAACAAATGTAACAACTTCTTCCTCTCACAATAAGAAACACAAAGGGTCTCTCTCAAGGTCAGAGGCAAATTTGAAGGAGCATGCTGGTTGATCTCACCTGCTCCCATGAAGTCACATACTGTCAGGTCTTAAGTCTTTCCTGGGCTGTGCTCTTTGGAAGTAGGTACCCTTTGGAAGTGGGTAGGACTGAGGTGGAAAGAATACATGAAAATGGAAAGTTGAGCTGCTGCAGCACTAAGTTAAAATGAAAGGCTGAGACATTGCATCTGAGTTTCATCTTTCTACATATAAGGAAAATGCCTGCTCAAGTTCAGAACAGCAAATCTGCAGGTGACCTGAACCAGCAGTTGGTCTTCTCTGACACCTGAGGGCCCTTTCCTGTGCATTACCTGGCCTCAGATAGTAAGGGGGCCCTGCAAGGAAACCATGGAAGGAAGTGCATGCTTGGTTACAACCCAGGGGAAACGCAAATGCTGTCAACTTCAAAAGGCTATTTTGGAAGGCAAGGAAGACATTTTGCCATATCTTCATCAATGTATATGTAGCCATGTGTTCTTAGAGGCTAAAGAGAGGGAAAAGTCTCAAGACCCCATGGATTTTCATTGTTTAATCCTATATATAATCATGCGAAATTATATATGTGGATTTACCAAAGAAGAATCTTAGATTTGGATTTGCAGGCAAAGGCCTCATTTTAAATTTGGCACTCTATTCATGAACAAAAACCTTTCTGACTTCTGGTGACTCAGCCTCTATTGAACACTCCCTTCTTAAGGATTATTCAGCCTCTTATAAGTTTTATAATTAACCACTCATATAGAGTCCTTCATGATCCCAGGCACTCACTTTTCTGGAATCCTGCTAATTTGACAATGTTCCTCTTTGGACATGGAGCCCAGAATGACACACGGCTCTGGCTGAGGCATCTCCCTTAGCAATGCTTGTTCCTTGCTTTGCACCCATTGGCCATGGGTCTGACCTAAGTGCACACAGGTCAACCTCTGGGCAGAGTCACTCTGTGTTGTGACTCTTCCTGCTCCAAGGACTTCCTCTTGCTGCCTCGCTTCATAGAGCACTCTGCCCTCACTCACTCTTGACTTATCGCAGCTCAGTTGCCCTGGAGCCCTTCTTGGTTTCTCTCATTAGGTCAGATTCCTGGTTAACACTCTTCCCCGGCCCATGCAACCCCTCTCCTTCAGAGGCACTTTTACATTTGAATGAAGGTGTTTGTTCAGTGTCTGTATAGCCTGTGTACTTTCTGAGGGCAGGTTCATGTGTCCCACACCTCCATGTGTCTCCCTGTCCAGCCAATACCTGGAGTGGATCCTAGGCACTTGTGATATGGTGAGGTGGGCACAGGCTCCTCTGTAGGCTTCATGGGCTGCTGCAGCCTCACTGTTGATGAACAACAGTGGACAGTGGGACAGTGTTGCCTCACTCTTGCTCAGACGTAGGAGTGGGATAGTGTCTTAGCTGCCTTGGCTTGTGTTTTAGTCTATTCTGTGATGCTATAACAGAATACTGTAGGCTTAGTGATTTATAATGGACAGAAATTAATTGGCTCATGGTTCTAAAGGCTAGGAAGTCCAAGAGAGAGGGACCAACATCTAGTGAGGGTCTTCTTGCTTATCAAAACATGCAGTAGGTAAGAGGGAAAGAAAGGATGGGAGAGAGAAAGAAGGGGTCCAGCTCTTCCTTTTATAATAAACCCTCTCCTGAGATAATGAGCTCACTCCCACAACAACAGAATTAACTCATTCATAAGGGCAGGGCCCTAGTTACCTAATCATCTGTTAGAGGTCTCACCTTTCAACACTGTTGCATGGAGACTACATTTCCAACACGAGAATTTTCAGGACATAACAAAGTATTACAAAGTATTATGTCAATCTTTAACAAAGTATTACACTGAGCAAATGATACAACACTAGATTGCACTAGGTTGTCATGAAACACTAGATTGCACCCTTTGCTCAATGTAATACTTTGTTATTACCACACAACAGACATTTACTTCTTACAGATCTGGAGGCTGGAAGTGCAAGATCAAGTCAAACACCATTCGGTTTCTGATGAGGGCTCTCTTCTTGGCTTGAAGACAGCCACCTTCTAGCTGTGTCAGATAGGCAGGACAGTAGTCACTGGAAATCTTTACACCATTTAGTTCAGCAGAACCTGTAGAACCAGGCCTTTTAAAGACTGTTTTGGAGTCAGCTCTCTGTACCGGAGGCTGCAGCCCCCCAGCCCCTGGCTCACCCCCTTCTCTGCCACACACATCCTTTGTGATGTTCCTTCTTCTGGGATGGTTCTGCAAAGACAGAAGAATCCAGAGCAACTACACAGAAAATGGAACACAAAGGACTGAGTGCCCACCCCATCATGCTGTTTTTGCAGGAAGCACATTTTCCCAATGCAGTGTTTTATTTCTGCTAAGGCTGAGGCTGATAAATTTATCCCTTTTCTAAGAAAAAAATTTCCTTATTTTGGCACCCACAGAGCAGAGAATAAGCCCATATTATGCAGGGAGCAAAGGGTGCTATGTTTCAGTGGAACAGCACCTCACCTTCTTCTCTCAGCTTTAGATGGATTCTTCCCTGACTTCACATCCCAAAGTAGGACAAACCCATCTTTCTTCACAGCTGACTCATATTTCCTCCTTTCAATTAGGCACATTTTATTCACTTATTCTATAGAAGTAAAGCAAAGGTCTACTATGACCATTTCATGTCCTAGACACTGGGCAGGGACAGCAGCATGAACCCTTCTTAAGTTGCTCATAGGCCATCAAGAAGGACAGATGTTCAACCAGAGTCATTATACATATAGTCGTGGAATGTGACGAGTGTTAGCTGGGGCAATGGATAAAATCACCCTATATTTTCCCACACATGTCTAATGCTGCTGTGACATCTCCTTCTCAGCAGATCCAGACTAAAAAATAAATCATAGACATTTAGATGGTACTTGAAACCATTGAAGGAACTAGATTGTTCTATTTGAAAGCAGGGAAGAGGGCTAAGCTTTTAGCCTAGAATAGGAATAAGCAGGAAAACAGAAATCCTAGGTAGGGTGGACAGTAGACATGCTGCACCACGGGAGTTTATGCCACAGAACCCCCAGAAGGTGTCGGGATCTGAAGACAGGGAGAAGGATATCTGAAAACAGAGTGTGTTTGAACATGTGCATTAGAAGCACTTAGACCTTAGGGTCCCTCTATTCTCCACCTCAGCAGAAGAGTAGACATTTTAAATTTGGACTGAAAGATAGCAAGCATAATTGCAGGGAAGGGGGCCATACTGAAAACACAGGATCAAGTGAATGTACAACCACTGAGCTCGTTCTGCACCAGGCTGTCAGGATGCTGGTAGCCAACCTCAAGCACTCCAGGCAGGAGGCTGGAAGATTCCTCTGCAGGGAAGTTGGCCAATGCAACTCAGAGTTGAGAGTGCCTCGACTCAGTGGTCCTGCGGTGAAGCCCATCACTCTAGAAGCTCTGTTGAGGCACAGTTCCAGGCCTATTTATAATGCCTCACTCCTAAAAATGAACAGCCAGCCACACATCAAGCCATGTGGGAAAGGACCTGTCATGAAGCACAGAGAGCAGAATAAACAAACAGGAAAGAAAAAACTTGAAGGAGATGAAAATAGTACCCAAAGGAGAAGAAAATAATCTTATAATACGTCTCACTATAATTAATGGCCTCAGAGAGATAAGAGGTTGCAAACATAAAGTCAAGCATAGAATGCAGTAGAAAGGGAGTATTCAAGGAACAAAACCATCTCTGGGATATTAAAAATATTATGCAGAATTTAAAAAGTAATTCAATAGGGTGGTTAAAAAAAAGGTTCAACAATTGCCTACCAAGTATAATAAGAAGACAAAGAAATGAATAACAAAAGAGCAGTGCAGATGAAATTAGAAGATTATTTCAAAATATCTAATATCCAAATAATGTAAATTGCAGAACGAAAGGAAAACTGAAAGGGACAAAATTATGAAAGAAGTAAAATTATCAGGACAGAATGAAGCCACCATATAGAAAAATCCCAGCATACCTAATGTGAAAGCAAAGACATGCAATATAAAATTTCAGAGCAATGATGATAAGGAATGTTAAGGCATGCACAAAGAAAACAAAATTAACATAAAGGATGGACAACTAGGATTGAGTCAGGAATAAGAAAAATGCCTCAAATTTTTTTCAAATTATTGCTAATTTGTAATTCTATATTCGGATAGATTATTGGTTTCAGTGTGAGATTTTCACTCTCAGAAAAATATTTGCCTGAAAAATTGATCTTAAAATATACTTGAGAAGATGCTCCCAGTACAAGGGACTGAATTATTTTTTTAAGTATAAAATCATTGAATACAAGACGCAGAAGTTCCCAAAAGGAGAAAAACAAAGGTAACATGAAGGGAAATCACCATGTGACTTCAGGGCACCTGGGGCGGGAAGCAGCCTGGATCAACCGTTCCAGAAAGATGATACCCAGGAAGGAAGAAAGAAAGAAAGAAAAAAACTGACAGATTATTTGATGTGCTTGAATGTAAGAAGAGGAAATTCTACTTAGCGGGGGAAAGTTTAGAGAACAATTACAGACAAAAATTCAAATGATTTAAGACATAGAAAAAATCAAAGCAATGATTAACTTAAGAGAAAACAAAAAGTTTACTTAAAAGCCCAGCCAACATGGTGAAACCCCATCTCTACTTAAAAAAAAAAAATTAGCCAGGCACAGTGGTGCATGCCTGTACTCCCAGCTACTTAGGAGGTTGAGGCAGGAGAATGTCATGAACCCAGGAGGCAGAGGTTACAATGAGCTGAGATCACACCATTGCACTGCAGGCTGGGCAACAGAGGGAGAGTCCGTCTCAAATATAAATAAATAAATAAATAAATAAATAAATAAATAAATAAATGGATATAATTACAGCACACAAAAAATTCAGTTGTGAATTTTGACCTAATCTTAACATTGTAAGTACTAAATGTTTTGCTGGGAGGAGGGTGGGAAAGCTTCAGTGAGCGCAAAATGTTGCTTTCAGTAGTAAAACAACAAATAATAGCTAAAGTGGAAAAGAATCAAGAAATAATTGTACATATCTATTTTTAAATATGGCAGTATTGTGGCCTTAAAATAACATTTTCCACTAAAACAAGCTAAGGCTCCACAAAGAAATAGCGATTCCTGATCTGGGCATGAGATGCACACAATGACACTGAATCATCAGTCATACTGGAGAGTAAGGGAGGCCGGAGAGTAAGGGAACCCGGAGAGTAAGGGAGCTGCGGAAGACTACCAGGGCCACATTTAAAGAACTCAGTTGCAATTCTGAACCCAGAGGCTCTCACTGACCAAAGACAAAAATCGTTGAGCCTCAATAGGGATAAGCACTGGCCAGGTGAAACACATGAAAATGCTTAAATCCTTGAGTTCACAAGGATTCTAAGAAGAAGAAAATGCTAACTGATCACGATTGGAGGATGCTAAGGAGCCAACTATTTTTAAAAGTTGGTAAATAAAGAGAAAATCAAACATCCCTCCATGCAAGCTGTATCGCTGGTCTTCCACATGGTTGCAGACAAAATTTTTTCTACAGAAATATTTCAGTTGATTAATGAAGGCAGAATGATCTAATTCAAATATCACCTTTTCTTTCTTTTTTTTTTTTTTTTTTTTGAGACAGAGTCTTGCTCTGACGCCCACGCTGGAGTGCAGTGGCGCGATCTCGGCTCACTGCAAGCTCTGCCCCCTGGATTTACGCCATTCTCCTGCCTCAGCCTCCTGAGTAGCTGGGACTACAGGTGACCGCCACCACGCCTGGCTAATTTTTTGTATTTTTAGTAGAGACGGGGTTTCACCGTGTTAGCCAGGATGGTCTCGATCTCCTGACCTCATGATCTGCCTGCCTCGGCCTCCCAAAGTGCTGAGATTACAGGCGTGAGCCACCGTGCCCGGCCTCGAATATCACCATTTTATATTCCCTAAAGGATGAGTGGATGAAGTCGGTGACCATCAATGGCTGCTCATATCACAACATGAAAAACAACCAGACATTGTGTGTCTTTGTACAGAAGAACACAGAGCCACTTTTGATGTGGTCTGTGTTGAAGGGCAAATAGGCAGTAAGGACGCACACTGGGTCTTCCTCCTCCTTACCATGTTTTTCCCTCAAATATCTTTCTTCCTTCCTATCCACCTCCATGACAGCTCCTTTTCACTCACACGCTGCTCTGCTTACTCTTTTTAATGATCAGATTCCAGAAATGCTGACTCTGTTCTCATTGTGACCAGAATGTTAGACAGGCTACCTGCCTGTCTTTTTAGATCTTGTGACTTTGAAATGACAGGGACTGAATGTGGGGAAATAAAAGGTAAGCTGATGTAGGAGTAGGGATAAGAAGTCTCTCTCTGTCTCTCTCTCTCTCTCCCTCCCTCTTGTTAAGAAAGAGTCTATCATGCACAGAAATGAGATGGTATTTATTACTATGTTGTAAATGGGTACCATCAAGCCAAATACTAATGGGACATTAAAATTGTCAATAACAGCAAAGGTCTGACTACAGGGAAAACTACTATTTAAAATATCTTTACCTAATTGCTTACCCCCAGTAATACAGGGGCAAAAATATTCCCAAAGGGGTGCCAGGTCTCCCAAATCCTACGGTCTTTGCTGAAAGGAGTAAATAAATAGCCTCTTTTCCAAAAGGAAAAAAAAAGTTTACAGGAAAAAAATTGACAAAAGTGATTCAATATTATGATATTACATTTCTAACATGCGAACACTGTAAAAATAAGGAAAATAAGATATCTAAAAGAAAGAATTCATAATCTCATATTTTTAGTATCACATCAATTTTAATTGGTTTATGTTTCTTAAGAAATATTTTTCAGAATATTTAATGCAATAGAAGCAAGTGTATATGTGATTTAACAGTGCATATCAAGTAGGTCACTGACAGGAAACAGGGTCTACCTTCAACATGAAGCGTGGGATGGGTTAGGAGAGCAAACAAGAGATGGTGAGGTGCTGAAGACCAGCAAAACCAGGAAGCTACCATGCTTAGGGAAGTGAGTGTTCCTGGAGCCCAGAAAGATCCCAAACCCTAAGGAGGCAGCACTGAGCAGGGGCTGTAGTCCCAGAAGGACGTGTTGCTTGCTTGCAACGCAGGACTGGATCATGGGATGGAGGAAGCAGTGAAGAAATGCTCAAATCTATCTCCTCCTTCCCTTGCCCTGCTTCCCATTTGCTGAACCTAAGTGGCATGCACAACTGGGACCCCAATTGCTGCTTGTCTGCAAGGCTGAGCCCCTGGAGCAAAACGACGGCAGGAAAGGATGGAAGAGCCATCTGGGGACTGGATGTGGAGGAAGAGACAGCACCTAGGGCAACTCATTTTCTCTAAGTTTTTATATTTCTTTCTGGACACAGAAACCTTAAAGCATCTGGACTAGATTGTGGCACGTCTTTCTTCCTTCACTGTTATTACTGCTGTTAGTGAAGTGAACTAAACTAGGTTGGGAAATGCTGAATATTGCCAGAGCTTTAGATCCAGTGTCCAGAACCAGCAGCATTCTGGTTAAACTTCTAAATTGTCCTTAATGTTTCCACCACATGATAAATTGAAGCCAGATTACCTTGGGGTGACATAAGCTGGTCTATGTGTTACCCGTGGAGGGTGTCCAGGTTCTTGGCATCTTGAACAAAGAATTGGAAAAAACGCACAAAGCAAGGAAAGAATGAAGCAACAAAAGCAGGGAGTTATTGAAAATGAAAATATACTCCACAAGATACGAGAGAGCCTAAGCAAGCAGCTCAAGAACCAGATTACAGAATTTTCTGGGGTTTAAATACTCTCTAGAGGTTTCCCATTGGTTACTTGGTGTACACCCTATGTAAATGAAATAGTGGCCCATCATCAGCCTGATTGGTTGCAGGAGGGGACCAATTAGAGGCTAAAGCAAAGTTGCAAAGTTACACCCTATACAAACGTCTGATTGGTTGCAGAAAGCGACCAATCAGAGGCTGAAGTGAAGTTACAAAGTTCTACTCCTGTACAAATGAAGACTTGGCCAGCTACCACCAGCCTGATCGGTTGCAGGAGGGGACTGATCAGAGGTACTTTTAGTTTCTCATTTGCCTCGCAGAAAAAGTGGGGAGGGAGGTGTTGCAAAGGGAGTAGTCTCTGGTCCTTTTGTTATTTGGGCATGGAAAGTTGGGGTTTTCCTTTTGATTTAATTCTAGGAAGTCAGGATGAATTGGCCCTAGGTTCCCTGCCTCATATGTGGTAAAATATATCAGCTGTCCCGGCTGATCTTCAGCTAACTTAGTAACTTTTAGATACAACTCTCTAAGACTTGGTTCACTGACTACAAACATCTTTACCTGTCAAGTGTATGTCCTTCCTATCCCCACAGAAAATATAAAGGGATAATATATAAATCCTAATTTAAATGTTCGCAGTTGCTGAGCTGAACAAGGATTCAGAGATGGATAAAGAAAGGTCTGTACCTCTCTTCAGGGAGACCCAGGCAGTAGTAAGGTTTATCAATAGTGTTCAGAATTCATAATTTATTTAATTTCAAAGCCCAAAACCTGTATTGCTTTATCAAAAAAGGAAACAAAAGTATAGCTCCCAAGAAATGCACATCTGGGCTATGTTCCAATTGTAACCTCCTGTCTGCTTCTTGTTTTAGAGTTAAAAAGAGAATTCATCAATTTGACATGGGGCATGAGTTGAAAGAATGGGGCAGAAATCTCTTTGAAGGGCCTCCTCTCGCTCTCACCCAGTCCTGATTGACACAGAGGATGAAGGTGCATCTCACTTTGTCTTTCGCTTAGCGGTCCGCACCCTAGTCTCTTCATTGCATCTTCAATTATCCCAGTTGTTTGAGCCATCTTTTATTGACGGAGATGACATTAATAAAGCTATTACAATGCATTTGCTTTTTATTCCAGATGTGATAGGAAAGTATTAGAGGGTTTCAAGGAATGCAATGACACTGTTTAATTTCTAATTTTAAGACATCATTCTGGCTACAGTTTGGAAAATGGATGGTAAGACTAGTTAGGTCATCACAGTGATGCAGACATACAGTATTGGTGGATGAGCCTTGGTTGACAGCAATGGAGGTGGTAAATACGGGTCGTATTTATGCTTTCAAAGTAAAGCCAACAAAATGTGCTGTTGGATTAGACGTAGGTGTCTGGGGTCAAAAATATCCCTCAGATATCTGCCTGAACAACCTAATGAAGAAACATATTATTTACTAAGGTGGGAAACTGAGGTGACTTTGGCAGAAAAATTCCAGAGTTTTGTTCTGGAAATTTTAAATTAAATATTCCTTTTAGACATCCAGGTGGTGGTATCAGAATTTACAAGTTTGGTGCTCGAGACAGAAGATATACATTTGAGAATCCTCAGTTCATGTGGTATGTAGTATTTAAATAGTAATCTAAGAAGAAAATCTACAGGCAGAGAGAAGAGTTCTAGGGAAACAGATCTAAAATGATTCCAAGATTTAGGGATTGTAAAAGAGGGAACAAGAAAGCAAAATGGTCTCAAAAGGAGGCTCTAGTAAGATAGGAAGGAATGCCTGTGAGTTTCATTTTTCTGTTACTATAAAAATGGGAGTATGCATGTCTATATAAAGTGAGTTCTGGAATGGAGTCCTGTTCATATAAATTCTATAAAGCAAGTCCAGGGCAGCAACCCAGTGCATTCTCTCTAAAAATAAATAAATCTGTGTTTATATGTGAGTCCATGTATGCATATATCAGGTGTATATGCTTGCACACATTCAGGCATGCATTATACAAACTTCTGATAATACACATGTTATGCATATATGCAGGCGTGTATCCATGCACACATTCAGGCATGCATTATACAAACTTCTGATGATACACATGTTATGCATATATGCAGGCGTGTATCCATGGACACATTCAGGCATGCATTATACAGACTTCCAATGATACACATGTATGCATATATTCAGGCGTGTATCCTTGCACACATTCAGGCATGCATTATACAAACTTCTGATGATACACATGTTATGCATATATGCAGGCGTGTATCCATGGACACATTCAGGCATGCATTATACAGACTTCCGATGATACACATGTTATGCATATATGCAGGCGTGTATCCATGCACACATTCAGGCATGCATTATACAAACTTCTGATGATACACATGTTATGCATATATGCAGGCGTGTATCCTTGCACACATTCAGGCATGCATTATACAGACTTCCAATGATACACATGTTATGCATATATGCAGGCGTGTATCCTTGCACACATTCAGGCATGCATTATACAGACTTCCAATGATACACATGTATGCATATATTCAGGCGTGTATCCTTGCACACATTCAGGCATGCATTATGCAGACTTGCGATGACACACATGTTATGCATATATGCAGGCGTGTATCCATGGACACATTCAGGCATGCATTATACAAACTTCTGATGATACACATGTTATGCATATATGCAGGTGTGTATCCTTGCACACATTCAGGCATGCATTATACAGACTTCCAATGATACACATGTATGCATATATTCAGGCGTGTATCCTTGCACACATTCAGGCATGCATTATACAAGCTTCTGATGATACACATGTTATGCATATATGCAGGCGTGTATCCATGGACACATTCAGGCATGCATTATACAGACTTCCGATGATACACATGTTATGCATATATGCAGGCGTGTATCCATGCACACATTCAGGCATGCATTATGCAGACTTGCGATGACACACATGTTATGCATATATTCAATGTGTATCCATGCACACATTCAGGCATGTATTATACAGACTTGTGGTGATACACATGTATGTGCACATTTCTTCACCCACAGCCATACAGACATGATAACACATGATTCCTGACCACCTGTTCTAAAGCGAACCAGTCTGTTTTATTTTCTGGGAGCTCAAATTGACATTTGAATTATGTGTAAAAGTTTAACTAAATATATTCCTATTGAATATTTTGACAAGGTCTTTCATCCGATGTTCTCACTGAGATTCTAGGAACCAACTGTTCAACCATAATTACATAAAATGAGAAAACAAAATAAGAATAAGTGGGAAACTTGCCCACTGAATAATTGGAAATAAGCCTTAGATTTCTGGTATCTTGCATTCTGAATATAGTATTAGGTGTCTGTTGCTACGTAACAAATTGCCCAATACTTAAAAAAAAATGTATTATCAGAGTGTGTGTGAGCTAGGGATATGGATGTGCCTGAGCCGAGCGCCTCTGGCCCGAGGTCTCCCAAAAGGCTTCAGTCAAAGCTCGACTTGGGGAGAATCCTCTTCCACGCTCTCTCAGTGGCTACTGGTGACTCCAGGTTCTTGTCCTCACTAGCTGTTGACCAGAAGCCTCCATTCCTTACCTGGGCCTCTCCACAGGGCAGCTCACAGCACAGCAGCTGGCTTCCCTCAGAGCAAGTGAGTGACACCGGATACCCAGATTGGGGAGATTTTAATTATTTGTATTGATATATATGTGGTATATTAACGGGGTACATGTGATTTTTTTGTTATATGCACAGAATGTAATGATCAAGTCAGGTATTGAGGGTATCTGTCACCTCATGCATGTATCATTTCTATGTGTTGAGAATATTTCAAGTCATCAAATCTAGCTATTTTGAAATGTACAATACATTGTTGTTTACTACAGTCACCCTAATCTATTGTCGAACATTAGAACTTACTCCTTCTAACTGTATATTTTTACCTATTTAACAACCTCTATTCGTCCCTCCTTCCCCTCCACAAATACCCACATCCTTCCCAGCCCCTGGAAGCTGGCATTTTTGCAGTCTAATCTTAGAAGTGACATCCCCTCTCTCCTGTCCTCTGTATTCCTGAGAAGCCAGTCATTAAGTCGAGCTCACTCTCAAAGGAGGGTTCACACAAGGTCACGAACTCCACAGAGCAGGAGGAATGGGGGCTCTCTAAGGGGCTGACTGCAACTGATACACCAGAAAACTGCATTTCTTGATGCAATGCTAAGAGATTATATGTATTTTACAAGGAATTTGCAGGGAGCTTCAGATATTCTGTACCCACTTTTGATTACAGAAATGGAGCCTCCCAGCTGCACACATCTGGAAATTGGCAGACAATTGGGAAACAATTATGCCCCATTCCCTACCGCAGTGATCTTTTCCTGCATCTCATCTCAGTGCAACATATTTCAACTGAGCAGCAGCCTCCTAGCAGGGAACAGTAACTTGGCAGTGTAGGTTATTTTAATGAACACTTTAAACTAAGTCTTCACCATCTGTTCTTTTTCCTAATTGCAAACCTACACTCGTTTGCAGTTGCACCATTAAAAGTGAGATGCTGGCAAAGTGCTCTAAATGCTTGTCTAGGTTGTCCTCTTGTTTCTGAACTAAGTTTCTCAGTTGTGATATCCTGAAGTCCAAGGCATTTCATTTGAGGTGAGGATATGAAAGAAATTACTGTATATACAGTATTCAGATGTATGGAATTCATGTCTTGATTCTTCCTTCTCTCTTCCTCTCCCTGTCTCTTTGCTATTCTCTCATTACAAACAGAAATTCTCTTTAAGAAGGATTTTACACTTCAAATTCTCCACATGTCTGGTAATTTTAGCTTGCTTTAGGGATAAGGGGAGGATTTAAGTGAAAGCCCTTTAAATAGGAATTAAACTCATTTGCACAATGGAGACCCAGAGATCTCTCCTGCGAGCACGATGAGGCATTTTATAGAGTTTAACCCTTAAAATATTGTTTTATTTCTTTGCTTTCCCTCCCTATGGAATTATTCATCAAGATGAACTCTAAGCCAAATCGAGAGATACCAAGAACTATACAGCTTCCAAAAATACTCTGCTCGTATTCAAAAGATAGTAGCCAGTTTTGCAACTCAGAGTGCTAGGATTTAGGAAAGGATGGATGCCCATCATTTGAAAGACCACTAATATTGCTCTTTAGCTAAGTAGACAGGCAATGTGAGCCTTCTGAAAATTGACAACCTGCAAAACAGAGGTCCTAAGGGCACACACCATAGAAAGCTTGTCTAGCAGCTCTTCTCCCTTCACTGAACACAGGGCCAAATGCCTAACCCTGCATCAGTCCAATCTAGCTTGCCTAGAGACCAAGTGATGGGCTCTAAAACCTTCTGCTAAATTAGCAGATATTTCTGGTTGGTAGACAGGTGAACAGGTCAGCAGGTAGCATGGAATGGCATTGACTCCAGGGGCAATAGTGTTTAGGTTTTTCCCTTGTTCCATAAGCTTCCAAACCCAGGGGGTGGGGGGAGTCCCAGAGTAACTGGCCTTTTGCTGCCAGAATTGCACCAGACCCCCAATGCAGGGGCCGTGCATGACAAAGAACTTTGAGGAGAACCATGGGAGGAGAGAGATCTCCCGTTTCTCCACCAGCCGAGGGTTCTAGTTGGAGTGGATCTTTTGTTTTCCCTTTCAGCCTGGTGTTTAAGTGGTTTGCAATAATTTCTCAATCACATTTTAATATTTACACGAGGATGGCCAGTGTCACAGAAGACCACATCATCTTAATTTTCTCATTTTACCTGAAACTACCTGTAGCATTGAGAGTGCTCCAAGAATCACACCCTGCCCTTTTTATCATCAGTGTGCTTAAGAAGTGCTCCTACATAATTTCAGCAGTACTTGTTAAAAAAAAATAGTTACACAAAAACTGCCGGTTACAGCCTTCTAAATTTTTGTTTTTTTGTTTTGTTTTGTTTTGGTTTTTTTTGAGATGGAGTCTTGCTCTGTCACCCAGGCTGGAGTGCAGTGGCGCGATCTGGGCTCACTGCAAGCTCCACCTCCCGGGTTCACGCCATTCTTCTGCCTCAGCCTCCCAAGTAGCTGGGATTACAGGCGCCCGCCACCACGCCTGGCTAATTTTTTATATTTTTAGTAGAGACGGGGTTTCACCATGTTAGCCAGGATGGTCTCAATCTCCTGACCTTGTGATCTGCCCGCCTCAGCCTCCCAAAGTGCTGGGATTACAGGCGTGAGCCACCGCGCCTGGCCACAGCCTTCCAAATTTTTTGTCATCACAACGTGCTGGGCTTTTGAACATAAGCCTTCAAGTGCAGTGGTGACCTGAGGAGCCCTGCTCCAGCGAGTGCAGAGAAGTCCAGAGAAGAGTTTCAGGCAGGACATTGCAGAGGGAAATTTCACTGAATGGATGTTAATTAAAGGTGAAGAGCCTCTTACTTTAAGAAAGTCAGGTGAAGCCAACCAGCATCTCCAAGTGCTTCCTGCGGACTTTTCTCCATTCAGATTCCGCCCCTGAGGCACTCCCCTCCTTGCTGTAGAATCTGGATCTCTATCCGGACCTGTTAGGACATGGCACTCCAGAGTGTGGGATCTGGTCGAGGGGAGAAATAGGAAGCATGGCAGAGATTCACAGTCTAGAACACCAATGAGCACACACTCCAAGGAGGGGATCATCAGGGGAAAAGAAGCTGAGGACGTAAAACCCACTTTTGGTTTGAGAAGATTGGATGTTCCTCAGGCGCAAGGGAGAGTTTCCTTCTAAGCATTTCTTCATTCAGTCCTATCACATCCTTGGAAGCTTCCTACAAGTTTGTGGCCATTCAGTGACTCTTTGGAGCTCTGATGTAAACGGTTTCAGGAGGTGTTTAGGTGGAACCCTAAACACATTGTCTGTAGTGTCAAGAGCCTGGCATGGGGGCTGGTTTTCCTGACTTGGGAACTCCCAACAATAGGCAAGTTACTAAGGGCAGAGTCTTAGCTCTTGTGTAGTGTTTCATGCTTTACAAAATGACCCCAGGTCTACTAGCTCTCTCTAATGAAAGTAGAACATGGCCAGGCATGGTGGCTGCCGCCTGTAATCCCAGCACTTTGGGAGGCCGAGGCGGGCAGATCACCTCAGGTTGGGAGTTCGAGACCAGTCTGACCAACATGGAGAAACCCTGTCTCTATTAAAAATACAAAATTAGTCAGGTGTGGTGGTGGGCGCCTGTAATCCCAGCTACTCAGGAGGCTGAGGTAGGAGAATCGCTTAAACCCTGGAGGTGGAGGTTGCGGTGAGCTGAGATCGCACCCATTGCACTCTAGCCTGGGCAACAAGAGCGAAACTCCATCTCACACACACAGACATTCACAAAGAAAGAAAGAAAAAAGAAAGAACACATGGTGCTACCCCCAAGATGAGTGAGAAACAAACTACTATTAGAACTGATCCCCATGGAGTCTGTAAGAAGGTACAACATGTCCCAAGTTGTATACATTCAAATGAACCCAAGTTGTATGAATTCAAATCCATGCATAAATCCCATCAGATTGTGGGTGGCGATTACAGAGCCTTGGTGTGGGTGAGGAAGGAATAGCTGGTGGAAGCGGACCAGAGGCATTGAGGCCCCTTCATCCCTTATATCACTGAGCAGTTATACCAGTTCCTGTGTGTTGCATCTTCTAGCCATGAAACACTAAATGCAATTTCTTGTACTTTCATACCAGCTGTCGAAACCATTGGCCAATCTTCCACTTACGAAAATCTAGCTAGACCAAGGGTGATTTCATAAATCATGAAACACTACACAAGAATTAACATTCAGGCAGCAATTGGTTCCTGGTCCTCAATGCTGTTATATTAATGAAGAGGTAGCTTTCTCGTGCATCCTTTTATCCTGTCTGTCATATGGAATACTGATCAGATAGGTTGCCTTCCACTAGTTCATGAAGTGCCCTGGACCCTCTTATTACAGGTCTTGGGACACACAAGCTGGCCACCTGCTGGGCCACCCCAGATCTCAGTAGTTCAGCAAGAACAGCCAGCTTCCCTAGCCTCACTGGGACACCAGTGACCCTGTAGTTACATGCGCTGACTTGCAGCTCTCGCCCCTCATGGTCATGCAGGAACAAAAAATACCCCATCTGTTTCTGGGAGGCCCCAAGCGGTATTCACCATGTGCTTCTCGCTCAGTCTGTCCAGTCCCCCAAATGTCATCTGTCCATCACACCCTGAGAGCCCCTGCTGTCCTCAGCTCTTGGAGCCAGGCATCCTAATCCTCACCTAGGCACAGGCTTTCATATAGACAAAGTGGCTTTCTACAGCCAGATGCAAAGAGAGAAAATGCACATCTGCCCTCAGTATACGGAAATAATAATATGTCACCAAAGTGACTTGCCTGGATCCCCTGTCATCGTTCATTGACAGGGAAATGGCTCTTTTAGTTTTTACTTGCAGCCCTACCTCTGCAGAGCACCTCTGAGTGGGTTTCTGGCTGGCTGGGCTCAGGGAAGGATCGTCATGGCAGACGCTAGGCATACTCAGAA